>NW_026892669.1:1207500-1807500 GCF_033815535.1 Pezoporus flaviventris | reverse complement strand
AGGGGAAAAGAAAATTAAAATAAACACAAGTGATGCACAATACAATTGTTCACTACCTGCTGACTGATACCCAGCCTGACCCGAGCAGCCGTCTGGGCCTTCCTGGTAACTCCCCCTAGTTTATATACTGGGCATGACATGCTGTGGTATGGAATACCCCTTTGGCTAGTTTGGGTCAGGTGTCCTGTCTCTGCTTCCTCCTGGCTTCCTGTGCCCCTCCTCACTGGCAGAGTATGAGACTGAAAAGTCCTTGATCAGGGTAAGCATTACTTAGGAACAACTAAAACATTGGTGTGTTATCAGCATTGTTTTCTGACTAAAGCTGAAACACAGCACAGCACTGGAGAAAAAATAACTGTTACAGCTGAACCCAGGATAGCCTCTAACCTCAGTCTGTCTTAAATGTTCCTTTCTCACTTCCTCCTTCATGTTGCTTTTTTTTCCATGTTCATCTATGTCCACATCTCTGCTCTCTGAAAAGCAGCAGCATTTCTTCTGTGTCCAAGAGCAAAGTCATACCATAAGAGACTTCTGCTCCAGCACCACAAAGGCTAGTCCTGAGTCTGCCTTTTCTCTGTCTTCCTCATAGGCATAAAATATCCAATATAGAGATGTGGGAAAGAATAAAAGTTTAACTTTTCTTTGAATAATGCTAAAACTGCCTGGCATTGTGTCTGTGTCCATTCAAGAAGGGTGACAAAGCGAGTATTATATGAAACATTTTAATCATACTTCTGTAATCCTATATAGCCTTCAGGAGATGGGGTGGAGGGACCTCAGCACTGTTTTTGGTCTTCTATTGAACCTTTATGTGACTGGGAATAAGTAGTTTTACTTCTTTTGGATCCTTTTTTCCACTACTATATTTACTTACATCTCTCACCTAGTAAGACTGTGTATTATAGTAAGACTATGTATATCTTCCATTTATATTTAGAGTCTGAATATTATTTGGATTTTTAGACACTTCCAAAATGCAGTTGTTATTTTCAAAGTTTGCTTAATTGTTTAATCAACTGTATTTCTATGATCATAAATTCCTCTGTTGTCTTAGCCATGAAAGATACTCTTGATTCTAACATATGTTCTGTTCATTTTAGAGAAAATAGACTCCCTTTTGTATATATCAGATTTGAAACTGGGTTTCCCTTATGCCTGTCTTACTTCCCTTGTCTCTGTTAATACGAATTTGGCCAAGTGTGGTTTATAGTTATAGTTATATTTATATAGTTATATATATATATAGTTATATTTCACTCTCATTACAGTGTGACATGAACTGGTAGCCTGCTGAAATGTACATTCACAGGCTTAAGAGATGGGAGACTTGCTAGTGTGTTTGAAAAATAAACACCACGAGGAAGTTTCTTCATTAGATGGAGCTGGGAACAGAGAATTTGAGAATTATCTATGTACATATCTGAGCACTTGGAGCTAAATCAGGGAAGGTGTGAGATTTCAGCTTTAAGTCATACCTGCCAAGGACTAATACGAGTTGAAGCTGGGCTATTTCCTTTGCAGCAGTATCCTTTTACATACATTCTTTTAAAAACCTGCTAACCAAATACAATCTGGCCCTTGCTTAAAAACCCATTCTCACTCTCCTAAGGTTTAACTAGGGCTGTCTGTCCAAATCTGCTCACATACCATTTGATACCACATGAGAGAATGACAACTATCAGTGGAAAAGGCCACAGATTTATCCTAACAGCAGTGTTTTCCAAGAGTCTGTATCCTATGTGACACCCAAGCTAAGAGCTCAGGATTATACCCACTTGGAGATTTTCCTTTGCAACTTCAGTTTCCCTGAAATTTGGTATTTGCATACAAATGTGCCCAACATTTTATAAATATGTTTTAAAAAAATCTTTTCTTGTGTATTTTCCAGAATTTGCCTTTATCATTTCTGTTGCTCTGTTTGTTAATTTTTGATGAGGACATCTGATTTCTTGCATGATTGATGCAATGAAAGGAAAACTCAAAGCAAAAATGCAAAAGTACACTCAAGTTGATAAAAGTAGTACATTATAAAATTAATAGAATTGCATTTTTAACGAATTTTCATTCAGGAAGATATTTTGTTGAGTGGGATGTAGATTTGCCTATTAGAGCCTTCTGGCTAAATTTACTAGAGGCAACTGTTCTCTTTTAAATAAGATTCATGAATGAGTATCATGAGCGTTGAGAAGAGCTGTTGACCAGAAGAAAAGAAGGATCCAAACGAAGGATCCAAAAGAAGGATTTTAAGAGTTCTACAGCTTAGGAAGTGTGTGCAAGTTCACACTAATTTCAAAGTTTGAGGTTTTCTAATCCTTTCTCTGCGACAGGTATAAATGACTGTTCAGAGCAGTTTGAGTGATGTATGTAAAAGCCAGGCTGTCTGTCTGTTTGTTTGGCTTTAGTTTTTACAGTGGATGGTGAATGTTGGGCGACCCTCCAGATTCTGCTGTCTTACTGAAAGCTCAGGGTGTGCCAGAAAACATGTACTGCCCGAGTGTCCCTCTAACCAAATGAGGGTGAGAGTTGTTTTTCCTTTTTTTGCTTTAATTAAAGAATTTTCCTCCTAAATTATGTAACAATTTTTCAGGCATCTTGTTAGTTCAAAAAAATTGCTTAATGTTTGTAAAGAAGAGAGATAATTTGACTCCTGTCTTTAATTTAACCACAGCAGATGCTGCTAACTATACTCTGCTTCCTCATGAAGTAATTTACCTTCAAGATGAGAAGTGTCAAAATATTGTTTAAATGGCTGATTTGATTGCTCAGAAATGAGTTGATGACATGTACATTAGGACTAGGCTATTAAACAAAGCTAAACATACAATAGAATCATCGAATAGTTAGGGTTGGAAAGGACCTTAAGATCATCTAGTTCCAACCCCCCTGCCATGGGCAGGGACACCTCACACTAAGCCATGTCACCCAAGGCTCTGTCCAACCTGGCCTTGAACACTGCCAGGGATGGAGCATTCACAACCTCCCTGGGCAAACCATTCCAGTGCCTCACCACTTACAGAAAATAATTTCCTCCTTATATCCAATCTAAATTTCCCCTGTTTAAGTTTTAACCCTTTACCCCTTGTCCTATCACTAGAGTCCCTAATGAAGAGTCCCTCCCCAGCATCCTTATACCCCCCCTTCAGATACTGGAAGGCTGCTATGAGGTCACCACGCAGCCTTCTCCTCTCCAGGCTGAACAGCCCCAACTTTCTCAGCCTATCTTCATATGGGAGGTGCTCCAGTCCCCTGATCACCCTCATGGCCCTCCGCTGGACTTGTTCCAACAGTTCCATGTCCTTTTTATGTTGAGCACACCATAACTGTACACAATACTCCAGGTGAGGTCTCACAAGAGCAGAGGGGCAGGATCACCTCTATCGACCTGCTGGTAAAGCTTCTTTTGATGCAGTCCAGAACGCGGTTGGAACCACACATCTTGGTGTCACTGGCAAACTTGCTGAGGGTGCACTCAAGCCCACTGTCCATTTCGCTGACAAAGATGTCAAACAAGATTGGTCTGGTCCCAACACCGATCCCTGAGGGATACCACTCATTACTGTTTTCCAGCTGGACATTGAGCCGCTGACCACACCTCTGCATGTGGCCATCCAGCCAGTTCTTTATGCACTGAGTGGTCCACCCATCAAATTGATGTCTCTCCAATTTAGAGACAAGGATGTCATGTGGGACAGTGTCGAACGCTTTGCAGAAGTCCAGGTAGATGACATCAACTGCTCTACCCCTGTCCATCAGTTCCATAGCCCCATCATAGAAGGCCGCCAAATTGGTCAGGCAGGATTTCTCCTTAGTGAAGCCATGTTGGCTGTCACAAACCACCTTGCTGTTTTTCATGTGCCTTAGCATGCTTTCCAGGAGAATCTGCTCCAGGATTTTGCCAGGCACAGAGGTGAGACTGACTGTTCTGAAATTCCACGGGTCATTCATTTTCACCTTCTTGAAAATGGGGGTTATATTTCCCTTTTTCTAGTCGTTGGGAACTTCACCTGACTGCCATGATTTCTCAAATATGATGGCCAGCGGATTTGCAACTTCATTTGCCAGCTCCTTCAGGACCCGCGGATGGATCTCATCAGGTCCCATGGACTTGTGCACATTCAGAAACTGATCCTCTCCTACAGTGGGCCTAAGGTCTTCATTTTCACAGTCCGTGTATCTGCCTTCCAAGACTTGGGTGGTGTGGTCCCAGCAATTGCTAGTGAAGACTGAGGCTAAGAAGTCATTAGGAACCTTGGCCTTCTCCAAATCCAGGGTAGCCAATTCTCCTGATAGCTTCTGGAGAGGGCCCACGTTGTCCCTAGTTTGTCTTTTATTCTTTACATACCTATGGAATCCCTTGCTGTTATCTTTCACAATAAGATCATCAAAAGCTGTCTGGGAGAATCAGACCTCATCACAATGGGGATGTTATGTGAAATTTATTTTTTTTTTATTAACCAAATAAGCATGCTGAGTCAAGCAATAATGAGTGTAATGATGCGATTGCCTGCAAACTACCATCAGATCTCAGGAATGAAAATAAGTGGGAAAAACAACAGAGTGCCAAAAAAGAAGGTACTGGAGGCAAGAATGTTGTCTATAACAATGACTAATAAAGACAAATGTGCTGTATGTGACACAATACAGGAAATTATTCTGGATTCCTTAATGACTTGAGCTATCAAGAATTTTGTAAATTATAACTAAGCTGGAAAAGTTTCAAGTGTTCAGCCTAATAAAGCTGGGGTCAGAACTTGTAGCACATACTCAGATAAATTGCCTTAGCTGTCTTTATTCTAAGACTTTCAAGTTTCAAAAATAGGAAGTTCGTTACTAATTTGGTACTAGTTTTGTGAACTTAGTTAAATAAAATGGGCATAGGAAAACTTGCAGATTTTATACTACTCACATGCAAAATCTGCATTTAATTTATGGTTACTCTTTGACTTGCTAGCACCCCTCATCACAGCTGCTGGGGCACTGTGCCAGTGCTCTGTATCTCTTGTCATGCCTTGAGCTCAGTTCATCTTGGCTAACTTTAGATGTCTACAAGGTAAATGATGACATCTGAGCTACTCATGCTCCTTTCATGTCTCCTTTCATCAGTGGAAAGAAACAGAAACTTAAGAGAGGTCAGTTTTAACACTTGCTGTTTCTGGTAGGCCACATGAGCAGGAATATATTCTACTGTTTGTGTTACAGAGAGCAGAATGAGACCCCATCTCTGGCTGGCTCCTCTGGATGGTACTGTTATATATAGACCATGGGTGAGAATTTCTTCCAGCACTGAGAATGCTGTTATTTTTAATATATGGCAGGAGGCAAGTAAGGTAGGATTAGCTGCTCGGTGTCTAGCTGCTTTGAAATTTTAGTTATTTGTGCTGTTTTAACTGGAGGAGATATACTGTGTTTCCATAGATAGATAGACTCATGTCCACTATGTGTGCTGGAAGTCGCTGTTGTGTCCAAACCTGTCACACTCTCTCAGGGAAACCAAAAACCCCAAACATGTTCAGTGGCTGAGAAGGAAGAAATTTACCAAAAGAGAAACTGCAATAAAAATCTGGGAGAGGGTATGTATGTATGTATGTGTATATATATGTATAGAAGGAGAAGAGCAGATGACAGAAAAGAAAAAGCTGACAACTGTCCTTTATTCCTTGCTGCTTTAAGGTAGGTCATTAAGCGGGAGAACAAATTGGAATGTCAGCAACAACACACAAAATTTAATCTTGTCTATATGAAACAGGGATTATTCCAGCCCTTTGCCTCATTTTTTCTAATGCACACATATATATTTTTTGCTGTAAATTTTTCCTTTCTGCAAAAACCCTGAGAGAGGTGCAAAATACCTCTTTGTTATGTCGACACAAATGCATGTATTTGAGCTGTTACAATAAAGATATTTTAATTATTTTTTTGCACTTGAATTTCCACAGTGTACCAGCATTGTATGATAGAAGTTTTCAACATGCCTGTATCTGACACATAGCATTTAATGAACTGATGAAATCAGTTTAATGCATTATTTACGCTGTGGAGAATGGGAAAGAGAACAGAGACATCAGGACAGGGTCATAGGGACAATTGGTTTTTATTAAAGAGACTATCTTATGGTCTTAAAAAGATGAACAAAAGGAAATTTTATCCTTCCAGCCAGTGAAATCCATGGTGCTTAATTTATTGACCTTTGAAGGACAAACACAGACATTGCCAGGATTCTGTGGCATTTCAGTGGTTGAAACCAGATGCTTCTATGAACCAGACATCAGTTTTCCTTCTCTGAGGCCTTGTTTTTGCTGCTAGAACGGTGTGTTTCTGTATTTCAGGATAACTAATTCAGGCTGAAATTAGACACACATTTCTACCCAAAGGTTAGGAAACAGAACACCTTGTCAACAGGTAAAATGGGGCAATTTTCTCATCCCCTGCCCCCGAAACAAGCAGTCAATCAAAAACCCTGAAGTGTTGTTGGATTTATTTTAACGCATCTTGGTCAGTTTATTAATGTGCTTACATGGCATGGCTATCTGTAGCCACAGGGGATAACCCAGATAACACAGAGGATTATTCCAGCCCTTTGCCTCATTTTTTCTAATGCACATGTGACACCCTATATAGAGATACAAGTCCTCTGTGACACACTGCTCATATCTGTCGTTATCTCAACTCTTTGTGCCCCACATTGGGTGCCACAAAGAACTGTAATGGTTTAAGACCAGACGGTAACTCAGAACCACACAGCCACTCATTCACTCCCCCTCCTTCTTCCCCCCCATCTCCCAAGTGAGATGGGGAGGAGAATCAAAAGAACATAACTCCCACAGGTTGAGATAAGAACAGTCCAGTAACTGAAGTATAATACAAAACTACTACTACTACCACCACCCATAATAATAATGATAAGGGAAATAACAAGGGGAGAGAATATAAAAGTAAAAGGGGAAAAGGAAAAAAGCAATAAATACAAGTGCTGCACAATACAATTGCTCACCACTCACCAACCGATGGGCCTTCTGGGTAACTCTCCCCAGTTTATATACTGGGCATGACGTGCTGTGGTATGGAATATCCCTTTGCTTAGTTTGGGTTAGGTGTCCTGTCTCTGCTTTCTCTTGGCTTCTTCTGCCCCTCCTCACTGGCAGAGCATGAGATACTGAAAAGTCCTTGATCAGCGTAAGCATTACTTAGCAACAACTAACACACTGTGGAGTTCTTTGAGAATTTGATTCCAGTGATACAGAAAATCACTTCTGCAGTTGTTAAAATACATCCACTTCTAGACCAGAACTGTAACCAATAGCTCTTAAGAGGTGCATAATAATATTGCAAATGAGCATCCTTTTCCTCAGTGTGACTGGATTCAAATTATATAGATAATATTTTCAACATATACGTTACATGCAGCAGATTCCTTAAGCAGGAGGAATGCTTCCCAATTTAGACTTCTGTTTTGCTGTGCTTCCTCCCACACCACTCCCATGCCACTGTGTCCGTCAAAAAGAAGTGGGGAAGGAGAAAAAAAGAAAAAAGAAAGAAAGAAAAATGATAAAACCCTCAAAACCCCAATTACTGTCTTTCAGGTTGTCACATGTGCCGTGAAGGGTGCTGAAGATTTTCCACAAGCTTTCCAAAACATCTCACTTCCCATGCACCTGAGCAGTAAACTTCCTTACTGGCTACTGAAGAATTAAATTAAGTAAGTGGCATATTTTAAAGATTCAAAATCCAAAGTAAAATTTATCAGGAACTTCAACATGGTTGTCTCAACTTTGCAAATTAGAATGACTATTTAATGTTACAATGCTACCACCACCAAAGACCTACTTCTTCTGATAAAGACTGATTTATCTCAGTGTCCTGGGAGAGTGAGGCTGAAATATTGCAAGAGAAGATGGCTTGGATCTAGATTTCAAAACTGAAAAAAAAATTATCATCAACCCTCAGTTCTTAGCTGCCTTAAATTAGTCTTCAAAGTTAAAAGTGGGATTAAAACCATCACTAAGTAAAGCAAAAAAATACCAGACATGCTGGATTTCAAGCACAGTCCAATTTTACCCCCTAATTATTTAAAATGCAAGCTGCTAAGTGCACCAACCATCATGACAGCAAAAATCTGATTCAATTTTGAAACAACAACAACAAAAAAATGGTTATCAGAGAGGTCTAAACCACAGACTTGTTTTGTAAACTTGGAAGCAATTCCAGAGCTAGAGCCATACATCTCAAAAGAAAAGATAAACCCTCACGTGCATTTTTATATAACAAAACAAAATATAAATGGATTAGCAATCTTCACTCAAAAAAAAAAATAAGTCTTCACAGTAAAAGCCACAAGATTTCACAATGACTACTACTTATCAGGGACATTTCCGCTAACATAAGTGCAAGTAAAACTCTTGGCAGAAGTGTCCGGACTTGTGTGCCAAAAACGAGGGCTCAGAGCACTCCTTGCTCTTTACAAGAAAGGAAACCATTTGCCTGCTTCAGGAAGTCTTGTAGGACAAGAGTTTCAATCCCTTGTGAATCCTCTCATGGTTTAAACCCAGCCACTCAGCTCGTTCACTCGCTCCCCCCCTTCCTCCCTCTTTCTTTCCTTCCCTCCCCCACCTCCCCGCTCCCGGAGGGATGGGGAGGAAAATCAAAAGCATGTAACTCCAACGGGTTGAGATAAGAAGAGTCCAGTAACTAAGGTATCACACAAATCACTACTGCTACCACCAATGATAATAATGATAAGGGAAAATAAGAAGGGAAGAGAATACAATACCACCCGCCAAAACGAGCCCGGCCCCAAAAGAGAGCCCATACCCTTCCAGGTAACTCCCAGCTACCTCCCCAGGCATGACGTGCTGTGGTATGAAATACCTCTTTGGCTAGCTTGGGTCATGTGTCCCTTCTCTGCTTCCTTCCGGCCTCCCCTCCTCCCTGGCAGAGCATGAGTCTCACAAAGTCCTTGGTCAGGGTAAACATAACTTAGCAACAACTAAAAACATCGGTGTTATGAGCTCTATTCCCAGTCTGAAAGTCAAAACACAACGCTGCACCACCTACTAAGAAGGAGAAAAATTGACTGCTACTACTAAACCCAGGACAGTATCCACCCCTTATTCCATACCATTCACGTCATGCTCAGATCCCACATTTTCAATATACCATTGCTCTTACATCTATATATACATCCACATACACACACAGACAGAGAGAAAGAGATCATTTCTTAGTGCACGAACCAATCCCTATAATGCTGCCGAGTCCTTTTGGTCCATGATGTCTTGTTCCATCCCTTGTAACAGTCTTTTGGAGAAAGAGAAGCTGTGTGCAGCGTTGGATCGTTGCCTGCTGATGCGGATCGTTCCTTTACTGCAGAACTCGTCTGGTTCTATCAAAGTCCATTCTCTGTTGGAATGATGGTTGGAGGGAAGTCAGGGCCAGTCGCTGGTGATGTGAAGACATCTAGTCTATGGGCTATAAATGTAACACACAGCAGGCAACAGCATACAATTGAGTTCATTGGCCCTTGAGGTATACATTGGACTTCCCCATCTTCCCGCATTACCCACCAAGTATATCCGGGTCCCTGAGCAAAAGCAATCCCACGAGTAGGTTTGCCTTTACCTGAAGCAGGAATAACCCAGACTGTCTTCCCCAGCAAATTCTTCATCTGCACCACAGGACCTTTGTCTCCCAATACAATATGCAAAAGTTCTGACTGGGCTGGGCCAGCCTTGTGGGCAGATCCTCTGGTGTTGACCAACCAGGAGGCCTTTGGTAAGTGTGTATCCCAATGCTTGAAAGTTCCCCCACCCATTGTTCTCAGTGTAGTTTTTACCAGCCCATTGTACCGGTCGATTTTCCCAGAGGCTGGTGCATGGCACGGGATGCGATATACCCACTCAATGCCATGGTCTTTGGCCCAAGTGTCTATAAGGTTATTCCGGAAATGAGTCCCATTGTCTGACTCAATTCTCTCTGGGGTGCCGTGTCGCCACAAAAACTGTTTCTCAAGGCCCAGGATAGTGTTCCGGGCAGTGGCATGGGGCACAGCGTATGTTTCCAGCCACCCGGTGGTTGTTTCCACCATGGTAAGCACATGGCGCTTGCCTTGGCAGGTTGGTGGCAGTGTGATATAGCCTATCTGCCAGGCCTCCCCATATTTATACTTCAACCATCGTCCTCCATACCAAAGAGGCTTTAACCGCTTGGCTTGTTTAATTGCAGCACATGTTTCACACTCATGAATAACCTGGGCAATAGTGTCCATTGTTAAATCCACCCCTCGATCACGGGCCCAACTGTATGTTGCATCTCTGCCCTGATGGCCTGAAGTGTCATGGTCCCACCGGGCCAAAAATAACTCACCTTTATGTTGACAATCTAAATCCATCTAAGCCACTTCAATCTTAGCCGCTTTATCCACTTGTTGGTTGTTCTGGTGTTCCTCAGTGGCCCGACTCTTGGGTACATGGGCATCTACATGACATACCTTCATCACCAGGTTCTGCACCTGGGCAGCAATATCTTTCCACAGTGCAGCAGCCCAGATGGGTTTACCTATGCGTTGCCAGTTGCTCTGCTTCCATTGCTTCAACCACCCCCACAGGGCATTTGCCACCATCCATGAGTCAGTACAGAGATAAAGTACTGGCCAATTTTCTCGTTCAGCAATGTCCAGGGCCAGCTGGATGGCTTTCACCTCGGCAAACTGACTCGATTCACCCTCTCCTTCAGCAGTTTCTGCAACTTGTCGTCCAGGACTCCATACAGCTGCCTTCCATCTCCGATGCTTTCCCACAATACGGCAGGACCCATCAGTAAACAAGGCATACTGCTTTTCACTTTCTGACAGTTTATTATATGGTGGGTCCTCTTCAGCACGCATCACCTCCTCCTCTGATGACATTCCGAAATCTTTACCTTCTAGCCAGTCCATGATGACTTCTAGAATGGCTGGACGACTGGGGTTTTCTATTCGAGTTTGTTGTGTAATTAGTGCAGCCCATGTACTCCATGTAGCATAAGTTGCATGATGTGTAGAGGAGACCCTGCCTTGGAACATCCAGCCCAGCACGGGCAACCGGGGCGCCAGGAGGAGCTGTGCTTCAGTGCCATTCACTTCCGAAGCAGCTCGAACCCCTTCATAGGCTGCCAGTATCTCTTTCTCAGTTGGGGTATAGCTGGCCTCAGATCCTTTGTATCCCCGACTCCAAAAGCCGAGGGGTCGACCTCAAGTCCCCACTGGAGTTTTCTGCCAGAGGCTCCAGGTAGGACCATTCTCCCCAGCTGCAGTGTACAGTACATTTTTTACATCTGGCCCGGTCTGGACTGGTCCCAGGGCTACTGTGTGAACTATCTCGCGTTTAATTTGCTCAAAGGCTTGTTGTTGCTCAGGGCCCCATTTAAAATCATTCTTCTTCTGGGTCACATGATAGAGAGGGCTTACAATCAAACTGTAATTTGGGATGTGCATTCTCCAGAACCCCACTGCACCCAAAACAGCTTGTGTTTCTTTCTCATTAGTTGGTGGAGACATTGATGTTATCTTGTTGATCACATCTGTGGGGATCAGTCTACGTCCATCTTGCTATTTTATTCCCAAAAATTGAATCTCCTGTGCAGGTCCCTTGACCTTACTCCGTTTTATGGCAAAACCGGCTTTCAGCAGGATTTGGATTATTTTCCTCCCTTTCTCAAAAATCTTCTTCGGCTGTATCGCCCCACACAATAATGTCATCAATGTATGGCAGGTGTTCTGGAGCTTGCCCCTGTTCCAATGCAGTCTGGATTAGTCCATGGCAAATGGTAGGGCTGTGTTTCCACCCCTGGGGCAGTCGGTTCCAAGTGAACTGGACACCCCTCCAAGTAAAAGCAAACTGTGGCCTGCACTCTGCTGCCAAAGGAATTGAGAAAAATGCATTGGCAATATCAGTTGTGGCATACCGCTTGGCTGCCTTTGACTCTAATTCATACTGAAGTTCTAGCATGTCCGGTACGGCAGCCCTCAATGGCGGTGTGACTTCATTCAGGCCACGATAGTCTACTGTTAGTCTCCACTCTCCATTAGACTTTCGCACTGGCCATATGGGGCTATTAAAGGGTGAGTGGGTCCTGCTGATCACTCCCTGACACTCCAGTCTACGGATCAGCTGATGGATGGGAATCAGGGAGTCTCGGTTGGTGTGATATTGCCGTCGGTGCACTGTTGTGGAAGCCATTGGCACTTGTTGTTCTTCGACTTTCAGCAATCCCACAGCAGAAGGATCCTCTGAGAAACCAGGCAAGGTAAACAGCTGCTCAATTTCCTCTGTCTCCAAAGCAGCAATACCAAAAGCCCACCGGTACCCTTTTGGGTCTTTGAAGTACCCTCTCCTGCGGTAGTCTACGCCGAGGATGCATGGAGCCTCTGGACCAGTCACAACAGGCTGCTTTTGCCATTCCCTCCCAGTCAGGCTGATTTCGGCCTTCAGCACAGTCAACTCTTGGGATCCTCCTGTCACTCCAGAAATATAGATGGGTTCCACCCCTTGACAGCTTGATGGCATCAGGGTACACTGTGCACCGGTATCTACTAGAGCCTTATACTTCCGTGGGACTAATGTGCCAGCCCATCTGATCCACACAGTCCGGTAAATCCGATTGTCCCCTACCTCAACCTGGCTGGAGGCAGGGCCCCTCTAATAGTGATCACAACATTGGACTCTTAAGTCAAGTTAAAAGGGATTATTCTTCCTTATCACAGGAGCTGGAGTAAAATCAGCTCTTCCACTCCATCTGGGAAACTTCTCACCAGAGACCGAAGCCGTAGCTCTCATGGGATGATCAGTCTTGTCCCTTGCTCCCCTCTTCAGTTCACTCACCCGTTCCTCCAAAGCTGAAGTAGGTATCTCCTCTCTCAAACAATAGGACGCCTTTTGTTAATAGCTGAGACGTGTGTTGGTACACTTGAGGAGCTGGATAAATCAGATAGACCGTCCCTCAATTGTTTGAGATCCTGGGACAGTTTTTTCCTTTTGAAGGTGCTGGATAGTGTTGAACAAAACCCTGTAAGCATAGGCCAAGCCCCAGCAGGTTGCCATGATTTGCCCGTCTCTGGTATGGCCAGAATGACCGCACACCTCATTTAAGTGGTTTACTAATTTTTCCGGATTTTGCACTTGTTCGGTGGTGAAATTCCAAAGTACTGGAGTAGCCCACTGACCTAGATACTTGCCCATACTATCCCACACACCCTGCCACTCGTGGCTGTCCAGCCTCTGGGAAAATCTCCTGGTCCTCCTATATCGTTGTTTAACCCCAGACAAGACCCAAACCTGACTCTGCTTAACTTTTGAGATCAGACGAAATGGTTGTGGGCAAAACACACTCTGTATGCTGGCCAACATGGTGATCCCCATCACAATCAGCAAACAAGTCTCAACAGTATTAACAGGCCATTCAAAAACTTCAAAACTCTCAAATGATGCTGTAAATGGCCCGGGGGGGGGGCTGTGACTGGGAGGGTAAAAAAATGTGTCCTTCACAGGCTGACCACTCGAGAAGGAGAAAAAAGATGTTTAATTGCTAAGCACTTTTATTATATACCTCCCAAAGTATAAAGGTGGTGACCACACTGGGAACATAAGCCAGATCAGTTTCATGATCAATGATTCTATTGTATTACAAGTCATGACCATAAAGTACAATGAGACAAGAATCTTAGCCCAAGTCCCACACTTGAAAAACACTAATACAGCAAATACCGGATGGAAGTAAGGTACTATATACTGAAACTGTGAGATCAAGACGAACAACCTTGAGAGCCAATAAATCAGCATTGTGACGAGTGACTATTAATCTAAAACAATGAATGCTTATCACAAATACGATTAGACACACTCCGGTCATATCTGTTGTTATCTCAACCCCTCGTGCCCCATGCCGTGGTTTAAACCCAGCCACGCAGCTTGTTCACTCGCTCCCCCCCTTCCTCCCTCTTTCTTTCTTCCCCCCCCCGTCCACCTCCCTACTCCCGGAGGGATGGGGAGGAGAATAGAAAAATAGAAAGAATGTAACTCCCACGGCTTGAGATAAGAACAGTCCAGTAACTAATGTATAATACAAATCACTACTGTTACCACCAATGATAATAATGATAAGAGAAAATAAGAAGGGAAGAGAATACGATACCACTCGCCAAAATGAGCCCGGCCCCAAAAGAGAGCCCGTGCCCTCCCGGGTAACTCCCAGTTACCTCCCCGGGCATGATGTCCTGTGATATGAATTTTGCATGGAAATTGATGCCAAATGGCACCTGAGAACTAAAGACTGAACAGTTAACTGAAAACTTAAACAAATGCATGTGAGAACAAGACTTGGACAAACCCATTTGAAGTGGATGGGAAATTTCATGTTGTTACTCTCCACTCACATTCTTTCAGAGGCTTCTGGAGGATGAGCTGGTTCAGAGATCAGAATGGGAAACAGTGCCTTTCATGAACAAGCTGCTGTTTCAAATCCAGCCCTATCTTAGGGTGGCTGAAAGTCATTAACCAATAGGTGGCCAATATTAAAGAAAATAGTGATTTCATTTCCAGTTTCTTTTCAGTAGGTGTCTGCAACAACGCTGGCAGTTTCACGAGACAGACCAAACTCTGTCTCTCCAAACCATGACCAAGATGTGCTGGCAGGGAAGGATGGTGGGTTACACCTGTTTTGTGGCACAGGACTTTGTTTACCAGTTCTGTTAAATATGAACCAGGAGTGAGTGCGTATTTTTAAAAGAAAGATGAAGAGAATTCTATATACATGACTTTTTCCTGATTAATTCCAGCAACAGAATATATAATCTAGTGTGTTTACACTATATGAATTATTAGTACATCGAATTAAACTCGATACATAATTGTTAAATTTTATTTCAAGCTGTAAGCAAGGAGCTGGAGGACTTTGCCATCTGATACAGCTCTGCTATCATGGTTTATGGAGCAAATGACTAAGAGCTAGGAAATTTTACTGGATGAACCTCAGCAAAGTGTTCCAGGTTTGTTTCTTAACATTAGGACATCTGAGAGTATGGCTACACAGCAGACATTCCACAGTAACAGCTCGTGTCAACACTTCCACTGTGGTAAATAAAGCCATACGCCGCCTCTAATTACCTTGTATTTAACATGGGGTATAAGGGAATGCAGATAGGGCTCCATGGTTCTGAGTTACCAGCTGGACTTAAACCATGACAAGCCAGTTACTGGTGTGCCCACAGCCTCACTTACCCAGAGACCATCTGCCCCAAGACTGCAACCAAAACTCCCATATCAGCTTTCAAGGTATTTGAACCTAAGACATCTCCACCCTGGACAGGCACAGTTTGCTACACAGGTGAGGTGGAATGAGGTGGGGTTTAACTCTTTCCGCACTTTGCCATTCCATTCTTTGCCTTTTTGCCAACACATCCTCAATGCAGACAGCCTATTTTAAGCTTCCTCTGACATTGGCTGCTCCTATATGCTTAAAGGGAAAGGCAAACCACCATCCAAAAGAACAGCCCCCAGGAGAAACTAAATAATTAGCAACAAGTGTTTTGGCACAGAAAGATGCAGAGAACGTGACTTCACCCTTCAGTGCACATTAAGGAAAAATCTTGGAAAAGCAGGGAACTAGACACTGTTTTTTCAGCAATATTTAGTCTAACTCAACCCCTACATAAGTTAACTTCTGCAGTGAAAGAGGTACATTGTGTAAACTTTTAAAAAGTTTTATTTTTTTCTGTATATTCTATCCAGTGTTTTCTCATAAGAGTATTCAAAAAAGCTGGAAAAGGGTACTATGTCCTCAGGTCACACTGCAGTAGCAAGGGTTTGCTGAGCTACAAGAGTTAAAATCACTTATTTCCAAAGCTGCATTTCCACCTATGTGTTATTGATGATGTCGTGGTTTAAGCCCAGCTGGTAACTCAGAACCACGCAGCCATTCGCTCACTCCCCCCACTCCCAGAGGGATAGGGAGGAGAATCGAAAGAATGTAACTCCCACGTGTTGAGATAAGAACAGTCCAGTAAATAAGGTATAACACAAAACCACCACTGCTACCACCAATAATAATAATAATGATAAGGGAAATAATAAGGGGAGAGAATACAATTGCTCACCGCCCGCCAACTGATACCCAGCGTAATCCAAGCAGCGATCTGGGCCTTCAAGGTAACTCCCCCCAGTTTATATATTGGGCATGACATGCTGTGCTATGGAATACCCCTTTGGCTAGTTTGGGTCAGGTGTCCTGTCTCTGCTTCCTCTCAACTTCCCCTCCTCCCTGGCAGAGCATGAGACTGAGAAAGTCCTTGATCGGAGTAAACATTACTTAGCAACAACTGAAAACATCGGTGTCATCAGCGTTGTTCTCAGGCTGAAGTTGAAAATACAGCACTGCATCAGCTACTAAGGAGAAAAGCGACGGGTACAGCTGAACCCAGGACAGATGACAATGTTATTGATTACATAATGTTATTTGGCTTTCACAGCTACATTATCAAGCAACCTCTTGCACAATAAAAATATTTCTGCAGAATTTAATAACTACATCTATAGCACCTTGTCTGAGATTCAAAAGCCTTGGAAATTAAAGTACAGCAAGAGCAGATTTTATGACAACTCTGTGAAGTAATGCCTATAGATACACTCCCTCTTAATGTCATGATTAACTTACTGCTAGGTCTATACTGTAACAAACTTAAATGCTATTCCTCCAAAACAAGTTCTCCCCCAAAGCAATGCCCACCCACAGAAGACAAGTTTTTGGTCCCTCTGCCAGGTGAGCTGATTCCTGCCTATTGAATGATGGCAACCAGAATCAAAGTCAACAATGCTCACATGTGTTAAAAGCTTCAAGCTCTTTGCAGCACTCCCCATAAGCCATAAGCAAATGTGATATTGTAAAATGGCTTGTCATCACCCTCTTCCTGCCCTTCCCAACAAACATATTTCTCGTGAAGGGATCTTTTCTCCAATAGCACCTTTGATATACTGTAATCTTACTTCTCTAGTAATTTACTTCTGCTCTATTATAGGAAATAGCAGGGGAAGATGTCTGCTATTATACAAACAATTCTATTTATTAACTGAAAACAACTTCCATGGTTGGCATTTCCAATGTATTTATTATTTCAAGGATCATTAATCTTTATAAAGGACAGATCTCTGACTTACAACTAACTGTCAGCATAATCTGCTAAAGCCACGCCTAAAGTAACAGCACTTCTATATTGTATGGTGTCATGTACAAGGTATTACCTGAAAGGGAGAAATATTCTATCTCAATTTTGCTGACACAGATGCACACAATTATGTTGTTTTCAGTAGAAAAAACTGAAATGGACTGAGTTCGATGGACACAACTTTGAAGACCCTTTTCCATTACATACTTGAGAAAGAGATGTAAACTGTGCAGTTTTAACTAAATTCTGAGAGAAAATAAAACCTGCACCATTTTCCAAGAATTATTCTGCATTCAAACAGCCCTCCATTACCATGTCTTCACACCCAATATTTCTTAAATTCCCCCATTGCTATTCCTAATCATACTCCTTCACAGTTCTAAATAACCTTTTTCAAGCTTCAAACAATACAGCCTAAATTCTCATTCAGTCATTGCTTCAGCAGTATTTACTGGCATGTTTACATATGGAAGCTGTTTGCAATAGGTATTCCAGAATAGCTGCTGTGCAAACACTGTATCACAATAAAAGGCTGTATAAGCAAGCCATAAATGACTGATAAATAAAAATACTTTTTATTCTTTCACTTCATGTCTATCACAAGAAGTCTTCTTATCAGTTTTCCTACCTACACAAGAAGCAAATAATTTTCTCTTTCAGTCGTCTTAGTTCAACCACCCTTAGCTCTTCTTTGATTTTCTTCAAGCTCACCGAATATTGTTTGGGGAGTTTCTCTGGGAACAAAAAGATATTGTAATGGTGGCAGAGAATCATATATTGCACACTGATTATGTGGTAAGATCTCTACATGCACGCAAAACACTACCAGGCTTGGACTGGCCTTTGCATCTGTGCTGAAGCACCTCGAAGTTCACCACACATGCTTCTACCACAGATTTAAGAAGGCTAACAGTGGAGTACTTGCAAGTTCAACAAGGAATGAGAAACAGGGAAGAGTAACAATACTGTAGGTCTATGCTAAGTTCTGAGGAAGTAATGCACCCCTGCAATGCTCCAAAAGTGTCCTGGGTTCAGCAGTAGCAGTCATGTTTTTTCCTTTGTGGTAGCTGGTGCAGTGCTGTGTTTTGACTTCCAGCCTGAGAACAGTGTTGGTGAAGCCGATGTTCTCAGTTGTTGCTAGGTGATGTTTACCCTGACCAAGGACTTTGTGAGGCTCATGCTCTGCCAGAGAGGAGGGGAAGCTGTGAGGAAGCAGGGACGGGGCGCCTGACCCGGGCTAGCCGGGGAGGTATTCCATACCACAGCACGTCTTGCCCGGGGTGAGGGGTAACTGGGAGTTACCCGGAAGGACACGGGCTTCTGGGTGGAACTAATTTTCTTGGCCGGTGGTATCGTATTCTCTTCCCTTGTTATTTTCCCTTATCATTGTTGTAGTTGATAGTAGCGGTGGTGATTTGTTGCTGGACTGTTCTTGTCTCAACCTGTAGGAGTTGCACTCTCTCGATACTCCTCCCCATTCCTCCGGGAGCGGGGAAGGGGAGAGCCCCGGTGCGGGGGGGGGGACGACACGGACCTCAATTGTTGTCAGCTCGGCATCACTCACTGGGAGTGAGTGAACAAGTTACCTGACTGGGTTTAAACCACGACAGTTCTTTTTGGCGCCCAACGTGGGGCTCGAGCGGTTGAGAACAGATATGACTGGATTGATAGTCACTTGTCACAATGCTGATTTATTGGCTCTCAAGGTTGTTCCTCTTGATCTCACAGTTTCAGTATATCGTATCTTGCGTCCATCCGGTATTTGCTGTATTAGTGTTTTTCAAGTGTGGGGCTTGGGCTAAGGTTTTTGTCCCATTGTTCTTTATGGTAATGACTTGTAATACAATAGAATCATTGATCATGAAACTGATCTGGCTTATGTTCCCAGTGTGGTCACCACCTTCATACTTTGGGAGGTATATGATGGAGGTGCTTCCCAGTTACACATCTTTTTTCTCCTTCTCAGGTGCTCAACCTGTGAAGGAGACATCCTTTTACCCTCCTAGTCATCCCCCCAGACCATTTACATTTGAGAGTTTTGAATTTTTTGAATGGCCTTTTAATGCTGTTGAGACTTGTTTGCTGATGGTGATGGGAATCACCATGCTAACACGCATACAGAGTGTGTTTTGCCCACTACTGATTTCAAGAGTTAAGCAGATTCAGGTTTGGGTCTTGTCTGGGGTCAAACGACGATGTAGGAGGACCGAGAGATTTTCCCTGAGGCTGGACAGCCATGAGTGCAGGGTGTGTGGGATAGTATGGGCAAGTATCTAGGTCAGTGGGCCCCTCCAGTACTTTGGAATTTCACTACTGAACAACTGCAAAATCCAGAAGAATTAGTAAAACACTTAAATGAGGTGTGTGGTCATTCTGGCCATACCAGAGATGGACAAATCATGGCAACGTGTTGGGGCTTGGCCTATGCTTACAGGGCCTTGTTCAATTCTATCCAGCACCTTCAAAAGGAAAAGAATGGCGGCGGATCTGAGGGCAAAGCGACAGTCACTACTCAAACTTTGGCCTCAATGAACAGAGCAGCTACCCCAGCGGCAAGTACAGCAGCTGCTCAAACTTCAACTGCAACAGACAGCGTGGTTACCCCAGCTCCAAGCACAGCAGCTGCACCACCCCCAGCAACAAGTACAGTTGCTACTCAAACTACAGTGATAATCACTGCAGCCAAACCAGAGGACCAATTCGTACCAATATCGGTTGCCCCTGTACGCAAGAGAACAAGCAAAAAGGAGGCAAAAAGGGTGAAGCGAGATGAAGAAACAATGTATTCACAACCCAGTCCAGAATCTGATCAGGAGTCATCATCACATGACGAAGAAGAAGAAGAGGAGGTAACTTCTCGACCTCGGACCTCAACCGAGCTGCGGAATATGTGAAAAGATCTTACCCGTCAACCAGGGGAGCACATCATCACCTGGTTACTCCGATGCTGGGACAATGGGGCCGATGGTCACGAACTAGAAGGTACAGAAGCCAAGCAGCTGGGATCACTTGCTAGAGAAGGGGGAATTGACAAAGCAATTGCAAGAGAGAAAAAGTCCCTCAACCTTTGGAGGAGGCTCTTGGCAGCTGTGAAAGAAAGGTTTCCGTACAAGGACGATGTTACGAGTCGTTCGGCCAAGTGGACTACTATAGACAAAGGCATCCAGTCTCTGAGGGAATCGGCCATAGTAGAGATGCTCTATCACATCGAGCCGAATAACGGGGATACACCTACAGATCCAGATGAAGTTGAATGTACACGACCCATGTGGCGAAAACTTACACGGAATGCACCGTCATCATATGCCCATTCATTGGCAACAGTAACCTGGAATGACATAGTACCACTAACAGTGGATGAAATGGTTCATAAACTCCGAGAGTTCGAAGACAATCTCACCCCTTCCATCATCTCAGCTGTGAAAAAACTGTCCCAGGACCTCGAACAATTGAGGGACGATCTATCTGATTTATCCAGCTCCTCACGTGTACCAACACACGTCTCAGCTATTAACAAAAGGCGTCCTATTGTTCAAGAGAGGAGATACAGAATGTATACGCTACGGGGTACCCTATGGTTTTACCTGCTGGATCACGAAGAAGACATGACAAAGTGGGATGGAAAACCTACTTCAGCTTTGGAGGAACGGGTGAATGAACTGAAGAGGGGAGCAAGGGCCAAGACTGATCGTCCCATGAGAGCTATGTCTTCAGTCTCTGGTGAGCAGTTTCCCAGATAGAATGGCAGAGCTGATTTTACTCCAGCTCCTGTGATAAGGAAGAATAATCCCTTTCACCACAACTTAAGTGTCCAATGCTGTGACGACCATTAGAGGGGCCCTGTCTCCAGCCAGGTGGAGGTAGGGGACAATCGGATTGTCGTGGTTTAAACCCAGTCAGGTAACTTGTTCACTCACTCCCAGTGTGTGGTGCCGAGCTGACAACAATCGAGGTCCGTGTCCGTCTCCCCCCCCCTCCCCCCTCCCCGGGGCTCTCCCCTTCCCCGCTCCCGGAGGAACGGGGAGGAGGATCGAGAGAGTGCAACTCCTACGGGTTGAGACAAGAACAGTCCAGCAACAAATCACCACCGCTACTATCAGCTAAAACAATGATAAGGGAAAATAACAAGGGAAGAGAATACGATACCACCGGCCAAGAAAACGAGTTCCACCCGGAAGCCCGTGTCCTTCCGGGTAACTCCCAGTTACCCCCCACCCCGGGCATGACGTGCTGTGGTATGGAATACCTCCCCGGCTAGCCCGGGTCAGGCGCCCCGTCTCTGCTTCCTCACAGCTTCCCCTCCTCCCTGGCAGAGCATGAGCCTCACAGAGTCCTTGGTCAGGGTAAACATCACTTAGCAACAACCGAAAACATCGGCTTCACCAACACTGTTCTCAGGCTGGAAGTCAAAACACAGCACTGCACCAGTTAACACAAAGGAAAAACATGACTGCTACTGCTGAACCCAGGACACAGATTTACTGGACTGTGTGGATCAGATGGCCTGGCACATCAGTCCCACAGAAGTATAAGGCTCTAGTAGATAACAGTACACAGTGTGCCCTGATGCCATCAAGCTGTCAAGGGGTGGAACCCATCTATATTTCTGGAGTAACAGGAGGATCCCAAGAGTTGACTGTGCTGGAGGCTGAAATCAGCCTGACTGGGAGGGAGTGGCAAAAGCACCCTATTGTGGCTGGTCCAGAGGCTCCATGCATCCTCGGCATAGACTACCTCAAGAGAGGGTACTTCAAAGACCCAAAAGGGTACCGGTGGGCTTTTGGTATTGCTGCTTTGGAGACTGAGG
Source organism: Pezoporus flaviventris (assembly GCF_033815535.1). Taxonomy (NCBI): domain Eukaryota; kingdom Metazoa; phylum Chordata; class Aves; order Psittaciformes; family Psittacidae; genus Pezoporus; species Pezoporus flaviventris. The sequence continues at coordinate 1,785,505 of NW_026892669.1, read as the reverse complement.
AAATTGAGCAGCTGTCCACCTTGCCTGGTCTCTCAGAAGATCCCTCTGCTGTGGGGTTGCTGAAAGTTGAAGAACAACAAATGCCAATTGAGACCACAAAAGTGAAGCCGGCGGCAATATCTCACCAACCGAGACTCCCTGATTCCCATCCATCAGCTGATCTGTAGACTGGAGAGTCAGGGAGTGATCAGCAGGACCCGCTCACCCTTTAATAGCCCCATATATCCAGTGCGAAAATCTAATGGAGAATGGAGACTAACAGTAGACTATCGTGGCCTGAATGAAGTCACACCACCCTTGAGTGCTGCCGTACCGGACATGCTAGAACTTCAGTATGAACTAGAGTCAAAGGCAGCCAAGTGGTATGCCACAATTGATATTGCCAATGCATTTTTCTCAATTCCTTTGGCAGCAGAGTGCAGGCCACAGTTTGCTTTTACTTGGAGGGGTGTCCAGTTCACTTGGAACCGACTGCCCCAGGGGTGGAAACACAGCCCTACCATTTGCCATGGACTGATCCAGACTGCACTGGAACAGGGGCAAGCTCCAGAACACCTGCGATACATTGATGACATTATTGTGTGGGGTGATACAGCGGAAGAAGTCTTTGAGAAAGGGAGGAAAATAATCCAAATCCTGCTGAAAGCCGGTTTTGCCATAAAACGGAGTAAGGTCAAGGGACATGCACAGGAGATTCAATTTTTGGGAATAAAATGGCACGATGGATGTAGACCGATCCCCACAGATGTGATCAACAAGATAACAGCAATGTCTCCACCAACTAATAAGAAAGAAACGCAAGTTTTCTTGGGTGCAGTGGGGTTCTGGAGAATGCACATCCCAAATTACAGTTTGATTGTAAGCCCTCTCTATCATGTGACCCGGAAGAAGAATGATTTTAAATGGGGCCCTGAGCAGCAACAAGCCTTTGAGCAAATTAAACTCGAGATAGTTCATGGAGTAGCCCTTGGACCTGTCCGGACCGGGCCAGATGTAAAAAATGTACTGTACACTGCAGCTGGGGAGAACGGTCCTACCTGGAGCCTCTGGCAGAAAGCTCCAGGGGAGACTCGAGGTCACCCCCTCAGCTTTTGGAGTCGGGGATACAAAGGATCTGAGGCCAGCTATACCCCAACTGAGAAAGAGATACTGGCAGCCTATGAATGGGTTCGAGCTGCTTCGGAAGTGGTTGGCACTGAAGCACAGCTCCTCCTGGCACCCCGGCTGCCCGTGCTGGGCTGGATGTTCAAAGGCAGGGTCTCCTCTACACATCATGCAACTGATGCTACCTGGAGTAAATGGGTTTCAATTATTACACAACAAACTCGAATAGGAAATCTCAGTCGTCCAGGCATTCTAGAAGTCTTCATGGACTGGCCAGAGGGCAAAGATTTTGGAATGTCACCAAAGGAGGAGGTGGTGCGCGCTGAAGAGGCCCCAGAATATAATAAACTGTCAGAAAGTGAAAAGCAATATGCCTTTTTTACTGATGGCTCTTGCCGTACTGTCGGAAAGCATCGGAGATGCAAGGCAGCTGTATGGAGTCCTGGACGACAAGTTGCAGAAACTGCTGACGGAGAGGGTGAATCGAGTCAATTTGTCGAGGTGAAAGCCATCCAGCTGGCCCTGGACATTGCTGAACGAGAAAAGTGACCAGTACTTTATCTCTATAATGACTCATGGATGGTGGCAAATGCCCTGTGGGGGTGGTTGAAGCAATGGAAGCAGAGCAACTGGCAACGCAGAGGTAAACCCATCTGGGCTGCTGCACTGTGGAAAGATATTGCTGCCAGGGTGCAGAACCTGGTGGTGAAGGTACGTCATGTAGATGCCCATGTACCCAAGAGTCGGGCCACTGAGGAACACCAGAACAACCAACAAGTGGATAAAGCGGCGAAGATTGATGTGGCTCAGATGGACTTAGATTGGCAACATAAAGGTGCATTATTCCTGGCCCGGTGGGCCCATGACACTTCAGGCCATCAGGGCAGAGATGCAACATATAGATGGGCCCGTGACCGAGGGGTGGACTTAACAATGGACACTATTGCCCAGGTTATTCATGATTGTGAAACATGTGCTGCAATTAAACAAGCCAAGCGGTTAAAGCCTCTTTGGTATGGAGGACGATGGTTGAAGTATAAATATGGGGAGGCCTGGCAGATTGACTTTATCACACTGCCACCAACCCGCCAAGGCAAGCGCCATGTGCTTACCATGGTGGAAGCAACCACCGGGTGGCTGGAAACATACGCTGTGCCCCATGCCACTGCCCGGAACACTATCCTGGGCCTTGAGAAACAGATTTTGTGGCGACACGGCACCCCAGAGAGAATTGAGTCAGACAATGGGACTCATTTCCGAAATAACCTTATAGATATTTGGGCCAAAGAGCATGGCATTGAGTGGGTATATCACATCCCCTACCATGCACCAGCCTCTGGGAAAATCGAACGGTACAATGGGCTGTTAAAAACTACACTGAGAGCAATGGGTGGGGGAACTTTCAAGCATTGGGATACACATTTACCAAAGGCCACCTGGTTGGTCAACACCAGAGGATCTGCCAACAGGGCCGGCCCAGCCCAGTCAGAACTTTTACATATTGTAGAGGGGGACAAAGTTCCCGTGGTGCATATGAAGAATTTGCTGGGGAAGACAGTCTGGGTTATTCCTGCGTCAGGTAAAGGCAAACCCACTTGTGAGATTGCTTTTGCTCAGGGACCTGGATATACTTGGTGGGTAATGCGGGAAGATGGGGAAGTCCGATGTATACCTCAAGGGGATTTGATTTTAGGGGAAAACAGCCAGTGAACTCAATTGTATGCTGTTGCCTGCTGTGTAATGCTTTTATAGCCCTTCAACTAGATGTCTCCAGGTCACCAGCGACTGGCCCTGACTTCCCTCCAGCTATCATCCCAACAGGGAATGAACTTTGAACATCATGGACCGAATGGACTCGGCAGCATTATAGGGATTGGTCCATGCACTAAGAAAATGATTTTTTCCTCTTGGTCTGTATGTATATGGATGTATAAATGTGGGAGAGCAATGGTGTATTGAAAATGTGGGATCTGAGCACGACGTGAATGGTATGGAATAAGGGGTGGATAATGTCCTGGGTTCAGCAGTAGCAGTCATGTTTTTTCCTTTGTGTTAGCTGGTGCAGTGCTGTGTTTTGACTTCTAGCCTGAGAACAGTGTTGGTGAAGCCGATGTTTTCAGTTGTTGCTAGGTGATGTTTACCCTGACCAAGGACTTTGTGAGGCTCATGCTCTGCCAGAGAGGAGGGGAAGCTGTGAGGAAGCAGGGACGGGGCGCCTGACCCGGGCTAGCCGGGGAGGTATTCCATACCACAGCACGACATGCCCGTGGTGAGGGGTAACTGGGAGTTACCCGGAAGGACACGGGCTTCCGGGTGGAACTCGTTTTCTTGGCCGGTGGTATCGTATTCTCTTCCCTTGTTATTTTCCCTTATCATTGTTGTAGTTGATAGTAGCGGTGGTGATTTGTTGCTGGACTGTTCTTGTCTCAACCCGTAGGAGTTGCACTCTCTCGATCCTCCTCCCCGTTCCTCCGGGAGTGGTGAAGGGGAGAGCCCCGGTGCGGGGGGGGGGGGACGACGACACGGACCTCAATTGTTGTCAGCTCGGCACCACTCACTGGGAGTGAGTGAACAAGTTTCCTGACTGGGTTTAAACCAATACAAAAAGGAACAGCAAGTGACAACTCAGATGGGGTTGCATCCTGAACTCATTGAAATTTCCTACCAAAAAATTCAGAAAAAGGAAAGAGGATTTCTCTAAAGATCACACTCAAATGCTTCTAAGCAAGTGTTTATTTTCAGTCCTGACTTCTTTCATATCAACTGGAACTTTGCCTGAGAAAATGGTACAGAAAATACGTAAATAGATTGAATTCACAAGAAAACGCCAAGCATTTGAGAACACCTGCACAGCTATTTCTGTTATACTCTCTGCTATACAGTTACGATTGCCAGAGCCTGACGCTACAGAAGTCAGCACTAAAATCCCCTCTGAAAAGACACACTATGCGGCATCTGATGGGCTTGCTTGCCATAAGTTCAGGACCATCACACATGTTCACACATTATCAGCCTTTGCTCAGAATGAAGCCAGTCTGAAATTACATTGAGGTGCTACACACAAGGCTACAGATACAATGGGTGACAACCCAAGAGAAAGCATGTTCAATGCCGAGCTGCTTTGTTCTGCTCATGTTTGGGTAACCATTTCTCACTGTCATTCATGAATTATGTCTTCTGAAAAGAATTCAAATTTAGAGCCCTAACCTTCATTAATATATTAATTAATTTCAATTGCTTGAGCAACGAAATATAACAACGAATCAAAGGTGAAACAAAGAAACAAAGAAATAAAAGCTTTCTGTCCTGGGTTCAGCTATAGCAGTCAATTTTCTTCTTTGTAGCTGGAACAGAGATGTGTTTTCAACTTTAGCCTGAGATCAACGCTGATAACACACCAGTGTTTTTAGCTGTTGCTAAGTAACGTTTACTCTGATCAATGACTTCCTCAGTCTCATGCTCTGCCAGGGAGGTGGAGCATGGGAAGCTGGGAGGAAGCAGAGACAGGATACCTGACCCAAACTAGCCAAAGGGGTATTCCACATCACAGCATGTCATGCCCAGAATATATAAACTGGGGGAAGTTACCCAGAAGGTCCAGATTACTGCTCAGGTTGGGCTGGGTACTGGTCAGCAGGTGGTGAGCAATTGTATTCTCTCCCATTGTTATTTCCCTTATTATTATTATTGGTGGTAGCAGTAGTGGTTTGTGTTATACCTTAGTTACTGGACTGTTCTTATCTCAACCTGTGGGAGCTATATTCTTTCAATTCTCCTCCCCATCCCTCTGGGAGAGGGGGGGGGGAGAAGGGGGGATTGAGCAAGCAGCTGCTTGGTTCTGAGTTACTGACTGGGGTTAAACCACAACAGTTGTTTTTGGCACCCTCTGTGGGGCTCGAAGGACAGATCTGACCAGAGTGCGCCTAATTGTATTTGTGATAAGCATTCATTGTTTCGGATTAATAGTCACTCATCACAATGCTTATTTATTTGCTCTCAGAGTTGTTGTGCTTGGTCTCGGAGTTTCAACATGTCATAGAATCATAGAACCATAGAATAGTTAGGGTTGGAAAGGACCTTAAGATCATCTAGTTCCAACACCCCTGCCATGGGCAGGGACACCTCACACTAAACCATGACACCCAAGGCTCTGTCCAACTTGGCCTTCAACACCACCGGGGATGGAGCATTCACAATCTCCCTGGGCAACCCATTCCAGTGCCTCACCACCCTAACAGTAAAGAATTTCTTCCTTATATCCAATCTAAACTTCCCCTTTTTGAGTTTGAACCCATTACCCCTTGTCCTATCACTACAGTCCCTAATGAAGAGTCCCTCCCCAATACCCTTTAAACCAGTATTTGCTGTTTTAGTTTTTATCACCTGGAGGGCCTGGGCTAAGTTTATTGTTTCATTCTACTTCATGGTAATGACTTGTAATACAAGAGAATCATTGATCATGAAACTGGTCTGGCATGTGTTCTCCACGTGGTCATCACCTCTATATTTTGGGAGGCATATAATGGAAGTGTTTAGCAATTCACATCTTTTTTTTCCTCCTCTGGGGGTCAACCTATGAAGGAGACATTCCCTCACACCCCCCTCTCCCCCACCAGACTACAGCAACATTTGAGAATTCTAGAGGCTTTGGAGGGCCTTTGGATACCCTTGAAACCTGCAACAGCTTCTTCAGATTGTTCCTATCCCTTAGTTCAGTGATTTTTAAATTAAGGGTGTTATTGGTTCTTTTGTGTGCACCTATTTGCAGAAATGGGTTTCAGTCTCATCTTCTTCCCCTGCCCTTTTTTGTTGTGTGGTTTGTTTCTTTGGAGTTTGGTTGGGCTCTTTGCTTGTTTTTTTTTGTACTGAGACCTTTTTTTATTCCTTTGCAATTTGATCAATCCTCCTTCCTTCAATTCCACATTGGCTGGCTGCATATGGAACCCAGCCTGGCTTTAGCTGAGACAGAATCAACTGCACACAATTTCCCTCTGACAGCTTGTACAAGAGCAAACATTTCCAAAGAGCTGAAAGTCTAGAAATTCAATCAGTGGAAAACCTACTGTGTGGAACGGCTTTACTAGTGCTACAGCTCCTTTCTGGGTAGAAAAGCAATCCAGTTACAATAAATCCTTACGAGTGGAGTCATTTGGGTAAAAGGAAAAACAAAAGCTGGTTTATACAAACTGACTGAAATCAGACGTTTTGACTTCCCATTCAAAAAAGACTCAAGGCCCAGGCTTGGTTGGTAATTTAAAGGGGAGATTGGCTCCTTTCATCTTTCTCTAGGGCAGGGGTCTTAATATTTTGCTTGTGGAAAAAATATAAAAAGTTTTCAACTTATGTTAAAATATCTACTTTGATATCGATGCTGTAGCTGACTGTAAAATGAGTTGGTCCTGAATGCTCTGGCAAGAGGCGAAGGCCCAACTCTGTTTCCAGCCACTATGATTTTGTTCTACTGCAGTTACAGAAATGTGAAACTAGGGTACAATTGGGATCAAAATCAAGGCTTGCATGTCTTGCCAGGACAGCTTGAGCAACAGTCTGTGCTATGGTACTATGAAGCTGCTGTTGTAATCTGGGCTTCCCAACAGATTCTTCGGACTCAAGTCAAGAGTTGTGCCTAGTGAGAGAGATCTATTTTGTTTGTGTTCATTTTCTTTCATTCTCTAAATGCAAGCAATTAAAAATTAGCAGCATGAATAAACATTTTTGTTAAAATAATAGTGTTAACAGATGCTGCAATATCTCTCCTAGTTTATATTTAAATATTTAAATTAAGGTTGCTTGTGTTAATAAAGTCTCCTTGTCATTTTCCTTTATTTTAATAATTTGCACCACTCCTCTTTGTGTGCTTTTCCTACTGGAGCATATTAAATGGACCAACAGGCTTGAATCAAAAAATTAAGGAAACAATCTTTGTAAAGTCAAGTGAGCCAAGTGAGCTGACTGGGAATGCTGAGGTTTCTTTCCTCAGCTAATGCCTTTCAGGTGTTTGCATAAGACTAGGTAAAACTTTTCTGGGCAAACGTGAATTTCAAGATGCTGCTGTTCTTTTAATAGCTGATTGGGTCAGTCAAGCCTGCTGCTCTGCATATGATCTGCATTTGGTTGTCATCCCTTCTCCCTCCCCTACCAAATGTGTCTGGTCCTCATGGAAAATATTAAAGTTTGTGTAAACATTGTAAAGGATTTCCACTGGCCTTTCTGTTTAAATAAGGTGAATAAAAAATCTTACCACAAAGTCAGAGTTAAGTTGGTTTAAAAAAGAAAGTAAGGCAGGATTGTAACCTGATAAGACTCTTAGAACTCCATTTTTTGTCACTTGCTAGTCAAAACCACATGAGGATGACTTTGTGGACCTGTGATGAACTGAAGTACCCTAAGTTTCTCTTCCATCTTTCTCCCATCAGCTATGGGAAGAGGAGGTGGCTGTTGATCCCAGGTGATGCCACTTTCATCAAAGAGTTTTGTGCTAGTCATGTGTCCTGGTTTAAACCCAGCCAACCAGCTTGTTCACTCACTTCCCCCCCTTCTTGCCCTCCCCCTACTCCCAGAGGGACAGAGAGGAGAATCGAAAAGAATGCAACTCCCACGGGTTGAGATAAGAACAGTTTAGTAACTAAGGTATAACACAAATCACTACTGCTACCACCAATAATAATAATGATAAAGGAAATAACAAGGAAAGAGAATACATCACCTCACCACCAGCCAACTGATAACTCGCCCCCCCCCCCCAGCCCAACCAAGCACCGACCGATACCTCCTCCAACCCTCCAGACTCCCAGCCCTTCCGGCTAACTCCCAGTTACATCCTGGGCATGACGTGCTGTGGTATGGAATACCTCTTTGGCTAGCTTGGGCCAGGTGTCCTGTCTCTGCTTCCTCCTGGCTTCCCCTCCTCCCTGGCAGAGCATGAGGCTCACAAAGTCCTTGGCCAAACCAAAACATCATTGTTATCAGCTCTGTTCCCAGGCTGAAAGTCAAAACACAGCACTGGACCAACTACCAAGAAGGAGAAAAATGACTGCTACTGCTGAACCCAGGACATCATGGAGTTGTGTTTCCTATGCCGCCTGTTTAAAAGCAGGCTGTGCCAGTCCAAGGGAAGCACCCTGAGGTCTTGCTAGATAGGGATGTGCTCAGAACATGGGAATGGCACTCTTGCAGCTTTTGATGACATCCGGTATCCTTGGTTTGGTTGGCTTCTCACAGTGCTGGTCTTTGCCTCTCCTGTTTTGTCTGAAGCCTGATGCCAAGGCCAGCTTTGGTCAGATACATGCACGATATCTGAAATCATACGTAGCATTGTGCCTGGAGGTGGATCCTGGCATTCGGGGTTGATCTTGGAGTACATGTGCACATGTGAAACCTGGACTGAAAGATCCAGTTTGGTTACCCAAAACCTGTGCACTCATCTTTCTCTGGGCTTGGTCACTGCAAGAAGCAGTAGGATTTTCTTTACTGCAAGCACCTGCAGGTGGCAAGAAATAAATCTCTGCATACCTTTGGAGTGCATCCTCCTGGGCCACGGGAGGGTTTTGTGAGTCTTCATAGCACTGAGAGGCATAGGCAGTGGTCTGTGCTAAGTATACTGCATAACTGTATTATATAACAGTAATACTAATGGAAATAATGCAACAAGGGGGAAAAAAAGCATTGAAAGAAGTCCTACAAATATTAGCTCCCCTAGTGGTTCAGAAACTCAGGCTTACCTTTGTCACTTCAAGATAAATTCCTTTGTTTCAGGCTAAAGAACTGCATATACGTTCTGTGAGATCAGGTGATGGTTTTCTATCAGTGTATTTTGAGAGGAAACTTAATGTTTGGCAAAATTTTTTTTTTTTTCTTAAAGTTTGTGCTTTCCTTGCAATGTAACAAAAAAAAACATACACACTCTGACACACAACAACAATCAGAAAACCAATCATTTTCCCTGAAATGGTGAAAAACAGCCATAAAAACCCTTCTAAGGTCTTTGGATGTCTCTGGGCATTATTCTTCCCAGTTCAGGAGACAAAATCATACACCAATGTTCCAACATCCATAATTTTGCATGTCGAGAATGTCAGCTGCATGAAAATGAGGATCTGCTCCATCATGGCAGACTGAAGTAGGTTTTGGTTTGGTTTTTTTTTTGTTTTGGTATGGTTTTGATTTTCCTCCTCATTGTAGCACAATTTCTGTGTATACCAGCATATATATAAGTGAAGTCCTGTTTGAGGAAGATATGCACATCTGGAAGATTTCTGTCTAGACCTTTAGTGTTCAGGGGGACACAGTTGAAAATACATTGATGGTATCTTTGACAGTTAAAGAAAAGAGTAAGGGAAAATTTTAATTAATTCTAATACCTTCTAATTTTCTGCTTGAGCTTGGAAAGGAATGATGAGTTTCTGAGAGTAATCAATACTGCTGGGCCCCTACTGCTGAGACCATTTGAAAGATATACACTTGAAATGTTTTGTGTTCTGGCTTGTCTATAAGTTGGGGTTTTTCTTCAACAAATTCCAGCAAAAGTAAAATAGCCTACTTCATGTAAATTTTCAGTGTACAGAAACAGCCGAGAGAATCCAGCAAGGTTACTAGAAAGCTGGCTGAATCAGTTCCTCTGTAGTTATAATGTTTTGAATATATAGGTGCAGTTTTCTAAATCTTTATTCAGGCAAAGCATCACCAGCTTTAGGAGGAACCTCAGATTGTAGTCCTGGTAATTTTTTTACTATAAAGCCTCAGTCATGGTGCTGCTGCTGCTGTTGTGCTTCATCTTATGCTTATGAAACTTCAGCTCTTGGTGCCAATAGCCACTGTAAGTTACTAATTTTAACTTATTTTCTTCCCTTGACTTCTAATTATAATTTTAAGTTTTTTCTCATCTTAAAGGACAAATTATTTTGCTGTCACAAAATAGTCACAATAGGGCTCAGCTGAAATTAAAACCAGGCCATTGCATTCATTTTGTATCTTGTATTTCAGGATTATTTTTTATTTTCCTCCCTCAGTTCTGCTATATGTGAGACAGAAGGAACATGTAATTAGCCCGCACTGGAATATGCTGTTTGACAGTTGTAAAAAGCATGGGCAAAACATACAGTGCACTCTGAAGGCAGTTCCTGGCCTGAGTGCTGTCTCCCAGTACCTCAGAACCTGCTGTTGAACAGAGGCTGGAGCACTGGCTGCAGCACAGGCATCTCAGACATGTGGCACAAATGGTTCTGGTAGAGCTTCTGGTAGGGCTTTGCAGCCTTTCCGCGCACTGAACAGGCCTCTTAGTCTGAATGCATTGGGGTGTTTTGAGGGAACTTAGGTCCTTAGGTGCACTGTTTGGAAGATGAGCCGGCAGTGTGCACTCACAGCCCAGAAAGCCAACCGTATCCTGGGCTGCATCAAAAGGAGTGTGACCAGCAGGTCAAAGGAGGTGATCCTGCCCCTCTACTTTGCTATCGTGAGACCCCACTTGGAGTACTGTGTGCAGTTCTGGTGCCCTCAACATAAGAAGAACATGGAGCCGTTGGAGCAAGTCCAGAAGAGGGCTACAAGGATGATCAGGGGCTTGAGCACCCCCTGTATGAAGGCAAGCTGAGAAAGTTGGGGCTATTCAGCCTGGAGAGGAGAAGGCTGCATGGAGACCTCATAGCAGCCTTCTAGTATCTGAAGGGGGCTTACAAGGATGCTGGAGAGGGACTCTTCATCAGGGACTGTAGTGATAGGACAAGGGGTAATGGGTTAAAACTTAAACAGGGGAAGTTTAGATTGGATATAAGGAAGAAGTTCTTTCCTGTGATGGTGGTGAGGCACTGGAATGGGTTGCCCAGGGAAGTTGTGAATGCTCCATCCCTGGCAGTGTTCAAGGCCAGGTTGGACAGAGCCTTGGGTGACATGGTCTGATGTGAGGCATCCCTGCCCGTGGCAGGGAGGTAGGAGCTAGATGATCTTAAGGTCCTTTCCAACCCTAACCATTCTATGATTCTATGTGGAATAGAATTTTAAATCTTCTAATTCCATGCACTTAGCCCCAAGGGCTCAGTAATATTTTCTTTTTCTGTGTTGTCCCGTGTCTTCTCCTGACTTATTGTATCTCTGCCACTACAGAAATCTTCAAGTCCACAGACTAGTTTTGAGTTACCTGAGTGTCTCTGCTGCCTGCTCTCCTGCTGAACTTTCCAGCCACCCTGAAGTGTGGAGGATGCCCTCAGTAATATGGTATTTTACTTACGAAGTGTCGTGGTTTAAGTCCAGCTTGTAACTCAGAACCTTGCAGCTGCTTGCTCACTCCCCCCCTAGTTCTTCCTCCCCCTGCTCCCAGAGGGATGGGGAGGAGAATCGAAAGAAATGTAACTCCCATGATTTGAGATAAGAACAGACCAGTAACTAAGGTATAATACAAACCCACTACTACTACCACCAATAATAATAATAATGATAAGGGAAATAACAAGGGGGAGAATACAACCACTCATCACCCACTGACTGAAAAAGAGCTTTTTCAAATACATGGCAGACAAAACTAACACCAGAGGCAATGTAGGCCCACTGATGAACGGGATGGGTGCCCTGGTGACAGAAGATACAGAGATGGCAGAGTTACTGAATGCCTTCTTTGTCTCTGTCTACTCTGCTGCAGGCAGTCCTGAAGAGCCCTGTACCCCTGAGACCTTAGATGAAGTCAGGTCGACAGAGCGGTTTGCCTTAGTCGATGAGGAATGGCTTAGAGATCAGTTGAGCAATCTGGACATCCATAAATCCATGGGTCCAGATGGGATGCACCCGCGGGTGCTGAGGGAACTGGAGGAAGTCATTGCTAGACCACTCGCCATCATCTTTACCAAGTCTTGGGAAACGGGAGAGGTGCCTGAGGACTGGAGGAAAGCAAATGTCACTCCAGTCTTCAAAAAGGGCAAGAAGGAGGACCCGAGTAACTATAGACCGGTCAGCCTCACCTCCATCCCTGGGAAAGTGATGGAACACCTTATCCTTGGTGCCATCTTAAGGCATATCAAGGATAAGAGGGTTATGAGGGGCAGTCAACATGGCTTCACCAGGGGGAAATCATGTTTGACCAATCTCTTAGCCTTTTATGAGGAAATAACACAGTGGATGGATGATGGCAGAGTGGTGGATGTGGTCTACCTTGACTTCAGCAAAGCATTTGACACAGTCTCCCACAGCATCCTCACGGCTAAAATGAGGAAGTGTGGACTGGATGATCAGGTAGTGAGGTGGACTGTGAACTGGCTGAAGGAGAGAAGCCAGAGAGTTGTAGTCTATGGGGCGGAGTCTAGTTGGAGTCCTGTAACTAGTGGAGTGCCTCAAGGGTCAGTACTGGGACCGGTATTATTTAATATATTCATCAATGATTTAGATGAGGGAATTGAGTGTACTATCAGCAAGTTTGCTGATGACACTAAGCTGGGAGGAGTGGCTGACACGCCAGAAGGCTGTGCTGCCATCCAGCGAGACCTGGACAGGCTGGAGAGTTGGGCAGGGAGTAACCTGATGAAATATAACAAAGGAAAGTGTAGAGTCCTGCATCTGGGCAGGAACAACCCCAGGTTCCAGTATAGGTTGGGGAACGACCTGTTAGAGAGCAGTGTAGGGGAGAGGGACCTGGGGGTCCTAGTGGAGGACAGGATGACCATGAGCCAACACTGTGCCCTTGTGGCTAAGAAGGCCAATGGCATCCTGGGGTGTATTAGAAGAGCAGTGGTTAGTAGGTCGAGAGAGGTCCTCCTTCCCCTGTACTCTGCCCTGGTGAGACCGCATCTGGAATATTGTGTCCAGTTCTGGGCCCCTCAGTTCAAGAAGGACAGGGACCTGCTGGAGAGAGTCCAGCACAGGGCAACGAAGATGATTAAGGGAGTGGAGCATCTCCCTTATGAGGAAAGACTGAGGGAGCTGGGTCTCTATAGTTTGGAGAAGAGACTGAGGGGTGACCTTATAAGTGTCTATAAATATATAAAGGGGGAGTGTCACGAGGATGGAGCCAGGCTCTACTCAGTGGCAAACAATGATAGGACAAGGGGTAATGGGTACAAACTGGAACACAAGAGGTTCCGCTTAAACTTGAGAAGAAACTTCTTCTCAGTGAGGGTGACAGAACACTGGAACAGGCTGCCCAGGGAGGTAGTGGAGTCTCCTTCCCTGGAAACATTCAAAACCCGCCTGGACACATTCCTGTGTAACATTATCTAGGTGTTCCTGCTCCGGCAGGGGGATTGGACTAGATGATCCTTCGAGGTCCCTTCCAATCTCTAGCATACTGTGATACTGTGACCGATACCCAGCCCCGCCCAAGCAGCCATCTGGACCTTTTGGGTAACTCCCCACAGAGGGGATGCAGCTGTGAGCTGAAGCAGCAGGGGAGGGGAGGAGACCTGTTAGAAAAAGCTATGAAAGGTTGCATCCTAGAGGTAACCCTAGAAAATGGCTAAGAGTATGGGCCTGCCTGCCCGCCTGCCCTGAAAAATGCAGGCGTGTGTTAAAGAAGCAAATGTTTCTCCTCTATAATTGTGATATACATTACACGTTCTCCTGCCTGTGTTGTAAGGCTGAATTGAAGTGCTCCATGAATTGAGCAACTTCACTGCTGCCTGCATTTGCTCTGGGCAAAGGGTTAGGGGTAGCTTTTTTAAGGCTCTCTATATTGTTATTGTTGAGAGGCTCTGATTCTCAGTGGTGCCTTTGTACCCTGGTACTGTGTAGGTTGTTTGGGAATATAGGACCTCAAGAATGCTGCACTTGGTTGCTGGGCAAGCCAGACAACCTTTCTACTGCTTCCCTCTGCTTTGCTGTTTATATGGGGCTTGGCTTTATTGTTTTTCCTCTGGGAATTCTAGACTCATCTGAATTTGTTCTGTGTTTTGCAGAAGAAAGAGCTTGTTAAAGAATTCCCTGATGACTTTCAAGTGAACTATTTATTTTCTCTCAAGGCTTTTTCAGTATTGCCATTTGTCTCCTCTCCTCTGTTTTTTCACCCCAGTGTTTCCTGAGCTACAAGAATTCTTGGAATATGTTAGTTGTAATGAGTTCTGTGGGCACCAAAAGTTTTCTTTGAAACTATATGGCATCAACATACGTTAGCTCTTAGAGAGCAGAGACACAAACAAAGGAGCTGATGGGGGGAGGGAGGAAAAAGGTATTAAATTCTGGAGTATGAAGTCTCCGAGACTCTGGGGAGAGGGGAAGGGAAAAGCTGCTCAGCTCTGCAACTTTGATGTGGTCCTCTTGCCCTCTGAGTCCTTCTATCCCAATGTGCGTGGCAGACGGGCCCCCTGCCCACCCTACCTGCAGTGCAAATCCTGCCACAACCTTTGTTGCTACAGTGACATTTTCAAGGAAAATGCTGTGTGCTCAGTTTTCAGCTACTGAGATGGGGAATTGAAATTCCTAATAATAGAGGTAACCCTTAAGTAAGAAATGAAATAAACCAAATGTTTAGTAGTAAACATTTTATTTGCTTGTAATCTTCCTGACCCTGTGGATCAACATGCAACTGGTCATCTAAATTAGGTTTTGAAATGGTGTGTGTCTGTGGGGATTTTTATTGCCTGTGATTAAAAAACATATGTCTGTTTCTATGCGCATGGCATAAATCAGCATTCAGGCATGGTCACTGATGCTGTGCTACTTACAGGAATGTGTGGAGATGGGTTCTCTTTACTTGTATCTCTTTCTGCAGACCCTCACAGGTTTTGTCCTATGTGCCAGGGAGCAGAGGAGAAGAGTAAAAGAAACCTCTGTGTCTGTCTCTTTCCCTTGTTGGCTCCGTTTCTAGCCATAATGCTGGTAGCGCTGTGCTTCACTGTGACTTCCTGGCCCATCAGAACCCTGACCAGTTATAAAATGATTAGTTTTATCCAAAAGAAGCAGATTATATATATATATCCAAAAGAAGATTAGTTTTACCACAAAAGAAGTGGTTTAAAAAGGAATGTGAACCATCTGTTTTGCCGGCACATCTTGTTGACAGATGTATGGATCAACATTAGCGTATGTGTCCAGGGTCACACACCTGTGCTTCCTGAAAAGTAATATTATTTAGCAGGGTATGTTTTTGTCCTGAGGATTCAGAGCTCTTTGCAAAGGTGGGCATCAAGAATTCTGTTTTACAGTTGAAAAGTGAAGGCACAGAGAAGTTTAAGTGACTTACACTACACCACAAAGTGAGTCTGTGGTGGAGCAGTTATTAAATCCAGGTTTCCTCCAGCTGCATAAATATACATCAAGCATTAGCAGGGAAAGACTTAAAGCTATAGACATAATAGAGAAGCATTGATCATCATTCTAGGAGAGCTTTTGATACAGAGGGTTGACCAATGTACAGGGGGGTAGTACAGGGGGTTGTACAAGGGGGTTGTACAAGGGGGTTATACAAGGGGGTTAGAGGAATTTGCTTGCTTAAACAAAAGGGCTATCTGTTGTAAATGCCTGCTAAGCAGAACAGAGACCTCCGGTCCTGTTGATAAGCAGACGCCTGAATCTACTGATAAAGGGGAGAAGCAGAGGATTTACAGCTGGGACACTGACCAAACTCTAAGGCCACACGTAAAGACTAAAAAAAGTGAAAAGTGCAAGAAGAGGAAGACTCATTTACTTCATCTTGAAGCCCCCTACCCAGAGGAGGAAGACTCATTTACTTCATCTTGAGACCCCTGCCCATGACCAGAGGGGGCACTGCGCAGGCACAGAGGACCTTCTGGCTCATTATAATACGAAGCGGGGATAGGACATGAATATGTATAGGCGTGTTGTGCAACCTTATGAATATATATAACTTTAGAGAATAAATGTAGAGGGAAACAACCCTGAGGTACGCATGACTTTGAGGAATTATCCCCGTGCATCTCAGCGCTGAATAAAAAGCATACCTACTTTACAAATTTAACGAGTTGTGGAGTCAATCCGCGCATCACTTTAAGTCCTTGTGCCGTATGAAAAACTGAGCCATGTAAGAAGATGCAGGCTACTATCACAAGAAAGGCTCAGAATGCAGTATGTTAATGTTGCAATGCTCACTGAAGTTGGTGAAGAGTACCTTTGATTTCAGTGACCACATCTTAAACAAGCAAGTTACTCTTAGTCAAGCTCTGTAGCCATTTTCTGCTTGCTTGTTTCCCAGCACGTGCCTGGGTGAATTCACCTCAATTCACTTCAGACGGCTTGTTAAAGAATTTCTTGTAACCAAATCTATCATAAAAGGAAGTTGAACAGAAAATCAGATTTATTACATTGTCATATGTCCTGCGTTCAGCAGTAGCAGTCATATTTTCTCCTTCTTAGTAGCTGGTGCAGTGCTGTGTTTTTGGCTTTCAGCCTGGGAACACTGATAGCACAGCAATTTTTTTAGTTGTTACTAAGTAATGTTTACTCCGATCAAGGACTTTCTCAGTCTCATGCTCTGCCAGGGAGGACGGGAAGCCAGGAGGAAGCAGAGATAGGACATATGACCAGAAGGAGCCAAAGGGTTATTCCATACCACAGCATGTCATGCCCAGTATATAAACTGGGGGGAGTTACCCCGAAGGCCCAAATCCCTGCTCCTTTGGCTAGTTTGGGTCAGGTGTCCTGTCTCTGCTTCCTCCTGGCTTCTTGTGCCCCTTCTCACGGGCAGAGCGCAAGAGACAGAAAAGTCCTTGATCGGGATAAGCATTACTTGGCAACAACTAAAACATTGGTGTGTTAGCAGTACTGTTTGCAAACTAAAGTCGAAAACACAGAACTGCACCAGGTACTAAGAAGGAGAAGAATAACTTGCAGCTCAACCCAGGACAATATCCACCCCTTATTCCATGCCATTCATGTCATGCTCAGACCCTGCAATTTTCAATATACCATCGCTTTCTGTTTCTTGATATATATCCACACACACACACACAAAGACAGTTATCATTCCTAAGTCCATGAGCCATCCCTATAAAGCATGCTGAATTCATTCAGTGCATGTCAGGCTCCATCTGTCATAACAGTGTTTCAGGGCAGGAGAGACAGTGTGTAGTGTTCGATTGGTGCCTGCTGATGGCACCGCTGAACTCTGGTCACTGCAGAGTTTGTCTGGTTTCATCAAAGTTCATTCTTTGTTGGGGTGATGATCGGAGGGAGAGAACTCAGGGTCAGTCAATAGTGACCTGAGGACAGTTCTGGGAGACTCCTGCTGCTGCTGCTGCTTGCTTTTCCCATGACTTTATTCTCTGCTGATGATCATGACAGCACATGGTCTTAAACTATGACAACAGCCCAGAGTGGTGGAAATGGGCATTTAGGTGATGGGCTATATAGCAGCCCAACCAAGCACCGACCGATACCTCCTCCAACCCTCCAGACTCCCAGCCCTTCCAGCTAACTCCCAGTTACATCCTGGGCATGACGTGCTGTGGTATGGAATACCTCTTTGGCTAGCTTGGGTCAGGAGAAAAAAAAACTGCCTTCTGCTTTTGCTGGGGATCAGCATGTTGCCACACATTCAGTGTGTGTTTTACCTATGGCCATACCACCCTGAGAATGTCCTATTTCGTCTGATCTCAAAAGTTACGGAGGGTCAAGCTCGGGTGTTGTCTAGGGTTAAACGATGATATAGGAGGACCACCAAGAGATTTTACTCGATGCTGGACAGTCATGAGTGGTAGGTGTGTGGGATCATATCGCAAGCACCTGGACCAGTGGGCCCCTCCAGTGCTTTGTAACTTAACCCCTCAACAAGTGCAAACTCCATAAAAATTAGCAGAACACTTAAACAAGGTGTGCTGTCATCCTGGCAATACCAGAGTGGGACAAATCACCGCAATGTGCTGGGGCTTGGCCTATGCCTACAGAGTGTCTCTGGATCTGATGGCAAAGCAACAGACAACACAGCTCGTCAATCCCCAAGCACAGCAGCTACACCAACTTGAAGTTTTCACTTCAAGCAAATTTACGAAAAAAAAACATAATTTTTCATAGACAATTAACACTTTACATTTGCGGATCTACTAGGCCTAGTTGTCCTTATTTCCCATGATATACAGAGACTGCCCAGTAAAAGAAAGGATCTGACTCCAGAAAAAAAAAACTCAGAAATAAAGACACACTGAAAAAGCTAGACTTGCACTACTAGCACAGCACAGCTCTTAAGCCACATGGGTAAATATTAATATTTGTGCTCCTGCTAGAGACAAGCTTAAACCAAAACCACAAATATGGAGAAAGTCAGAAGCAAGATCAGAACTTTATAGTTCATACCCCAACTCCTAACAATGGCTGGAAAATGCTTTCAAAGCTCCTACAGTATTTGTTCCATACACAGCATATTAGTTTAATAGTTCATCTTTGGGGATTAGCTTTGTTTAGCTGTCCAAGCCTTTGATTCAAAGTCTTTAGATAGTATTGCTTTAGTTGCTACACAGAAACAGACATACTTTCTGCTGGGATACCTCTCTTGCTCACATGGTCATTCACCTTAATCCCTGTTAACTTTATAGGATGCTATACCACACAAGTCATTGGCTGTAAAGGAAGTCCTTTATACATGTTTCTTGGCCTTTATTCACAGCATGAAAATGGTGAAGATAAATATACTGCTGAAGCATGGGAATTGGAAAGTTGGATAAAAAGCATTATATTCTTACAGAAGAATCCTTCATTTCTAGACAACATAAGCTCCTGAGGATGAATTTACTGCTTTTCTGCTTTGTCATAGTGGGCTATATTATGACCCTATAATCCACTGAGAGCAAGGCAGCAGCTGAGAGCTGCACTGTCCCTGGAGCTGTCAGAGATGACTATATGATTCGCTGTATCACAGTTTCCTTTCTAATTTCCCTGCTGCCTCAAGGAAGGCAGCAAACACTGCCTCTGCACTGTCCTCTTCCCAAAATGATTCTGCTCTTCAGCTGTCCTTCCACTCAAAAATAGGCAAATAAGGTAGTGGGAGATGTGAAAAGTCCTGAAAGCTCCAAAAATACATATATGCTACACATGTATTTTGTTAGCAATCTCTACAGTGGGCCTGGTATGGTTAGGCAGCATGTATGGGGCATACTTGACAGCACAGTGTGCTGGCTAGTGCAAGATGGCAAGAGGATGGCTTTGCTTCTCCACCAAGATTTAGTTTCTCAACAATGTAGCATTTAAATCAAGCTAAGGCAAAGGCAAAAGCCATAGCTGTTAAAATAGAAGTATCTAACACATAGTGTTGAGACCTGAGGAACTGAGAGGGAAAGAAGCACAGGGCAACTGCTGAGAAGTTGTGACCTGTGGGCAACAGGTAGCAAAGAAAACTTTAAGTCTCCAAAGGAAGAGGGGAAAAAAAAAAAGCAAAACAACAAATGCCCATATCCAACACACAGATAAAATACAATGATTCCAGACAGATTGACCAAACTCTCAAAAACCACAGAACCACCAGATTAAAACCATCCTTAAAATTCAATATTCAGAGAAATCATCCTTAAATAGATAATGGGTTTTGAGATGCCATTAAATCCTCTCAGACAGGCAGAATTTGTCCGAATTCTCTTAATAATTATAAAGAGGAGGGAGGGGGGAAGTTACAGTCTGGGATGTGCCTGGCTGCAAACACAGCTGTAGGGCTGTGCCTGCTGCTGCCAGGCTTCTTCAGCACCATACATTTAACTGTGCTCTATATCGTTTAAAAGAACAAATGACATTCCTGGCAGAAAATTCAGTGGCAACAACTAAAAAACTTGGGAGTATCCACGACTAACCATCAGTCACCATTTCTAAACATGGCCATGGGTATATATATCATCGCCAGTACCACAAGGAGGAGGCAAAAAGTGTTAATTAACCCATAAACCTGCCTCACTTTGTGGTCCAGATAGTAAAAGGACCTACCAGAATAGGAGGCATAGCTCACCTGCTGCAGAAAATATATGGACCCAGTCAGAGATCAATATGATCAGACAAAAAGCCGTTTATTACAAAGCCTTAACCCCTTAAATACTATTTCTTACATGCACTTACAGTGATTTGGCATATTATGATTGGATACATGTCTTGAAGACCCTTTGCAACTAGCATATAATTGGTTAAGCACAGGTGTGAGAACTTGACCTGGAAAGCTTGCCAACAGTCCACAGTTCTCATTACCTCAGTGAATTCCAGCTTCTTCTTATCTTGCTTGCTTAAGCTTCCGCGGGCCTCTCATGGCCTTGCTGTATCTTTCAGGATTATTCAGAATTTATGTACCATTTATCCATTCTCCTGTGAGAACACTGTCTCCACATCTCCCCCTTTTTGTTTTATATATGGTTTGGATGACCCTACTTGAGCAGGGGATTTGGGCTAAATCATATCTCCAACATATGCCAGCTACAGGCTGCTGGGTCTGCCACTTTTTTTTCTGCTGTATGGCTCTCTGATAACAGGGGAGTCCATCCCTCACATCCAGGTCTGTCATGGCATGTGTCCCCACAGCTCCACGCCTGCTGGGTTGCAGCCAACAGCGGAGCTAAAGGTTCTTCTTGGTGGCAAACACAGAGGCCAACCCAGTCTTGCCCTTGATTGTGGTAGCAGGCACTGTGCCAGCCTCAGTCCTTGCACCTTGTCAATAGTTTCACCTGCTTCATCCAGTAACAAGTCGCTACTACAGCAAGGAACACACACATTTACATTTGCAGAGTAACTATTACAGGGTGCAGCAGCATGTTGAAGACGTTGATGGCAGTGAGGGACTAGCCAAAGAAATTTCTTACCAGTGGAATTCTCCCCCCCTCTTAATTTGTTCCATTACCTGCTTTATAACACTACCATTGTATTAGAATCTTTCCAGCTTTTGCCTTAGCATTTTCTAGCAGCTACTGCGAATTTGCATTCTCTAACATCTCTTTTACAAGTGATAAATCCATACGATACAACGTGTAGTTTCTCATTAGCAACTGGCTAGTAAATACAGGTGGTTTTATACACAAAATCACAGCCTCTCATAATAGCTACTTTACAAGCACACATATATTCAAGCAGTTACTTTTCAGTTGCCCCCAAGTGATGTTTTGCAGTTATTTGTTCTTTCTCTTCCTCTATCTCATTCTGCTTGGGGTATTCACAGTCAGCTCCTGTAGCTGAGGCATCAGGTTTTTCCATTCGTCTGTCCAGCTCATGGCAAGGCTTGACAAACTTTGCAGGCAGTTGCCATGGACCTGTAGGCAGGACGACACAAATATACCCCCTCCCCCAGGTTATCAGTTCTTGAGAAGTAGACAGGTTAAACTGCACATGGTTAACAGTCAAGGAGTTTTTTTTCTTTTCTTTGCACAGCTACAAATGCCGGCCTGCTCGGCAGCAGCTGCATCTGCCTGCCTGCTTCAGCAGCAACCATAAATACCTGCTGGCAACCGCACTTTTGCATTGACCCTTTCTTGCCCAAAATGTTAAACTGCTACCCGTTAAAAACTTTTACATGAACCCAACAACAAAAAAATACACAGAACACTGTCCGCCCTCAACACACACACACACACACACACACGTATGGGATCCCACAAGCACACTCCACAAAACTACAATATTTGAAGCACAAAATCCAGACAATCATTACTCCCACTACAGTCCCACGTACAGAACGTGGCACAAGGACCCTGTGGAGACTAACAGCAAACCAGCTCCGAGAAGCATCATCACAGTGCGAGTTGGAAGGCTCAACCTTAGAGGGCATCCCTGCAGAGGTTCTGCCTCCCCCACATCGCATGAGGCTTGGGCTTTTATACTGACCAAAATGCACACTCATTCCGACACAGGTGGCCAGCCTATGTTGGAAGAAGTGGCCAGCAATATCTATAAAGGTCTTCAAAGGTTGATAGAAACCTGGACATACTTATATTTACCAACTTCTAGTACATGAGTATCACAGAGAGACTGTATCAAATGACTTGTATATGAGGTCCACGGTCCGTCACAGTCTGCCCAATACATCTGATAAGAGCATACGAGAGACATTCCCACCACCGGAAACGCACACAATACATCTGTATCCTGCTCTGGTCTCGCTTCCCTGGAGGTTCGGGGGAGGGGAAGGGGGTGTTGGTTTTGGTTTTTTGTTTTGTTTTTTTTTTTACTTTAATGTAAAAAAAGTTGCTCTCTTCACTTTAAGAAGGACTGAAAACATCCATAAAACAGAAGTCCTAAGCTCAAATTTCAAGTAATTCAAACACTAACAAGGGGGGTGTCCTGGCTCTCCTTGGGTGGTGCTGACTCTTTCCAGGGTTTCACCCTTCGAGCTGGCACCCACCGCAGACTGGAATCTGTGATTACACACATATAACCTCGACCAGTTAGTTTTACTTTCACAGGACCTTTCCAAATGCCGGTTTCCAAATCCTTGTACTGGACCAGAATACCTGGAGTTTTAGTCATATAACCTGAACCTAATGCCTGACCATGCATTATAGCAGGGGGGTCATTAAAGTCTCCTGTCAGTCACACAAAATTCATAACATATACAGCTTTCTGTATCCTTGCTACCAGTGTAAGTCCTTCTTCCCCCGTTTTTTGTTTTTCCAACAACTGTTTCAAAGTTTGATGTGTTCGTTCAGTAATAGCTTGTCCTGTAAGAAAATAGTATCAATAGTAACATGGACATATTTCAATTTCCCAAAAGAAGGTACATGAGTCACATCCATTTGCCAAAGCTGAAGAGGCTGGAGGCCTGGAGGGTTGACTCCAAGGCCTATACCTACTGCTTGGCCTTGACAATCGAGACAAGGTTGCACAATGCCTCGGGCATCTGTTAAGGGCAGTCCAAACTGTCAAACTAACATTTTTGTTGATTGATGGAAGAAGGCATGGGATGCTCGAGCTTGTTGAAAGATATTTACAGAGGGTCCTGCCCACGCTGGGGATAATAAAATATGTACATTTACGAGTATTCACAAGATGTAATAAGGTTTTCAACAAGATCCACAACCTGTGATGAGCAACTTCTTGTAAAATTGCCCTTTCTATATGTTGAACAATGCCTACGACATATAAAGGATCGCAGACAATATTAAGAGGGGTGTCAGGCCATCACTGAAATACTGCAATAACAGCACTTAGCTCTAGTGTTTGTAGTGAATTGAAAAAATGACCAAGTATCTTCTGCTCTTTCCAACCATCATCTGTTTGCCAAACATCCAGCTGTGTGATTGATTTTGCTTGCATCTGTAAAGACAGTTAATCCTAAAACAGGTTTACTGGAATGAAACGTAACATCTTCAAACCGATTATTCTTTAGCATTGTAAACATCTTATGAGGTAGAAAATGTATCTTAAGAGGACCAACAAAACCTATCAGAGCAGACTGAAAAGCAGAGCTAGATTGTTGTGCCCAGTCTAACCATACCCTGGTAAGTGGCAAACAAATTTGTGATGTATCACAGCCCATAATTTCCTGACAACGTGAACGACCTCGTACAATCAAAACAGCAAATACTTCTAACTGAGTAGTTACGGTTTTATGTAATTGATAAGGCAGGAAAATCCATTCTAAAATGCATAAAGGATCAGTCTTTTGAAGATCCCACTGTCCTAGTAGACTAAATGGATGATACTCACTGTTGACAATAAGCAGAATAACTGTAAATCTGGATTCCATTGAGAACCATAAGAGGTAGTGATTTTTGTCATGATGTGATCTAAGACTTCATACTGAGCTTCTGACAGAACTCTTTTTTGTTCTGCCTTTGACTCACCCTTTAAAAGGGGCATGAGATCGGTCAGATCATCATTTGAGATTCCACACAAAGGGCAGACTCATTGGATATCACCCATCAATTTCTGCAGGTCAGACAAGGTTTTTATCTGTGTGGTAATTTTAACTTTTTGAGGCCTAATTTCAGTTCTGGAAATGATCCACCCCAGATATTTCCAATCCACCCCAGATATTTACAATCGGAGTAATCATTACTTAGCAACAACTTAAAACATAAGTGTTATCAGCTCTGTTCCCAGGCCTAAAGTCAAAACCACAGCACTGCACCATCTACTAAGAAGGAGAAAAATGACTGCTACTGCTGAACCCAGGGCATTGATCAATGAGTCTATTGTATTACAAGTCATTACCATGAAGTACAGCAAAACAAGAACCTTACCCCATGCTCCAAAGCCGATAAACTTTAAAGCAGCAAAAATTGTCTACAAGTAGGGTATGACATGCTGATACTCTGAGATCAAGTGCAACAAGTCCAGACAGCAAATTAAACAACACTGTAACGAGTGACTATCAATCCAAAACAATGAATGCTCATCACAAATACGATTAGACATGCTCTGGTCAGATCTGTCGTTATCTCAACCCTTCGTGACCCACGTTGGGTGCCAAAAAGAACCGTCGAGGTTTAAGCTCAGATGGTAGGTAACTCAGCTGCTTGCTCACTCCCCCCCTTCTTCCTCTCCCTGCTCCTAGTGGGATGAGGAGGAGAATCAAAAGAATTTAACTCCCACGGGTTGAGATAAGAACAGTCCAGTAAATAAGGTATAATGCACAACTACTACTGCCACCACCAATAATAATAATGGTAAGGGAAACAACACATTTGCTCACTGCTTGCTGACTGACACCCAGCCCAACCTGAGCAGTGATCTAGGCCTTCCTGGTAACTCCCCCAATTTATATACTGGGCATGATGTTCTGTGGTATGGAATACCCCTTTGGCTAGTTTGGGTCAGGTGTCCTGTCTCTGCTTCCTCCTGGCTTCTTGTGCCCCTCCACACTGGCAGAGCGTGAAACTGAAAATGTCCTTGATCAGAGTAAACATTATTTAGCACCAACTGAAAACATCAGTGTGTTATCAGCATTGTTCTCAGGCTGAAAGTCAAAACCACAGCACTGCACCAGCTACTACAAAGGAGAAAAATGCTGAACCCAGGACATACGTATACAATAATTACTTGTGGCTATGTGATACACCAAAGAGCTTAATTTGACTGTAGAGAATATGTTTTTCCTGGGTTCAGCTTTAGCACTAATTTTTGTCCTTAATAGCTAGTGTAGTGCTGTGTATGAGTGCCATAGCTGAACCCAGGGAAATGTTACAGGCAAATTCTACCTTTCCCTGCTAGAAGCGCAGAGTGCAGCTTAAGTGAAACCAAAACCGGGCAGGGATTGAAAGTTATGCTATTCTTGGGTCTGGAGGTTGCTATATTCAGTCTTGAACCTGTGCCCAAAAAAAAATTCTTTTAATTAAGGGACCAAATAGGTTGATAATTTTCAGCTTTTTATATCTGACCAAAGATAGAAACAAATAATATGCACCATTGCAGAGTTTCCCAGTTATGTTACATACTTTTCTTGCAAGTTTTTCCAGTACCATTGTATAATCTATCCTGTTGTTTGTCTTCTGTTTAATTGTCCTGGGTTCAGCAGTAGCAGTCATTTTTCTCCTTCTTAGTAGATAGTGCAGCACTGTGGTTTTGACTTCCAGCCTGGGAACAGAGCTGATAACACTGATGTTTTTAGTTACTGCTCAAATGTTTAGACTGACCAAGGACTTTGTGAGTCTCATGCTCTGCCAGGGAGGAGGGGAAGATGGGAGGAAGCAGAGACAGGTCACCTGACCCAAACTAGCCAAAGAAGTATTACATACCACAGCACATCATGCCCAGGATGTAACTGAGAGTTACCCAGAAGGGCTAGTTCACTGTGGGGTTGCACTCGGTATCAGTTGGTGCTCGGTCAGGTGGGGGGGGGGAGAGTTATCGGTTGGTGGGTGGTGAGATGTTGTATTCTCTTCCCTTGTTATCTCCTTTATCATTATTATTATTGCTGGTAGCAGTAGTGATTTGTGCTATACCTTAGTTACTAAACTGTTCTTACTAAACTGTTCTTATCTCAACCTGTGGGAGTTACATTCTTTTTATTCTCCTCCCCATCCCTCTGGGAGCAGGGGGAGGGCAAGAAGGGGGGGGAAGGGGTGGGAGGGAGAGAGACTGTGTGGCTGACTTGTCGACAGGGTTTAAACCATGACATTAATCAAGATTCAATTTACGATTTGTTTGTGCAAGAATAACTAATGATAGCAGCTCATAGACAATCTTGGCCACAAAAGAGGAATTGTAGTCTCTTCATGTGACATAGAATTCATTGTTCTATTAGCCCTGGAAAGACTGGAAGTCAACATAGTAGGCCTGATACTGTTGTTTATCAGCAGCTTTGCTCCTGATCCAGGAAAGGACTTAACAATGGTGAATGTTAAACATGGGAATAGTTTGAATTAAAATGAATGGGGGACATGGTTTGAGTTACAAGTATGAGAAACACATTGCTGGGTCATGCACAGAATAGACAGTCTGAGGAAGAGGGCTGGTCTGTACCAGTGCCATTTAGTGAGCTGATGAAAATCAACTCAGAACCCATCAGCTTTTCTAAACAAAGGTCCAGTGTTCTGGTGAGAAAAGCTTAGTGTTTGCCTTTTCTCCTTCTTTAAAAAAATCACTTTAATGTCTCCTGGATTTATAGCTGGATTTAGCAGAAAGATTAAATTTCTTAAGTTAGATCTCTATCCGTAGACCTTGAGGTGCTTTACAAAAAAAAAGTTAGTCTTATTCTGGTTTTCATGTTGGAAAAGTGAGACACTGGAAAAGGATGCGACTTGCCCACCCACATCCATTCAATTTGATTCACTCTTCGTGTTTAAATGTCTTCATGTCCAGAGACTTTCTAAAGGAATCCACAGTGTTAAATTAAGTTTGTAAGAGACATGTAGGTGAGGTGCTATTTTACAAGTGCACTAAATGTTTTTTTTCATGAAAATGTTTGAAAATTGTAAGTAAGATGGATTTAGTTACTGGATAAAATTTCCCTTGGGCTTTACACAATGACTTATCACCAGAAAAGCATTCAAATTCCATCTTAGTGAAATTTCTTCTGGATTTTAACATCTTCAGAACTTAATAATGCTTTGATTTCCTCCTAGAGTCTTTATGACTTATTCCATAGTCTTTATAATTAGAAATTCAGATCTAGTCATGCTTCTTGAAGAGATACACCCATTATGAAAGCATAATTATTTGGATGGAAAATTATAAAATTGGCATTACTGAATGTTGTTAAGCCACTGCTTTTTGTGTCATAGAAGATGACCATTTTTCAGTCCTTTTGGTGTAGTGGGGGATAACTTTTCCTGCTCTACTATGTGTATTACAGAACTTGGCTAGTAATGTTTCCCTTCATTCCATAAGCGGACAATTCATTATGTACTGCAGGCCTTTTTAGAACTGCCAGCTGCACTGTAATTATCTTCAAACAGATATTTGTAATTGGACTTGAAACTTGAATAAATGAACTAATGTGTTTTGATCCATGAGGTTTTATATTGAGCTCTCTGAATGTGATTATACTTCATAAACACTAGCCTTTTTATTTCAATTTTTTTTTCAATCCTTTCTCAGAAAATTGAGTTTCATTGGTGAGTGGCTGCATAGAATTAAGAATACAAAGTTGCTTGTCAGGAGTAAAAAAAGGGAAATTTTTCTGAAGTAGTTGAATAGATAGCAAGTGAAGCTCCTTTCAGGCTCCAAATAAGAATTATTCAAAAATGTATGTGATCAAAGAAAGCTGATGCTGCAATAAAAACATCCTACTGTATATAAAAAATCAGATTACAAACAAAGTACAAATGAGACATTTATACTTTTGTTTTTTTTTCTGAGGGAAAGGTAATAAACTGATATTGACGCTTTTCTTCATGCATTTTTAATGCTAAAAATGTTCTTTGTATCTTACATTAGATACCCATTTTTTCCTCATGTTTCCTTTCTCTTTTTTTTTTTCTTTCCCTTTTAATTTAGTTTTTGCTCATATCCTCTGTAATGAATGAGTGAAAAGGTTTGAGGTTATTTCTGCATTTAGAAGTCAGCACTAAATCTTTGCCTTGGGGAAGGATGCTGGCTCTTTTGGGGCTACTGTTTATTAGCCCAACCCTTTTCTCAAAATCTGTTGGTTTATACTGTGGTTGTGTCGTGGTTTAAACCCAGTCAGGTAACTTGTTCACTCACTCCCAGTGAGTGGTGCCGAGCTGACAACAATCGAGGTCCGTGTCCCCCCCCCCCACCGGGGTTCTCCCTCACTCCCGGAGGAACGGGGAGGAGGATCGAAAGAGTGAAACTCCCACGGGTTGAGACAAGAACAGTCCAGCAACCAATGTACACAAATCACCACCGCAACTATCAACTACAACAATGATAAGGGAAAATAACAAGGGAAGAGAATACGATATCACCGGCCAAGAAGACGAGTTCCACCCGGAAGCCCGTGTCCTTCCGGGTAACTCCCAGTCACCCCCCACCCCGGCCATGACGTGCTGTGGTATGGAATACCTCCCTGGCTAGCCCGAGTCAGGCGCCCCATCTCTGCTTCCTCCCGGCTTCCCCTCCTCCCTGGCAGAGCATGAGCCTCACAAAGTCCTTGGTCAGGGTAAACATCACTTAGCAACAACTGAAAACATTGACTTCACCAACACTGTTCTCAGGTTGGAAGTCAAAACACAGCACTGCACCAGCTAGCACAAAGGAAAAAAAAAAACCAAACATGACTGCTACTGCTGAACCCAGGACATTATCCACCCCTTATTCCATACCATTCCCGTCGTGCTCAGATCCCACATTTTCAGTACACCATCGCTCTCCCATATATATACATCCATATACATACAGACCAAGAGGAAAAGATCATTTTCTTAGTGTATGGACCAATCCCTATAATGCTGCCGAGTCCATTCGGTCCATGATGTTCAAAGTTCATTCTCTGTTGGGATGATGGCTGGAGGGAAGTCAGGGCCAGTCGCTGGTGACCTGGAGACATCTAGCTGATGGGCTATAAAAGCATTACACAGCAGGCAACGGCATACAATTGAGTTCACTGGCTGTTTTCCCCTAAAATCAAATCCCCTTGAGGTATACATCGGACTTCCCCATCTTCCTGCATTACCCACCAAGTATATCCAGGCCCTAGAGCAAAAGCAATCCCACAAGTGGGTTTGCCTTTACCTGACGCAGGAATAACCCAGACTGTCTTCCCCAGCAAATTCTTCATATGCACCATGGGAACTTTGTCCCCCTCTACAATATGTAAAAGTTCTGACTGGGCTGGGCCAGCCCTGTGGGCAGATCCTCTGGTGTTGACCAACCAGGTGGCCTTTGGTAAGTGTGTATCCCAATGCTTGAAAGTTCCCCCACCCATTGCTCTCAGTGTAGTTTTTAACAGCCCATTGTACCGTTCGATTTTCCCAGAGGCTGGTGCATGGTAGGGGATGTGATATACCCACTCAATGCCATGCTCTTTGGCCCAAATATCTATAAGGTTATTTCGGAAATGAGTCCCATTGTCTGACTCAATTCTCTCTGGGGTGCCGTGTCGCCACAAAATCTGTTTCTCAAGGCCCAGGATAGTGTTCCGGGCAGTGGCATGGGGCACAGCATATGTTTCCAGCCACCCGGTGGTTGCTTCCACCATGGTAAGCACATGGCGCTTGCCTTGGCGGGTTGGTGGCAGTGTGATATAGTCAATCTGCCAGGCCTCCCCATATTTATACTTCAACCATCGTCCTCCATACCAAAGAGGCTTTAACCGCTTGGCTTGTTTAATTGCAGCACATTTAATTCACACTCATGAATAACCTGGGCAATAGTGTCCATGGTTAAGTCCACCCCTCGATCACGGGCCCAACTGTATGTTGCATCTCTGCCCTGATGGCCTGAAGTGTCATGGGCCCACCGGGCCAAAAATAATTCACCTTTATGTTGCCAATCTAAATCCATCTGAGCCACTTCAATCTTAGCTGCTTTATCCACTTGTTGGTTGTTCTGGTGTTCCTCAGTGGCCCGACTCTTGGGTACATGGGCATCTACATGACATACCTTCACCACCAGGTTCTGCACCCTGGCAGCAATATCTTTCCACAGTGCAGCAGCCCAGATGGGTTTACCTCTGCGTTGCCAGTTGCTCTGCTTCCATTGCTTCAACCACCCCCACAGGGCATTTGCCACCATCCATGAGTCAGTATAGAGATAAAGTACTGGCCACTTTTCTCGTTCAGCAATGTCCAGGGCCAGCTGGATGGCTTTCACCTCGGCAAACTGACTCGATTCACCCTCTCCGTCAGCAGTTTCTGCAACTTGTCGTCCAGGACTCCATACAGCTGCCTTCCATCTCCGATGCTTTCCCACAATACGGCAAGAGCCATCAGTAAACAAGGCATACTGCTTTTCACTTTCTGACAGTTTATTATATGGAGGGGCCTCTTCAGCGCGCACCACCTCCTCCTCTGGTGACATTCCAAAATCTTTGCCCTCTGGCCAGTCCATGATGACTTCTAGAATGCCTGGACGACTGAGACTTCCTATTCGAGTTCGTTGTGTAATTAGTGCAGCCCATTTACTCCATGTAGCATCAGTTGCATGATGTGTAGAGGAGACCCTGCCTTGGAACATCCAGCCCAGCACGGGCAACTGGGGTGCCAGAAGGAGCTGTGCTTCAGTGCCAATCACTTCCGAAGCAGCTCGAACCCCTTCATAGGCTGCCAGTATCTCTTTCTCAGTTGGGGTATAGCTGGCCTCAGATCCTTTGTATCCCCGACTCCAAAAGCCGAGGGGTCGACCTCGAGTCTCCCCTGGAGCTTTCTGCCAGAGGCTCCAGGTAGGACCGTTCTCCCCAGCTGCAGTGTACAGCACATTTTTTACATCTGGTCCGGTCCGGACTGGTCCAAGGGCTACTGCGTGAACTATCTTGAGTTTAATTTGCTCAAAGGCTTTTTGCTGCTCAGGGCCCCATTTAAAATCATTTTTCTTCCGGGTCACATGATAGAGAGGGCTTACAATCAAACTGTAATTCGGGATGTGCATTCTCCAGAACCCCACTGCGCCCAAGAAAGCTTGCGTTTCTTTCTTATTAGTTGGTGGAGACATTGCTGTTATCTTGTTGATCACATCTGTGGGGATCTGGCGACGTCCATCTTGCCATTTTATTCCCAAAAATTGAATCTCCTGTGCAGGTCCCTTGACCTTACTCCGTTTTATGGCAAAACCAGCTTTCAGCAGAATTTGGATTATTTTCCTCCCTTTCTCAAAGACTTCTTCCGCTGTATCGCCCCACACAATAATGTCATCAATGTATTGCAGGTGTTCTGGAGCTTGCCCCTGTTCCAGTGCAGTCTGGATCAGTCCATGGCAAATGGTAGCGCTGTGTTTCCACCCCTGGGGCAGTCGGTTCCAAGTGAACTGGACACCTCTCCAAGTAAAAGCAAACTGTGGCCTGCACTCTGCTGCCAAAGGAATGGAGAAAAATGCATTGGCAATATCAATCGTGGCATACCACTTGGCTGCCTTTGACTCTAGTTCATACTGAAGTTCTAGCATGTCCGGTACGGCAGCACTCAATGGTGGTGTGACTTCATTCAGGCCACGATAGTCTACTGTTAGTCTCCATTCTCCATTAGACTTTCGCACTGGCCATATGGGGCTATTAAAGGGTGAGCGAGTCCTGCTGATCACCCCCTGACTCTCCAGTCTACGGATCAGCTGATGGATGGGAATCAGGGAGTCTCGGTTGGTGTGATATTGCCGCCTGTGCACTGTTGAGGTCGCAATTGGCACTTGTTGTTCTTCAACTTTCAGCAACTCCACAGCAGAGGCATCTTCTGAGAGACCAGGCAAGGTGGACAGCTGCTCAATTTCCTCAGTCTCCAAAGCAGCAATACCAAAAGCCCACCGGTACCCTTTTGGGTCTTTGAAGTACCCTCTCTTGAGGTAGTCTATGCCGAGGATGCATGGAGCCTCTGGACCAGTCACAATAGGGTGCTTTTGCCACTCCCTCCCAGTCAGTCTGATTTCAGCCTCCAGCACAGTCAACTCTTGGGATCCTCCTGTTACACCAGAAATATAGATGGGTTCCACCCCTTGACAGCTTGATGGCATCAGGGTACACTGTGCACCGGTATCTACTAGAGCCTTATACTTCTGTGGGACTGATGTGCCAGGCCATCTGATCCACACAGTCCAGTAAATCCGATTGTCCCCTACCTCCACCTGGCTGGAGGCAGGGCCCCTCTAATGGTTGTCACAGCTTTGGACACTTAAGTCGTGTTGAAAGGGATTATTCTTCGTTATCACAGGAGCTGGAGCAAAATCAGCTCTTCCATTCCATCTGGGAAACTGCTCACCAGAGACTGAAGCCGTAGCTCTCATGGGACGATCAGTCTTGGCCCTTGCTCCCCTCTTCAGTTCACTCACCCGTTCCTCCAAAGCTGAAGTAGGTTTTCCATCCCACTTTGTAATGTCTTCTCCGTGATCCAGCAGGTAAAACCATAGGGTACCCCGTGGCGTATACCTCCTGTATCTCCTCTCTTGAACAATAGGACGCCTTTTGTTAATAGCTGAGACGTGTGTTGGTACACGTGAGGAG
Organism: Pezoporus flaviventris; assembly: GCF_033815535.1. Lineage (NCBI taxonomy): Eukaryota > Metazoa > Chordata > Aves > Psittaciformes > Psittacidae > Pezoporus > Pezoporus flaviventris. Next base: position 1,753,029 of record NW_026892669.1, on the reverse strand, counting down.
CTGGATAAATCAGATAGATCGTCCCTCAATTGTTTGAGGTCCTGGGACAGTTTTTCCACAGCTGAGATGATGGAAGGGGTGAGGTTGTCTTCGAACTCTCGGAGTTTATGAACCACTTCATCCACTGTTAGTGGTACTATGTCATTCCAGGTTACTGTTGCCAATGAATGGGCATATGATGACGGTGCATTCCGTGTAAGTTTTCGCCACATGGGTCGTGTACATTCAACTTCATCTGGATCTATAGGTGTATTCCCTTTATTCGGCTTGATGTGATAGAGCATCTCTACGATGGCCGATTCCCTCAGAGACTGGATGCCTTTTTCTATAGTAGTCCACTTGGCCGAACGACTCGTAACATCGTCCTTGTATGGAAACCTTTCTTTCACAGCTGCCAAGAGCCGCCTCCAAAGGCTGAGGGACGTTTTCTCTCTTGCGATTGCTTTGTCAATTCCCCCTTCTCTAGCAAGTGATCCCAGCTGCTTGGCTTCTGTACCTTCTAGTTCGTGACCATCGGCCCCATTGTCCCAGCATCGGAGTAACCAGGTGATGATGTGCTCCCCTGGTTGATGGGTAAAATCTTTTCGCATATTCCGCAGCTCGGTTGAGGTCCGAGGTCGAGAAGTTACCTCTTCTTCTTCTTCTTCGTCATGTGATGATGACTCCTGATCCGATTCTGGACCGGGTGGTGAATTCATTGGTTCTTCATCTCGCTTCACCCTTTTTGCCTCCTTTTTGCTTGTTCTCTTGCGTACAGGGGCAGCCGATATTGGTACGAATTGGTCCTCTGGTTTGGCTGCAGTGATTATCACTGTGGTTTGAGTAGCAACTGTACTTGTTGCTGGGGGTGGTGCAGCTGCTGTACTTGGAGCTGGGGTAACCGCGCTGTCTGTTGCAGTTGAAGTTTGAGCAGCTGCTGTACTTGCCACTGGGGTAGCTGCTCTGTTCATTGAGGCCAAAGTTTGAGTAGCGACTGTACTTGTTGCTGGGGGTGGTGCAGCTGCTGTGCTTGGAGCTGGGGTAACCCCGCTGTCTGTTGCAGTTGAAGTTTGAGCAGCTGCTGTACTTGCTGCTGGGGTAGCTGCGCAGTTCATTGCAGCCAAAGTTTGAGTAGCGACTGTTGCTTTGCCCTCAGATCCGCCGACATTCTTTTCCTTTTGAAGGTGCTGGATAGTGTTGAACAAGGCCCTGTAAGCATAGGCCAAGCCCCAGCATGTTGCCGTGATTTGTCCATCTCTGGTATGGCCAGAATGACCACACACCTCATTTAAGTGTTTTACTAATTCTTCTGGATTTTGCAGGTGTTCGGTAGTGAAATTCCAAAGTACTGCAGGGGCCCACTGGCCTAGATACTTGCCCATACTATCCCACACACCCTGCCACTCATGGCTGTCCAGCCTCAGGGAAAATCTCTCGGTCCTCCTACATCGTCGTTTGACCCCAGACAAGACCCAAACCTGAATCTGCTTAACTCTTGAAATCAGTAGTGGGCAAAACACACTCTGTATGCGTGTTAGCATGGTGATTCCCATCACCATCAGCAAACAAGTCTCAACAGCATTAAAAGGCCATTCAAAAAATTCAAAACTCTCAAATGTAAATGGTCTGGGGGGACGACTGGGAGGGTAAAAGAATGTCTCCTTCACAGGTTGAGCACCTGAGAAGGAGAAAAAAGATGTGTAATTGCTAAGCACCTCCATCATTACCATAAAGTACAATGGGACAAAAACCTTAGCCCAAGCCCCACACTTGAAAAACACTAATACAGCAAATACCAGATGGACGTAAGATACGATATACTGAAACTGTGAGATCAAGAGGAACAACCTTGAGAGCCAATAAATCAGCATTGTGACGAGTGACTACCAATCCAGTCAGATCTGTTCTTATCTCAACCCCTCGTGCCCCACGTTGGGCGCCAAAAAGAACTGTCGTGGTTTAAACCCAGTCAGGTAACTTGTTCACTCACTCCCAGTGAGTGGTGCCGAGCTGACAACAATCGAGGTCCGTGTCCCCCCCCCCCACCGGGGTTCTCCCCCACTCCCGGAGGAACGGGGAGGAGGATCGAAAGAGTGCAACTCCCACGGGTTGAGACAAGAACAGTCCAGCAACCAATGTACACAAATCACCACCGCAACTATCAACTACAACAATGATAAGGGAAAATAACAAGGGAAGAGAATACAATACCACCGGCCAAGAAGACGAGTTCCACCTGGAAGCCCGTGTCCTTCTGGGTAACTCCCAGTTACCCCCCACCCCGGCCATGACGTGCTGTGGTATGGAATACCTCCCTGGCTAGCCCGAGTCAGGCGCCCCATCTCTGCTTCCTCCCGGCTTCCCCTCCTCCCTGGCAGAGCATGAGCCTCACAAAGTCCTTGGTCAGGGTAAACATCACTTAGCAACAACTGAAAACATTGACTTCACCAACACTGTTCTCAGGTTGGAAGTCAAAACACAGCACTGCACCAGCTAGCACAAAGGAAAAAAAAAACCAAACATGACTGCTACTGCTGAACCCAGGACAGGTTGTCAACACTGTATTAACTCATGATGCAAAAAGAGCAATGGAACCAATGGACAGAGTAGTGTCTGTCTCTATCAGCGGAGCCATCATTTCAGCCACTAGATTTTGATGGATTTGTGTCAGAGAGAAATATTAAGAGAAAATATGACTTTCTCTTTGTCCTGGGTTCAGCAGTAGCAGTCATGTTTCTCCTCCTTGGTAGCTGGTGCAGTGCAGTGTTTTGACTTTCGGCTCGGGAACAGAGCTGATAGAGATGTTTTGGTTTGGCCAAGGACTTTGTGAGCCTCATGCTCTGCCAGGGAGGAGGGGAAGCCAGGAGGAAGCAGAGACAGGACACCTGACCCAAACTGACCAAAGAGGTATTCCATACCACAGCACGTCATGCCCAGGATGTAACTGGGAGTGAGCCGGAAGGGCTGGGAGACTGCAGGGTTGGAGGAGGTATCGGTCGGAGCTTGGTCGGGCTTGGGGGGCGAGTTATCGGTCAGCGGGTGGTGAGGTGTTGTATTCTGTTCCCTTGTTATTTCCTTTATCATTATTATCATTGGTGGTAGCAGTAGTGATTTGTGTTATACCTTAGTTACTAAACCGTTCTTATCTCAACCCGTGGGAGTTGCATTCTTTTCGATTCTCCTCTCCGTCCCTCCGGGAGCAGGGGGAGGGCAAGAAAGGGGGGGAAGTGGGTGAACGAGTTACCTGACTGGGTTTAAACCACGACACTCTTTTAATTTTGAAGGGAGCTAAAGACACAAAGACATCTCTCCTAGACATGTTACAAAGAATCAAACCAAATGAGTGAATGTTTCCTTTCCAGTGTTATTAAACTCATTAGGTTTTTTTTTTTATTTGTTTTGGTGTTTTGGTTTTGCTTGGGTTTGTTTTGTTTTGTTTGTTATTTGTGGTGGTGGGTTTGGATTGGTTTGGGTTTTTTCTCCGGGGGGGGGATGGGGTGGGTGAGGGGGGTGTGTATGTGTGTTCAAATATAGAATCATAGAATCATAGAATACTTAGGGTTGGAAAGGACCTTAAGATCATCTAGTTCCAACCCCCCTGCCATAGGCAGGGACACCTCACACTAAATATCTCATTCTGCCAAATTAATTCTGCTGGAAAAGCCTCTTAGTTCCCTTAATAGAATCTCTAGTTTGCTCACTAGTCCTGTGATAACAAGCTACACTAATACTGGAAAAATAGGATTGTCCCTGTGCCACTAATGTTTCTTAGAATCACAGAATCACAGGGGTTGGAAGGGACCTCAAAAGATCATCTAGTCCAACCCCCCTGCAAGAGCAGGGTAACCTAGAATACATCACACAGGAACTTGTCCAAGCAGGCCTTGAATATCTCCAACGTAGGAGACCCCACAACCCCCTGGGCAACCCGTTCCAGTGATCTGTCACTCTCACAATAAAGAAATTTTTCCTGATGTTCACATGGAAACTCCTATGCTCCAGTTTACACCCATTGCCCCTTGTCCTATCACTGGACATCACTGAAAAAAAACTAGCTCCATCATCCTGACACTCACCCTTTACATATTTGTAAACATTGATGAGGTCACCCCTCAGTCTCCTCCAAGCTAAAGAGACCCAGCTCCCTCAGCCTCTCCTCATAAGGGAGAAGTTCCACTCCCTTAATCATCTTTGTGGCTCTGCGCTGGACTCTTTCAAGCAATTCCCTGTTCTTCTTGAACTGAGGGGCCCAGAAATGGACACAATATTCCAGATGTGGCCTCACCAAAGCAGAGTAGAGGGAGGAGAACCTCTCTTGACCTACTAACCACACCCTTTCTAATGCACCCTAGGATGCCATTGGCCTTCTTGGGCACAAGGGCACATTGCTGGCTCACAGTCATCCTCCTATCCACCAGGACCCTCAGGTCCCTTTCCCCTTCACTATTGTCCAGCAGGTCAACCCCCAACCTGTACTGGTACATGGGGTTGTTCTTCCCCCAGATGCAAGACTCTACACTTGCCCTTGTTGAATTTCATCAAGTTTCTCCCCGCCCAACTCTCCAGCCTGTCCAGATCTCGCTGAATGGCAGCACAGCCTTCTGGTGTGTCAGCCACTCCTCCCAGTTTAGAATCATCAGTGAACTTGCTGACGGTACATTCAGTTCCCTCATCCAGGTCGTTGATGAAAATATTAAACAGCACTGGTCCCAGCACCAATCCCTGAGGGACTCCACTAGTAGAAGTAAAAAGCTAATACCTGGAATAGAGACTTCCTCAGTCACTGTAAGGAATGAAGTTCTGTAAGGAATGAAGAATACTTCAGTGTAATTTGCTCTTGTTCTTTTCTGCATACCCAATAGTTTCTCTGAATGTTCTAAATTCCTGATAATCTCCCACTGGAGATCCGTAAAGTATTCTGTGGATACATGTGTGAATGCAGCATACATATGTGGCCTCAACTGTTCACTTTTTAATATTTCTAATGCAAGTGTCTCTGGTGATAAAAAGTTGCTCTTTTCAATTTACTTTGTTGTATTAGCTGCTTGATAAAACAGGATGTGAAAAACATGCAGGTTAATACTGCTAAGTCCTTCAGCTCTGGAAAAAAACAACATAGCATTCAATAAACAGGACATGAATAAATCTGAGTATGGCATGTGCTGGCCATTTGAAGATTACCCAGCAAGCATTTATTTTCCTCTTTGAGGAAAAATATCATCATTTCAGTTTTCTTACCTTGTTAAACTAGCTATCCCAGCAGAAAATCTGCACACTAGAAGCTCTTCAGAAGTTAGATTCATGCAGACTACTTCCTCTCTAAATATAATCTGTTTTCTATGAAGGACAAAATTTTTTTTTTTAATTCTTATTTCTCTTTACCCATTTGATATACTAGTTTAAAAATCCACAGTGATTTTTAACTAGAAATGGTTTAAAAGTACTTTTCAGTAAAAAAAAAAACAACAAACCAAAAAAAACCCAACCAAACAAAAACCCACCAAAACCAAGGAAATTATATTTTTTGAAAACACTAAAGAATCTGCCTTTCACTATATTTAGTGAAAACACTAAAGAATCTGCCTTTGTTCATTTTTCATTTAAAAAGTTTGAGAAATGTGGGTTGAAACTTTTTGTGTGGGAAGTTCCAACAGTCTTAAGCAAAGCAATTATAAAATCATGTGACTAATAAAAATCATAATCCATGGTGCAGAAAGGTTGGATTCTTTAGTAGGTGGTCTCTGAGACATGCTGTTTGGTGTACCAGGAGATAGGAAGATTTAGCTAGCTTTTATTCATGATGGCTTTTACTAAATTTCTTGAGGAAAGTGAAATGCACAAGCTGGTGTGTAGAAGGTAAAGCTGCCTCAATTTTAGGCAGTTCTTTAAGGAATATAAATACTGACAATGTTCAGTGGGACAGCTTTCAAGGAGAACATAAATTTCCTTAGTCTCCTGGCAGATGAAAATTCTTTTGGGGGTAAATATAGACATAGCTGTAAAATACAGATTTTCTAATATATATTTTAATGGTCTAGTGCTACTGATTTGACAAGAAGCCATTAGCATATTAATTGCCAAAAAAAAGGACTTTGACAAGATAGTTTTAGTCACAGCTCAAAACTCACTGATAAAGACCGTTCTTACCAGATCAGTTCCTCAGGAATTTGTATACTGCAGTTGTGAAGCAATAACTGGAAAGCAACAGGAGGTTCAAGCTGCCTTGTAGCAGGCACCTGCTCAGCCAGGACTTTGGTAGATGACAGAATAGCAAATGACCCAAGCAGACTTGATAGACCAAATCAGAACTGTGAGTTTACTAGAATTCCCAACCCCAAATTGGGACCACAAGTAAATGAATCCTTTAATAAAAATGTCGTTGTTGGTATTTAAAAGATCAGCATAAGCATTAGGCAGTTACTTATGGATATCCCGAACCTCGATCTTGGTATGTATCCAGTCTGATGAACATGTTCAGTCAGTGCCAGAAGGCAGAGCAGTTCAGGTCATTGTGGAGGAAGATGGGTATTAAACATGTAACAAAATGCAAAGGCAGCAGAGTATAAGGCCACAAGGTGTTCTGATTCCTCTGTGCAGCTTCTTAAACTCCTTGGAGCCTGGACATTGATTTGGGTTAATTTGGGCCTGTTAGTCTGAGAGATATAAACTGTCCTGATGTGATATGTGTGTGCACATATTTCTGACTTGCCAAGTATGTGTCATGCAAATGCTGCATCTGGCCTTCCTTGACTGTTTGGAAGTACATTTTAAACTGCTGAGCCAAGCATCTTGTTGAGAAAGATGCTCACAGAACACAAGAGGCAGATTATATGCCAGTTAGCAAGTTAGCCCTCATCACTAGAAAAAAAAAAGTAAAAGGACAGTGGGAGTAAAGACTTTTTGTCTTTGCCTGTTGAAGTTAAAATAGACTAGATGATCAGCTTGTATAAATACAGGAGGACAGATGATTGGGAAAGAAAGAGTTGATAATAACCGCTAGACAGTAGCCTCGTGTGGAAAGATGCCATGTTGGTTTGTAACCTTAAATCTTAAACTAATGATAGTGTGTGTGCCTTTAACATAGGCCAAACTGTTCTAACTTACTAACATGTAAAGAGAAAGGAATGTTCGGCTGATGGGAGAAGGAATATCAAGGGACTGATAACAACTAAGGAGGAAATAAATAAGACCAAGGATAGTAGCCTTCAAGATAACAGAGCAGCACCCAACGTGGAGCAAGACTGGAACAGAACAGAAGCAAGGACATACCAGCTGCTAGCTCGGCACTAGGACCTTGCAAGCATGCACAAGTAATGAGGTCATTCAGTAAACACAGTGAGGAAGACTATTGACAACCACCAAAGACCCCACTCAGCAGGAAAGCGCATGCGTAATTAGGAAGCAAAAATTATAATTAGTTCCAGAAAAAGCTATGAATATGCATGAGTATGCTAAATATATAGCTGCAGTCAGCAAGTATAGGGTGCGTTCAACTTCGTGAAACTTTTCGCATGTGCATCCAGCACTGCAATAAAGAATGCTGCTTTCTAAAACTCCAAATTGAGTCTTAGAGAGTTGCTCCGACCAACTTTTATGATGACAATTTGGCACCCAAACAGGGACACTCTGCTGTGTTTCCTGTTGATCCAGGAAGTCTCTGGTACTTTCACACCAGCATCAAGGGAGTTTCCCTGAAAGGAACCACAGTTCCCCACAACGACTCGTGACTTCAATAAGACCCCTGATTTGATTTAAAAGCACATTCCTATTGGTCCCTTTCCACATAAAGCACAGCAGGATGCCCTGTGCAGTGAGTAAAAGGTAGTTAGGTTTTGGTTGTCCAGACTTTGGTATTTGGTGGAGGTCAGGATCATGGGTACCACTGCCTCCAAAGGGGGAATTCTGAAAAGGTCCCCACTGGGTTGCATTTTGCAACAATCTGGTTGGAGGTCAGGACCACTGCCTCCTCCATTTTGAGGAAATCCCCATTGGGTTGCATTTTGCAACATTGAAAAAAAAAATGGGAAACCCCTGTGTGGCTTGGTTACTTGGGAGACTCTGGTAAAATACTGTAATCAATGGTGGATATTATTCTTAAGATGAGAAGGAAAGAGGGATGAAGTAGCTTATGCAGAAATGTTTTTCACTTTGAGATATTATCTGGAATGGCAAAAGGATTGTAGTTTTAATTTTTCACTCATGGACCCATTTATATTGTCCTTGGAGAAAGATAGTAAAATTTCCTTAAAAGCTGTTGCTCTTTGTGCAGCATAGAATGGTGTCCTGGGTTCAGCAGTAGCAGACATTTTTTCTCCTGCTTAGTAGCTGGTGCAGTGCTGTGTTTTTGACTTTCAGGCTGGGAACAACGCTGATAACACCGATGATTTTAGTTGTTGCTAAGTAATATTTACTCTTACCAAGGGCATTCTGAGTCTCATGGTCTGCCTGGGAGGAGGGGAAGCTGGGAGGAAGCAGAGACAAGACACCTGACCCAAACTAGCCAAAGGGGTATTTCAGCACAGCACATCATGCCCACTGTATTAACTGGAGGCAGTTACAAGGAAGGGCTAGATCGCTGCTCAGGTAGGGCTGGGAAGCAGTCAGCGGATGGTGAGCAGTTGCATTCTCTTCCCTTTTTATTTGCTTATCATTATTATTATTGGTGGTAGCAGTAGTGGTTTTCTGTTATACCTAAGTCACTGGATTGTTCTTATCTCAACCTGTGGGAGTTAGACTCGAAGCGCTCCAATGTACTGTCTACAGGGGACAGCATCTGAACAAGAGTTATTACGTGAATCAGAGGAAGAGGAAGAACAAGAGGTGACTTCTCAAACCCAGACCTCAACTGAGCTACAGAATATGTGAAAAGATTTTACCTGTCAACCAGGGGAGCACATCATCACCTGTTTGCTCCGATGCTGGGACAATGGGGCCAACAATCACACACTAGAAGGTAGGGAAGATAAGTAGCTGGGATCACTTGCTAGGGAAGGGGTAATTGACAAATTAATTGCAAAAGAGAAGTGGTCCCTCAACATTTGAAGGCAGCTCTTGGAAGCTGTGAAAGAAAGGTTTCCGTACAAGGACGATGTTATGAGTCGTTCAGCCAAGTGGACTACTCTAGAGAAAGGCATCCAGTCGCTGAGGGAATCAGCCATTGCAGGCCAGATGCGGGGAATGCACCCGTAGATCCAGATGAAGTTAAATGTACATGACCTATGTTGTGGAAAATCACAAAGAATGCACAGTCATCATATGCCCACCCACTGGTAGAAAGAACCTGGCATGAAGTAGCACCACCAACAGTAAATAAAATGATTCATCAACTCTGAGAGTTCGAAGACAACCTCACACCTTTCATCACTTCATATGTGGAAAACCTGTCCTAGGATTTCAAAAAATTGAGAGACAATCTATCCAATCTATCCAGCTCCACACGTGTACCAACACACGTCTCAGCTGTTAACAAAAGGTGTCTTTCTAAGGACATAAAAAAAGCTAGGAGGATTAGGCAGGTTAATAAATGGTTAAAAGGGTGGTGTCGTAGTGAGGGGTTTGGGTGTCTTGGACACGGGACCCAAGGTAGTAGGCCAGGTCTACTAGGTGCTGGTGGAGCTGGGCTGATAAAGAAGGGAAAGAGCAGTTTTGGTAGGAGGCTTGCCAGACTGGTCAAGGAGGCTTTAAACTAGATGTGTTGGGGGAGGGGGGCATCATTCCATCCCAACACACCCAGTCAGTTGCCAGCACCTATAATAAATGCTCGGAGCAATGAAGATATATTCCAGCCTCTAAAGCCAATGAGCTGGCTGCATTTGGAGCTCAGCTCAGATGCCTCTATACTAATGCCCATAGCATGGGGAAGAAACAAGAGGAATTAGAGATGTGGGCACTTCTACGGGGGTATGATATAATAGGCATTGCAGAAACATGGTGGGTTGGATACTATGACTGGAGCATTGGAATGGAAGGTTACAGGCTCTTCAGAAAAGACAGGCCCGGCAGGCAGGGAGGGGGAGTTGCCGTTTATGTTAGGGATAGGCTGGAGAGTATGGAACTCTGTCTGGGGACAGGTGAGCAGTCCACAGAGAGTTTGTGGGTCAGGGTTAAAGGGAATATAGCTATGGGAGACATTACTGTGGGCATCTGTTACAGACGGCCTGATCAAGGAGAACCTGCGGATGAAGCACTCTCTAGACAGATAGAAAAAGCCTCAGGCTCACAGGCCCTTGTTCTCATGGGTGACTTCAACCACCCTGACATCTTTTGGAATGATGGTACAGCCCGGCACAAGCAATCCAGGAGGTTCCTCGATTGCGTGGAAGACAACTTCCATCTGCAAGTAATAGAGGAGCCGACAAGGAGAGGTGCCATGATTGACCTCGTGCTCACCAACAGGGAAGGGCTCATTGCAGATTTGACTCTTCAGGGCAGCCTTGGATGCAGCGATCACGAGATGGTCGAATTTGAGATCCTCAGGACACTGAGAAGAGCGTGCAGCAAGCTCACTGCCCTAGACTTCAAGAGAGCAGACTTTGGCCTCTTCAAGAACCTGCTTAGTAAGGTTCCATGGGATATAGCTCTAGAGGGCAGGGAGGCCCAAGACAGTTTATTGATATTCAAGGATCACCTGCTACAAGCTCAGGAGTGTTGCATCCCAACTAGAAGGAAGTGCAGCAGGAGACCTCCTTGGATGGATAAGGAGCTGCTGGGAAAATTCAAAGGAAAAAAGAGTCTTATAAAAAGTGGAAGCAAGGACAGGCAGCCTGGGAAGAGTACAGAGACATTGCCTGTGAAGCTAGGGACCAGGTTAGGAAAGCTAAGGCCCAGTTAGAATTAAACTTGGCTAGGGAAGTAAAGGATAACGGGAAGGGATTCTATAGGTATGTAGTGAATAAAAGACAAGGGACAGCGTAGGCCCCCTCTGGAAGCTCTCGGGAGAACTGGCTACACAGGATTTGGAGAAGGCTGAGGTTCTGAATGACTTCTTTGCCTTGGTCTTCACTGGCAAAGGCTCTGACCACACCACCCAAGTCTTGGAAGGCAGATGCAGGGACTGTGAGAATGAAGACCTCGGGCCCACTGTAGGAGAGGATCTGGTTCGAGACCATCTTAAAAACCTGAACGTGCACAAGTCCATGGGACCTGATGAAATCCAGGACCTGGCGAATGAAGTTGTTAAGCCGCTGGCCATCATATTTGAGAAATAATGGCAGTCAGGTGAAGATCCCAATGACTGGAAAAAGGGAATTATAACCCCCATTTTCAAGAAGAGGAAAATGGATGACCCGGGGAATTACAGACCAGTCAGTCTCACCTCTGTGCCTGGCAAAATCTTGGAGCAGATTCTCCTGGAAGGCATGCTAAGGCACATGAAAATCAACAAGGTGCTGGGTGACAGCCGGCATGGCTTCACTAAGGGGAAATCCTGCCTGACCAATTTCGTGGCCTTCTATGATGGGGCTACAGAATTGGTGGACAGGGATAGAGCAGTTGATGTCATCTACCGGGACTTGTGCAAAGCGTTCGACAATGTCCCACACAACATCATTGTCTCTAAATTGGAGAGACATCAATTTGATGGATGGACCACTCGGTGGATAAAGAACTGGCTGGCTGAGTGCACACAAAGAGTTGTGGTCAAAGGCTCAATGTCCAGCTGGAGACCAGTAACGAGTGGCGTCCCTCAAGGATCGGTGTTGGGACCGGTCTTGTTTAACGTCTTTGTCGCTGACATGGACAGTGGGATTGAGTGCACCCTCAGCAAGTTTGCGATGACACCAAGCTGTGTGGTTCGGTTGATACCCTGGAGGGAAGGAATGCCATGCAGAGGGACCTTGACATACTTGTGAGGTGGGCTGATGCCAACCTCGTGAAGTTTATCCATGCCAGGTGCAAGGTTCTACCCCTGGGTCAGAGCAATCCCAGGCACAGCTACAGGTTGGGCAAAGAAGAGATTCAGAGCAGCCCTGCAGAGAAGGACTTGGGGGTGCTGGTTGATGAGAAAATGAACATGAGCCAGCAGTGTGTGCTTGCAGCCCAGAAAGCCAACCATACCCTGGGCTGCCTCAAAAGTAGCGTGACCAGCAGGTCAAAGGAGGTGATCCTGCCACTCTGCTCTTGTGAGACCTCACCTGGTGTATTGTGTGCAGTTCTGGCGTCCTCAACATAAAAAGGACATGGAACTGTAGGAACAAGTCCAGAGAAGGGCCACAAGGATGATCAGGGGACTGGAGCACCTCATGTATGAAGACAGGCTGAGGAAGTTGGGGCTGTTTAGCCTGGAGAAGAGAAGGCTGCGTGGAGACCTCATAGCATCCTTCCAGTATCTGAAGGGCGCCTATAGGGATGCTGGAGAGGGACTCTTCATTAGGGACTGTGGAGATAGGACAATGGGTAAAGGGTTAAAACTTAAACAGGGGAAGTTTAGATAGGGTGTAAGGAGGAAATTCTTTCCTGTTAGGGTGGTGAGGCACTGGAATAGATTGCCCAGGGAGGTTGTGAATCCTCCGTCCCTGGCAGTGTTCAAGATCAGTGTGACGAGGCCTTGGGTGATATGTTTTAGTGTGAGGTGTCCCTGCCCATGGCAGGGGGTTTTGAACTTGATGATCTTAAGGTCCTTTCTAACCCTAACTATTCTCTGACTCTATGATTCTATGATTCTTCTCAAAAGAGAAGATATAGAAGGTACACGTCACGGGAAGCCCTATGGTTTTACCTGCAAGATCATGGAGAAGACATGAGAAAGTGGGATGGAAAACCTACCTCAGCTCTGGAGGAACAGGAGCGTGAATTAAAGAGAACAAACATCAAGGATGATCATCCCAAGAAAGCTGTGGCTTCAGTCTCTGAATCTATTAGTCTCTGAGTCTATTAGAGGGGCTCTGCCTCCAGCCTGGTCGAGGTAGGGGACAATTGGATTTACTTGTCTCTGTAGATCAAATGGCCTGGCACATCAGTCGCACAGAAGTATCACACTCTAGTAGATACCGGTGCACAGTGTACCCTGATGCCACCAAGAAGCTGTCAAGGGGTGGAACCCATTTATATTTCTGGCAGGAGGATCCCAAGAGTTGACTATATTGGAGGCTGAAATCAGCCTGACTGGGAGGAAGTGACCCCATTGTGAAAGCACCCCATTCTGACTGTTCCAGAGGCTCCATAAATCCTTGGCATAGACTACCTCAGGAGAGGGTGCTTCAAAGACCAAAAAGGGTACCGGTGGGCTTTTGGTATTGCTGCTTTGGAGACAGAGGATATTGAGCTGCTGTCTACCTTGCCTGGTCTCTCAGAGGATCCTTCTGTTGTGGGGTTGCTGAAGGTCGAAGAACAAGTGCCAATCGCAACCACAACAGTGCACCGGTGGCAATATCGCACTGACCGAGGCTCCGTGATTCCCCTCCATAAGCTGATCCGTAGACTGGAGAGCCAAGGAGTGATCAGTAGGACCCACTCACTCTTTAATAGCCCTATATAGCCCATGTGAAAGTCTAACGGAGAGTGGAGACTAACTGTGGACTATCGTGGCCTGAATGAAATCACACCACCATTGAGTGCTGCCGTACCCGACATGCTAGAACTTCAGTATGAACTAGAGTCAAAGGCGACCAAGTGGTATGCCACGACTGATTTTGCCAATGCATTTTTCTCAGTTCCTTTGGCAACAGAATGCAGGCAACAGTTCCCTTTTACTTGGTGGGGTGTCCAGTACAATTGAAACTGATTTGAAGAAAAATCCAGGAACACACTTGTCAACAAAGTTTTCAAGCTGACAAGCAGGTATTCTTTATTGCAGCACTGGGAGACAAGGGGGATAGCTCCTCCTAACATGTGTCCACGTATTGCTACACAAGCCATCCTTATATAGTCCCTGGGCATACATACATATTCGTGAGGTTACGTATGGATTACATCATTTTCCAGAAAGTACCCCACATACTTACAAAATTGTGGTCGTGGTCTCTGAGGGTCCTTTACTTCTTCCAACAATCTTTATCGCTTCTGGCAGCCTTTGAAGCATGCACAGTAGATGCTTATGCCAGCTTAATCGGTTCGTTAACACCACAGACATAACAATCCTCCTGTCCATCCTCCTGTCCTTCTACTTACCAGTTTGTTTAACTGCAGCCCATCCTGGACACCTTCCATTCCCAGACACTCCTTATCCTTGCGTCCTGTTTTTCTTGCATTCATTTTGTACTAAGGTCATAGGTACTAAAGCTAGGTCAACTATAATGGTTTATCTTATACAAGAATTCTCAGTATGCTCTCTAGCTGTACTCTGTTGTTTTTTTTCTGTGTATCATGCACCTCAGTAAGTTTTGATTGCTGTTACAAAGCCATCAAACTTAACATTAAACTGATTCTAAAGGTTTATATATTCCATTTTGCAATTTTGTGCCCCTCTTGTCTCAGAACTGACTGCCCCAGGGGTGGAAACACAGCCCTTCTATCTGCCATGGACTGAACGAGACTGCACTGGAACAGGGGCAAGCTCCAGAACACCTGCAATACATTGATGACATTATTGTGTGGAGTGATACAGCGGCAGAAGTTCTTGAGAAAGGGAGGAAAATAATCCAAATCCTGCTAAAACCTAGTTTTGCCATAAACTACAGTAAGGTCAAGGGACCTGTACAGGAGATCCAATTTTTTGAAATGAAAAGGCGAGACGGATATCGTGAGACCACACAGGCTTCCCCATGTTCCCTCATCCACCAACTAAATCCTGGTCCCTGAGCAAAAGCAATCCCGTGAGTGGATTTGCCTTTACCTGAAGCAGGAATAACCCAGCCTGTCTTCCCCAGAAAATTCTTTATGTGCACCACAGGAACTTTATCCTCTTCTGCAGTATGCAAAAATTCTGACTGGGCTAGGGCCACCCTCTTGGCAGATCCTCTGGTGTTGACCAACCAGGTGGCTATTTTTAAATGTCTATCCCAGGGTTTGAAAGTCCCACTACCCATTGCTCTTAGCGTAGTTTTGAACAGCCCATTGTACCGTTCGATTTTCGCAGAGGCTGGTGCATCGTAGGGGATGTGATATACTCAATCAATGCCATGCTCTTTGGCCCAAATGTCTATAAAGTTGTTCCGGAAATGAGTCCCATTGTCTGACTCATTTTGTGGCCGTGTTGCCACAAAATCTGTTTCTCAAGGCCCAGGATAGTGTTCTGGGCAGTAGCATGGGGAATGGCGCATGTTTCCAGCCATCTGGTGGTTCCTCCCACCACAGTAAGAACATGGCACTTGCCTTGACGGGTAGGTGGGACTGTGATATGACCAATCTGCCAGGTCTCCCCGTATTTGTAATTCGGCCATCCTCCTCCATACCAAAGAGGCTTTAACCGATTGGCTTGATTAATTGCAGCACATGTTTCACAGTGAATTACTGGGGCAATAGTTTCCATTGTTAAATCCACCCCTCCATCACAATCCCATCTGTATGTTGCATCTCTGCCCTGGTGGCCTGAAGTGTCATGGGAACACCGGCCCCAAAATACTTCACTCTTATGTTTCCAATCTAAGTGCATCTGAGCCACTTCAGTCTTAGCAGCTTTATCCACTTGTTGGTTGTTCTGGTGTTCCTCAGTGGCCTGACTCTTCGGGACATGAGAATCTACATGGCGTACCTTCACCAGCAGGTTCTGCGCCCAGGCAGCAATATCCTGCTACAGTTCAGCAGTCCAGATGGGTTTACTGCTGCATTGCCAGTTGCTCTGCTTCCATTGCTTCAACCACCCCCACAGGGCATTTGCCACAATCCATGAGTCAGTATAGAGATAAAGCAATGGCCACTTTTCTCATTCAGCAATGTCCAGGGCCAACTGGATGGCTTTCACCTCAAGAAACTGACTCGATTCACCCTCTCCTTCAGCAGTTTCTGCAGCTTGTCGTCGGGGACTCCATACAGCTTCATTCCACCTGCAGTGTTTTCTCACAATACGGCAGGACCCGTCAGTAAACAAGGCATATCGCTTTTTACTTTCTGACAGTTTATTATATGTTGGGGCCTCTTCAGCACTCATCACTTCCTCCTCAAGTGACATTCCAAAATCTTTGCCTTCATGCCGTACATTGGCCCCCCACAAAGAACTGCCATGCTTTAATCCCAGCTGGCAACTGATAACTACGCAACCACTCACTCACTCCCCTCCTTCCTCTCCCCGTTCCCAGAAGCATGGAGAGTAAAATTGAAAGAATGTAACTCCCACGGGTTGTGATAAGAACAGTGCAGTAATTAAGGTATAACACAAAACCACTACTGCTACCACCAATAATAATAATGATAAGGAAAATAACAAGGAAGAGAATACAACCTCTCACCACCCGCTAACAGATACCCAGCCTGACCCGAGCAGCAATCTAACCCTTCCAGGTAACAGCTCCCAGTTTATATCCTGGGGATGATGTGCTGTGGTATGGAATACCTCTTTGGCTACTTTGGGTCAGGTGTCCTGACTCTGCTTCCTCCTAGCTTCCCCTCCTCCCTGGCAGACCATGAGGCTCAGAATGTCCTTGTTCAGAGGAAACATTACTTAGCTACAACTAAAATCATCAGAGTTATCAGTGTTGTTCCCAGGCTGAAAGTCAAAAACACAGCACTGCACCAGCTACTAAAAAGGAGAAAAATAACTGCTAATGCTGAACCCAGGACAATCATACAATCTATGCTACATGGAGTAAGCAGGCTGCACTAATTACACACTGAGCTTGAATAGGAAATGCCAGTCATCCAGGAATTCTAGAAGACCCATGCTGGCCTGGATGTTCAAAGGCAGGGTCTCTTCTACACATCATGCAACTGATGCTACATGGAGTAAGTGGGCTGCACTAATTACACAATGACCTCGAAGAGGAAATCCCAGTCATCCAGGCATTCTGGAAGTCATCATGGACTGGCCAGAGGGCAAAGATTTTGGAATGTCACGAGAGGAGGAGGTGATGCATGCTGAAGCGGCCCCACCATATAACAAACTGTCAGAAAGTGAAAAGCAATATGCCTTATTTACTGATGGGTCCTGTCGTACTGTGGGAAAGCATCGGAGATGGAAGGAATCTGTATGGAGTTCCTGACAACAAGTTGCAGAAACTGCTGAAGGAGAGGGTGAATCAAGTCAGTTTGCCGAGGTGAAAGCCATCCAGCTGGCCCTGGACATTGCTGAACGAGAAAAGTGGCCAGTACTTTAACTATACTGACTCATGGATGGTGGCAAATGCCCTGTGGGGGTGGCTGCAGCAATGGAAGCAGAGCAACTGGCAGTGCAGCAGTAAACACATCTGGACTGCTGAACTGTAGCAGGATATTGCTGCCTGGGTGCAGAACGTGCTGGTGAAGGTCACTGAGGAACACCAGAACAACCAACAAGTGGATAAAGCTGCCAAGACTGAAGTGGCTCAGATGGACTTAGATTGGCAAATAAAGGTGAATTATTTTTGGCCCAGTCTTCCCATGACACTTGAGGCCATCAGGGCACAGATGCAACATATAGATGGGCTTGTGATCGAGGAGTAGATTTAAGAATGGACACTATTGCCCAGGTTATTCATGAGTGTGAATTAAATGTGCTGCAATTAAACAAGCCAAGTGGTTAAAGACTCTTTAGTATGGAGGATGATAGCTGAAGTATAAATATGGGGAGGCCTGGCAGATTGCCTATATCACACTCCCACCCACCCACCAAAGCAAGAGCCATGTGCTTACCATGGTGGAAGCAACCGCTGGATGGCTGGAAACAACCGCTGGATGGCTGGAAACATACACTGTGCCCCACCCCACTGCCCAGAACACTATCCTGGGCCTTGAGAAACAGATCTTGTGGTTATACAGCACCCCAGAGAGAACTGACTCAGATATTGGACTCATTTCTGGAATAACCTTATAGACACTTGGGCCAAAGAGCATGGCATTGAGTGGGTATATTGCATTCCCTACCATGCCCCTGCCTCTGGGGAAATCAAACAGTAGAATGGGCTGTTAAAAACTACACTGAGAGCAGTGGGTGGTGGGACTTTCAAACATTGGGAGACATATTTACCAAAGCCACCTGGTTGGTCAACGCCAGAGGGTCTTCCAACAGGGCTGGCCCAGCCCATTCATAACTTTTACATACTGTAGAAGGGGATAAAATTCCTGTGGTGAGCATAAAGAATTTTCTGGGGAAGACAGTCTGGGTTATTCCTGCTTCAGGTAAAGGCAAACCCACATGTGGGATTGATTTTGCTCAGGGACCTGGATATACTTGGTGGGTAATGCGGGAAGACGGGGAAGTCTGATTTGTAACTCAAGGAGATTTTATTTTAGGGGAAAACAGCTAATGAGCTCAATTATATGCTGTTTCCTGCTATGGAGCATTTTTATAGCCCACCAACTAGATGTCTTCAGATCACCAGTGACTGGCCCTGACTTCTCTCCGACCATCATCCCAGCAATAAAATGCACTTTGACAAAAGCAGACAATCTCAGCACTGACCAGATGAGTCCTGCAGTGTTATCAGCAGGCAACAATCCAATGCTGTATAAGGCTCTAGTAAATACCAGTGCACAGTGTACCTTGATGCCATCAAGCTCTCAAGGTGTAGAACCCATTTATATCCAACACTGCACACCATCTCTCCTGCTCTGAAAGACTGTTACAAGAGATGGAACCCCACATCATGGACTGGATGAATTCAGCAGCTTTATAGGGATTGGTACATGGACTAAGGAATGATAACTTTCTCTTTATGTGTGGGTGTAGGCATATATATATATATATGAGGCAAGAGTGATGGTATACTGAAAAATGTAGGATCTGAGCATGATGTGAATGGTATGGAGTAAGGGGTGGATACTGTCCTGGGTTCGGCAGTAGCAGTCATTTTTCTCCTTCTTAGCAGCTGGTGCAGTGCTGTGTTGTTGACTTTCAGCCTGGGAACAACACTGATAACTCTGATGATTTTAGTTGCTGCTAAGTGATGTTCACTCCAACCAAGAACCGTCTGAGTCTCTGTCCTGGGTTCAGCAGTAGCAGTCATGTTTTTTTCCTTTGTGTTAGCTGGTGCAGTGCTGTGTTTTGACTTCTAGTTTTGAGAACAGCGTTGGTGAAGCCGATGTTTTCGGTTGTTGCTAAGTGATGTTTACCCTGACCAAGGACTTTGTGAGGCTCATGCTCTGCCAGGGAGGAGGGGAAGCTGTGAGGAAGCAGAGACGGGGCGCCTGACCCGGGCTAGCCGGGGAGGTATTCCATACCACAGCACGTCATGCCCGGGGTGGGGGGTAACTGGGAGTGACCCGGAAGGACAGGGGCTTCCGGGTGGAACTCGTTTTCTTGGCCGGTGGTATCGTATTCTCTTCCCTTGTTATTTTCCCTTATCATTGTTTTAGCTGATAGTAGCGGTGGTGATTTGTTGCTGGACTGTTCTTGTCTCAACCCGTAGGAGTTGCACTCTCTCGATCCTCCTCCCCGTTCCTCCGGGAGCGGGGAAGGGGAGAGCCCCGGTGCAGGGAGGGGGGGGGAGACGAACACGGACCTTGATTGTTGTCAGCTTGGCACCACTCACTGGGAGTGAGTGAACAAGTTACCTGACTGGGTTTAAACCATGACAGTTCACTTTTGGCGCCCAACGTGGGGCACGAGGGGTTGAGATAAGAACAGATCTGACTGGATTGATAGTCACTCGTCACAATGCTGATTTATTGGCTCTCAAGGTTTTTCCTCTTGATCTCACAGTTTCAGTATACCATATCTTACGTCCATCCGGTATTGGCTGTATTAGTGTTTTTCAAGTGTGGGGCTTGGGCTAAGGTTTTTATCCCATTGTACTTTATGGTAATGACTTGTAATACAATAGAATCATTGATCATGAAACTGATCTGGCTTATGTTCCCAGTGTGGTCACCACCTTTATACTTTGGGAGGTATATGATGGAGGTGCTTAGCAATTACACATCTTTTTTCTCCTTCTCAGGTGCTCAACCTGTGAAGGAGACATCCTTTTACCCTCCTAGTCGTCCCCCCAGACCATTTACATTTGAGAGTTTCGAATTTTTTAAATGGCCTTTTAATGCTCTTGAGACTTGTTTGCTGATGGTGATGGGAATCACCATGCTAACACGCATACAGAGTGTGTTTTGCCCACTACTGATTTCAAGAGTTAAGCAGAGTCAGGTTTGGGTCTTGTCTGGGGTCAAACGACGATGTAGGAGGACCGAGAGATTTTCCCAGAGGCTGGACAGCCATGAGTGGCAGGGTGTGTGGGATAGTATGGGCAAGTATCTAGGTCAGTGGGCCCCCCCAGTATTTTGGAATTTCACTACCGAACAACTGCAAAATCCAGAAGAATTAGTAAAACACTTAAATGAGGTGTGTGGTCATTCTGGCCATACCAGAGATGGACAAATCACGGCAACGTGCTGGGGCTTGGCCTATGCTTACAGGGCCTTGTTCAACACTATCCAGCACCTTCAAAAGGAAAAGAATGTCGGCGGATTTGAGGGCAAAGTGACAGTCGCTACTCAAACTTTGGCTGCAATGAACTGCGCAGCTACCCCAGTGGCAAGTACAGCAGCTGCTCGAACTTCAACTGCAACAGACAGCGCGGTTACCCCAGCTCCAAGCACGGTAGCTACACCACCCCCAGCAACAAGTACAGTCGCTACTCAAACCACAGTGATAATCACTGCAGCCAAACCAGAGGACCAATTCGTACCAATATCAGTTGCCCCTGTACGCAAGAGAACAAGCAAAAAGGAGGCAAAAAGGGTGAAGCGAGATGAAGAACCAATGAATTCACCACCCGGTCCAGAATCTGATCAGGAGTCATCCTCACATGACGAAGAAGAAGAAGAAGAGGTAACTTCTCGACCTCGGACCTCAACCGAGCTGCGGAATATGCGAAAAGATTTTACCCGTCAACCAGGGGAGCACATCATCACCTGGTTACTCCGATGCTGGGACAATGGGGCCGATGGTCACGAACTAGAAGGTACAGAAGCCAAGCAGCTGGGATCACTTGCTAGAGAAGGGGGAATTGACAAAGCAATTGCAAGAGAGAAAAAGTCCCTCAGCCTTTGGAGGAGGCTCTTGGCAGCTGTGAAAGAAAGGTTTCCGTACAAGGACGATGTTACGAGTCGTTCGGCCAAGTGGACTACTATAGACAAAGGCATCCAGTCTCTGAGGGAATCGGCCATCGTAGAGATGATCTATCACATCAAGCCGAATAACGGAGATACACCTATAGATCCAGATGAAGTTGAATGTACACGACCCATGTGGCGAAAACTTACACGGAATGCACCGTCATCATATGCCCATTCATTGGCAACAGTGACCTGGAATGACATAGTACCACTAACAGTGGATGAAATGGTTCATAAACTCCGAGAGTTCGAAGACAATCTCACTCCTTCCATCATCTCAGCTGTGAAAAAACTGTCCCAGGACCTCGACAAATTGAGGGACGATGTATCTGATTTATCCAGCTCCTCACGTGTACCAACACGCGTCTCAGCTATTAACAAAAGACGTCCTATTGTTCAAGAGAGGAGATACAGAAGGTATACGCCACGGGGTACCCTATGGTTTTACCTGCTGGATCACGGAGAAGACATGACAAAGTGGGATGGAAAACCTACTTCAGCTTTGGAGGAACGGGTGAGTGAACTGAAGAGGGGAGCAAGGGCCAAGACTGATCGTACCATGAGAGCTACGGCTTCAGTTTCTGGTGAGCAGTTTCCCAGATGGAGTGGAAGAGCTGATTTTACTCCAGCTCCTGTGATAACGAAGAATAATCCCTTTCAACACGACTTAAGTGTCCAATGCTGTGACGACCATTAGAGGGGCCCTGCCTCCAGCCAGGTGGAGGTAGGGGACAATCGGATTTACTGGACTGTGTGGATCAGATGGCCTGGCACATCAGTCCCACAGAAGTATAAGGCTCTAGTAGATACCGGTGCACAGTGTACCCTGATGCCATCAAGCTGTCAAGGGGTGGAACCCATCTATATTTCTGGAGTAACAGGAGGATCCCAAGAGTTGACTGTGCTGGAGGCTGAAATCAGCCTGACTGGGAGGGAGTGGCAAAAGCACCCTATTGTGACTGGTCCAGAGGCTCCATGCATCCTCGGCATAGACTACCTCAAGAGAGGGTACTTCAAAGACCCAAAAGGGTACCGGTGGGCTTTTGGTATTGCTGCTTTGGAGACTGAGGAAATTGAGCAGCTGTCCACCTTGCCTGGTCTCTCAGAAGATCCCTCTGCTGTGGGGTTGCTGAAAGTTGAAGAACAACAAGTGCCAATTGCGACCACAACAGTGCACCGGCGGCAATATCGCACCAACCGAGACTCCCTGATTCCCATCCATCAGCTGATCCGTAGACTGGAGAGTCAGGGGGTGATCAGCAGGACCCGCTCACCCTTCAATAGCCCCATATGGCCAGTGCGAAAGTCTAATGGAGAATGGAGACTAACAGTAGACTATCGTGGCCTGAATGAAGTCACACCACCATTGAGTGCCGCCGTACCGAACATGCTAGAACTTCAGTATGAACTAGAGTCAAAAGCAGCCAAGTGGTATGCCACGATTGATATTGCCAATGCATTTTTCTCCATTCCTTTGGCAGCAGAGTGCAGGCCACAGTTTGCTTTTACTTGGAGGGGTGTCCAGTTCACTTGGAACCGACTGCCCCAGGGGTGGAAACACAGCCCTACCATTTGCCATGGACTGATCCAGACTGCACTGGAACAGGGGCAAGCTCCAGAACACCTGCAATACATTGATGACATTATTGTGTGGGGCGATACAGCGGAAGAAGTCTTTGAGAAAGGGAGGAAAATAATCCAAATCCTGCTGAAAGCCGGTTTTGCCATAAAACGGAGTAAGGTCAAGGGACCTGCACAGGAGATTCAATTTTTGGGAATAAAATGGCAAGATGGACGTAGACAGATCCCCACAGATGTGATCAACAAGATAACAGCAATGTCTCCACCAACTAATAAGAAAGAAACGCAAGCTTTCTTGGGTGCAGTGGGGTTCTGGAGAATGCACATCCCAAATTACAGTTCGATTGTAAGCCCTCTCTATCATGTGACCCGGAAGAAGAATGATTTTAAATGGGGCCCTGAGCAGCAACAAGCCTTTGAGCAAATTAAACGCGAGATAGTTCATGCAGTAGCCCTTGGACCAGTCCGGACCGGACCAGATGTAAAAAATGTGCTGTACACTGCAGCTGGGGAGAACGGTCCTACCTGGAGCCTCTGGCAGAAAGCTCCAGGGGAGACTCGAGGTCGACCCCTCGGCTTTTGGAGTCGGGGATACAAAGGATCTGAGGCCAGCTATACCCCAACTGAGAAAGAGATACTGGCAGCCTATGAAGGGGTTCGAGCTGCTTCGGAAGTGATTGGCACTGAAGCACAGCTCCTCCTGGCACCCCGGCTGCCCGTGCTGGGCTGGATGTTCAAAGGCAGGGTCTCCTCTACACATCATGCAACTGATGCTACATGGAGTAAATGGGCTGCACTAATTACACAACGAACTCGAATAGGAAATCCCAGTCGTCCAGGCATTCTAGAAGTCATCATGGACTGGCCAGAGGGCAAAGATTTCGGAATGTCACCAGAGGAGGAGGTGGTGCGTGCTGAAGAGGCCCCACCATATAATAAACTGTCAGAAAGTGAAAAGCAGTATGCCTTGTTTACTGATGGCTCTTGCCGTATTGTGGGAAAGCATCGGAGATGGAAGGCAGCTGTATGGAGTCCTGGACGACAAGTTGCAGAAACTGCTGAAGGAGAGGGTGAATCGAGTCAATTTGCCGAGGTGAAAGCCATCCAGCTGGCCCTGGACATTGCTGAACGAGAAAAGTGGCCAGTACTTTAACTATACTGACTCATGGATGGTGGCAAATGCCCTGTGGGGGTGGTTGAAGCAATGGAAGCAGAGCAACTGGCAACGCAGAGGTAAACCCATCTGGGCTGCTGCACTGTGGAAAGATATTGCTGCCCGGGTGCAGAACCTGGTGGTGAAGGTACGTCATGTAGATGCCCATGTACCCAAAAGTCGGGCCACTGAGGAACACCAGAACAACCAACAAGTGGATAAAGCGGCTAAGATTGAAGTGGCTCAGATGGACTTAGATTGGCAACATAAAGGTGAATTATTTTTGGCCCGGTGGGCCCATGACACTTCAGGCCATCAGGGCAGAGATGCAACATATAGATGGGCCCGTGACCGAGGGGTGGACTTAACAATGGACACTATTGCCCAGGTTATTCATGAGTGTGAAACATGTGCTGCAATTAAACAAGCCAAGCGGTTAAAGCCTCTTTGGTATGGAGGACGATGGTTGAAGTATAAATATGGGGAGGCCTGGCAGATTGACTATATCACACTGCCACCAACCCGCCAAGGCAAGCGCCATGTGCTTACCATGGTGGAAGCAACCACCGGGTGGCTGGAAACATACGCTGTGCCCCATGCCCCTGCCCGGAACACCATCCTGGGCCTTGAGAAACAGATTTTGTGGCGACACGGCACCCCAGAGAGAATTGAGTCAGACAATGGGACTCATTTCCGGAATAACCTTATAGATATTTGGGCCAAAGAGCATGGCATTGAGTGGGTATATCACATCCCCTACCATGCACCAGCCTCTGGGAAAATCGAACGGTACAATGGGCTGTTAAAAACTACACTGAGAGCAATGGGTGGGGGAACTTTCAAGCATTGGGATACACATTTACCAAAGGCCACCTGGTTGGTCAACACCAGAGGATCTGCCAACAGGGCTGGCCCAGCCCAGTCAGAACTTTTACATATTGTAGAGGGGGACAAAGTTCCCGTGGTGCATATGAAGAATTTGCTGGGGAAGACAGTCTGGGTTATTCCTGCTTCAGGTAAAGGCAAACCCACTCGTGGGATTGCTTTTGCTCAGGGACCTGGATATACTTGGTGGGTAATGCGGGAAGATGGGGAAGTCCGATGTATACCTCAAGGGGATTTGATTTTAGGGGAAAACAGCCAGTGAACTCAATTGTATGCTGTTGCCTGCTGTGTAATGCTTTTATAGCCCATCAACTAGATGTCTCCAGGTCACCAGCGACTGGCCCTGACTTCCCTCCAGCCATCATCCCAACAGAGAATGAACTTGGAACATCATGGACCGAATGGACTCGGCAGCATTATAGGGATTGGTCCATGCACTAAGAAAATGATTTTTTTTCCTCTTGGTCTGTATGTATATGGATGTATATATGTGGGAGAGCGATGGTGTATTGAAAATGTGGGATCTGAGCACGACGTGAATGGTATGGAATAAGGGGTGGATAATGTCCTGGGTTCAGCAGTAGCAGTCATGTTTTTTCCTTTGTGTTAGCTGGTGCAGTGCTGTGTTTTGACTTCTAGTTTTGAGAACAGCGTTGGTGAAGCCGATGTTTTCGGTTGTTGCTAAGTGATGTTTACCCTGACCAAGGACTTTGTGAGGCTCATGCTCTGCCAGGGAGGAGGGGAAGCTGTGAGGAAGCAGAGACGGGGCGCCTGACCCGGGCTAGCCGGGGAGGTATTCCATACCACAGCACGTCATGCCCGGGGTGGGGGGTAACTGGGAGTGACCCGGAAGGACAGGGGCTTCCGGGTGGAACTCGTTTTCTTGGCCGGTGGTATCGTATTCTCTTCCCTTGTTATTTTCCCTTATCATTGTTTTAGCTGATAGTAGCGGTGGTGATTTGTTGCTGGACTGTTCTTGTCTCAACCCGTAGGAGTTGCACTCTCTCGATCCTCCTCCCCGTTCCTCCGGGAGCGGGGAAGGGGAGAGCCCCGGTGCAGGGAGGGGGGGGGAGACGAACACGGACCTTGATTGTTGTCAGCTTGGCACCACTCACTGGGAGTGAGTGAACAAGTTACCTGACTGGGTTTAAACCACGACAGTCTCATGGTCTGTCAGGGAGGAGGGGAAGTCAGGAGGAAGCAGAGACAGGACACCTGACCCTAAGTAACCAAAGGGATATTCCATACCCCAGAGCCTCATGCCCGGGATATAAATTGGGGGCAGTTACCCAGATGGGCTAGATCACTGCTTGGGTCGGGCTGGTTATCGGTCAGCGGGTGGTGAGCGGTTGTATTCTCTTCCCTTGTTATTTCTCTTATTATTATTGGTGATAGCAGTAGTGGTTTTGTGTTATGCCTTAATTACAGGACTGTTTTTATCTCATCCCGTGGGAGTTACATTCTTTCAATTCTCCTTCCAATCCCTCCGGCAGCGGGGGGAAGAAAAGGGAGGGGAGTGCGCGAGTGGCTGCGTGGTTCTGAGTTACCGGCTGGTCTTAAACCACAACACACGATTATGCACTAAACAGTTGAGGAATAAAGAGGAAGATTTGGATTTGATGGTAGCCCACTGGAGAAGGGGTATTGTGAATAACGGAGCCAAAGGTGCTGACAATTGGAATCAAGTGCAAGTACAAGCACAGGCACCAGAAAGGAAAATATTAGAGGGAGGCTGAAGGATTTTGCCTAACAGCAGGACGAACTAGGGAAAAATAATGGGAAACTGCACCTTTAAGACAATTTGTGGGGAATGATGGTCCAGTCATGATAAAGATTACCATTATAGACTTTAATATTTGGAAAATAGTGGCTGATGATTATGCATCATGTTTTTGAGAGTGTTGACATGAATATAATTATTCATACAGCTTGGACCACTGTAGAGCAACAGATAACAGCAGGCTGTTGCAGAATGACTATAAGAGCAGAACCATAGAGTTCTGGAGGACTGTGCAAGCAAGGCAGGGGGTGGCCCCCACAGGTGGCCGGAGACCGGACCTGGGAGGAGAATGTGGAGGAAGCTGTGGGGGCTAACCAATACTGTTGTGCCAAGAAGGAGTGGCTGAATACCACTCCTATATACGTGTGAACTGCGTCACAAATAAGGTAGAAGTTGCTTATCACCCATATTGGGTTGGCCTGTCTGCTTCTCCTCGCCGCTTACAAATGGCGCCCGAACAGGGACCCGGATTACAGGGCCCCGACTAGCGGGGACCCGGGATACAGGGCCCCGACTAGCGGGGACCCGGGATACAGGGCCCCGGATTACAGGGCCCCGGTCGACGGGGACCCGGGATACAGGGCCCCGGTCGACGGGGACCCGGGATACAGGGCCCCGGTCGACGGGGACCCGGGATACAGGGCCCCGGTCGACGGGGACCCGGGATACAGGGCCCCGGTCGACGGGGATCCGGGATACAGGGCCCCGGTCGACGGGGACCCGGATACAGGGCCCCGACTAGCGGGGACCCGGGATACAGGGCCCCTGTCGACGGGGACCCGGAACGGCGAGTGAGCGGCGCCGGCGGCAGCGGACGGGAAGCGCGGGCAATGCTGCTGCGGTGGCATGACGGACCCGGGTGCTTGGACTAACCAAAAGAATCCGCCGCTGGGGTGAACCAGACACTGCTGCGTCGGGAGGCCGATCCGGAGACCGAGGTTACAGGACGACCCAGAAGAAGACGATCCGGAAAAGGCTGGCCATGAAAATGGACCGAGAGGTAGCCCTGGACTTATTACAGTGCTTTTTATAAAAGCGGGGAATTGAGCCTGAGAGTCTAAAGCAGCTAGCAGGTCTACTGGCTGTAGGGAAGGCTAAGAGATTTTTTTTGCAGATCCTAATACAATATTTGAGAAGAGTGAGTGGCGAAAGTTTGGTGATGAACTATTTGACTCAGTGCTTAATGATTATAAAAAGGCAAAGAAACTCGGTAAACCACGGAGGGAAGTAATGAACTGTATAAAAAGATACAAGGCAGAAAACTGCCGCGGTAGCAACGGAGAAACTAGGAACAGACGTCCCCGGTCGGTTGAAACCGGGGGAAGATTACAACTCGTTTCATCCAACTCGCGGGAGCACAAGGTTTCCCCCCCCTTCCTTTTCTCCCCCTCCATCAGAAGGTGCCGCGGAGGAGGTGTAACTCCCTGCTCCCCCACCACCCCAGTTCCGAAAGTAGGGACTTTGAAAAGGACAGAGAAAGTATATTAGAAGGTATACGCATGATAAATGTCGAGGAATCCGAAAGAAAGAGGGCGGTGCCTCGGCGCCGGATCGATTGCGGCGCCACTGTGAAGCACGCAGTAGAAAATAGGGATCATGCTCTACCGGGAGATTTAAAGGAACTGCGAGCCTCTCCAACCCACTATGCCCTAGAGTGAAAAAAAATTTTAACTCAGTCACGGAGGAGCCAGGTTTGCAGATGGCTACATACCGAACGAGATACATCTGATAAGAAAGACACAGCTGCAAGCAACGGAGACCCCGAGTTCGGCGCAGGATCAGCCCCCGAATCCCCTGAATCCGAGCCAGATTTGTATCCTCTGCTTCCAGACCCTGACTCTTTGTCTCCCATGTCGGTCTGCTCAGACTTGCTGGCCCTGGAGACTCTCAGTTGTAACAATGGGTAACCAAATATGTGATCATTACTGGGGAATTTTCTGCGATGGGCATCTTTGCATATCCTGTGTTTACTACACAGCAGGGGGCTAAAGAGTGGGAAGCTCTCGATCTCAAAATAGTTAAGGAGGCTTGACAAACAGTGACCACGTATGCGTTAAAATCCTCTTATACTCAAGCTGTATATGTTATGATTTTTCTTGCAGTTGAAAGGGAGAGCCCATACAGTTTCTCTGTGATACTCATGTACTAGAAGTTGGTAAATATAAGTATGTCCAGGTTTCTATCAACCCTTGGAGACCTCTGTAGATACTGCTGGCCACTTCTTCCAGCACAGGCTGGCCACCTGTGTCAGAATGAGTGTGCATTTTGGTCAGTATAAAAGCCCAAGCCTCATACGATGTGGGGGAGGCAGAGCCTCTGTGGGGACGCCCGCTAAGGTTGAGCCTGCCACCTCGCACTGCAATGATGCTTCTCGGAGCTGGTTTGCTGTTAGTCTCCACAGGGTCCTTGTGCCACGTTCTGTATGTGGGACTGTAGTGGGAGTAATGATGGCTTTTGCAGGGTCTAAAAAAAAAAGGGGGGGGGGGGGGGAGAGGGAGAGAGTAATGATGCTGCACTTAACCTGTCTAACCTGTCTACTTCTCAAGAACTGAAGAACTGATAACCTGGGGGAGGGGGTATATTTGTTTCCTCCTGCCTACAGGTCCATGGTGACTGCCTGCAAATTTTGTCAAGCCTTGCTATGAGCTGGACAGACGACTGGAAAAACCTGATGCCTCAGCTACAGGAGCTGACCGTGAATACCCCAAGCAGAATGAGATAGAGGAAGAGAAAGAACAAATAACTGCAAAACATCACTTGGGGACAACTGAAAAGTAACATCCTGAATATGTGTGCTTGTAAAATAGCTATTATTAGAGGTTGTGATTTTGTGTATAAAACCACCTGTATTTACTAGCTAGTTGCTAATAAGAAACTGCACCTTGTATTGTATAGATTTGTCACTTGTAAAAGAGATGTTAGAGTATGGAAATTTGCAGTAGCTGCTAGAAAATGCTAAGGCAAAAGCTAGAAAAATTTTAATACAATGGTAGTGTTATAAAGCAGGTGATGGAACAAATTAAGAGGGGGGGAGAATTCCACTGGTAAGAAATTTCTTTGGCTAGTCCCTCACTGCCATCAACATCTTCAACATGCTGCTGCACCCTGTAGTAGTTACTCTGCTAATGTAAATATGTGTGTGCCTTGCTGTAGTAGCGACTTGTTACTGGATAAAACAAAAGGGGGGAGATGTGGAGACAGTGTTCTCACAGGAGAATGCATAATTGGTACATAAACTTTGAATAGTACTGAAAGATACAGCAAGGCCAGGACAGCCAGACTTTGAAACAATATTGTAGGTGGATTTCATTTGGTATTAAGTATGCGGTTCCCTAAGCAGTGAACTGGTCTAGTCTATATGAAGTAAAGCAAGACATAAATGAATCACCTTCTGGATTTGTGGAAAGATTAAAGGAGATGATGCATAAATATACTACTATTGATCCTGAATCAGAGGGAGGAAGGAAAGGGCCAATATGATTTGGGAGAGATAACGAATGTGGCCAGGGAGACCTGCTGCAGAAAATATATGGACCCAGTCAGAGATCAATATGATCAGACAAAAGCCATTTATTACAAAGCCTTAACTCCTTATATACTATTTCTTACATGCAGTTACAGTGATTTGGCATATTATGATTGGATACATGTCCTGAAGACCCTTAGTGACTAACATATAATTGGTTAAACACAGGTGTGAGAACTTGACCTCGAAAGCTTTCCAACAGTCCACAGTTCTCATAACTCGGTGAATTCCAGCTGCTTCTTATCTTGCTTTCTTAAGCTTCCTTGGGCCTCTCATGTCCTTGCTGTATCTTTCAGGATTATTCACAGTTTATGTACCAATTACCCATTCTCCTGTGAGAACACTGCCTCCACATCTCCCCCTTTTTGTTTTATATATGGTTTGGATGACCCTACTTGAGCAGGGGATTTGGGCTAGGTTATATCTCCAACATATGCCAACTACAGGCTGCTGGCCCTGCCCCTTTTTTCTGCCATATGGCTCTCTGATAACAGGGGAGGCCATCCTTCACATCAAGGTCTGGCATGGCATGTGTCCCCACTGCTCCAAGCCTGCTGGGTTGCAGCCAACAGCGGAGCTAAAGGTTCTTCTTGGTGGCAAACACAGAGGCCAACCCAGTCTTGCCCTTCATTGTGGGGGCAGGCATTTCGTCAGCCTCAGTCCTTGCACCTTGTTGTCAATGCAGAATTTCACCTTCATCCAGTAACAAGTTGCTACTACAGCAAGGCACACACAAATTTACATTAGCAGAGTAACTATTACAGGGTGCAGCAGCATGTTGAAGATGCTGATGGCAGCAAGGGACTAGCCAAAGAAATTTCTTACCAGTGGAATTCTCCCACCCTCTTAATTTGTTCCATCACCTGCTTTATAACACTACCATTGTATTAAAATCTTTCCAGCTTTTGCCTTAGCATTTTCTAGCAGCTACTGCAAATTTCCATACTCTAACATCTCTTTTACAAGTGACAAATCTATACAATACAAGGTGTAGTTCCTCATTAGCAACTAGCTAGTAAATACAGGTGGTTTTATACACAGAATCACAGCCTCTAATAATAGCTACTTTACAAGCACCCATATTCAGGATGTTACTTTTCAGTTGCCCCCAAGTGATGTTTTGCAGTTATTTGTTCTTTCTCTTCCTCTGTCTCATTCTGCTTGGAGTATTCACAGTCAGCTCCTGTAGCTGAGGCATCAGGTTTTTCCATTCATCTGTCCAGCTCATGGCAAGGCTTGACAAACTTTGCAGGCAGTCACCATTTGTTGCAGAATGGCTCTAAGAGCAAGGCCATGGAGCCTTAGAGGCCTGTGCGAGCAAGGCAAGGGGCAGGCCCCACAGGTAACTGGATACCAGAGGTGGGAGGAGAACGTGGAGGAAGCTGTGTGGGTCTAACCAATACTGTTGTGCCTAGGAGGAGTGGCTGAATACCACTCCTATGTAAGTGAACTGCGTCACAAATAAAGTAGAAGTTTGCTTATCACCCATATTGGGTTGGCCTGTCTGCTTCTTCTCGCCGCTTACAGC
The DNA here is from genome assembly GCF_033815535.1 of Pezoporus flaviventris. Lineage (NCBI taxonomy): Eukaryota > Metazoa > Chordata > Aves > Psittaciformes > Psittacidae > Pezoporus > Pezoporus flaviventris. The sequence continues at coordinate 1,721,480 of NW_026892669.1, read as the reverse complement.
CATGGATCTGTAGGCAGGAGGACATAAATATACCCCCTCCTCCAGGTTATGAGTTCTTTAGAAGCAGACAGGTTAAACTGCACATTGTTAACGGTCAAGGATTTTGCTGCATCATTGCCTCTTTTTTTTTTTTTTTTTTTTTTTTTTTCCCTGATGCTGCTTAGGTGACGGCTCATAAAGCTTGTGGTTGCACTAACCCTCTCGCTTTTTCAGTTAGCAGTTCTTATTTCAACCGATCTATATATTCCTCCATGTCTTGGATTCACCCCCAGGTTACCTTAAACATACTAAGCAAGGCTCCTACCATGCACCCACTGTGTTGCGGGTGCTCTTTAGGCTTTGTCTGTGGTGTCTCTACAAACTGCCTCAGTACCTCAATAGATTGAGAGGTTGGGTTTTGTTGTTTGGTTTTTTTTTTTTTTGTTGGTTTGTTTTGTTGGGTTTTTTTTGTTTGTGTGGGTTTTTTTTCCTTCACTCCTCGGCTCTGGCGTCCATCCTGGCCATTCCGCCGGTGGAGCACCAGGAGCTGAATCGCAGGTCAGGTTTTTTTGTTGTTTTTTTTTTTTTCCAGAAGTTGCTCACCCTATTTTGCACAGCTACAAATGCCGGCCTGCTTGGCAGCAGCTACAGCTGCCTGCCTGCTTCAGCAGCAACCATAAATACCTGCCGGCAACCACACTTTTTCATTAACTCTTTCTTGCCCAAAATGTTAAACTGCTACCGGTTAAAAACTTTTACATGAACCCCACAACAAAAAATACACAGAACACCGTCTGCCCTCAAGACACACACACGTATGGGATCCCACAAGCACACTCTACACAACTACAATATTTGAAGCAGAAAATCCAGACAATCATTACTCCCACTACACAGTCCCACGTACAGAACGTGGCACAAGGACCCTGTGGAGACTAACAGCAAACCAGCTCCGAGAAGCATCATTGCAGTGCAAGGTGGCAGGCTCATCCTTATTGGGTGTCCCCGCAAAGGCTCTGCCTCCCCCACATCGTATGAGGCTTGGGCTTTTATACTGACCAAAATGCACACTCATTCCGACACAGGTGGCCAACCTATGTTGGAAGAAGTGGCCAGCAATATCTATAAAGGTCTCTAAAGGTCGGGGGGGGGGGGTGTCTGTTTTTGTGTTTTTTTTTTTACTTTAACCTAAAAAAAGGTTGCTCGCTTCAGTTTAAGAAAGGCTGAAATCATCCATAAAATGGATGTCCTAAGCTGAAATTTCAATTCATTCAATCACTGACAAGGGGGGTGTCCTGGCGTGATGCTGACTCTTTCCAGGGTTTCACCCATCGAGCTGGCACCCACCACAAACTGGAATCTGTAATTTACACACATATAACCTTGACCAGTTAGTTTTACTTCCACAGGACCTTTCCAAATGCTGGTTTCCAAATCCTTGTACTGGACCAGAATACCCGGAGTTCTAGTCACATAGCCTGAACCTAATGCCTGACCCTGTATTATAGCAGGGGAGTCATTGAAGTCTCCTGTCAATCGCAAAAAAAATCATAACATATACAGCTTGAGTATAAGAGGATTTTAACCCGTATGTGGTCACCACTTGTCAGGCCTCCTTAACTATTTTGAGATCAAATGCTTCCCAGTCTTTACCCCCTGCTGTGTAGTAAACTCAGGATATGCAGAGAGGCCCACTGCCGAAAATTCACCAGTAAGAATCACATTTTTGATTAACCCGTGCCAACAGTGCACAGGATTTGTGCCCCCTGATACCTCTCCCACCCCCTCCCCCTGTTTGCCTTCTTTAAGGAAGGGGTTTTACGGAGAATAAGGTGGTGGCACCGATAGAGATGTCTCAATCTGAGTCTCAAGGGATTCAAGCTTTTTCATCAGTTGTTGCAGCTGAGCGTCTCCAGGGCCAGTGGGCTGATGAGCCGAGCAGACCGACCCGGGAGATGAAGAGTCAGAGTCTGGAAGCAGAGGATATAAATCTGGCTCGGATGCAGGGGACTCAGGGTCTGATCCTGGATCGAACTCAGGGTCTCCGTTGTTCGCAGCTATGTCTTTCTTGTCAGATGTCTCTCGTTCGGTATGTGGCCATCTGCAGACCTGGCTCTTGCTTTCATTGGCTCGGGGCGTTGATTTTTTTGGCGCCGTTCCAGGTACCACAGGAGGTGCAAAAGTCATAACCGCAGCTCTATGATGGGGGTTAGGGGAGACAGCCCCTTCTGGAGCTGTGGCGGCAAATACAGAAGCTACCGCCGCCCATTCCAATTTCATCTCTTTCAAAGTCTCAAGCACCAATCTCCAAAGTGTAGAGTGTTTCTGTGCATCTTTGGTCCCTTTACTAACCTCGCGATCACAGGACCACTTTAACAGCCTCTGTAAGGCGGCACTATCATATTGCAGTCCTCTCTTAGAGAGAATGTGTTGGAGGAGCTTCACCACCGCCTGTTCCTCTTTGGATAGCAAGTGCCCCATCTCCTCCCCGGCCGCTCACCTGATCAGGGTGAGATTCCCAAAGTTTTGCAGACGTCTGACTTCCCAGCGATGGGGCAGCGCTGACTTTCGGCCGGCTCTCCACCCCCTCCTTTTCGTCGGACCTTCAAACTCGTCTTCATCGAGTTACCGATCGGAGGGTCCCTGTTCGGGTGCCACTTGTTGACGCGGGAGTCACGGACAACGCAGAGACAATCAATGTGATCAAGCGATTGCCAAATTTATTACAAAGCCTTAACTCCTTATATACTATTTCTTACATGCAGTTGCAGTGATTTGGCATATTATGATTGGATACATGTCTTGAAGACCCTTAGTGACTAACATATAATTGGTTAAGCACAGGTGTGAGAACTTGACCTCGAAAGCTTTCCAACAGTCCACAGTTCTCATTAACTCAGTGAATTCCAGCTTCTTTTTATCTTGCTTCCTTAAGCTTCTTTGGGCCTCCCATGGCCTTGCTGTATCTTTCAGGATTATTCAGAGTTTATGTACTAATTATGTATTCTCCTGTGAGAACACTGTCTCCACAATCTCCAAAGGTCGATAGAAACATGGACATGCTTATATTTACCAATTTCTAGTACATGAGTATCACAGAGAGACTGTATCAAATGAGATGTAAATGGGGTCCCAAGTCCACGGTCCGTCACAGTCTGCCCAATACCCCTGATAAGAGCATACGACAGACCTTCCCACCATCGGGGGAGAGTTTTTTTGTTTTTTTTGGGGTGGGTCTTTTTTGTTTTTTTTTGTGTTTTTTTTTTTGTTTACTTTAACGTAAAAAAGGTTGCTCCCTTCACTTTAAGAAGGACTGAAAACATCCATAAAACAGATGTCCTAAGATCAAATTTCAATTCATTCAGTCACTGACAAGGGGGGTGTCCTGGCTCTCCTTGGGCGGTGCTGACTCTTTCCAGGGTTTCACCCATCGAGCTGGCACCCACTGCAGACCGGAATCTGTAATTACACACATATAACCTCGACCAGTCAGCTTTACTTTCACAGGACCTTTCCAAATGCCGGTTTCCAAATCCTTGTACTGGACCAGAATACCTGGAGTTTTAGTCATATAACCTGAACCTAATGCCTGACCATGTATAATAGCAGGGGGTCATTAAAGTCTCTGGTCACTCGCATAAAATTCATAACATGTACAGCTTTCTGTATCCTTGCTACCAGTGTAAGTCCTTCTTCCCCCGTTTTTTGTTTTTCCAACAACTGTTTCAAAGTTTGATGTGTTCGTTCAGTAATAGCTTGTCCTGTAAGAGAATAGTGTCAATAGTAACATGGACGTATTTCAAGGGTACATGAGTCACATCCATTTGCCAAAGCTGAAGAGGCTGGAGGCCTGGAGGGTTGACTCCAAGGCCTATACCTACTGCTTGGCCTTGACAATCGAGACAAGATTGCACAATGCCTCGGGCATCTGTTAGGGACAGTCCAAACTGTCAAACTAACATTTTTGTTGATTGATGGAAGAAGGCATGGGATGCTCGAGCTTGTTGAAAGATATTTACAGAGGGTTCTGCCCACGCTGGGGATAATAAAATATGTCATTTACGAGTATTCACAAGATGTAATGAGGTTTTCAACAAGATCCACAACCTGTGATGAGCAACTTCTTGTAAAATTGCCCTTTCTATATGTTGAACAATGCCTACGACATATAAAGGATCGCAGACAATATTAAGAGGGGTGTCAGGCCATCAATGAAATACTGCAATAACAGCACTTAGCTCTAATGTTTGTAGTGAATCGGAAAAATGACCAAGTATCTTCTGCTCCTTCCAACCATCATCTGTTTGCCAAACATCCAGCTGTGTGATTGATTTTGCTTGCATCTGTAAAGACAGTTAATCCTAAAACAGGTTTACTGGAATAAAAGGTAACATCTTCAAACTGATTATTCTTTAGAATTGTAAACATCTCATGAGGTAGAAAATGTATCTTAAGAGGACCAACAAAACCTATCAGAGCAGACTGAAAAGCAGAGCTAGATTGTTGTGCCCAGTCTAACCATACCCTGGTAAGTGGACAACAAATTTGTGATGTATCACAGCCCATAATTTCCTGACGTGAACAACCTCGTACAATCAAAACAGCAAATACTTCTAACTGAGTAGTTACGGTTTTACGTAATCAATAAGGCAGGAAAATCCATTCTAAAATGCATAAAGGATCAGTCTTTTGAAGATCCCACTGTCCTAGTAGACTAAATGGATGATACTCACTGTTGACAATAAGCAGAATAACCTGTAAATCTGGATTCCATTGAGAAGCATAAGAGGCTGTCCTGGGTTCAGCAGTAGCAGTCATGTTTTTCCTTTGTGTTAACTGGTGCAGTGCTGTGTTTTGACTTCCAGCTTGAGAACAGTGTTGGTGAAGCTGATGTTTTCGGTTGTTGCTAAGTGATGTTTACCCTGACCAAGGACACTGTGAGGCTCATGCTCTGCCAGGGAGGAGGGGAAGCTGTGAGGAAGCAGAGACGGGGCGCCTGACCCGGGCTAGCCGGGGAGGTATTCCATACCACAGCATGTCATGCCTGGGGTGGGGGGGTAACTGGGAGTTACCCGGAAGGACAGGGGCTTCCGGGTGGAACTCGCTTTCTTGGCCGGTGGTATCGTATTCTCTTCCCTTGTTATTTTCCCTTATCATTGTTTTAGCTGATAGTAGCGGTGGTGATTTGTTGCTGGACTGTTCTTGTCTCAACCCGTAGGAGTTGCACTCTCTCGATCCTCCTCCCCGTTCCTCCGGGAGCGGGCAAGGGGAGGGCCCCAGTGCGGGGGGGGGGGGGGGGGACGGACACGGACCTTGATTGTTGTCAGCTCGGCACCACTCACTGGAAGTGAGTGAACAAGTTACCTGACTGGGTTTAAACCACGACAGTTCTTTTTGGCGCCCAACGTGGGGCATGAGGGGTTGAGATAAGAACAGATCTGACTGGATTGATAGTCACTCGTCACAATGCTGATTTATTGGCTCTCAAGGTTTTTCCTCTTGATCTCACAGTTTCAGTATATCATATCTTACGTCCATCCGGTATTTGCTGTATTAGTGTTTTTCAAATGTGGGGCTTGGGCTAAGGTTTTTATCCCATTGTACTTTATGGTAATGACTTGTAATACAATAGAATCATTGATCATGAAACTGATCTGGCTTATGTTCCCAGTGTGGTCACCACCTTTATACTTTGGGAGGTATATGATGGAGGTGCTTAGCAATTACACATCTTTTTTCTCCTCCTCAGGTGCTCAACCTGTGAAGGAGACATCCTTTTACCCTCCTAGTCATCCCCCCAGACCATTTACATTTGAGAGTTTTGAATTTTTTGAATGGCCTTTTAATGCTGTTGAGACTTGTTTGCTGATGGTGATGGGAATCACCATGCTAACACGCATACAGAGTGTGTTTTGCCCACTACTGATTTCAAGAGTTAAGCAGATTCAGGTTTGGGTCTTGTCTGGGGTCAAAAGACGATGTAGGAGGACCGAGAGATTTTCCCTGAGGCTGGACAGCCATGAGTGCAGGGTGTGTGGGATAGTATGGGCAAGTATCTAGGTCAGTGGGCCCCTCCAGTACTTTGGAATTTCACTACCGAACAACTGCAAAATCCAGAAGAATTAGTAAAACACTTAAATGAGGTGTGTGGTCATTCTGGCCATACCAGAGATGGACAAATCACGGCAACGTGCTGGGGCTTGGCCTATGCTTACAGGGCCTTGTTCAACACTATCCAGCACCTTCAAAAGGAAAAGAATGTCGGCGGATTTGAGGGCAAAGTGACAGTCGCTACTCAAACTTTGGCTGCAATGAACTGCGCAGCTACCCCAGTGGCAAGTACAGCAGCTGCTCAAACTTCAACTGCAACAGACAGCGCGGTTACCCCAGCTCCAAGCACAGTAGCTACACCACCCCCAGCAACAAGTACAGTCGCTACTCAAACCACAGTGATAATCACTGCAGCCAAACCAGAGGACCAATTCATACCAATATCAGTTGCCCCTGTACGCAAGAGAACAAGCAAAAAGGAGGCAAAAAGGGTGAAGCGAGATGAAGAACCAATGAATTCACCACCCGGTCCAGAATCTGATCAGGAGTCATCATCACATGACAAAGAAGAAGAAGAAGAGGTAACTTCTCGACCTCGGACCTCAACCGAGCTGCGGAATATGCGAAAAGATTTTACCCATCAACCAGGGGAGCACATCATCACCTGGTTACTCCGATGCTGGGACAATGGGGCCGATGGTCACGAACTAGAAGGTACAGAAGCCAAGCAGCTGGGATCACTTGCTAGAGAAGGGAGAATTGACAAAGCAATTGCAAGAGAGAAAAACTCCCTCAGCCTTTGGAGGCGGCTCTTGGCAGCTGTGAAAGAAAGGTTTCCGTACAAGGACGATGTTACGAGTCGTTCGGCCAAGTGGACTACTATAGACAAAGGCATCCAGTCTCTGAGGGAATCAGCCATTGTAGAGATGCTCTATCACATCAAGCCGAATAACGGGGATACACCCATAGATCCAGATGAAGTTGAATGTACACCACCCATGTGGCGAAAACTTACATGGAATGCACCGTCATCACATGCCCGTTCATTGGCAACAGTGACCTGGAATGACATAGTACCACTAACAGTGGATGAAATGGTTCATAAACTCCGAGAGTTCGAAGACAATCTCACCCCTTCCATCATCTCAGCTGTGGAAAAACTGTCCCAGGACCTCAAACAATTGAGGGACGATCTATCTGATTTATCCAGCTCCTCACGTGTACCAACACACATCTCAGCTATTAACAAAAGGCGTACTATTGTTCAAGAGAGGAGATACAGGAGGTATGCGCCACGGGGTACCCTATGGTTTTACCTGCTGGATCACGGAGAAGACATTACAAAGTGGGATGGAAAACCTACTTCAGCTTTGGAGGAATGGGTGAGTGAACTGAAGAGGGGAGCAAGGGCCAAGACTGATCGTCCCATGAGAGCTACGGCTTCAGTCTCTGGTGAGCAGTTTCCCAGATGGAGTGGAAGAGCTGATTTTACTCCAGCTCCTGTGATAACAAAGAATAATCCCTTTCACCACGACTTAAGGGTCCAACGCTTTTATGACCATTAGAGGGGCCCTGTCTCCAGCCAGGTGGAGGTAGGGGACAATCGGATTTACTGGACTGTGTGGATCAGATGGCCTGGCACATCAGTCCCACAGAAGTATAAGGCTCTAGTAGATACCGGTGCACAGTGTACCCTGATGCCATCAAGCTGTCAAGGGGTGGAACCCATCTATATTTCTGGAGTAACAGGAGGATCCCAGGAGTTGACTGTGCTGGAGGCTGAAATCAGCCTGACTGGGAGGGAATGGCAAAAGCACCCTATTGTGACTGGTCCAGAGGCTCCATGCATCCTCGGCATAGACTACCTCAAGAGAGGGTACTTCAAAGACCCAAAAGGGTACCGATGGGCTTTTGGTATTGCTGCTTTGGAGACAGAGGAAATTGAGCAGCTGTCCACCTTGCCTGGTCTCTCAGAAGATCTCTCTGCTGTGGGGTTGCTGAAAGTTGAAGAACAACAAGTGCCAATTGCGACCACAACAGTGCCCGACTACCTCAGTTGGTAGAGAATGAGACTCTTAATCTCAGGGTCGTGGGTTTGTGCCCCACGTTGGGCTCCAAAAAGGACTGTTATGGTTTAAACCCACTCAGGCAACTTCTTCACTCACTCCCAGTGAGTGGTGCCGGGCAGAAAACAATCGAGGCCCCTCCCCCCCCCCCCACCGGAGCTCTCCCCTTCCCCGCTCCCGGAGGAACGGGGAGAAGGATCGAAAGAGTGCAACTCCTATGGGTTGAGACAAGAACAGTCCAGCAACCAATGTACAACACAAATCACCACCTGTCCTGGGTTCAGTAGTAACAGTCATTTTTCTCCTTCTTGGTAGCTGGTGCAGTGCTGTGTTTTGACTTTCGCCCTGGGAACAGAGCTGATAACAAGGATGTTTTGGTCTGGCCAAGGACTTCGTGAGCCTCATGCTCTGCCAGGGAGGAGGGGAAGCCAGGAGGAAGCAGAGACAGGACACTTGACCCAAGCTAGCCAGGGAGGTATTCCATACCACAGCACGTCATGCCCAGGATGTAACTGGGAGTTAGCCAGAAGGGCTGGGAGACTGCGGGGTTGGAGGAGGTATGGGTCGGTGCTTGATCAGGCTTGGGGGGCGAGTTATCAGTTGGCTGGTGGTGAGGTGTTGTATTCTCTTCCCTTGTTATTTCCTTTATCATTGTTATTATTGGTGGCAGCAGTAGTGATTTGTGTTATACCTTAGTTACTAAACTGTTCTTATCTCAACCTGTGGGAGTTGCTTTCTTTTCGATTCTCCTCTCCCCCCCTCTGGGAGTAGGGGGAGGGAAAGAAGGGGGGGGGGAGTGAGTGAACGAGCTGCCTGACTGGGTTTAAACCACGACACCACTGCTACTACCAACTACAACAATGATAAGGGAAAATAACAAGGGAAGAGAATACGATACCACTCGCCAAGAAACGAGTCCCACCCGGAAGCCCGTGTCCTTCCGGGTAACTCCCAGTTACCCCCCACCCCGGGCATGACGTGCTGTGGTATGGAATACCTCCCTGGCTAGCCCGGGTCAGGCGCCCCATCTCTGCTTCCTCACAGCTTCCCCTCCTCCCTGGCAGAGCATGAGCCTCACAGTGTCCTTGGTCAGGGCAAACATCACTTAGCAACAACCGAAAACATCGGCTTCACCAACACTGTTCCCAGGCTGGAAGTCAAAACAGAGCACTGCACCAGTTAACACAAAGGAAAAACATGACTGCAACTGCTGAACCCAGGACATCAGTGAATGCATCTTTCAGAGAATGTCGTTGTATTTCTCTACCCCGGGCTCTGTCACTGCTCTATTCCCCTTACCTGCTATATCACTGTGTGCTTATTACCATCAGCATGACACTCCAGTGTAGGAATTTTAGAAAGGGCTTTCATAAACTCTATAAACACTTAGGCAGATGCCCTTTTTCTTAATTAAAAACAAATCCAAACCAAAAAAATAGTAACAACACTTTATATCATAGAATCATAGAATCATAGTGTTGCAGAATGACTCTAAGAGCAGGACCATAGAGTTCTGGAGGACTGTGCAAGCAAGGCAGGGGGTGGCCCCCACAGGTGGCCGGAGACCGGACCTGGGAGGAGAATGTGGAGGAAGCTGTGGGGGCTAACCAATACTGTTGTGCCAAGAAGGAGTGGCTGAATACCACTCCTATATATGTGTGAACTGCGTCACAAATAAGGTAGAAGTTGCTTATCACCCATATTGGGTTGGCCTGTCTGCTTCTCCTCGCCGCTTACAAATGGCGCCTGAACAGGGACGCGGACTACAGGGCCCCGGTCGACGGGGACGCGGACTACAGGGCCCCGGTCGACGGGGACCCGGGATACAGGGCCCCGGTCGACGGGGACCCGGGATACAGGGCCCCGGTCGACGGGGACCCGGGATACAGGGCCCCGGTCGACGGGGACCCGGGATACAGGGCCCCGGTCGACGGGGACCCGGGATACAGGGCCCCGGTCGACGGGGACCCGGATTACAGGGCCCCGACTAGCGGGGACCCGGGATACAGGGCCCCGGTCGACGGGGACCCGGAACGGCGAGTGAGCGGCGCCGGCGGCCGGGAAGCGCGGGCAATGCTGCTGCGGTGGCGTGACGGACCTGGGTGCTTGGAATAACCGAAAAGAATCCGCCACTGGGGCAAACCAGACACTGCTGCGTCGGGAGGCCGATCCGGAGACCGAGTTTACAGGACGACCCAGAAGAAGACGATCCGAAAAAGGCTGGCCATGAAAATGGACCGAGAGGTAGCCCTGGACTCATTACAGTGCTTTTTATAAAAGCGGGGAACTGAGCCCTGAACTTTTTGCAGTGCTTTTTATAAAAGCAGGGAATTGAGCCTGAGAGTCTAAAGCAGCTAGCAGGTCTACTGGCTATAGGGAAGGCTAAGAGATTTTTTTTTTGCAGATCCTAATACAATATTTGAGAAGAGTGAGTGGCGAAAGTTTGGTGATGAACTATTTGACTCAGTGCTTAATGATTATAAAAAGGCAAAGAAACTCGGTAAACCACGGAGGGAAGTAATGAACTGTATAAAAAGATACAAGGCAGAAAAGAAAACTGCCGCGGTAGCAACGGAGAAACTAGGAACAGACGTCCCCAGTCGGTTGAAACCGGGGGAAGATTACAACTCGTTCCCCCCAACTCCCGGGAGCACAGGGTTTCCCACCCCGCACCCCCCCCCCTTCCTTTTCTCCCCCTCCATCAGAAGGTGCCGCGGAGGAGGTGTAACCTCCTGCTCCCCCACCACCCCAGTTCCGAAAGTAGGGACTTTGAAAAGGACAGAGAAAGTATATTAGAAGGTATACGCATGATAAATGTCGAGGAATCCGAAAGAAAGAGGGCGGTGCCTCGGCGCCGGATCGATTGCGGCGCCACTGTGAAGCACGCAGTAGAAAATAGGGATCATGCGCTAGCGGGAGATTTAAAGGAACCGCGAGCCTCTCCAACCCACTACGCCCTAGAGTGAAAAAATTTTAACTCAGTCACGGAGGAGCCAGGTTTGCAGATGGCTACATACCGAACGAGATACATCTGATAAGAAAGACACAGCTGCAAGCAACGGAGACCCCGAGTTCGGCGCAGGATCAGCCCCCGAATCCCCTGAATCCGAGCCAGATTTATATCGTCTGCTTCCAGACCCTGACTCTTTGTCTCCCATGTCGGTCTGCTCAGACTTACTGGCCCTGGAGACGCTCAGTTGTAACAATGGGTAACCAACTATGTGAACTTTACTGAGCAATTTTCTGCAATGGGCATCTCTTTGCATATCCTGTGTTTACTACACAGCAGGGGGCTAAAGAGCGGGAAGCTCTTGATCTCAAAATAGTTAATTAGGCCTGACAAACAGTGACCACGTATGCGTTAAAAACTTCTTATACTCAAGCTGTATATATTATGATTTTTTCTTGCAATTGACAGGGAGAGCCCATACAGTTTCTCTGTGATACTCATGTACTAGAAGTTGGTAAATATAAGTATGTCCAGGTTTCTATCAACCCTTGGAGACCTCTGTAGATACTGCTGGCCACTTCTTCCAGCACAGGCTGGCCACCTGTGTCAGAATGAGTGTGCATTTTGGTCAGTATAAAAGCCCAAGCCTCATACGATGTGGGGGAGGCAGAGCCTCTGCGGGGACGCCCGCTAAGGTTGAGCCTCCCGCCTCCCGCCTCCCGCCTCCCGCCTCCCGCCTCCCGCCTCCCGCCTCCCGCCTCCCGCCTCCCGCCTCCCGCCTCCCGCCTCCCGCCTCCCGCCTCCCGCCTCCCGCCTCCCGCCTCCCGCCTCCCGCCTCCCGCCTCCCGCCTCCCGCCTCCCGCCTCCCGCCTCCCGCCTCCCGCCTCCCGCCTCCCGCCTCCCGCCTCCCGCCTCCCGCCTCCCGCCTCCCGCCTCCCGCCTCCCGCCTCCCGCCTCCCGCCTCTTCTCGGAGCTGGTTTGCTGTTAGTCTCCACAGGGTCCTTGTGCCACGTTCTGTACGTGGGACTGTAGTGGGAGTAATGATGGCTTTTGCAGGGTCTAAAAAAAAAAAAAAAAAAAGGGGTGGGGGGGGGGGGAGAGGGAGAGAGTAATGATGCTGCACTTAATCTGTCTACTTCTCAAGAACTGAAGAACTGATAACCTGGGGGAGGGGGTATATTTGTGTCCTCCTGCCTACAGGTCCATGCTGACTGCCTGCAAAGTTTGTCAAGCCTTGCCATGAGCTGGACAGACGACTGGAAAAACCTGATGCCTCAGCTACAGGAGCTGACCGTGAATACCCCAAGCAGAATGAGATAGAGGAAGAGAAAAACGAATGATTGCAAAACATCACTTGGGGGCAACTGAAAAGTAACATCCTGAATATGTGTGCTTGTAAAGTAGCTGTTATTAGAGGTTGTGATTTTGTGTATAAAACCACCTGTATTTACTAGCTAGTTGCTAATAAGAAACTGCACCTTGTATTGTATAGATTTGTCACTTGTAAAAGAGATGTTAGAGTATGGAAATTTGCAGTAGCTGCTAGAAAATGCTAAGGCAAAAGCTAGAAAAATTTTAATACAATGGTAGTGTTATAAAGCAGGTGATGGAACAAATTAAGAGGGGGGGGGAGAATTCCACTGGTAAGAAATTTCTTTGGCTAGTCCTTCACTGCCATCAGCATCTTTGACATGCTGCTGCACCCTGTAATAGTTACTCTGCTAATGTAAATATGTGTGTGCCTTGCTGTAGTAGCGACTTGTTACTGGATAAAACAAAAGGGGGGAGATGTGGAGACAGTGTTCTCACAGGAGAATGCATAATTGGTACATAAACTTTGAATAGTCCTGAAAGATACAGCAAGGCTATGAGAGGCCTGAAGAAGCTTAAGCAAGCAAGATAAGAGGCTGGAATTCACCAAGTTAATGAGAACTGTGGACTGTTGGCAAGCTTTCAAGGTTGAGTTCTCACACCTGTGTTTAACCATTTATATGTTAGTCACTAAGGGTCTTCAAAACATGTATCCAGTCATAATATGCCAAATCACTGTAAGTGCTTCAGCTCAACTAAGCAGACAATTCTACATCGAAGGCAATTCCTGGTTTGTTTTAATGTTGACTCTGTAAGACATGCAACACTGCAGAACCTTTTGTTGTTGGAACAGGGACATGGATGTGAAGAGTTTGATGGAATGTGTTGTACGAGTCTCTCTGATTATGCTAATTCGATGCATGCACAGCTGAGAACCCTGGCTCAGCTTACCCAGCAATAGTAAATGAGCAATATCCTAAGAATAACTAGATGGTTGTCTTCACAGGGCATTACAGGTTGAGTCAAACACTGTTTAAAAGTATTGCACTTATGTATCATTGATTAGGTTAATCATCGTAGCTATTAGACTTGTTTATAGTTGTGTGATAAAACAGGTGAACAAAATAACCCATAATGCCTTGCTTGCACAAAGAAAAAGGGGGGAATTGTTGCAGAATGACTCTAAGAGCAGGACCATAGAGTTCTGGAGGACTGTGCAAGCAAGGCAGGGGGTGGCCCCCACAGGTGGCCGGAGACCGGACCTGGGAGGAGAATGTGGAGGAAGCTGTGGGGGCTAACCAATACTGTTATGCCAAGAAGGAGTGGCTGAATACCACTCCTATATATGTGTGAACTGCGTCACAAATAAGGTAGAAGTTGCTTATCACCCATATTGGGTTGGCCTGTCTGCTTCTCCTCGCCGCTTACATCATAGAATAGTTAGGTCTGGAAAGGACCTTAAGATCAAGGGCAGGTGTCCTGGGTTCAGCTGTAGCAGTTATTTTTCTTAGTAGCTGGTGTAGTGCTGTGTTTTTGACTTTAGCCTGAGAACAGTGCTGATAACGCATCAATGTTTCAGTTGCTAAGTAATGCTTACTCTGATCATGGACTTTTAAGTCTTATGCCCTGCCAGTGAGGAGGGGCACAGGAAGCCGGGAGGAAGCAGACAAGACACCTGACCCAAACTAGCCAAAGGGGTATTCCATAGCGCAGCACATCATGCCCACTATATAAACTGTGAGGATTTACCTGGACAGCGCAGCTCACTGCTCAGTTCAGCCTGGGTATTAGTCGGTGGGTGGTGAGCAATTGTATTGTGCATCACTTGTGTTTATTGTTTTCTTTTCCTTTTCCCCTTTTAGTTTAATACTCTCTCCCCTTGTTATTTCCCTTACCATTGCTATTATTGGTGGTAGTAGTAGTAGTAGTTTTGTATGGTACCTTAGTTATCGGAAAGTTCTTATCTCAACCCATGGGATTTACATTCTTTTGATTCTCCTCCCCATCCCTCTGGGAGTGGGGGGGGGGGGGGGGAGGGTAGGGTCTGAGCTTAAACCACGACAGCAGGGAGATATATGTTTACACACTGTGCTTGATGCATGGTTGATGAGTGCCTGTGTTTTCCCATGTGTATACATGGGAGCGCATTGTAGGGCTGAATGCCAGATGCTTCAGTTCTCTGACTTAAAGTTCTCTTTGACAGTGAAGCACATCTCTCATCAGTATATAATTGCTTCACTGTGTGTATTTGCCTGAATATTGTTGAATGGCATCTTGCATGTAAGAAAGCTATTGGAATGCAGAGCTGTGGCAGGACTGGCATAGTTTTGCTTCACTGTCTTTATGAGAGATGGAATTTATTACAGTAACAAAGAAAACAAACCCCGTGTTCCCTGTTAACTTCTTTTTCAACAGACAGTGCTGTATACAGTGTCGCTTTATTGTGTTGGATCAAACCTAGTGATGCTTTTTCTGGGTTAACTGTGTATTGTCTGCAGCACGCGTGTGCAAGTCCCAATGGTATCTGTAGGCAGTTCATGCCTGGCAACTTCAGTTAGCCAGGGTCTAGCCTCAGAGATCTTTTACACTGACCTTCTAAAGTGTAACAATTTGTAAAGGTGTGTCTGAGGCTGGAAAGGTACCAAGTTGGCTCTGTATCCAAGAAAATAAAGAATATCTGGATATTCCTTCATTTTTTGTCAGTACCCCATGTCACTTATGGAGTTCAAGCTGACTCAGAGTCTTTAAAGTTTACCTGCTTTCCAGTCAGACTCTCCTCCATTCAGGAGACTACCTCTATCAAAGTAGAAAAAAAATCTGTGACTTTGATAAAAGAAACTGTAGACCTGTTTCTGACAGAGACATGAGGGACTCAGTTCTGTAGTGTCCCTGAACAGTACTACACTAGACCAGGAAAGCAGTTTGTGACAAAGCTCAATGGGATCAGCAGCCTCTGGAAACCTGGAAATGTGTTAATAGACTAAAAGTGGAGTACTAGGTGCCATGCAGTACAGAGCCCTGATTTAGCGACCAGTGTAGGATACAAGGCCAAATTCTGGTCTAAGGTTGACATCAGTGCAGTCACACAGAGAAAGAGCAATGCCTATCCTGTGGCCTTGGACACTGAACTATCTGAATGCCAGGCAGTGACTTAATCAAGAGTTTTCTGCTTATCCTGTTATATTGAAAATATTGTTCATATTGCAGGCATCCATTTAAATCGCTGAATTAAATTGTTCAGCATTATGGGCTACAATACTGTAAACCTCTTCCTGAATTTTTTCTGCCTCATAAATGAATGGTATTTCAGATATTCATTCTTACGAAATAGTTCTGCTATAAATGAAATTGCAAAGCTGAGCAGGAAAAGGAGTTGAGATTCTGAAGCCAGTGGCTGATCTGACCTTCTTAATTTTATTTTGGGAAGCAGCAGTTATCTCTGGTTGCCCTACCAACACCTTCTCTTCTCAGGCTCTCTCTAGTTACTACACCTGTGTTGTTGCCTGTCTTTTTACAGCAGATACACATGAATGTTTATCTGACACGAGGCTTGCCCCATTGCTTCCTGACAGCTGTGGGAACAGTCATGAATCAAACAACAGATTTTCTTCGGCATGTCCAAATTAGAGAATCAGTGGAATGGTTTGGCGCTAAGATAGAATGTAATAAACCGTAGGAGCATTTTTATTTGTTTTTGTATGTATGATGCAATTTAAAAGCCTCCTTTGCTTTGCAACATCAGGGTCCTTTTTCTATGAGGGGAAAGAACAGCTAGTTCAGGCCTATCGACTTAGCAAATCCAGTCATCCAGTATTTCAAGGGTTTGTTGTTGGTGAGCAACTCCTGTTACTTCAAAGGGGCCATTAGTTGTTGATTTACAGATGGTGATAACTTTAAAGAAGTTCTGCTGAATTGTAATTTTGCTTCCTGTTGACAGATATCACCAGAGCGAGAACAATCCAGAGCAAAGTAGGTGCTATCATCACTGTGTTGAGAACATTGAAAGGAGAAACCACTGTTTGCATCTTGCAAGGAATAGAAAACTACACATCAGAGTTTGGGCCAGGTAATTTTGCAATTTATGTTGCAACCTTTTTGTCTTTTCTTTCTTTACTTGCATACTCCACTCCAGGGGCAGTGAATTGTGAACCTGTGTGGTTTGTCTATAGTGACTTACTGGAAAGAATTGGACAGTGTGAATGCTGCAAGATAATTACTGGTGAATGTGGTATCACAATGGAGTGGCTAATGTGCTGCAAGCCTACTTTGAAGTGCTTGTTTGTGTAGCTAAACTTGGAGGTGAGCCTAGGAGAACAATCTTTACATCTAAATTATTAAGTTTGGTCTATAGGTGAGGCGAGGACTGACTTTTGGATGCTGGAGCTTGTTCCCAAGATGATACCAGCACATATTTTGTATTCATTACTGACCCAAAAATAGGAGAATGTGGGTTCATAACTGGAATTTTGGCTTTTGCCCCACATTAAAGGGATTTGTATTTCCTCTCTTTCCTTGTCCTCTGCCAAGATTTTACTATTCCACTCAGTTATTTTGGTGAATTTCAGGTAGATGCTGACCAAGAGATGGTGCTATAAAGGCTTTTATACATTCACATACACATTCACTTCTGTATAGATATGTACATATATTCATGTGTTTTACTAGGCAGAATTATTAAACGTAATTAAATTGCATTCACTTCCTTGGGAAAAATTCACTCTGCCAATAATGCTATCCCTGCCATCTTCATGCTACTAATTAAAACTTTGAAATGCTAGATGACTAACTAAGCTTGTTATTTCCCAGGATCTCCTGCAGCAGCTCAAAAAGATGACCCACCAAGCAGAGTTGTGAATCAGACTAGATCCCATTCTCATGAACCTGAAACCTTCCATACTCACTGTAGGAAATCTCAGGTGGTTGATCACACAATCATCAATCTGGCTGAAAGTTCATATGCCAAGATGGCAAAAATCCAACAGAAGTTGTGGAACCAGGACACCAACAAGCACTTTGTGAGTTCTTCTAAGGCCCAGGGCAAAAACATTGCCCCTGTGCATCCTGAAAGGGCACTCAGAAATAAACCTTTTCAAGTGGCTTTCATGCCAATGTCCTCCTCGAGTGCATGGATGGGCCAGAATCTTCTTTACCTCTCCTTACAATCTCAACAGGTTCACAAGAAGCATAAGCAGAGGGCAAAGGAGAATCACCAAATGTGCAAAACCTTCCAGTCTCCAGGGGCAGTTGTGGAAAAGGAACATGTGAGACATCTGCCCACAGTCACTTTATCTGAAGGCCAAATTGGACAGATGATACAAAGACATGAACACCACCATGAGCACCACCACCACTACCATCACTTCTCCCAGACATAGAAGAGATCCCACCAACATCCTCCAAGAATCATCCCATATGAAGGAAATGTGTTCTTGTGATACCAGAACTAAGGCATTACTATGATTAATATTATTGTTACTCCATTAATATTCAGCTAGCATATATTTTAGAGGTTATACGGAACTCCTGAAACTTTCCCTATTTGTATGTTGTGGAATGGCATAGCTTACTTAAACATCTTGTGGATTTTTTTTTTTTTTTTTTAATGGCTTGTAAAAGAGCAAACAGCCATAGCTTTTTGAGCTGTGATTTAATGTAGGTTGTCAATGCACTTCTTTACAAGTGCTACTTCTATTGTAATAAGAAAGATACTTCAAACACTTGCAGACATCTAAGCTTACCACTCTTCTGTATGTCAACTGATCGCACACAAGCCTTTTATCAGGGGAGCAATTTTCAGTATCTAGAGATACTCAGAATAATGGGAAATACAAACAGCTGCTACCTCAAGTATTATTCATATTTTATTTTCTTTTTATTGATTGTAATGTGCTACAGGGGGGAATTTTAATATACTTCATTCATGTAGCCTGTTTGTGTTCCCATCCTTTCAAATTATCTTAATAATTGCAAGTAAATATTAGCTATACTTGTCAGCTATTACATTTATATGACTTACACTTTATTTTCTTGGAGATTCTTCACTGGCACAAGTACACTCATATATTGGGTAATATTTAAATATATTTCTTTTATTTTTGTTTTTTTCTCTTGCTTATCCTCCATTTTGTTTGGGGTAACCATTTGAAAAGAGGAAGACGTGAAATATTTTTTTCAAAAGTGTCACTAAACTTTAGTGCTTGGGTCATAAGTACCATTCTTGGGGGTTTGAGGAGGAGAATGGTTGTTTGGGGTTTTGCTTTGTTTAAATCCACAGTTCTTTGTTTTGAGGAAAAAATACTTTCTCACTTTAAATGTTGGCAAATATATATAAAGTATAAATATATATATATAAATATGCACACT
Source organism: Pezoporus flaviventris (assembly GCF_033815535.1). Lineage (NCBI taxonomy): Eukaryota > Metazoa > Chordata > Aves > Psittaciformes > Psittacidae > Pezoporus > Pezoporus flaviventris. The sequence continues at coordinate 1,702,760 of NW_026892669.1, read as the reverse complement.
CTCAGTACATTTTTTGTGTGTTTTAAAAATCTGTGTTTTAAATATTAACATTATATTTTTTTTTCCACAATGGTGACTTTTTAGAAACATATGGCATTTTCTTAGGTGTCTCCAATTTAAATTTCCCCAGCACCTATCAATTTGTGCTTCTCCCATTTCTGAGACAATTCAACATATAAAAAAATATCATTCACAATCATTCTGGCTTCTTCTGCTTTTTCTGTAACATAGGGCTTCCATTTCATGAAGGAGAGTGAGACCATACTCAAAAGACTTTACTGGCTGCTGAGGGATTTGAAGGTCAAAAGGAAATTGGAAAAGTGAAAAAAAGGGTGAGTACATTCAAGTTCTAGTTTCTGTGGGGCCCAGATCTATAATACATTGAGTTGGGTTTTCTACAGATCCAGATCACCATTTTTCAGGTAGAAAGTGACTGAAAAGCACCTATGTTGCTTTTGGAACATTAGAGAACTCCTCACATGAAAACATAATTGTTCTATAAAAGTACTTGCTTTTGGTTTCAATTATTTTGAATGTTGTGGTATTTTGTCTATAGCATATATTATAAAATGTAACTATCCTGCATCGTTATAAGCCCTTTATGTTAGGATTTCTTTTTTTTTCTGATTAGAGTTTTGATCAGTCCAAAATGGGGTATTACCCCATTACTGCTGACCAGTTTTAGAGGAATGTTGTCCTTTTCTAAGAACATGGAGACATAGACATTGAAAGAAAAGTGGAAAGCCTTGCCTTCTTGTGGAATTGGAATAGAATCGCTGCTTCGTGATAATTAGGTACTCCTCTTGTCTCCCTGGATCAGCAGTTGTTTAGACTTATTGTCCTCTTAAAAAAGCCTGGTTTATTTAATTTTCTTTAGCTGTCAACAGTGTGTTCTGTTAAATCTAGCAAAATGTTTTTAAAATATGCTTGATCTGTGTGACAACAATACTGTTCTGTTTATTTTTAAAATTCCTAAAGTCCAAAAATATTTATATGCAGAATTTTCTGTATTGAAAATATGCAAAGGCCACAAATTTGGTTAATTACCACTGAGTTGTTCTAGTCTAAGACTTTTTTGCTGCTTGTGTATCATTCTTTTTCAATGTATATATAATTATGGACTGCAACAACATCCAAAAGGCATTTATATATGTAGTAGAAGGAATAAGCTTATTTATATTATAGTGTTAACAAAGTTTGATGTATTCAAGTGACTTACATTATACCGCATTCAAACACAAGTGTACATTCCATCTAAGGGATGCCATGCTATTTGTTTCGAAGATATAATTAAAGCCGTTCTGTCTTCAGTGGAGCATATGCCAGAAATACTGGGAGGTGGGAATTGTATCTTAGTCAATTTTTTTTAACACAGATTGTTACTGAAAGCCAGAAAACGTTCTGGAAAACAAGAATGCTTTCAGAACTGTGAATTTTTCTAAGAAGGGGCAACAGAGGAGCATAAATCTTTCACCTAAAAATATTTTGCTGGAAAAGATAACAGCATGAATAACAAAATCCTATCTGATTGAAAAGTCTTCCATACTAGCTGTGTCAAGTCAACTCTGAAATGTAACACAACTGACCACTGATTACAGCCTTGTATTGATTTGCTTTGGTTTCTTTTATTTGGAGATTCAAAAGGCAAATTCTACCTTGCTCTGATTCTGTGAAATACAAATATATACTAAAACTTTAGCCATCTATGGACATACAGTATCTAAATACTGTGTTGCAGGTGTGCTACGTGCATTAAGTAAGTGTGAATAACGTGTAGCACAGTTTCTTTTCACAGAAACTTAAATTTCTGTATCTTTTAAAAATTATTGCTTTTCAGTATTTTGTATAGTAAATATAGATGGTTTTGACTAAATGCTTTATTTAACAGCAAAAACTGTGCCAAGAGAACCCCCTGTTAATTAAAGTTTTACTGGTTCAGAAAGTATATTTCCTTCTTGTTGTGGATTTCAGGGGCTTTTTGAAATTGCTGTCAGTGCTTGCAGATCCCACTGATGAAAGAGCTTGTATTAACATTTTGGGAAAATGATCAAGGTATGGACTAGGTGTGCTTTGGTTTTATATTTAAACTACCAAGTTTCAAAGTTAAATTTCTTGTCTCCTACTGTTAGACCTATGTTGAGTAAGTGATTTTTCAGCTTGTTATTAATTCTGAAAACCTTTTAAAATATATATGTATATATTACTTTAAGTTGCTCAAAACTGTGGCTGAATCAGAATTGAAAATAGATTAGTTTCTGGATAAGCAAAACATTGCATTTCCAAGAAAAAAAAATTGGTGTTGAGTATATTATTACTATTTAAAAGTAAAATGGAGTGGCATGAAGTCATTCCAAGTGAAAACTAGTCTTTTCACTTGCATCTGTTTTTACTCAAAACAATTCAGCAAAACAAAGTGAATCCCAAAATTTGCACTATTTTCTGAAGAGTTTTCAATTGAAAAATTTTGCTCACCTCTATCAGCTGCAATTCTTGGGAAGTCAGTTTTTTTTAAAGAAAGATTGCTAAGCTCTTCTCACAACTTCATGACCACCTAATGCAAAGTAAACTTAGCTAAGCATAATGAAGTAAAATCTCTGTCCCAGTTAAATCTGTGGCAAGACTGCCAGATTCCCACTGGCTTCAGTGTGCCTATAATTTCATTCCAGGAACGTGGGTTTGAAGTCTACATTATGTGCAGAAAGTGATTTCAGGTTTTTTTTTAATGCATCTTACAGCTGATGGTTTTGTAGTAGCTAATATTAAAGTTTTACTGTAAGAGGTCAATCTAGTAAATTAATTAAGATTAGCAGCAAATACTGTGCTTTATACTGATGTCACTGTAGGACCTCAAGGCACTTCCAGATGTCTTTGAAACATCCATGTTCCCTTTAGTCACTATTAGAAATTACGACCCAGTTGTGCCCTCCGATAATGAAGTGCAGGTTCTCCTGGCATATTGGCAGACATATTGGTGTGGCCTCTTAAGGCCACACCAAATTAAAAAGCCAAATACATGACTGCTATAACTGCCTTCCTACTCTAGTCATCATAAACACAGATCAGCAAAGTATAGCTGGAGAAGTACCTTAAAGGTATGTGTGTGTATATCTATATATATGTTTGTGTGCATACATACATGTGTGTGTCCTCTAGAAGAAGTTAGTGAATGGCACAAGATGGATTCTGACAGAGGTGATCTTTTATAAAGGGATAAGTACTATGTATGTTCAAGTCTACAAATTGCCACATAAATCTACAGATATGACAAATGCTTACTGCTCTCCATATTTCATTGTGTACCTCAATTACTGAATGACAGATTTCATTTGTATTCCAATTAACAGGAAAATTAGGCTTCTTGGGAGAAAGCTTATACTTAAGAAAAATTCACCATGCTAGAAAATTTGCAAGACCATTCACCATAATTTTTGCCCAGGAAAAAATGTACAGGCAAGTACAGGCAAGAATGTTCATGTTTGGAAATGTGTCAGCTAATATAGCCTCACCTTTAATTACCTTGATGCAACTGATCAAGATCTGAAAATGTGTTTTCAAGCATGACTTATTCATGGCTGTTCAGTGAATTTTACTTGAAGAGACTGGTTTGGGATTTTTCTGAACTTATATGCATATAAATATGCTAAAAATGGGCTAAAGGAACAGACAAAGAAAAGCAAATAACTTTAAACTGAAAATATTTAGTAGACATTGAAATTCATCTTATTTGAATTTTGGATTTTAGTTATTAAATAATAAGGTTTTCAATAATGCTTTACTTTTATATTTCTATATAATTTAGATAATTCGATCCTACTGAGCTAAAATGATAGAAATCATATGGATGAGATCTTCTAATGTCTTTGTTTAAAAATAGCAGGACTTGAGGACTATTGAGATGGATTACTGTGAAGGTTAGTGTGGCGTATCAAAGACGGACTATAACTGAAGCATCAGCATGTTGAAGATGCTGATGGCAGCAGGGGACCAGCCAAAGAAATTTCCTATCAGTGTAGTTCTCCCAACCTCCTAATTTGTTCCATTACCTGCTTTATAACACTATGTCCTGGGTTCAGCAGTAGCAGTCATTTTTTCTCCTTCTTAGTAGCTGGTGCAGTGCTGTGATTTTGACTTTCAGCCTGGGAACAGCAGTGATAACACCAATGTTTTAGTTGTTGCTCAGTAATGTTTACCCTGACCAAGGACTTTGCGAGCCTCATGCTCTGCCAGGGAGGAGGGGAAGCCAGGAGGAAGCAGAGACAGGACACCTGACCCAACCTATCCAAAGAGGTATTCCATACCACAGTATGTCATGCCCAGTATATAAACTGGGGGCAGTTAACTTGAAAGATTTGGATCACTGCTCAGATGGAATGGGTATCGGTCGGCAGGTGGTGAGCGGTTGTATTCTCTTCCCTTGTTATTTACCTTTTCATTATTATTATTGCTGGTAGCAGTAGTGGTTTTGTGTTATACCTTAGTTGCTGGACTGTTCTTATCTCAAGCCGTGGGAGTTACATTCTTTCGATTCTCCTCCCCATCCCTCTGGGAGCGGGGGGGAAGAAGGGGATGGGAGTGAGAGGGGCTGAGTGGCTGACTGAGTTTAAACCACGGCACACTGCCATTGTATTAGAATCTTTATGGCTTTTGCCTTAGCATTTTCTAGCAGCTGCTGCAGGTTTGCATGCTCTACCATCTCTTTTACAAGTGACAAATCCATACAATACAAGGTGTAGCTTCTTATTAGCAACTGGCTAGTAAGTACAGGTGGTTTTATACACAAAATCACAGCCTCTAATAATAGCTATGTTACAAGCACATGATGGGAAGGGTTGACTGATGTACACGGGGATTAGGGTTAAGCCACTTTCTTAAAAATGTTACTGCTTACTCATGCTTACTCAACAAATGCTTGCTCAACACTTATTGTGCTTGCTGGAACAAGGTGGGAGGACCAAGGCTATTGGTAAGAGGAAGGAACAGTAATTCGGTTCCTTCTCTCTGGACCCCTAAACCGGCTGAAATCAGCTTTGCGGTTTGGACAGTGACTAAATGACCAGGGAACACGTGCACTGACTAGAGGTGAAAAGTTCAAGGAAGACTCCTTTACTTCATCTTGAAACCCTTGCCCATGACCACCAGGAGATACTACGCAAGCAAGGACCTTTTACCTCATTATAATATGAAGCGTGGATAGGTCATGAATATGTATAGGCGTGTTGCATAACCTCATGACTATGTAATAGTTTAGAGGATAAATATAGAGGAGAACAATGCTGGGGTGTGCATGCCTTTGGAGGAGCAATCCCCCATGCCCCTCAGCACTGAATAAAGCATACTTTACATCTTTAACGAGTTGTGGAGTCTACCTGCATATCACACACATATTCAAGTTATTACTTTCCAATTGCCCCCAAGTGACGTTTTGCAATCATTCGTTTTTCTCTTCCTCTATTTTATTCTGCTCGGGGTATTCACGGTCAGCTCCTGTAGCTGAGGCATCGGGTTCCTCCACTCATCTGTCCAGCTCATGGCAAGGCTTGACAAACTTTGCAGGCAGTCGCCATGGACCTGTAGGTAGGAGGACCCAAATATGCCCCCTTTCCCAGGTTATCAGTTCTTGAGAAGAAGACAGGTTAAAGTGTTTCCTTAAAGCAGAGGCATTCTGATGCAAAAGGAATGTGAAGCAGCTGCAGAAGTAAACTGCACAGTGTTAACAGTCAAGGAGTTGCGTCATTACCCTTTTTTTTTCTTCTGCCACCCTGATGCTGCTTGGGCGGTGGCTAGTAAAGCTTGAGGTTGCGCTACCCCTCTTGCTTTTTCAGTGAGCTGTTCTTGTTTCAAGCAGTCTATCTGTTCCTCCAAGTCTAAGATTCACCCCCAGGTTACTTTAAACACACTAAGCAGGGCTCCTCCTGTGGGCCCAGCCTGTTGCAGGCGCTGTTTAGGCTTTGTTTCTGGTGTCTCTACAAACTGCCCCAATACTTATTTTGAATCTATTTTGGTACATTTATTGCTCATAAAACAACAAGAGTAGCTCATTGAATGCTTTTCAATGGGAAAACTTGAAAGTCTTTCTAGAAGAGGTCAATCATCAGGGTGCAGTGGGAGGTGCAAGGAAGAGAAGTTGTAGATAATAACCACTAGTGATGTGGAAGACTAAGCAATGGTTCCCTGGTTCCTGAGGCCATGTTCAAGCTGAAGGAAATCTTTTCAGAAGCAGAGGGATGTGTTTCTACAGATGTTTTCAATATTCCTATAGAATGTGTTTTGAATAGTAACCTCAGTTCTTTTTCTGTTTGATTACAAATCCACATAAGTTAGTCAAATGTTGCCCAAAGCTCAGGTATCTGTCCTGATTTTTCTAAACACTAAGTACTAACTGTGTCTGTGAAACCTACTGGCGTCAAGTATAATCTTTATATCACAAGTAACAGCAGGATGGACCTATTGGTTGTCTCCTCAGCCTCGTATTCTGGGGTCTGAGTAGGAAACTCCAGAAGTTTTGTGACAATGTTGAAGAAAATGTTGAAGAAAATGTTAAGAGGCTTCATATATTTGGCAGTAGGCAAACATCAATATCAGGTGTACTGCGATCATAGTTTAAGCCTGGCCAGCAAACCAGAACCATGCAAAGTAGTCAAAGGGGTATTCCATGCCACGCACATCATGCCCAGTACATATAACTGTGGGGATTTACCTGGAAGGGCTAGATCGCTGCTCAGGTAGGGACGGGTATTGGTCAGCGGGTGGCAAGCAATTGTATTCTCTCCCCTTGTAATTTCCCTTACCATTATTATTATTAGTGGTAGCAGCAGTAGTTTTGGATTATACCTTAGTTACTGGACTGTTCTTATCTCAAATTGTGGGAGTTACATTCTTTTGATTCTCCTCCCCATCCTCTGGGAGTGGGGGGAGGAAGAAGGGGGGGAGTGAGCGAGTGGCTGCATGGTTCCGAGTTACTGGCTGGGCTTAAACTATGACAGTTCTTTGTGGAGCCCAATGTGGATCAAGAAGGGTTGAGATAACATATGACCAGAGTGTGTCTAATCATATTTGTGATAAGCATTCATTGTTTCGGATTAATAGTCACTCATCAGCAAAAAAGAGGAAAGAAGGGCAAATGAACATGAAGAAACAATGTACTCACCACCCGGTCCAACATTTGATCAGGTTTCATCATCACATGACTAAGAAGAAGAACAAGAAAAGGTGACTTGACCTCAGACCTCAAACGAGCTACAGAATGTGCGAAGAGATTTTACCCATCAACCAGGGGAGCACATCATCACCTGGTTACTCAGATGCTGGGACAATGAGGCTGATGGTCATGAACTAGAAGGCACAGAAGCCAAGCAGCTGGGATCACTTGCTAGAGAAGGGGGAACTGACAAAGCAATTGCAAGAGAGAAAAAGTCCCTCACCCTTTGGAGGCAGCTCTTGGCAGCTGTGAAAGAAAGGTTTCCATACAAGGACGATGTTATGAGTCGTTCGGTCAAGTGGACTACTATAGACAAAGGCATCCAGTCTCTGAGGGAATCAGCCATCGTAGAGATGATCTATCGCATCAAGCCGAATAACAGGGATATACCCATAGATCCAGATGAAGTTGAATGTACACGACCCATGTGGCGAAAACTTACACGGAATGCACCATCATCATATGCCCATTCACTGGCAACAGTAACCTGGAATGACATAGTACCACTAACAGTGGATTAAATGATTCATAAACTCTGAGAGTTCGAAGACAATCTCACCCCTTCCATAATCTCAGCTGTGGAAAACCTGTCCCAGGAGTTCAAACAATTGAGGGACACTCTATCTGATTTTTCCAGCTCCTCACATGTACCAACACACGTCTCAGCTATTAACAAAACGCATCCTGTTGTTTCAGGGAGAAGATACAGAAGGTATATGCCACAGGGTGCCCTATGGTTTTACCTGCTGGATCACAGAGAAGACATGACAAAGTGGGATGGAAAACCTGCTTCAGCTTTGGAGGAACGGGTGAGTGAATTGAAGAGGGGAACAAGGGTCAAGGCTGATTATCCCATGAAAGCTGCTTCTTCAGTCTCTAGTGAGCAGGTTCCTAGATGGAGTGGAAGAGCTGATTTTACTCCAGCTTCTGTGATAACAAAGAATAATCCCTTTCAACAAGACTTAAGTGTTCAACGATGCGATGACTATTAGAGGGGCCCTGCCTCCAGCCAGGTGGAGGTAGGGGACAATTGGATTTACTGGACTGTGTGGATCAGATGGCCTGGCACATCAGTCCCACAGAAGTATAAGGCTCTAGTAGATACCGGTGCACAGTGTACCCTGATGCCATCAAGCTGTCAAGGGGTGAAACCCATCTATATTTCTGGAGTGACAGGAGGATCCCAAGAGTTGATTGTGCTGGAGGCTGAAATCAGCCTGACTGGGAGGGAATGGCAAAAGCACCCTATTGTGACTGGTCCAGAGGCTCCATGCATTCTTGGCATATGTCGTGGTTTAAACCCAGTCAGGTAACTCGTTTGCTTACTTCCCCCCCTTTCTTGCCCTCCCCCTGCTCCCAGAGGGACAGAGAGGAGAATCGAAAAGAATGCAACTCCCATGGGTTGAGATAAGAACAGTTTAGTAACTAAGGTATAACACAAATCACTACTGCTACCACCAGTGATAATAATGATGCAGGAAATAACAAGGGAAGAGAATACAACACCTCACCACCAGCCGACCAATAACTTGCCCCCCTCAGCCCGACCAAGCACCAACCAATACCTCCTCCAACCCTGCAGTTTCCCTCAGCACCAGCTGACAGGTAACTCGCCCCCCAAGCCCGACCAAGCACCGACCCATACCTCCTCCAACCCTGCAGTCTCCCAGCCCTTCCGGCTAACTCCCAGTTACATCATTGGCATGACGTGCTGTGGTATGGAATACCTCTTTGGTCAGTTTGGGTCAGGTGTCCTGTCTCTGCTTCCTCCTGGCTTCCCCTCCTCCCTGGCAGAGCATGAGGCTCACAAAGTCCTTGGCCAAACCAAAACATTACTATCAGCTCTGTTCCCAGGCCGAAAGTCAAAACACTGCACTGCACCAGCTACCAAGAAGGGGAAAAATGACTGCTACTGCTGAACCCAGGACAGCATAGAATACCTTAGGAGAGGGTACTCGCAAGATCCAAAAGTGTACTAATGGGCTTTTGCTACTGCTGCTTTGGAGACTGAGGAAATTGAGCAGTTGTTTACCTTGCCTGGTCTCTCAGAGGATCCCTCTGTTGTGGGGTTGCTGACGGTCAAAGAACAACAAGTGCCAATGGCGGCCACAACAGTGCACCGGCGGCAATATCACACCAACCGAGACTCCCTGATTCCCATCCATCAGCTGATCCGTAGACTGGAGTGTCAGGGAATGATCAGCAGGACCTCCTCACCCTTTAATAGCCATATATAGCCAGTGTGTAAGTCTAATGGAGAATGGAGACTATCTTTGGCCTGTATGAAGTCACACCATCATTGAGTGCTGCCGTACCGGACATGCTAGAACTTCAGTATGAACTAGAGTCAAAGGCAGCCAAGTGGTATGTCACGATAGATATTGCCAATGCTTTTTTCTCAGTTCCTTTGGCAGCAGAGTGCAGGCAACAGTTTGCTTTTACTTGGAGGGGTGTCCAGTTCACTTGGAACCAACTGCCCCAGGGGCGGAAACATAGGCCTACCATTTGCCATGGACTGATCCAGACTGCACTGGAACAGGGGTAAGCTCCAGAACACCTGCAATACATTGATGACATTATTGTGTTTAGGGCGATACAGCGGAAGAAGTCTTTGAGAAAGGGAGGAAAATAATCCAAATCCTGCTGACGGCTGGTTTTGCCATAAAACAAAGTAAGGTCATGGGACCTGCACAGGGGATTCAATTTTCGGGAAAAAATTAACCAGATGGACATAGACAGATCCCCACAGATGTGATCAACAAGATAACAGCAATGTCTCCACCAACTAATAAGAAAGAAACGCAAGCTGTCTTGGGTGCTGTGGGGTTCTGGAGAATGCACATCCCAAATTACAGTTTGATTGTAAGCCCTCTCTATCATGTGACCCGGAAGAAGAATGATTTTTAATGGGGCCCTGAGCAACAACAAATCTTTGAGCAAATTAAATGAGAGATAGTTCACGCAGTAGCCCTTGGACCAGTCCGGACTGAGCCATATGTAAAAAATGTACTCTACACTGCAGCTGGGGAGAATGGTCCTTCCTGGAGCATCTGACAGAAAGCTCCAGGGGAGACTCGAGGTGGACCCCTCGGCTTTTGGAGTCGGGGATACAAAGGATCTGAGGCCAGCTATACCCCAACTGAGAAAGAGATACTGGCAGCCTATGAAGGGATTCAAGCTGCTTCAGAAGTGATTGGCACTGAAGCACAGCTCCTCCTGGCATCCCAGGTGCCCGTGCTAGGCTGGATACTCAAAGGATGTGTTTCTTCTACACATCATGCAGCCAATGCTACATGGAGTAAGTGGGCAGCTATAATTACACAATGAGCTCGAATAGGAAATCCCAGCCTTCCAGGCATTCTAGAATTCATCATGGACTAGCCAGAACGAATAAGATTTTAGATTGTCACCAGAGGAGGAGGTGATGCCTGCTGAAGTGGCCCCACCATATAATAAACTGTCAGAAAGTGAAAAGCAGTATGCCTTGTTTACTGATGGGTCCTGTCGTAATGTGGGAAAGCATCGGAGATGGAAGCAGCTGTATGGAGTCCTTAGAGACAAGTTGCAGAAACTGCTGAAGGAGAGGGTGAATCGAGTCAGCTTGCCGAGGTGAAAGCCATCCAGCTGGCCCTGTACATTGCTGAACGAGAAAAGTGGCCAGTGTTTTATTTCTATACTGACTCATGGATGGTGGCAAATGCCCTGTGGGGGTGGTTTCAGCAATGGAAGCAGAGCAACTGGCAATGTAGAGGTAAACCTCTCTGGGCTGCTGCACTGTGGCAAGATAGTGCTGCCCAGGTGCAGACTTGCTGGTGAAGGTACACCACGTAGATGCGTATGTACCCAAGAGTCAGGCCTCTGAGGAACACCAGAACAACCAACAAGTGAATAAAGCTGCTACGATTGAAGTGGCTCAGATGGACTTAGGTTGGTAACATTATTTTTTCATTATTTTTGGCTCGGTGGGCCCATGACACTTCAGGCCATCAGGACCGAGATGCAACATATAGATGGGCTCGTGATCGAGGGGTGGTCACTATTGCCCTTGTTATTCACGACTGTGAAACATGTGCTGCAGCTAAGCAAGCCAAGTGGTAAAAGCCTCTTCGCTATGAAGGATGGTGGCTGAAGTACAAATATGGGGAAGCCTGATTTTATCACACTCCCACCAACCCACCAAAGCAAGCGCAATGTTCTTACCATGGTGGAAGCAACCACCAGATGGTTGGAAACATACTCTGTGCCCCACCCCACTGACTGGAACACTATCCTGGGCCTTGAGAAACAGATTTTGTGGGAACACGGCACCCCAGAGAGAATTGAGTCAGACAATGGGACTCATTTCTGGAATAACCTTATAGATATATGGGCCAAAGAGCATGGCATTGAGTGGGTATATCACATCCCCTACCATGCACAAGCCTCTGGAAAAATGGTCTGTTAAAAAACACCCTGAGAGCAATGGGTGGTGGGAATTTCAAATATTGGAATAGACATTGACCAAAGGCCACCTGGTTGGTCAAAACTAGGGGTTGTGCTCGCAGGGCTGGCCCATCCCAGTCAGAACTTTTACATGCTGTAGAAGAGGATAAAGTTCTGGTCTTGCATATAAAGAATTTGCTGGGGAAGACAGTCTGGTTTATTCCTGTTTCGGGTAAAGGCAAACCCGCTCGTGGGATTGGTTTTGTTCAGCGACCCAGATGTACTTGGTGGGTAATGCGGTAAAATTTGGAAGTCCAATATGTACCTCAAGGGGATTTTATTTTAGGGGAAAACAGCCAATGAACTCAACTGTATGCTTTTGCCTGTTATGTAGCACTTCTATAGTTCACCAACTAGATTTCTTCAGGTCACCAGTGACTGGGCCTGACTTCCCTCCAATCATCACCCCAACAAACAATGAAATTAGATGAAACCTGATGATCTTAACAGTGAGCACCAGCAGTGTCATCAGCAGGCAACAATCCAACACTGTACATTGTTTCCCTTGCTCTGGAAGACTGTTACAAGAGATGGAGCCTGACATCATAGACCGAATGAACTCAGCAGCTTTATAGGGATTGGTCCGTGTGCTAAGGAATGATATCTCTCTCTTTATGTGTGGGTGTATGTATATGTATATATATATATATACATGAGACAAGAGTGATGGTATATTTGCAAATGTGGGATCTGATCATGACGTGAATGGTATGGAAAACGGGGTGGATACTGTCCTTGGTTCATCAGTAGCAGTCATTTTTCTCCTTCTTAGTAGCTGGTGCAGTGCTGTGGTTTTGACTGTTAGCCTGGGAACAACGCTGATAACACTGATATTTTTAGTTGTTGCTCAGTAATGTTTACTCTGACCAAGGACTTTCTGAGTCTCATGCTCTGCCAGGGAGGAGAGTAAGCCAGGAGGAAGCAGAGTCAGGACACCTGACACAAACCGGCCAAAGGGGTATTCCATACCACAGCACGTCATGCCCAGTATATAAACTGGGGACAGTTACCTGGAAGGGCTAGGTCACTGTTCGGGTAGGGCTGAGTATCGTTCAGCGGGTGGTGAGCGGTTGTATTCTCTTCCCTTGTTATTTCCCTTATCATTATTATTATTGCTGGTAGCAGTAGTGGTTTTGTTTTATACCTTAGTTACTGGACTGTTCTTATTTCAGCCTGTGGGAGTTATGTGCTTTTGATTTTCCTCCCCATCCCTCTGGGAGTGGGGTGAGGAGGGGGGAGAGTGAGCTGCGTGGTTCTGGGTTGCCGGCTGGGCTTAAACCACAACAGTACCACAAAGAATTCAAAGAGCATTCTCGAAGAGGTGTGATCTCACTTTGGAGGCAGGTAGCATTAGAGATGTAGGTGTGGTTTTGTATTATAATGTATTAAAATGCATTATACTGAAGCAGAGTTTGCACAAAGGGCAGCACTTTGTCAAAAGACGGCAGACTGTTTGCTCACGGTAGCAATTATGCAGCTTATCAGTTTCTAGTACCACCTAGTTCCTATCTCTGCTGGTATTAGGACTGAGCTTGGCCACAGAATCTCCACTCTGCTCCATCCTCCATCAATGTTGCCATGGGAACCACTGTGTAGTGCGCATTCCTGACACACCAGGTGTAGCTGCATCTTCCCCTGAAAGTCCATTTTTCCTTTATGTGTAAACAATGCTACATTTTAAATCTAAGTTTAATTTGTAATTATTCCACATGTGGTTAAATTCTTTGTTGAACTGAGGGCAAAGCGAAGATGAATGATGCATTAATCCACTTGTCCTTTGGCACAGATGCTTCTTTTTGCAGTTCATTTCAGAAATTTGCTTTAAAGCATTGGAAAAGCTATTTCTGGGGTGAATAATATGGACACTATTTTTTTTTTAGTAGCATAGGTTTCCCCATTGCCAAAGCTCACTCATTGAAAAACCAAGAGATTTTAATGCAGCACAAATATGGGAGGCAAACATCCAAAGGGCCACATGAATCCTGCCCCACACATTCCTCAAACAATTTAAAATATTGTAAAATCAGGGTCATAAACTGGCAATGCTTCTCTTCTGCTTTATTTGCAACATAAAACAATGCCAACTTTAACTTGGATTCAGTCTAAATGTAGAAGTTTTTCCAAAATAGCTGTCAGAAGGATGAAAAATCACTCCCATGCAGCTATAGCCACACTGGCAAAAGCCCTCGTGTAGCTGCTGTTATATTGGCAGAGACCTTTAGCCAGTTTTGTGTGTTCCATGAGGAAAGTGATTTAAGTTATACCAGAAAAGAAATCTGTGCTTGCCAATAGATCTCTAAGGTGTAGCTATACTAGCCAACCCTTTTAAGTGTAGACAAGGCATGGGTTTCTGGCTCAAGTCTCATTCCTTTAAAGTTAGATTTATGGGTTTGGTTAAAATTGTAAGCAAAAAACAAGGGGGATTTCAGTGCATTTCACTCATGCTGACAGTTCACAGATGTATCTGAACTTTGAATTCTGAATCTGTTATGTGTTGCCAAAAAGCAATGTATTATTTTGTGATGCTTAGTGCTATTGTCTTGCTCTTGATAAATCTAAAAGAGGAAAGTATTTTTCAGTATATCAAGTATGATCTCTAAATTATTTCAGAATAAATAAGTCCTAGTCAAATGTATGTGGATAATTAAAAAAAAAAAAGGTGAACTCTGTTAATATGAGCATGGCTGACTAATATGAAATAATTTACAAATTAAGTGTGTTCTGCAAGTATTCTGCCTGCCTAAGTTGAGCCACTTGTTACAGTCACAGCTGGTTCCTGAAGAGGTTCCTTGGGCCCAGGAACCTTAACATCCACAGGCTGCTCCTCATCACCCTCCTCCCACAAACTCGCGTTTGGTGCAAACAGCCCCTGGCCCTTCACTGTGACCCAGTGCTGGTAGTCTGGAAGCATTTTACTTCCTAAATGTCTACTTGATTAGTACATTCAAAAAAACTCTACAGTATACAGTAGCATTTGCTATCAGAATGTGTAACTAGTACCTTTCTTTTTATATTCTCAGTTCCACTTCCAACAGTCAAGCACCATGTAAAGAAGTGTCACGCAATGTCAGTGTACCATTCTGAGAGATGGGTTAGTGCACTGACACCATCAGTTTATCTGATTATTCATAAAACCATGGTAAATTTTAGTGCAAAACCATGTTCTGTCATAGTGAGGGAAAAGGGATCCTCCTGCACTGGCTCACTAAGGGTCTGTATTTTGTGAAAGCACTGACTTTGGCATAAATGAAGAGTGCAGTGTTAAAATGCTAAAGGGATATAGAAAAAGAGGGCTTTGCAATATCATAGGAGCAAGGCAAGGTTAAAATCCTAACGCTGTGGTGCATAAAAGTTGTTGTCATAGGAGTTAAGTCCTCCACACTGATTTAAGATTAAAAGATTCATTTTAGGAAGACTAATCTAAAGTTTGTCTAAAACTTGGTAGCCAGCCACCAGATGAGCTAGTCTTGCAATGCCATGTTAAGGATGCCTGTATTACAAGCCCATGTCTGTGCTTTGATAGTTAAAGAACGAGCTGCAATAAAGCATCCTGCCTTGATTTATACCCTTATTTGGGCAGTTCCTATGTTCCCAATCAGATAGATTACATAAATCCAGACAGACATGATATGTAACCATAGAATACAAAGCCAGTATCAGCTTGAAAAACTGTGAGATCAACCAATGTTACATACAAACCGCAGTTTACTACCAGATTTTATTGGCATTTTATTATAGGCACAGCAAGGTCTTATTCTTGTTCAAGAATGTGACTGTAATATCCCCACTGCAAAATACTCTTTGGCTTCTGTCCTCAGAAATACAGCTTCATACAGCATCATAGCAGCCTTCCAGTATCTGAAGGGGGCCTATAGAGATGCTGGGGAGGGACTCTTCATTAGGGACTGTAGTGATAGGACAAGGGGTAATGGGTTAAAACTTAAACAGAAGAAGTTTACATTGGATATAAGGAGGAAATTCTTTCCTGTTAGGGTGGTGAGGCACTGGAATAGGTTGCCCAGAGCAGTGTCCCAGTCTGCTGACAGAACCATGTTACATCACAGAAGTAGCAATGCTGGGATGTTGCCACAGACTTCCTAAGGATGCTCTGAACTTAGTACCTCAAAACAATTTCAGTGTGTGAACTGCAGGTTTGACTAAGGGAAAATTAGGGCATGGGGAAGGAAGCAATTATTCAAAGCTACCCAAGATATTAATTAATAGTACAGAAAATGCAGTTAGTCTTCGGAGATTTTTAAAGACAATTTTCAGGTTAGCTGAATTAATTCAGCTGAGAAAAGAGAGAAATATTTAAATGTACTCAGCCACAGTCTGTTTTGGCTTACAGGCTTGCTGTAGCTACTCCACTAAAATTGGTTTAAAGGATGGGAGTGTCCACTTTTTGGAGTGAGATGCTAATAGCTGGCCAGAACTGTGATCTTTTACCTCTTGATCTTTTCTTAATCCTCCAAGCGTACGCTTAGCAGCAGCAGCAGCTTTCTATGCCAAAGTGTAACTGCTGCTATTTTCCAAGTCCTATTTTCCAGCTCTAATGGTTCTGGTACAGTTAAGCTACATGTTTGACAACATATGACTTTACCATCTGGGAAGGAGCGTCACATTTGCAATCCAGGGGGAACAAAGTAGACTTGAGTACTTTCTAAAGGAAAGTTGAGAGTTTGTTGTTTAAGGCACATATATCAAGTTAGTATAAGTTAAAAGGAGACACTTGTAATAAACTCCTTCAACAGTTTTGAAGATCAGTTTAACCTAATGTTATGCTGTAACAAATTTTCAAGCAACAACTGTGCTGCAACATCATCTCATCAGAGATGTGGTTTATACTCACAAATCTCTTCAATTGTTACAGGCAATTTCTGTTTCCTGGAGCATTTTATTTGTAATGTTTACTTTTTAGGGTCTGTCATTGATTAAACAAATCTTAGGGCATTTTCTGAAAACTTACTAGAGTACAACCTCTCCATGCACCCCATGTTCTGTTTTGTAAAAACTACACCAAAGATGGAACCAAAGAATGTATGTGGGAAGGACATATGGCTAGGTAGGAGACAACATATGTCTTTAGTATGCACTTACCATGCAGTTAGTTTGGATTGCATCTGTTGTTTGTTTAAACAGGTTTGTTTGGTTTTTTTAATCTTATTGTAGGGGGAGGGGTGCAATCTGTTCAAAGGGAACCTGAAAAGAGAGGGAAGGGAAGGGTTTATGTCTGTTTTCTTCTTCTTTTTTCTCTTATGTTTAAGGAAGATTGGCTTTGGCTTGCTTTTTGCCTTAGAAATATCAGTATTTTGAAGCATTATTTTCATGGTTTTGTTACAGGCATTTTTGGATCACTGAGGCTCTGGGAGTTTCTGTCACCTTTAAACGGAAGGGGGAGTAGGTGTGGATTCCTGACAAAGCATTTATCCAAGCTCTCCCAGTGAAATGCATTCATATTTCTGTTGCCATTAGAGCACTCAGCCACCTCGTGTATAGGTAGGACCCTTCAAGGCTGTTTGGTGTCATGCACTTTATTTAACATACGCATTCGTCATTGGTGCTCTGTAATTGCAGTTCAGGCTGCATGTAATTATTGGTGGGAGCAGATGTTCCTCTTGCTCCCTGGGAGACCCTCCCTGCTGGCAGCTGCTGCTGTACCCAGGCACTGAAGAAGCAGGAGAGGCACAAGGAGAGAGGTGCCAGTGCTGGACTGAGACAGCTGCCCAGAGCTCTCTGGAGCTGCACCCTTCACTGAGCAGGCACCTAGCCATCTTGGATTTGCTGCTGAGACTTCTCACCGCAAAACCCTGACATACTTCACAAGCTTTGAGCAGCTCCATGACCTCCCTCCCCTGCATCATGTTTTAATAGTCATGAGCCTGCAACCAAAATCAGCTATTAGAATTTACAAAAACCTCACACACGGAGTAGGACAGAACTTGGCAACTGCGGCGGCGTTTTGCTAAGCAAGTACAAATATAGAGGCAGAGTCAATTTTGGCAGGAAAGAATTCCCAACTCAGATAATAGGCCTTTCATGTATGTGATCTCTCGGATGTCTCAAATCAACTGGTTTGCCACTTGTCTTTTAATTTCCAAGGAAAAGCAGAGTATGCAGACCTGGATTTCTATGGTGCTTATTGTTTTAAGAATTCCCATACTAGAAAGAAAAAGAAGAGACAGGAGGAGAGTGTAATTTGTCACTGTCCTGGGTTCAGCAGTAGCAGTCATTTTTCTCCTTCTTGGTAGCTGGTGCAGTGCTGTGTTTTGACTTTCGGCTCGGGAACAGAGCTGATAGCGATGTTTTGGTTTGGCCAAGGACTTTGTGAGCCTCATGCTCTGCCAGGGAGGAGGGGAAGCCAGGAGGAAGTAGAGACAGGACAACTGACCCAAACTGACCAAAGAGGTATTCCATACCACAGCACGTCATCCCCAGGATGTAACTGGGAGTTAGCCGGAAGGGCTGGGAGACTGCGGGGTTGGAGGAGGTATCGGTTGGTGCTTGGTCGGGCTTGGGGGGCGAGTTATCGGTTGGCTGGTGGTGAGGTGTTGTATTCTCTTCCCTTGTTATTTCCTGCATCATTGTTATTATTGGTGGTAGCAGTAGTGATTTGTGTTATACCTTAGTTACTAAACTGTTCTTATCTCAACCCGTGGGAGTTACATTCTTTTTGACTCTCCTCTCTGTCCCTCCGGGAGTAGGGGGAGGGCAAGAAGGGGGGGGGGGGGGTAAGTCAGTGAACGAGTTATCTGGTTTGGTTTAAACCACGACAGTCACATAAGCACTGCAATTGCTCAAATGAATACTTTAAGTATTTTAATTTGAATTCTCTCAGGGCCTCTTGATATCGTGAAAAACAGTATGTTCAGTTAGGAACTTAAACCTGAAGCTGACCTTCAAATCTCACAAGCTGGATAAAACCCTGGAAGTTTAAACACAACAGACTCTGGGAAGTCTGGCCTGTAAGTACACTTCCAGGTTTCACAGTCTTGACTGAGAGGAGCACACAGATCAGTTAGCTAAAGGAAGACACACTACTGTCCCCATTTGGGCTTTATCCATTAATATTTTTATGCTAAAACCTCAGTCAACAGAATGAATGCAATTCATAACTAAAAATGAGACAATAAATAATTTTTTCTTTTAGTAGGAAAAAGTGCCCTTGATTCTAGTAACTAATAAGAAGATTAACTTCTTCCTGGAGGCAGACAGGTTGCTGTAGGAAACAGGAAGCAGAGGACAGAAACAATCTGAGCAGAAAGAGGCATTTGTTGCTCTTTCCAAACCCTTCTTAACACTTGTGGGAGAACTATTATGTAGCTGCATCAAAGATGTCCTCCTCTACAAGTCGGGCAGTCAGGTGAAGTCCCTGACGACTGGAAAAAGGGCAATATAACCCCATTTTCAAGAAGGGGAAAATGGATGACGGAGGGAACAACAGACCACTCAGTCAAACCTCTGTGCCTGGCAAAATCTTGGAGCAGATTCTCCTGGAAGACATGCTAAGGCACATGAAAATCAACAAGGTGCTTGGTGACAGCCATCATGGCTTCACTAAGGGGAAATCCTGCCTGACCAATTTGGTGGCCTGCTATGATGGGGCTATGGAACAGATGAACATGGGTGGAGCAGTTGACGTCATCTACCTGGACTTCTGCAAAGCGTTCGACACTGTCCCGCATGATATCCTTGTCTCTAAATTGGAGAGACATCAATTTGATGGATGGACCACTTGGTGGATAAAGAACTGGCTGGATAGCCACACGCAAAGAGTTGTGGTCAATGGCTCAATGTCTGGCTGGAGACCTGTAACACACAGTGTGCCTCAGGGATCAGTGTTGGGACAGGTCTTGTTCAACATCTTTGTCGCTGACATGGATTGAGTGCGCCCTCAGCAAGTTTGCTGATGACACCAAGCTGTGTAGTTTGGTTGATGCGCTGGCGGGAGGGAATGCCATCCAGAAGGACCTTGACACACTTGTGAGGTGGGCTGATGCCAACCTCATGAAGTTCAACCATGCCAAGTGCAAGGTCCCACACCTGGGTTGGAGCAATCCCAGGCACAGCTACAGGTTGGGCAGAGAAGAGGTTCAGAGCAGCCCTGTGGAGAAGGACTTGGGGGTGTTGGTCAATGAGAAACTTAGCATGAGTTGTCAGTGTGCCCTCGCAGCCCAGAAAGCCAACCGTATCCTGGGCTGCATCAAATGGACTCATCCACAATGATGTCTTCCCTAATATTCACCCTTGGTTGGGAAATTTTTTACTATTTTTCACCTTCAAGGTGAAGCTTGAGTGACTCTAGTCATACATACCTTTATTATTATTGGAGTAAAATTCTCTCGCTTCACTTTTAAAGGTATGTACCTGTCCTGGGTTCAGCAGTAGCAGTTATTTTTCTCCTTCTTAGTAGCTGGTGCAGTGCTGTGGCTTTGACTTTCATCCTGGGGACAGTACTGATGACACCAATGTTTTTAGTTGTTGCTAAATCATGTTTAATCTGACCAAGGACTTTGTGAGCCTCGTGCCCTGCCTGGGGGAGGGGAAGCTGGGAGGAAGCATAGACAGGACACCTGACCCAAACTGACCAAAGAAGTATTCCATACCACAGCACGTCATGCCCAGTATAAAACTGGGGCAGTTACTCAGATGGGCTAGATCGCTGCTTGGATCGGGCTGGGTATTGTTTGGCGTGTGGTGAGTGGTTGTGTTCTCTTCCCTTGTTATTTCCCTTATCATTATTCTTGTTGGTGGTAGCAGTAGTGGTTTTGTGTTATACTTTTGTTACTGGAGTGTTCTTATCTCAACCTGTGGGAATTACATTCTTTTGATTCTCCTCCCCATCCCTCCAGGAGTGGGGGGAGGAAGGGAGGAAAGGAGTGAGCAAGCGCCTGCGTGGTTCTGGGTTGCCGGCTGGCCTTAAACCATAACATGGCTCACTGAAAGACAGAATGGTTTTGCTCTGAATGACCAATGTCAGGAAATGCAACTTCATCCACTTCCTAGGTTAGGTAATATTCTTTAACAGTAAGAAAAGAGCAAGAGACTTTTAAGATACAAGTTTTGTACAAGCAAAATTCACAACTTTTGATAGGTAACTTTGAAGGCATTGAGGATACAGCCCATGTAAATACTATTCTAAAGGGATTTAAATATCAATGACAGTAGAATTAGTATTATATCGCTGTTCTGAGGAAAGAAACATAAAATAAGCATCCTATCAACATCTTGGTTGTGCATTATAGGCATTCTCATACCAAATACATCAGGGAAATGCACATCTCTAGAAGAGTGAACAGTCAGCAAGCAACTTCACAGCTCTGTGAATTTCTTGTGATATGGATATTGAATCTTTTAATAAATGTGCTTATTTCTTTAGTTCACTGAAAGTCGATGGCTATAAAAAGAAGAGCTACTGCTTACAGTGCACCCTCCTCAACTTTTTTCATTTTTCCATATAAGTATTAGCTAAAGGATAATGTGGTTAGCTCATTTTTACAAACAAGATTCCTTTGGAGGAAATAATAAACTACTTTTTCTATGTAATTAAATATTTTGTCATCTAATCTGAATTGATTTGTGGTTTTGAAATTCTATGGGCCTATAGGCACATTGACCCACCTGTTCAAAGAGTTTGGTGTATGGCCATTCTAGTAGGATGGGAGAGCAAATGTAACTAATATTGTAATGGCTACAAATAACTGAAGACTGTTCTTGACTCAGTTGGCAATATCCGGAGTACAAATGCATTTGCAATATCCCAAGTATATTCCTAAAGGGAATAGGGTAACATTACTAAACTAACTTCCTGTAGCCCAGAAGAAAGGAATGTGCCTTCATACGGAGCTCTGCACTGGGATCTGTGTTGTAACATATTCATAATTGACTTGGAAAAATGGAGGAGTGCATATTCTGGTGACAATTTAATTGCTAGTAGAACCTGTATCTAGGACAGTCAAAACTTAAACTGATCGAGGTTTGGAGAAGAATCTCTGAGCAACTTCGTAATGAAATGGCTGAAGAGACAAGATGCTTACAAAAGAAAACATTGAATAGGCAGGGGGAAGGAAGAAGAAAACAATACCCCAAACCAGAAACACAGTATGCAAGTCTAAATATTTTATCATCACTTAGCAAAATGAGAGAGACAGTATGGACAGTAAACATTAACTCAATGCTTAGGTGAGGAATGAATAAAACGTATATACACAGCACCCCTGATTCATGAATATGCTGCAATGTTCAATTGCAATCATAGCATTACAGAATAGCATAGAGAAAAATAAGGACAAGCAACATTTTTGAATGGTTTGAGGAAAATTACATAGGTAGCATCCCTTTAATTAGGAAAGGAAAGCTTGAGGAAGGATTTGTGAGTATATAAAAACATGCCTTAACATGGAAAAGATGAATTGGGAGTAAATAGACACCATTTCTCATACTACATCACTTAGGGGGCAATCTGTGAAATTACAGAGCATCAGGTATATTGAAATACATGTTTCTTTACATGGTTCCTATTTCATCAAAACAGACTTCCATACTATATTTAGATGTTAAAATTGTGTGTGGGCTCAGAAGGTGACTGGACAAATTTCAGGCAAGAAACACCCATCAGGGATTATTAAACACAATGATACAGATGTAAACGTCGGTCTCTGAACTCCAGATTGCTGGAAATAGTACAAATGCAATGAGGAAACCTTCATTTGGTTGATCCAGCCTTTTTTTTTTTTTAAACATCATAAGAAGATCACAGAATATTTTGATTTTCAACCCCACCAAGCATACATAAATTTCCTTACTGTAGCAAAATTCTTACCCAGTGAAACAGTATTTCTGGTGCAAATTCTGGCAAACCCTATGAGGCAATGCAGATGAGTTAAGCCATCAGAAATAGATACTTACACATGCAAATTCTAAGCAATACTGCTTTTCTTTTCCCTAGAGACAGCTCCATTGCAACAGCCTTGGAAAACACATGTACACACACTCACACACAGAGAAACAGTCAATAGATGCACTTAGAAAGACTGTTATACCATGTTGTGATTCACGGATTTTGACAATATCAATCGTACTTGAGTTAGATATAATCCATCTGACTTTCAGTATGCTGGGGTCAGCCCGGGACACAATGCCTCACTTCACATCAATTACCCCATATAGTAAGGTGGTGGCAAGCAATTCAATTTGATAATTTGCAGCTAATAGCTGCAAATGGCAGCTATGGCAATAGCAATAAAATTGGCTTTTGGGCACAATACAGAATCATGAATTTTCATTTACTTATACCTCAGAAGCTGTTAGGCCTACTGGTTTGAAATGTGAACCCATGTTCAGTATATCAATTGGGTCAATTGCTGAGGTGAGTAGCTCCAGAGAGGATGCCTTCAACACCTAAGCGGGGGGAAGCTCATCAACCAGGAGCCTCAATTCAGAGTGTCAAGAGGCACTGAGGGAGCCTCAAGTCCTCGACAGGACTTGCCCAGGAGCTGGCAGCTCAGTTGACACTAGCAGCTGACTCAAAGGGAGAGGTGCCAGGAGGGAGGACACCATACCTGACTGGGTAAAAACCCGCTCAAGGGAGCGTGAGCGACAAGGGTGTAGTACGTCAGTCAGGGTGTGGTGCAGCAGTTTGCTCCACGGTTTGTGTGGGAAGGAGAGGAGGATGGTGAGCACTCGCCTCATCATCAGGATCCCGTGTGGGAGCTCTGCTCTGGCTGCTCCGGCGGCATAAGAACCCAAACAGACCCGACGAGAGGGGAGGCTGCAACGTAGAGCTCGGAGTATAGAAAATGCATCCACTGGCCTCTTGAGGTGAGGGTGCACAATGGGCAGGGCTGCACTTGGTGTGCCCTGGTGGAGGTCCTGCTGCAGCAGGTGGCTGAGCTGTGGGAGACTGTGAGCTAAAAGCTGTCAAGGAAGCTGAGAGGAAGCTGGACTGCTTGCTCCAGGCCCAAACTGTGCAGGGGCCTCAACCGTCCATCCTAGCTCATACAGGAAAGAAGGAGGGTGTTAATCCAGGAAGCTGGGAACTAGTAACAAAAAACACCAACAAAAAAAAGGAGGAAGAGGACCATAAAAAGCAAGGGTCTTCCTCCTAAATCTGAGGTCCCCACCCAGAACTGCTTTGCAGTTCTGCAGGGGGCTAACAAGGAAACACACACCTCGCCACATGAACAACAAGCCAATGCACCAGTAAAGAGGATCCCTACTGGTGCCACGAGGAAAAAGTGGCAGGTCATAAGTAGTAGGGGACTCTGAAAGGCACAGAGGCACCCATCAGTTGGCCTGACCAAGTCTCAGTGGAGGTGTGTTGCTTACCAGGGGCTCAGATCAGGGATGCTGCAGAGAGGCTGCCTGGTCTAGTAGGTCCCACTGACTATTACCTACTTCTAGTCATCCATGTGGGTGCTAGCGGTATAGAAATCAGTAGCCCGGAGAACATTAAGAAGGACTACAGAGCCCTGGGAGAGGTGGTTAGGGGCTCTGGAGCTCAGATAGTCTTTTCATCAATTCTCCAGGATAAAGTGGAGGACCTTAAAAGCCTAGGTGGATAAGGCAGGTTAATAAATGGTTAGAACAGTGGTGCCATAGCCAGGGGTTTGGGTATTTAGAACACGGGAATGAATTTGGGAGGCCAGGTCTACTGGGGGCTGGTGGAGCTTGGTTGACAACGAAGGGGGTGAGCGGTTTTGGTAGGAGGCTTGCCAGGCTGGTCAAGAAAGCTTTAAACTAGATGTGTCGGGGGAGGGGGGCATCATTCCATCCCAATACCCCCAGTCAGTTGCCAGCACCTATAATACATGGTCGGAGCGATGCAGAGATATTCCAGCCACTCCAGCCAATGAGATGACTTCATTTGGAGCTTGGCTCAGATGCTTCTATAAAAATGCCAGTAGTATGGGGAGCAAACAAGAGGAAGTAGAGATGTGTGCACGTCTACGGGGATTTGACATAATTGGTTTCACAGAAACATGGTGGGATGGCTCCTATGACTGGAGTGTTGGAATGGAAGGTTACAGGCTCTTTAGAGAAGATAGGCCCGGCATACAGGGAGAGGGAGTTGCCCTTTATGTTAGAGATAGGCTGGAGAGTATGGAACTCTGTCTGGGGACAGGTGATCAGTTAACAAAGAGTTTCCGGGGCAGGGACAAAGGGAGAACAGCTATGGGGGACATTACTGTGGGGATCTGTTCCAGACTGCCTGATCAAGAGGACTCTGTAGATGAAGCGCTCCATAGACAGATAGGAACAGCCTCAGGCTTGCAAGCCCTTGTCTTCATCAGGGACTTCAACCATCCTGATATCTGTTGGAAGGATGGCACAGCCCGGCACAAGCAAGAGGTTCCTCGATTGTGTGGAAGACAACTTCCTCCTGCAAGCAATAGAGGAGCCCACAATGAGAGGTGCCATGCTTAACCTCGTGCTCACCAACAGGGAAGAGCTGGTTGGAAATGTGACGCTCCAGGGCAGCCTTGGTTGTAGCAATCATGAGATGGCTGGGTTCGAGATCCTCAGGGTAGTAAGAAGAGCATGAAGCAAACTCACTGCCCTGGACTTCAAGAGAGCAGACTTTGGCCTCTTCAGGAACTTCCTTAGTAAGATTCCATGGGATATAGCCCTAGAGGGCAGGGAGGCCCAAGACTGTTGGTTGATATTCAGGGACCACCTGCTACAAGCTCAGGAGTGTTGCATCCCAACCAGAAGGAAGTGCAGCAGGAGGGCCAGGAGACCTCCTTGGATGGATAAGGAGCTCCTGAGGAAAATTCAAATGAAAAAAGAGGCTTATAATAAGTGGAAGCAAGGACAGGTGGCATGGGAAGAGTACAGGATGTTGTCCGGGAAGCTAGGGACCAGGTTAGGAAAGCTAAGGCCCAGTTAGAATTAAACTTGGCTGGGGATGTGTAAGGTAGCAGGAAGGGATTCTATAGGTACGTAGCAAATAAAAGACAGACTAAGGACAATATGGGCCCTCTCGGGAAGCTATCGGAAGGACTGGTTACCCTGGATTTGGAGAAGGCTGAGGTTCTCAATGACTTCTTTGCTGACAGGCTAAGTGGGGGCTGTTCAGCCTGGACAAGAGAAGGCTGTGTGGAGACCTCATAACACCCTTCCAGTATCTGAAGGGGGCCTATAAGGATGCTGGGGAGGGACTCTTCATTAGGGACTGTAGTGACAAGACAAGGGGTAATGGGTTCGAGCTTAAACAGGGGAAGCTTAGATTAGATATAAGGAAGTTCTTTACTGTGAGGGTGGAGAGGCACTGTAATGCGTTTCCCAAGGAAGTTGTGAATGCTCCATCCCTGGCGGTGTTCAAGGCCAGGTTGGACAGAGCCTTGGGTGACATGGTTTAGCGTGAGGTTTCCCTGCGCATGGCAGAGGGGTTGGAACTTGGTGATCTCAAGGTCCTTCCCTATGGGTGACGGGACAGAAATAGTTAACGAAATGGATCCAGGCGTTATCGCCCTGGTTGGGCTTAAGCCTTGGGAACAGTAAAGAGAACAATGAAGGGTAAAGATCGGTTAGCAAAACAAAGCAGGCGGTTTGCAAGATAAAGCAGGATCTGCAACTCAGAACAAGAGCAAACCACTCATATATTTGTAACCCTTAGCGGTTTTGCTGAATCAGGATGACAAGGAAGTAAGAGAGTGGAAAATTACTGCTTAGCCCTTAGTGGACTATAAAAGGGGTGCGAGACGCGTAATAAAGGTCTTCAGATTTCACCAGAACTGGAATAGTGTGGGACACTGCTTACAAACTGTACAATCTGATGACCATGATATTAATCCTGAGCATTTAATTACTTGGCACATAATTTTTGCTGCATTGCACTCTCTTCAGCCATGAGTAGCAGATGATAACCTTTCACAAACTGACTCAATTACAGCACCCTCAGATCACCTGAAACCTGCAGGAGGAAATGTTTTAATTGCACTTGATAACACTGACATGGCTGGTACAAATGAAACTCCAGAACACATTTATGAGGAGCCTGTGCACGTTCATCAGACTGCTGTTGCTGCTCCTGAGGTTCTGATGCCTGATAATTCTGATGCTGACCTGGATAGTCCTTTTGACCCAGGGCCTGTTGATCCAGAAAAGGAGCCTGATTTATATCCCCCGGATCCTCATGATAAATGGGCAGCTGTAAAGGGAGAAGCAAGATGGGTGGGGGAGGCTGATGTATTGTGTTCTTTCCCTGTGGAGTATGTGTAGGATCAAGACCTGAGGTGGGAAGGTATCTCGTATGCTCTTATCAAAGATATCAAGCGAACAGTGATGGACCATGGACTTGGGGCTCCATATACAACTCATTTGATACAGTCTCTCTGTGATACTCATGTACTAGAAGCTGGCAAATACAAATAGGTCCATGTTTCTATCGACCCTTGGAGACCTTTCTAGATATGGCTAGCCACTTCTTCTGACGTAGGCTGGCCACCTGAATCAGAATGAGTGCATTTTGGTCAGTATAAAAGCCCAAAACCCATGCGATGCACAAAGCAAGAATGTTGCCTCCGGGGGGACGCCCGCTAAGGTTGAGCCTGCCACCTCGCACTACAATGATGTTTCTAGGAGCTGGTTTCCTCATCATCCTCACAGGGTCCTTGCACCACTTTTTGTATGTGGGGCTGTGTAGTGAGAGTAATGATTGTCTGGATTTTGTGTTTCAAATATTGTTGCTGTGCAGAGTGTGCTTGTGGGATCCCATGCGTGTGTGTGTGTATGTGTTGAGGGCAGACGGTGTTCTGTGTATTTTTTGCTGTCAGGTTTGCGTAAAAGTTTTTAACAGGTAGCAGATTAACATTTACAGCAAGAAAGGGTTAATGCAAAAGTGCGGTTGCTGGCACGTATTTATGGCTGCTGCTGAGCAGGCAGGTGGCTGTAGCTGCTGCTGAGCAGGCAGACATTTATAGCTGCTGCCGAGCAGCCTGAAGTATTGGGGCAGTTTGTAGAGACACCACAAACAAAGCCTAAAGAGCGCCTGCAACACACTATGCGCTAAGCACTAAGCCCTCCTTAGTGTGTTTAAAGTAACCCGGAGGTGAATCCAAGACTTGGAGGAACAGATGGGTCGCTTGAAACAAGAACGGCTAACTGAAAAACCGAGAGGGGTAGCACAACCACAAGCTTTACTCACCACCACCCAAGCAGCATCAGGGTGGCAGAAGAAAAAAAAAAAACAGGTAATTGGGGAGACAGTGTTCTCACGGGAGAATGGATAATTGGTACATAAACTCTGAATAATCCTGAAAGATACAGCAAGGCCATGAGAGGCCCGAGGAAGCTTAAGCAAGCAAGAGAAGAAGAAGCTGGAATTCACTGAGTTAATGAGAACTGTGGACTGTTGGTAAGCTTTCGAGGTCAAGTTCTCACACCTGTGCGTAGCCAATTATATGTTAGTCACTATGGGTCTTCAAGGCATATATCCAATCATAATATGCCAAATCACTGTAAGTGCATGTAAGAAATAGTATATAAGGGGTTAAGGCTTTGCAATAAACGGCAATCGCTTGATCACATTGATCGTCTCTGTGTCGTCCGTGACTCCCGCGTCAACAGGTAATGACACAGCAAGCTCCTTCACTGTTAACACTGTGCAGTTTGCTTTTGCAGCTGCTTGGCATTCCTTTTTCATGAGAATGCCTCTGCTTTAAGGAATCACTTTAACCTGTCTATTTCTAAAGAACTGATAACCTGGGGGAGGGGGTATATTTGTATCCTTCTGATTCGAAGGGTGCACAGGGGGGTTAGGGTTAAGCTGCTTGCTTCCATGACCTGTAAACTCTCCTCTTCCACTTGAGCATACCCAGCAATTCCCTATTTAGCCACATAGGTCTCCTGGCCCTCTTCCTTGACTTCCTACGTGTCGGGATGCTCCGATCTTGAGCTCGGAAAAAGCAGTCCTTGAATGTCAACCAACTATCTTGGGCCCCTTTACCTTCAAACAGCCTTGCCCATGGGATTTCCCCCAGCAACACCGAAACCCCAGACGGTGAAAGAATTATGGATCGTATAGACTGTGGATCTACAATTATGGACTAATTGTTAAACCTCTATATGCACTAATAGTAAAAGACAGCAAGAATCTTCAGTGGACAAAAGAAGCCACTCAAACCTTCCACCAGCTGAAGATGCTCTCATGTCAGCTCCAGCTCCTTCTATTCTCCCATGAGAAACTGGGGATTGCCCTAGGGATGCTGGCACAGAACTTGTGTCCATAGCGATGAGCAGTTGCTTGTCTGTCCAAACAGTTAGACGCAGCGACCAAAGGATGGCCCGGATGCCTTAGAGCCGTTGCAGCAGTTGTGCTGAATATCCAAGAAGCACGCAAATTTACCTTAGGCCAGAAAACGACAGTGCTAGTGTCCCATACAGTGTCTGCAGTGCTGGAAGTAAAAGGCAGACACTGGCTTTCCCCTCAACGGTTCCTGAAATATCAAGCTATCATGGTAAACAAGATAATGTAGAGATAGTGGTAACTAACATTGTCAACCCATCTTCTTTCCTCAGTGGAAACAAAGGAGAACCGGTACACCACAATTGCCTGGAAACCACTGAGGTCACGTACTCCAGCCGTCCAGACCTGAAGGATACCCCTTTGGACGACGCAGAAACCTGGTTTACTGATGGGAGCAGTTATGTCATCAGTGTAAAAGGACATGCTGGATATGCAGTTACCATCTGCAGAAAGGTAATAGAATCTGGACCTTTGCCAATAAACGCATCTGCACAAAAAGTGGAACTAATTGCTCTGACTAAAGCCTTAGAAATGGCAAAAGGAAAGAATATACAGACTCAAGATATGCATGCACATGGAGCCATTTGGAAAGAAAGAGGACTGTTGAACTTGCAAGGGAAAAACATCAAACATGCACAAGAAATAACGTGATTGTTGGAAGCGGTCCAACTGCCTGAGAAGGTAGCAATTATACACATCAAGGCACACCAGAAGGTGAGCTCAAACTTGGAAGAGGGAAATGAACTGGCGGGCAGAGAGGCAAAAGGAGACGCAAAAGGCGAGATAACTACTGAAGGGGCCCTTAATTCCTGACGAGAAAAATTTCCCTGGAAGGTAAGACAAATTATAATAAGGAAAATAATCACAAACCAAGACGGAACGTTCAATGAGGAAAGGTGGGCTAGCACAATGCAGGAAAAAATAATTATCCCCTCCTCTTTGTTATGGTCCCTAATAAGAAGCGAACATCAAAAATGCACTGGGGGCTGGATGCCCTACATAAATATCTAATAAGCAAAATTATGGATAGAAACTTGTATGCTACTATCCAGCAAGTAACTCAGCAATGCGACCTCTGCCTCCAAACGAATTTCCAAAACAACCCTAGGCCAAAGATAGGCCAAATTGGGAGATGTAATTGCCTCGATACAGAACAAGGCATCTCTCATTTTGAAGTCCATCCAGACAATACTCAAAAAGCTGTACTCGTATATATTGGCCAGGGCTGTGTTTGCTTCAGAACTGCTTATCTTTCTGTGAAGACAGATGATGATGAAATTATGACTGTTGGAAATTATTCCAATCTTTGTATTTGTGTTCTTTTAATATTAGTTGATATAAGCTTCATGCTCTCTATTGTGTTATTTGCTGGGAATTGGAAAATGTTGCAACTAGTAGCAGCTCTAACTTCTTTGTCAAAGGCACATGGTAAAGCACTAAGGGATCCTTTTCGTAGAAGTTGGTCTAGGGAAGAACTTGTTTAATTAGAAGTAAAAGAATTTACTCATTATAAAGAAAAGGGGGGACTGATAGGGGGCCTGAATTAATAACCGAATGTTAAACCTATGTTATTCCTCTGATTATCTTCAATCTCTTTAGTTAACCATAAGTATTTGTCTAAAAGTGCAGCTGGTGTTTAATGTAAACTTGTCTAAGAAAGGGAAGAACATCAGATAAGAGGAACTGGTGGTCAAAGTTTGTACTTGCAACACCATACATCTGGTTAAGACCTGGCTGAGACTAGAACTGCAGTTTGAGCCGAAGCCAGGGAACTAGTGAGCATGTGTGCAAGACGGAGGTGAAAAGTTCAAGAGTGAGGAAGACTTTTTTAGTTCATCTCGAGACCCCTACCCACGACCACCAGGAGTCACTGTGCAGGTGTGAAGGAAGCTTTAGCTCATTATAATATGAAGAGGGAAAAGGATATGAATATGTATAGTCATGTTGTGTAACCTATCGCATATGTAACACTTTAGAGAATAAATGTAGAGGGAAAACGACGCTGGGGTATGCATGCCTTTGGAGGAACTATCCCCCATGTGCCTCAGCTGAACAAAGCATACCTACTTTACAACTTTAACAAGTTGTGGAGTCAATCCGCGTATCAGCTCTAGTCCTTTACTTGCTTCTAGTTTATAGGATAATGTTTCTGTCTTAGCAGTTTGATGTTTGGCTTCAGATGAATAGTTACTGCTTCTGCATTTCTTGATCGTCCCGGTGCTCCAGCAGCCCATACTTGCACATATAGAATCATAGTATAGTTAGGGTTGGAAAGGACCTTAAGATCATCTAGTTCCAACCCCCCTGCCATGGGCAGGGACACCTCGCACTAAACCATGTCACCCAGGACTCCATCCAACCTGGCCTTGAACACTGCCAGGGATGGAATAATACGGAACCAATACAATTAGGGAACATTAAAAAGAAAGAGAAGAATCAGATACCTCTCATTTCAGTACTTCCTGATAGCGAATTAGTTCCTGCCCTAATCTGCAGTATGGGGAATTTTAATGAGAAGGTCTTTCTCCATGCTTGGCTGGTTGCCTTGGCAGCTCTGCTGTTATTAAAACGGAAGAACCTGGAAACATCTTTATAACCCAAGGCCTGCTTTCTGAAATGAAGCATGGTAGTAGGAAAACTGGCAGGCTGAGAACTTCCTCTGGTATATCCGGCTCACTGTCTGGTTTCAGTAACATAAAAACTTGGGCCTCCACAGCCTTTTCATCAGGAACATGTATCTGAATTTGCTATCTTTAAACCTAATTTATGTATGTACTTTACTCAGTATATATCTATCCAATAACAGCACAGGGCACTCAGGCATGGAAAGAAATAGATGGGTCAACATCTGTTTGCCAATTTTTAAAATTTAAAGGTTAAAAGAAAGGCCGTGTTCCTGTCCACCCTGTGCCATCAACGACTGATGCTGTTTGTTTACGTTATTACCCTTTAAAAGTATTTATAACAGAATAATTAGCTTCTGTTTCTACAAGAAATTTTACCTTATCATTCCCCAACCTAACTGTAGCCAGGGGTTCTGCTGGGGAGGGTTTCTAATCTTCCCCCAGTCCTCCTCAATCTTAATCTAAAATAATAATTTTCTCTGCCTGTCCTGAGGCTCCACTAAATCTCCAATGTTTATTTTGATTCGGAGGGCATTCTCTCTTCCAGTGCAACCTGCGGAGTCTGTTCACAAACCTTTCCATGCAATCCTTCTTTCCTCTCCTCCTGGGCCGCTCCCCCCTTTCCTAGTTTCTTGTGTAATAGCTACATCCAACAATTTTTCCCCTTTCTTTTTTCCCTAAACATTCCAGTTTTACTCTGGAGCTTATCTTATGCCCCCACATATACCATAAGAGATTCCTAGTTGAAACCTGACGCACTATAGCCCACAATACACAATATAGTATTATATTATATTAATAATCATATTATTATATTAAAATAAATATATTAATAATAGGGGACTCAAACCCCTTTCCACCTCCATTTGAACCATTTCAGAGAAGTTGCACCAAAGCAATGGTGATCTGATTGCGATAGGTCTCCCAGGCCACATTCATTATCTTTCCTAAATCATATTGGTCCTTTCCTTCCTTCCTCCGATTCAG
Organism: Pezoporus flaviventris; assembly: GCF_033815535.1. Classification (NCBI taxonomy): domain Eukaryota; kingdom Metazoa; phylum Chordata; class Aves; order Psittaciformes; family Psittacidae; genus Pezoporus; species Pezoporus flaviventris. The sequence continues at coordinate 1,670,224 of NW_026892669.1, read as the reverse complement.
GATCAACAGTAGTATATTTATGCATCACCTCTTTTAATCTTTCCATGAATCCAGGAGGCGATTCATTTATATCTTGCTTTATTTCACATAGCTTAGACCAGCTCAGTGCCTCGGGGACCGCATTCCTAATACCGAATAAAATCCACCTCCAACATTCTTTCAAAGCCTGTTGTCCTGGTCCCAATTAGGGTCCCAGTTAGGATTGGGGGTAGGTACATGAAGATTCACTATACCTGACAACATAGAATCTTAGAATCATAGAATAGTTAGGGTTGGAAAGGACCTTAAGATCATCTAGTTCCAACCCCTCTGCCATGTGCAGGGAAACCTCACACTAAACCATGTCACCCGAGGCTCTGTCCAACCTGGCCTTGAACACCACCAGGGATGGAGCATTCACAGTTTCCTTGGGCAACCCATTCTAGTGCCTCACCACCCTTACCAGTAAAGAATTTCTTCCTTATATCTAATCTAATGTTCCCCTGTTTAAGTTTGAACCCATTACTCCTTTTCCTATCACTACAGTCCCTAATGAAGAGTCCCTCCCCAGCATGCTTATAGGCCCTCTTCAGATACTGGAAGGCTTCTATGAGGTCTCCACGCAGCCTTCTCTTCTCCCGGCTGAACAGCCCCAACTTTCTCAGCCTGTCTTCATACGGGAGGTGCTCCAGTCCCCTGATCATCCTCGTGGCCCTCCTCTGGACTTGTTCCAACAGTTCCATGTCCTTTTTATGTTGAGGACACTAGAACTGTACACAACATGCCTGCTGTTATTTGTTGCTCTCCTGCAGTCTGAGCCATATGAATAATCGCATTCCTGTCAACACTCTTGAAAGCATGATGCATAATTGTTTCCAAATATTCTAATCTATAGTGGTAAAGGAAATCTTTATCATGACTGGACCATCGTTGCCCACAGCTTGTCTTAAAGGCACAATCACAGTTTCCCCTCGTTTTCCCCTAGTTTGCCCTGCTGTAGGGCTAAATCCTTCAGACCCCTCTAATATCTCTGGTGCTTGTGCTGGTGCTCGTGCTGGTGCTCATGCTTGATTCTCATTGTCAGCATCTTCAGCCCCATTATTCACAATACCCCTTCTCTGGGGGGCTACCACCAAATCCAAATCCTCCGCATTCCTCAAATGTTTAGTGCATAACTGTCCTATGCTGCACAAAGAGCAACAGTGTTTAAGCAAATTTTACTATCTTTATCCAAGGACAATACTAACAGACACTGGGGTGCAAAATTAAAACCACAATCCTTTTGCTGTTCCAGATGATATCTCAAAGTGAAAAACGTATAAGCTACTTCATTCCACTTTCCTTCTCGCCTCAAGAATAACATCCACCACTGATTACAGCATTTTGCTGGAGTCTCCCAAGTATCCAAACCCCTCGAGGGTCCACCACTATGTTTCAAAGTCTCCTTAGTGACCAAGTCACCTGGGGGTTCACTGATTTGTTTCCAGAGTTGCAAAATGCAACCCAATGGTGATTTCTTCAAACGCTCCTGTGGAGGCAGTGGTCCTGACTTCCACCCAGATTTTTGCAAAATGCAACCCAATGGGGACCTTTTCAGGATCCCCCCTTTGGAGGCAGTGGCACCCATGATCCTGACCTCCACCAAAGTCTGGACAACCAAAACCAAACTACCTTTTACCCACTGTGCAGGGTGCACCGCTGTGCTTTACATGGAAAGGGACCAAAAAGAATGCCTTTTTAAAGAAATAAAATCAGGGTCTTACCGAGGTCCCGAGTCCATCCGAGGAACTGTGGTTCCTTTCAGGGAAACTCCCCCAATGCCAGTATGAAGGTCCCAGAGACTCTCTGGATCCGCAGGAAACACAGTTGAGTGTCCCTGTTTGGGGGCCAAATTGTTTCCATAAAAGTCAGAGAAACTCTCTAAGACTCAATTTGAAGTTTCAGAAAGCAGCATTCTTTATTGCAGTGCTGGGCACACACGCAAATTGTTTCGCAAAAGTGAGTGCACCCGATACTTGCCGACAGTGGCTATATATTTAGCATGCTCGTGCATATTCATAGCTTTTCAAGGAACTAGTTATAATATTTGCATCCTAATTACACATGCGCTTTCTCACTGAGTGGGTGTCTTTGGTGGTCGTCGATAGTCTTCCTCACTGTGTTTACTGAATAACCTCAGTGCTTGCGCATGCTTGCAAGGTCCTAGTGCTGCGTTAGCAGTTGGTATGTCCTTGCTTCTGTTCTGTTCCAGTCTCACTCCATGCTGGGCGCCACTCTGCTATCTTGAAAGCTGTCATCCTTGATCTTATTTACTGTTTCCTTAGTTGTTACCAGTCCCGTGATGTTCGTTCTCCCATCAGCCGAACATTCCTTTCTCTCTACGTGTTAGTAATTTAGAACAGTTCGGCCTATTCTACTATGTTAAAGGCGCACACACACTATTGTTAGTTGAAGATTTACGGTTACAACACAGTGACCACGGGGATGCACTGGGGACACGGGGGCATGATGACCATGGGAACATGGTGGGTCACATGGGGACACAGGCATCACAATTACCATGGGGACATGGGGGCCACAGGGGTGGCTGATTCTGGAACACCCCGTGTTCAGGTGTGCAAGGCCATGGAACCCCACGGACATCACTTGCCACACATTGTGACATCACCGCTCTAGCTGCTTATATTGCATCAAGTGACTCCCCTATGGCAGTCGCTGTGGGGAGATGACTGAGAACTTCCCAGAGCAGCACCTGCGGCATCATCAGGCAGCACCCAAGAGGAGGGACCTTCCGCACTGGCAGTGCCAGCATCACCCGGGTGCACCAACCCTGGATGATGGCTCCAGGGTTCATGGGGGGCTTCCAACCTCTACCTGGGGGTCTGTGGTCCAGAGGCACCCACAGCTCCTCTGGTTGCAGTTCTGGCTTGTCTCAGAAACCGGAGCAGTTCTTCGGTGTGAAGGGTTTCAAGGCTTCCTGGGCAGGCAGCAGGGCTGGTGCTGGCCTCAGGGCTGAGCTCCTGGCCCCCTGGGTGGTGTTTTGGCTGGGATAGAATTAATTCTCTTCCCTGTTGTTGGTGCACTGCTGTGTTCTGGCTTTATTCTGGGAATAATGCTGGTTGCACACCGATGGTTTAGTTGCTGCTCAGGAGCACTTATCCTGATCAAAGACTTTTCAGTCTCATGCTCTGCAGTGAGGAGGAGCACGGGAAGCCGGGAGGAAGCAGAGACAGGACACCTGACCCACACTAGCCAAAGGGGTATTCCATCCCACAGCATGCCATGTACAGGATAGAAACGGGGGGGAGTTATCCAGAAGAGATGGATCACTGCTGGGTCGGGCTGGGTATTGCTCAGCGCCTTGCTCCTACAGCTGCTGATCCCCAGGTTTTCTATGTGGGTCCTTCCCTCCGTGTCTGTCCCGTGGCCTGCCCCCAGGCAGCCTGGCAGAGGTGCAGAGTGGCTCCTGCTCCCCAGCTCCCTGCGGCTGTAGTTCTGGTCGCTGCCGTTTCCCTGCCATGGGCAGATTCTCAGTCTGCAGCTGAAGGTTGCTTTTCTCCAGGTGGGTCTTGTCTGGGGCTGAGGCGGCGGGAGCTGGCCCCAGCTGTCCGTGCTGTCATGTCTGGCCATGGGACTGACTGTTGAATTGGTGGGATTTGTGTTCACAGTTAATAGTGCAGTGTAGGGAATGAAGGAATCTCGTTTGTTTTCCATTTGGATTGAAATAAAAGGAAGCACTTGATGGGATGGAGCCATCCCTTTATTGCGGGATTGCAGAATAAAGGACGCTGCAAGCATGTGGTCACCCAAAAAGTGTGGTCACCCTCAGAGAGGTCTTGGGACCCCATGAAAGTGGGTGGAGTGGAAGAGGATGAACACTTTTGAATGGGTGCTTGAGCTGAAGGAGCTTCAGCAAGAAGCACCTCAAGAGGCTCTTGGCTCTGCACAAGCTCCTGGCAGGCAGGTGGGACCCCAAAACCCAGCACCCCTGAGCCCAGGCCCTGCCCCCCCACCCCCCAAAATCCCACCAGGGAGCCCCAAATCCCCCCAAACCCAAACTCAGCTCCAAAGCCACCTCAACTCAGCACAGTGGCCCTATGAAAATGGGGTGGTATGAAAAGTGGTGCCCCCCCAGCACCCACCCTGGGGGACCCCAAAATGCTCTGGGACCCCAAATGCACTTGGGGGACCACAAAATTGCTTTGGCCTTCCCAAAATGGCACTGGCATCCCCAAAGTGCTCCCCAGACTCACAGGGGTTCAGTAGTGAATTCAGGGAGTCAGATGTGGTGGACACCCCAAAAGGGGAACTCCAATAATGGGGCACTCCAAAACCATGTTGCACCTCCCAAAGGCACTGGAGGCACCCAAAGCAATCGTGGTGCCCCCCAAAATCTTGATCACTACCTGATCAATGCCTGCTCCCTGCCTGCCCCCTGTCTCCTCCCTGCCTGCTCCGTCTGCTCCCTGTACCCTGCCTGATCCCTGCCTACTCCCCGTCTGCTCCCTCCCTGCCCCCTCTGTGCTCCCTGCCTGCTCCCTTTACCATACCTGCTTGCTGCTCCCTGTATGATCCCTGTCTTCTCCCTACCTGCTCCCTTCCTACTCCCTGTGTGCTCCCTCCACTCTGCCTCCTCCCTGCCTGTTCTCTTCACCCTGCCTGCTCACTGTTCCCTGCTTTCTCCCAGCAGCCTACCTGCTCCTGATGCGCGGACAGACTCCACAACTCTTTAAAGTTTTAAAGTAGGTATGCTTTCATTCAGCGCTGAGGCGCATGGGGAATAGCTCCTCCAAAGGCACGTGCACCTCAGCGTCGTTTCCTCTTTGCATTTATCCTCTAAAGTTATATATATGCATGAGGTTGCACAACACACCTATACATATTCATGTTCTAACCCCACTTCGTATTATAATGAGCTAAGAAGTCCTTTGCGCCTGTGCTGTGCCTCCTAGTGGTCGTGGGCGAGGGTCTCAAGATGAAGTAAATGAGTCTTCCTCGAGCCTGAACTTTTCACCTCTAGTCTTTACGCATGCTCCCTGGAGTCTTGGTCATTGCCCAAAGTGCAGAGCCAATTTCAGCCGGCCTAGGCTTCCAAAGGACAGGAATCAAGTCACAGTCTCTACCTCTTAACAATAGCCACGTCCCTACATCTTGTTCTAGCATATACGGTGAGCACGATAAGCATGAACGAGTAGTAATATTGTTAAGCAAGCAGCTTGATCTGCCCCCTTGTACATTCCAAGTACGATAAGCATGAGCAAGCAGTAACACTTAAGCAAGCAGCTTGACCTACCACCCCTGTACATTGGTTAACCCTTTGCATCACTCCCTGCCTACACACTGCCACACTGCTGGCTTCCTGTCTGCTCCCTGCCTGCGTGGCAAGTGGTTGATGTGTGTTTGACACGTGTTGTGTGTGATACGTGTGGTGAGTGTGACACTAGTGTTATGTGTGTGACGTGTGTGACACATTTATGGTGTGTGTTACATGTGTGTGATGAGTGTGTGACGTGTGTAGACGTGTTTGACACGTGTTTGATGTGTGTGTCACAGGTGTCTCAGCTGCAGGGGCTGCACCCATCTTCACATCACGTACAGATACGACAGACCAGTATAGAAAAGCATGGAGCAGCACAGACCAGTACGGACCGGTATAGGTAAGTGTGGACCTGTATAGACAAGTACAGACCACATGGATGAGTGCATACTAATGCGAAACAGCCTGAACCTCTGGAGACCAGTAGGGACCATGGGCATCGCCTGGAGCTCCAGGAGTTCCCAAAAGATCACAGCAGGCCCCAGCAGAACTGAGTAGGTACTGGCATCCAGTAAACTCCAATGGACTGCAGCAGCCCCAAGAAAGTCCATGTAGACCCCAGAAAGCCCCAGCAGAGCCCAGTACATCCCAGAACACCCAGCTCCCTGCCTGCTCCCTGCCTTCTCTCTGCACCCAGTCTGCTCACTGCCTGCTCCCTGCTCAGGGATGGCATGGTGCAGGCAAGGAGAAGGCAGGGAGCAGGCAGTGAACAGGCAGGGAGGAATCAGGGAGCAGTGAGCAGGCAGGGTGCAGAGAGCAAGAAGAGGGAGCAGGCAGGGTGCAGGCACGGAGAAGACACGGAGCAAGCAGTGAACAGGCAGGGAGGAAGCAGAGAGAGGTGAGCAGGCAGGGTGCAGGAGCAGGAAGGGAGCAGGCACGGTGAAGGGAGCAGGCATGGTGAAGGAAGCAGGCAGGGAGAAGGCAGAGAGCAGGTAGGAAGAGGCAGAGTGAAGGCAGAGAGAAGGCAGGGAGCAGACAGGGTACAAGCAGGTGGCAAGAAGGAAGCAGGGAGTAGGAAGGGTGAAGGCAGATAGCAGACAGGAAGCAGGCAGGGCACAAGTGTTATAAAAACCTAATATCGCCAATCTGTTTTAATTGATTTTTATTATAATTAATATCGAGAGACAATAAGCAAGCAGCGCTGGGTGCACCGGGGAGTCTCCGCTCCGCCCGAGACGCACGAGGGGAACTTCTGGGGATATTCTCTTATACTTTTTGGTCTTGGGTTTCAGCCAGTCCTGGTGTCTTCTTTTCCCAGGCTTCTTGGGTTTCAGCCAGTCCTGTTGTCTTCTTTTCCTGGGCTTCTCCACCTGTTGCTGGGGTCTTGTCTCCAGGTGAAGAAATATTCTGTCAGGCAGAGAGGAGGCAGGGAGCAGGTAGGGAGTAGGCAGGGTGCTGGGAGTGTGCAGGAAGGGAGTAGGCAGAGAGGAGGCAGGGGGCAGGAAAGGTGGACGCAGTGTGCAGTCAAGGAGCAGGCAGGGAAGTCAAAGGGGCAGACTGGAGTCAAGCAGGGAACAGGAAGGGTGAAGAGAGCAAGCAGGGAGCAGGCAGCAGGCAGGGAGCAATGAACAGGAAGGGTGCAGGGAGCAGGAAGTCAGCATGTAGGCAGAAGGCAAGGTGCAGGGGACAAGCACGGAACAGGCAGAGTGAAGGAAGGGAGCAGGCAGAGTGAAGTCAGGGAGCAGGCAGGTTACAGGGAGGGAGCAGGCAGGGAGGGAGCAGGCAAGGAGCAGGGAGGGAGCAGGGAGGGAGCAGGCAGGGAGCAGGGCAGGAGCAGGGAGAAGGCAGGGAGCAGGGAGGGAGCAGGTAGGGAGCAGGGCAGGAGCAGGGAGAAGGCAGGGAGCAGGAAAAGAGCAGGCAAGGAGCTGGGTGTACTGGGATGTACTGGGCTCTGCTGTGGCTCTCTGGGGTCTACATGGATCTTCTGGGGGCTGCTAAACTCTATTGGGGTTTACTGGATGCCAAGACCAACTCAGATGTACTGGGGCCTGCTGGGATCTATTGGGACCTTCTGGGGCTCTAGGGGATGCCAATGGCTCTTAATGGTCTCCAGAGGTTCAGGCTTTTTCACACTAGCATGCTCTCATCCATGTGGTCTCTAATTGTCTGTACCGGTCCATAACAGCCTATACTGGTCTGTACTAGTCCTTGCTGGTCCATACTTGTCTGTACTGGTCTTTGCTGGTGGTACCTGGTGTGAAGGTGGGTGCAGCTCCAGCAGCTGAGACACATGTGACACACACATCACACACATTTCACACATGTTACACACAGGACAGACACATCTCACAGGGATCAGTCGAGGTGCAGGCAGGGAACAGACAGGGAGCAGGCAAGGTGCATGCAGGGATAAGTTAGGGTGCAGGTAGGGAGAAGGCAGGGAGCAGGCAGGGAGTTGGCAGAGAGGAGACTGCATGGTGCAGTCAGGGAGCAGACAGGGAGAAGGCAGGGAGCAGGCAGGGAGATGGCAGGGAGCAGGCAGGGAGCAGGCAGGGAGATGGCAGGGAGCAGACAGGGAGAAGGCAGGGAGCAGGCAGGGAGACGGCAGGGAGCAGACAGGGAGATGGCAGGGAGCAGACAGGGAGAAGGCAGGGAGCAGGCAGGGAGATGGCAGAGAGAAGACTGCATGGTGCAGTCAGGGAGCAGACAGGGAGAAGGCAGGGAGCAGGCAGGGTGATGGCAGGGATCAGGGAGCAGGCAGGGTGCAGGAAGCAGGCTGGGTGCCTTGAGCGGACAGGAAGCAGGAAGGGAGCAGGCAGGTTGAAGGCAGAGAGCAGGCAGGGAGTAGGAATTGAACAGTCATGTTGAATTCAGGGAGCAGGAAGGAAGCAGGCAGGTTGAAGGAAGGGAGGAGGCAGGTTGAAGGCAGGGAGCAGGCAGGTTGAAGGCAGGGAGCAGGCAGGGCGCAGACAATGAGCAGACTGGGAGCAAAGAGGGAGCAGACACAGAGCTGGGTGTACTGGTATGTACTGGGCTCTGCTGGGGTTCTTTGGGGTCTGCAGGGACTTTCTGGTGTTTGCTGCAGTCTATTGGGGTTTACCGGATGCCAAACCTACTCAGATCTACTGGGGTCTGCTGGGATGTATTTGGACCTCCTGGGGCTCCAGGCGATGCCCATGGTACCTACAGGTCTCCAGAGGTTCAGGCTGTTTTACACTAGCATGCTGCCGTGGTTTAAGCCCAGCCTGTCAATTCAGCCACGCAGAACTCACTCCCCCCCACCCTTCCTCCCTCTTCTCGCAGAGGGATGGGGAGGAGAATAGAAAGAATGTAACTCCCACGGTTTGAGATAAGAACAGTCCAGTAACTAAGGTATAACAAAGATCACTACTGCTACCACCAATAATAATAATAATAAGGGAAATAACAAGGGATGAGAATACAACCGCTCACCACCAGACAACCGATACCCAGCCCAAACCAAGTAGTGATCTAGACCTTTCGGTTAACTCCTCCCAGTTTATATAGTGGGCATGATGTGCTGTACTATGGAATACTCCTTTGGCTAGTTTGTGTAGGGCATCTTGTCTCTGCTTCCTCCCGGCTTCCCCTCCTCCCTGGCAGAGCATGAGACTCAGTCCTTGGTCAGAGTAAACATGACTTAGCAGCAACTAAACTCATGGGTGTTATCAGCGCTGTTCCCAGGATGAAAGTCAAAACCACAGCACTGCACCAGCTACTAAGGAGAAAAATGACTGCTACTGCTGAACCCAGGGCACACACTCTCATCCATGTGGTCTCTACTTGTCCATACTGGTCCATGCTCATCCATACTTGTCTGTACTTGTCTGTGCTGGTGGTACCTGGTGTGAAGGTGGGTGCAGTCCCTGAAGCTGAGACAGGTGTGACACACAAGTCACACATGTGTAACACACATGTCACACATGAGTCACACGTGTCACAACCGTTGCACATAAATGTCACATGTCACACATCACAAACATTGCATGTGTCACGTCAAACACGTCACACATCACCCGTCACATGTGTTACATGTCACGTGTCACATGTCACACGAGTCACACACATGTCAAACATGTGTCACAAGTGTCGGACAGTCACACACATCTCATGTGTCACACACGTCACGTCATAAACATCACAAATATCACACACGTGTCATAGATGTGTGTCCTGGGTTCAGCAGTAGCAGTCATGTTTCTCCTTCGTGGTAGCTGGTGCAGTGCTGTGTTTTGACTTTCGGCTCGGGAACAGAGCTGATAGCGATGTTTTGGTTTGGCCAAGGACTTTGTGAGCCTCATGCTCTGCCAGGGAGGAGGGGAAGCCAGGAGGAAGCAGAGACAGGACAACTGACCCAAACTGACCAAAGAGGTATTCCATACCACAGCACGTCATGGCCAGGATGTCACTGGGAGTTAGCCGGAAGGGCTGGGGGACTGCAGGGTTGGAGGAGGTATCGGTCGGTGTTTGGTCGGGCTGGGGGGGGCAAGTTATCAGTCGGCTGGTGGTGAGGTGTTGTATTATCTTCCCTTGTTATTTCCTTTATCATTATTATTATTGGTGGTAGCAGTAGTGATTTGTGTTATACCTTAGTTACTAAACTGTTCTTATCTCAACCCGTGGGAGTTGCATTCTTTTTGATTCTTCTCTCTGTCCCTCCGGGAGTAGGGGGAGGGAAAGAAGGGGGGGAGTGAGTGAACAAGCTACCTGACTGGGTTTAAACCACGACAATGTGCCACATGTCACATACATCACACATGTGTCACACATGTCACACATGTCACAAGTCACAAACATGTCAGACATATCAAACACCTGTCACACACATCAAACACGTGTCATACACATCACACACTTGTCACACACATTTCACACGTTTCACATACATCGCACACTTCACACATGTGTCACAGACGTGCCACACATGTCACAGATGTGCCACATGTGTCACACTTCAGGCACATGTCACACACATCACTCACACATCACACACGTCACACATCACACACGTCAAACAAGTGCGACACGTCACACACTTCAAAAATGTGTCACACATCCCACACATGTAAAACACATCACACTGTGTCACACACATCACACACGTGTCACACATCCCACATGTTACACATGTCACACACATCACACACATTACACACATCACACATGTTTCACACACATCAAACTTCACACACACATCAAACATGTCAAATCACTCATCGCATGTCACATACATCACACGTCACACATAGGGAGCAGACAGGGAGCAGGCAGGGGGACGAAGGGAGCAGGCAAAGGGCAAGCAGGTGGCAGGCAGGGAGCAGGCAGGCAGCAAACAGGGTTCTGGCAGGGGGCAGGAAGTTTGCAGGCAGAGAGTAGTCATCCAGGAGGCAGGCAGGGAGAAGGCAGGGAGGAGGCAGGGAGCAATGAGCAGGCAGGGTGCAGGGAGGAGTCAGGGAGCAGGTAGGGAGCAGGCAGGGTGCAGGGAGGAGTCAGGGAGCAGGTAGGGAGCAGGCAGGGTGAAGGCAGGCAGCAGACAGGGAGCAGGCAGGATGCAGGCAGTGAGCCGGACAGAAGGGTCCAGGGAGCAAGCAGGGAGCAGGAAGCAGGTAGGGCACATGGAGCAGGATGGGAGCAGGATGGGAGCATGGATCAGGCAGGGTGAAGGGAGAAGGCAGGGAGCAGGCAGAGAGCAGGCATGGAGCTGGGTGCCGGGATATACTGGGCTCTGCTGGGGCTCTCTGGGGTCTACACATCACACATCACACACTTGTCAAACACGTGTCACACACACATAACGCGTGTCACACACATGTAACACACACCACACACGTTTCACACATCACACGTCACATATATCACACATACCACACACATCACACACGTGTCACAGATCTGCCACATGTGTCACACGTCATGCACGTGTCACAAACGTCACACACACGTCATACAAGTGTGATAAACACATAAATGTATTGGCTTTCACAAATCATAGGTGTTGCTATGTGGATATAACTGTATGAGTTCGCAAAGCTCGCTAAAGACACAAGATTAGACAGCAAGTTGAAAATGGCCAGAACTCTTGAGCAAAATGGAGTCACATAAAAAAAGAATTTGTAAAGGTAAAAGAAAAGGGCGGGGGGGGGGGGGGGGAGGGGAGGTCGGGGCTCAAGCCTGGCCTGGAAGACATAGGGTTAAAGTACTTTTAGTTTAACTTAGGTCGAAGATAAAGAACAATGTTTGTGTTGTAAGTCTGTGGTGAGATAACAGGATTTAGTGGCCCCACTAAACATGACTGAATTATTTCACACCATCCTTCTACTTATCAGTTAGTTTAGAGACAGTGCCTCCCAAACATCTGCTAGCTGGGGTTACTCCTTGTCTGCCCATCCTGTTTTGCTTGCAATAAATTTTGCACGAAGGGCACACTGTTCTAAATCTTTGCCAGCTATCAGAAGAATTACAGATATGGCTGGTTTCAGATAGTTTTGTGATTACTGGGGCGTCCAACTGTGCCGAAGGTGAAAAGTACACTGTGGGGAAGACTGCTTACTTCATCTTGAAGACCCCTGAGTGCATGAGTAAGACTGCTTACTTCATCCTCAAGACCCCTGCCCACAATCACCGGAGAGCAGCACGCAGACGCCAAGAGGAGGAGACTTATGATAATAAGTTCCTGGAGCTAGTTATAATATTCCCCGCCTATACGCGGGAATCATGAATATGTATGTGACTAATGCAATAGTGAAATTATATAAACCTGTAACAAATGCTAATCAGTGTGCCTCTGGCTACGGTCACCCGGCCAGCACTGTTGTTTTTGCTTTATTGACCTTGTCCCTCAAAAAAACCCTGTTATCTCGATTAGAGGAGTGAGCTCATATTTCACACAAGTGTCACACGTCACACACATCACACGTGTCACACAAACGTTACACACGTGTAACACACATGTCACACAAACTTAAAAAATGTGTCACACATGTCACACGTGTCACACATGTCACACTGTCACACACATGTCACACAAGTGTCACACACATCACACGTGTCACACATCACTCATGTTCCACACTTCACACACACGTGTCACACACACGCCATACAAGCGTCACACATCACACACGTTACATACGTCACACACATTACACACATCATGGATTTTGTTTGTGTTTCAGGTATTGTAGTTGTGTGAGTGTGCTTGTGGGATCCCTTGTATGTGTTTGTTGAGGGCAGGGCTTGGTCAGTGGAGTGTGATGCTGTTCTGTGTATTTTGTTGTTGTTGTTGTTGTCAGGCTCGCGTACAGGTTTTTAACGGGTAGCAGATTAACATGCTGGGCAAGAAAGGGTTACAGCAGAAGTGGAGTTGCAGGCAGGCACTTGTAGCTGCTGCTCAGCAGGCAGGCGTTTGCAGCCATCGCAGAGTAGGGTGAGCGACTCGAAGCAAAAAGAAAAAAAGGAAAAAGGGGCGGGGGGGGGGGAAGACATTGAGGCCCCTTTAGTTATTTGATAGGGGTGGGTAATCACGTGCAAAAAGAAGCTGCCCTCCGATTCGGCTCCCGATGCTCCACCGGTGGAACAGCCAGGATGGACACCAGAGGCTTGGAGTACTTTGTGGGATAGGTGGAAAAACCTGTACTCAGGTGGGGCCGGAGCCATGGAGTGAAAAATGCCCTCTCAATCTATTGAAGTATTGGGGGCAGTTTGTAGAGACACCACACATGTCTCACTACACAAACTGAAGAGCACCTGCAACATGCTGGCCACATAGGAGGCGCCCTGCTTAGTGTGTTTGAAGTAACCTGGGGGTGAATCCAAGGCTTGGAGGAACAGATAGATCGCTTGAAACAAGAACTGCTAACTGAAAAAAAAAAAAAAGCCAGAGGGGTAGTGCAACAACAAGCATTATTAGCCACTACCCAAGCAGCATCAGGGTGGCAATTAAAAAAAAAAAAAGCCAAACTAGAGAAATCAGCCACATCGTATGCCAAGTGGGCTATGCAGCGGCGGCGGAAATGCCCAAAATCCGGTGCAGATACTGGACCGCGGGAACGGGCAGTAGTAACCCAACCAGATTGGGACCCAGAGACATGGAATGGAGATATTTGGTGTACCAGTGAGTCAGAATCATATACCAGAGATGATGCAGATGTGAAAAAGGAAGGAGCCTGTGCAGCTCCTATGTTTAAATGTAAGATGATTGCCAGGGCAAACAGACAAGTAAGAACAGATGAATTGACAGACTACTATAAGTATAGTAGTATAGGATACTACTATAAGAACAAGGAAACCCCATTGAACAGGTATCTTAAAAGATAAGCCAGTTAGGGAATTAACCAGGACTGGGCTTAGACAAAGCAGCTGAGGACCAGGGGAAAGTAGGAAAGGGGGAGATATGGGAACTGCAAGCCGTTCTGTAACTGCAACGTGGATAAGAAGAAGAAGAACTGTTGAAACCTTTGAACTGACAAAGTAATTCCAAAAGAGAAATGGTCCATCGGCCTTTGAAGGTGGCTCTTGGCAGCTGTGAAAGAAAGTTTTCTGTACAAGGATAACGTTATGAGTCGTTTGGCCAAATGGGCCATTGCTAGAGAAAGGCATCCAGTCTCTGAGGGAATCAGCCATTGTAGAAATGATGTATCGCAGGCCGGATGCAAGGAATGCACCCGTAGATGCAGATGAACTCGAATGTAAACGATCCATGTGGCAGAAATTTACATGGTGTGCACCGTCATCATGTGCCCACTCATTGGCAGCAGGAACCTGGCATGACGTAGCACCACCAACAGAGGATGAAGTGATTCGTCAACTCTGAGAGTTTGAAGACAATCTCACCCCTTCCCTCATTTCAGCTGTGGAAATACTGTCCCAGGAGTTCAAACAATTGAGAGGCGATCTATCCAGCTCCCCATGCGTACCAACCCACATCACAGTTATTAACAAAAGGTGTCCTGCTGCTCAAGAGAGAAGATATAGGAGGTACACACCATTGGCCACTCTATGGTTTTACATGTGGGATCATGGAGAAGACATGAGAAAATGGGATGTAAAACCTACCTCAGCTCTGGAGGAACGGGTGCATGAATTGAAGAGGAGAGCAAAGGTCAAGGATGATCATCCCATGAAAGATGTCAGTCTCTGGTGAGCAGGTTTCCAGATGGAGTGAAAGGGCTGATTTTACTCCAGCTCCTGTGATAAAGACGACTAATCCCTGTCTAAATGACGTAAGTGACCAGTGTTGTGATCACTATTAGAGGAGCCCTGCCTCCAGCCAGGTGGAGGTAGGGGACAATCGGATTTACTGGACTATTGTGGCCTGAGAGAAGTCATACCACCATTGAGTGCTGCTGTACCAGACATGCTAGAACTTCAGTATGAACTGGAGTCAAAGGCAGCCAAGTGGGATGCCACAATTGAAATTGCCAATGCATTTTTCTTAATTCCTTTGGCAGCGGAGTGCAGGACACAGTTTACTTTTACTTGGAGGGGTGTCCAGTACACTTAGAGCCAACTGCCCCAGGAGTGGAAACACAGCCCTACCATTTGCCATGGACTGATCCAGATTGCACTGGAACAGGGGCAAGCTCCAGAAGACTTGCAATACACTGATGACATTATAGTGTGGAGTATAATGAGCTCAACAACCAAAATTCCCCTCGGTGTAGCTCTGACATGCCTCAATGCTTACAGTTTGTACTGGCTCTTCACTTCTGCTGTGTCCTAGTTGGAGCTCAGTCCTTAAATCCTCATTGTTTTGTGGTTTACCACCCTGGGATGGCAGTCCATGGCAGATGGTAGGGCTGTATTTCCACTCCTGGGGCAGTGTACATTTGAGTTCATCTGCATCTACAGGTGCATTCCTTGCATCCGGCCTGCGATAGATCATCTCTACAATGGCTGATTCCCTCAGAGACTGGATGCCTTTCTCTAGCATGGCCCATTTGGCCGAACGACTCATAACATCGTCCTTGTACGGAAACCTTTCTTTCACAGCTGCCAAGAGCCACCTTCAAAGGCCGACGGACCGTTTCTCTTTTGCAATTACTTTGTCAGTTCCCCGTTCCTTAGCAAATGATCCCAGCTGCTTAGTTTCCCTATCTTCTAGTTTGTGACAGTCGGCCCCATTGTCCCAGCATCAGAGTAACCAGGCGATGATGTGCTCCCCTGGTCAACGGATAAAATCTTTTTGCATATTCTGTAGCTCGATTGAGGTCTGGGGTCCAGAAGTCATCTCTTCTTCTTCCTCTGATTCATGTAATAACTCTTGTTCAGATGCTGTCCCGTGTAGTAAGTGCATTGGTTCTTCATCTTTCTTCACTGTATGTGTTGCTCTTTGTGCCTCTTATTTGCTTTTCCCCTTGTGTACAGTGGCAACCGATACTGGTACAAATTGTTCCTGTGGTTTAGCTGCACTGATGATCACTGTGGCTGGAGTGACTGCACTGTCTGTTGTTGGGGTTGCTGCAGCCGCTGTGCTTGGAAGTTGGCCTGGATACTTGCCCATTCTGCCCCACATACCCTGCCACTCATGACTGTCCAGCCTCAGGGAAAATCTGGTCCTCCTATATCGTCAACTAACGCTATATAAGACCCAAACCCAACTCTGCTTAACTTTTGAGATCAGACAAAATGGTTGTGGGTAAAACACACTCTCTATGTGTGCCAACATGGTGATCCCCATCACAATCACCAGGCAGGTCTCAAGCGTACCTAAAGGCCATTCAAAACCTTCAGAACTCTCAAATGATGCTGTAAATAGTCTGGTGGGGGGGCTGGGAAGGTAAGGGAACGTCTCCTTCATAGGTTGGCCACCCGAGGAGGAAAAAAAGATGTGTAATTGCTAAGCACTTCCATTATTTACTTCCCAAAGTATAGAGGTTATGACCACCTTGGGAATGCAAGCCAGATCAGTTTCATGATCAATGACTCTATTGTATTACAGGTCATTACCATAAAGTACAGCTGTGAATGCTTATCACAATTGCAATTAGAAAAACTCTGGTCAGATCTGTCATAATCTCAACCTATTGTTACCCATGTTGGGCACCACAAAGAACTGTTGTGGTTTAAGCCCAGCCTGTTACTCATAACCACGCAGCCACTCTCTCAATCCCCCCCCCCCCCCTTCTTCCCCCCATTCTGAAGGGATGAGGAGGAGAATGTAACTCCCATGGGTTGAGATAAGAACAGTCCAGCAACTAAGGTATCATAAAAAACCACTAATGCTTCCACCAATAATAATAATGATAATGGAAATAACAAGGGAAGAGAATACAACCGCTCACCACCTGCCGACTGATACCCAGCCCAACCTGAGCAGCGATGTAGCCCTTGCGGGTAACTGCCCCCAGTTTATATATGTGCTGTGGTAGCGAATATCCCTTTGGTTAGTTTGGATTAGGTGTCCTGTCTCTGCTTCCTCCTCCCTGGCAGAGCATGAGACTCAGAAAGTCCTTGGTCAGAGTAAAAATTACTTAGGAATGACTGAAAACATCAGTGTTATCAGCATTGATCCCAGGCTGAAAGTCAAAAACAGCAAGGCACCAGCTACTAAGAAGGAGAAAAATGATTGCTACTGCTGAACCCAGGACAGTGTGTCACAAGTGTGATGTGTGTGACACGTGTGTAACGTGTGTGACACATGTATCGTTTGTGACATGTGACACATGTATTAGGTGTGTGACATGTATGACGTGTGTGACATGTATGACTTGTGTGACACGTGTAATGTGTGTGTAATGTGTGTATCACGTGTCTCAGCTTCAGGAGCTTCACCCACGGTCATACCATGCATGGCCCGAGACAGCCCCTGCCCTGTAGCTGTTGCGCAGAGGTAGGGGACCAAAAAGACGACGAGGGTTGGAAGCGAGTTCCGGTTCAGCGTCGTGGGAAACCCTCCCCCCTTCCTGCCCTGCTTCCCCAGGTGTCCCTCCGTAATAGGTTCGAGGCCCTGGATCTTGAAGGAGAGGTAGGTGAGAATGTGGGGCAAGGCCAGCCTACAAGGCCACATAGGAAAAGGCGGTCGACTTTGCACCTCAAGACTGCCTCTGATAAGAAAGAAAGAAGGGTCATTGTAGTAGGCGATTCCCTTCTGAGAGGATCAGAGGGCCCGATATGCAGAGTTGACCCTCATCATAGGGAAGTGTGTAGTCTGCCTGGAGCCCGGATCAGGGATATCACTAGGGCGCTCCCCAACCTGGTGCACCTGACAGACTACTACCCACTGCTGGTCTTCCAGACAGATGGGGAGGAAGCTGCTTCCCGCAGTCTGAGGGGGATGAAGAAAGACTACAGGGCCTTGGGGCGGATGGTGAAAGAGTCTGGGGCTCAAGTGATCTTCTCCTCATTCCTTCCATCTTCCACTGATGATGTGGGAAGGAATGGGAAGATTCAGTCCATAAACGATTGGCTTCGAGACTGGTGCTACAGGCAGGGCTTTGGATTCTTTGATAACAGCTGGTTTTATAGGGCACCAGTCTGGACAATGACAAGTGGGAAAGGTTTATCTCACAGAGGCAAAAGGATGCTGGGGCATGAATTAGCAGGGCTCATTTGGAGAGCTTTAAACTAGATTCGAAGGGGGATGGGGTTGTAGCTGGGCTTGCCCCAGTGGGGCAGCACTCCAGAACTGATGAAGACTGGGAGGCCTCCTATAATCCTAGGGTGAAATTGGTGTGCTCAGCTCGCTCCCTGGAATGTCTGTACACCAATGCGCGCAGCATGGGAAATAAGCAGGAGGAGTTGGAAACCTATGTTAAGTCAGGAGACTATGATCTGGTGGCAATTACAGAGACGTGGTGGGACAGCTCACATGACTGGAATATAGTCATGGAGGGCTATGTCCTTTTCAGGAAAGACAGGCCAGCCAGGAGGGGTGGTGGGGTTGCTCTTTATGTACGGGAGCAACTACAATGCACCGAGTTCTGTCCAGGGACAGATGATGAGCAAGTTGAGAGTCTGTGGGTGAGAATTAAGGGGCAGGCTGGCAGGGGGGATACTGTTGTGGGTGTCTGTTTCAGACCACCAGATCAGGGTGAGGAAGTTGACCAGGCCTTCTACAGGCAGCTGAGAGTGGCCTCACAGTCACAGGCCGTGGTGGTCCTGGGGGATTTTAACTTCCCTGATGTTTGCTGGAAGGACCACTCAGCAACCCAACCACAGTCCAGGAGGTTCCTCCAGTGTATGGATGATAACTTCCTCCTGCAAATGGTGGATGAGCCAACCAGGAGAGGAGCGCTGCTGGATGTCATCCTCACTAACAAGGAGGATCTGGTTGAAGCAGTAAGGGTTGAGGGCTGCCTTGGTTGCAGCGACCATGAGATGGTGGAGTTCAGGATCTTGTGTGGTAGGACTAGTAGAATAGCAAGCAGAATTGCGACCCTGGACTTTAGCAGGGCAAACTTTGGCCTTTTTAAGGAATTGCTAGGGGAAATCCTATGGGCAAGGCTGTTTGAAGGTAAAGGGGCCCACGATAGTTGGTTGACATTCAAGGATTGCTTTTTCCGAGCTCAAGATCGGAGCATCCCGACACATAGGAAGTCAAGGAAGAGGGCCAGGAGACCTGCGTGGCTAAATAGGGAATTGCTGGGTATGCTCAAGTGGAAGAGGAGAGTTTACAGGTAATGGAAGGAGGGGCTGGCCACTTGGGAGGAATATAAGGCTGCTGCTAGAGGATGAGGGAAGGCAGCTAGGATGACTAAGACCTCCTTAGAATTAAACCTGGCGAGAAGGGTCAAGGACAGCAAAAAGAGCTTTTTCAAATACATGGCAGACAAAACTAACACCAGAGGCAATGTAGGCCCACTGATGAACGGGATGGGTGCCCTGGTGACAGAAGATGCAGAGATGGCAAAGTTACTGAATGCCTTCTTTGTCTCTGTCTACTCTGCTGCAGGCAGAGGAATGGGTTACAGACCGGTTGAGCAATCTGGACATCCATAAATCCATGGGTCCAGATGGGATGCACCCGCGGGTGCTGAGGGAACTGGCGGAAGTCATTGCTAGACCACTCGCCATCATCTTTACCAAGTCTTGGGAAACGGGAGAGGTGCCTTAGGACTGGAGGAAAGCGAATGTCACTCCAGTCTTCAAAAAGGGCAAGAAGGAGGACCCGGGTAACTATAGACCGGTCAGCCTCACCTCCATCCCTGGGAAAGTGATGGAACACCTTATCCTTAGTGCCATCTTAAGGCATATCAAGGATAAGAGGGTTATGAGGGGCAGTCAACATGGCTTCACCAAGGGGAAATCATGCTTGACCAATCTCTTAGCCTTTTATGAGGAAATAACACAATGGATGGATGATGGCAGAGCGGTGGATGTGGTCTACCTTGACTTCAGCAAAGCATTTGACACAGTCTCCCACAGCATCCTCACAGCTAAATTGAGGCAGTGTGGTCTGGATGATCAGGTAGTGAGGTGGACTGTGAACTGGCTGAAGGAGAGAAGCCAGAGAGTTGTAGTCTATGGGGCGGAGTCCAGTTGGAAGCCTGTAACTAGTGGAGTGCCTCAAAGGTCAGTACTGGGACCAGTATTTAATATATTCATCAATGATTTAGATGAGGGAATTGAGTGTACTATCAGCAAGTTTGCTGATGACACTAAGCTGGGAGGAGTGGCTGACACGCCAGAAGGCTGTGCTGCCATCCAGCGAGACCTGGACAGGCTGGAGAGTTGGGCAGGGAGTAACCTGATGAAATATAACAAGGGAAAGTGTAGAGTCCTGCATCTGGGCAGGAACAACCCCAGGTTCCAGTATAGGTTGGGGAACGACCTGTTAGAGAGCAGTGTAGGGGAGAGGGACCTGGGGGTCCTAGTGGACGACACGATGACCATGAGCCAACACTGTGCCTTTGTGGCTAAGAAGGCCAATGGCATCCTGGGGTGTATTAGAAGGGGGGTGGTTAGTAGGTCGAGAGAGGTCCTCCTTCCCCTCTACTCTGCCCTGGTGAGACCGCATCTGGAATATTGTGTCCAGTTCTGGGCCCCTCAGTTCAAGAAGGACAGGGAGCTGCTGGAGAGAGTCCAGCGCAGGGCAACGAAGATGATCAAGGGAGTGGAGCATCTCCCTTATGAGGAAAGACTGAGGGAGCTGGGTCTCTATAGTTTGGAGAAGAGGAGACTGAGGGGTGACCTTATAAGTGTCTATAAATATATAAAGGGGGAGTGTCACGAGGATGGAGCCAGGCTCTACTCAGTGGCAAACAATGATAGGACAAGGGGTAATGGGTACAAACACAAGAGGTTCCACTTAAACTTGAGAAGAAACTTCTTCTCAGGGTGACGGAACACTGGAACAGGCTGCCCAGGGAGGTTGTGGAGTCTCCTTCCCTGGAGACATTCAAAACCCACCTGGACACATTCCTGTGTAACATTATGTAGGTGTTCCTGCTCTGGCAGGGGGATTGGACTAGATGATCTTTTGAGGTCCCTTCCAATCCCTAGCATACTGTGATACTGTGATACTGTGTGATATTGCCTCTTTTCTGTCTTGTTTCGGTGTTCGCTGTCCAGCACTAATTTCATATTTTAGGTGCTTTACTATTTGTTTTTTTTTTTTTGGGGGGGGTGTTGGTATGTTTTTTTTTTGGATATCCTGTATTCCTGGAGCCCCAGAAAATTTAAGAGGCTTACCGTCCAGGCAAAACAGGCCTCTTCTGTCTGGGTGGCTATTAAGATGTCGTCTACATACTGCAATAGCTTCCCTTCTTCCGGCGGAGCCTCCCAGGACTCTAAGTCTTTTGAAAGTTGTTCTCCAAACAGGGTGGGTCTGTTCTTAAATCCCTGAGGCAGCACCGTCCACGTGAGCTGGGTTTTGTGCCCACTCTTAGGGCTTTCCCAAAGATTTTCTGGCTGGCTTCGTGGAGAGGGAGGCAAAAGAAGGTATCTTTCAGATAATAGGGTATATGGATTTGCTACCACAGGGTACTTTGTTTGGGCAAACTCCTTCCCTATCTTCCTTCCTCAGGGGGTATTGTTTAGTTCTGGCTGGCTGTTTTCCCTCCTTGAGCTTAATCTGGATCGGGGGTACACTTTTGGCCCTTCCAGGTATGTTTGTAGCCCATGCCCCTGGGAATACCTGATTCAGTATATCTTCCCTGACTTCTTCCTCGATGTGACTAGTGATGAAAACTAAGTTTAACATCTTTCTATACTGTTGGTTGTTTACTTTTAAAGTGATCTCACCTCCTTTGAAAATAATAGTCGCTGGCCAGGACATCTCCTGGCTGGCTCACCAAACTGATACCTGGATAGACTCCACGACTCGTTAAAGTCGTAAAGTAGGTATGCTTTATTCAGCGCTGAGGCGAATGGGGGATATCTCCTTCAAAGTCACGTGCACCTCAGCATCGTTTCCCCTCTACATTTATCCTCTAAAGTTATACATATGCATGAGGTTACACAACACGCCTATACATATTCATGTCCTATCCCCGCTTCATATTATAATGAGCTAAATGATCCTTTGCGCTTATGCAGTGACTCCTGGTGGTCATACGCGAGGGTCTCAGCATGAAGTAAACGACTTTTCCTCGATCCTGAACTTTTCACCTCTAGTCGTTAGGCATGCTCCCTGGAGGCTTGGTCATTGTCCAAACTGCAGAGCCAATTTCAGCTGGCCTGAGCGTCCAAAGGATGGGAACCAAGGCATGGTCCCTACCTATTAACAATAGCCATGTCCTTGCATCTCGTTCTAGCATGCACGGCAAGTATGATAAGCATGAACGAGCAGTAACATAGTTAAGCAAGCAGCTTAACCCTAACCCCCCTGTGCACCCTTCGAATCAGAAGGATACAAATATACCCCCTCCTCCAGGTTATCAGTTCTTTAGAAATAGACAGGTTAAAGTCATTTGTCACTTATAAGGTCACCCCTCAGTCTCCTCTTCTCTAAACCCAGCTCCCTCAGTCTTTCCTCATAAGGGAGATGCTCCACTCCCTTAATCATCTTTGTTGCCCTGCGCTGGACTCTCTCCAGCAGCTCCCTGTCCTTCTTGAACTGAGGGGCTCAGAACTGGACACAATATTCCAGATGCGGTCTCACCAGGGCAGAGTAGAGGGGAAGGAGGACCTCTCTCGACCTACTAACCACCGCCCTTCTAATACACCCCAGGATGCCATTGGCCTTCTTAGCCACAAGGGCACAGTGTTGGCTCATGGTCATCCTGTCCTCCACTAGGACCCCCAGGTCCCTCTCCCCTACACTGCTCTCTAACAGGTCGTTCCCCAACCTATACTGGAACCTGGGGTTGTTCCTGCCCAGATGCAGGACTCTACACTTTCCCTTGTTATATTTCATCAGGTTACTCCCTGCCCAACTCTCCAGCCTGTCCAGGTCTCGCTGGATGGCAGCACAGCCTTCTGGAGTGTCAGCCACTCCTCCCAGCTTAGTGTCATCAGCAAACTTGCTGATAGTACACTCAATTCCCTCATCTAAATCGTTGATGAATATATTAAATAATACCGGTCCCAGTACTGACCCTTGAGGCACTCCACTAGTTACAGGCTTCCAACTAGACTCCGCCCCATAGACTACAACTCTCTGGCTTCTCTCCTTCAGCCAGTTCACAGTCCACCTCACTACCTGATCATCCAGTCCACACTTCCTCAATTTAGCTGTGAGGATGCTGTGGAAGACTGTGTCAAATGCTTTGCTGAAGTCAAGGTAGACCACATCCACCACTCTGCCATCATCCATCCACCGTGTTATTTCCTCATAAAAGGCTAAGAGATTGGTCAAACATGATTTCCCCCTGGTGAAGCCATTTTGACTGCCCCTCATAACCCTCTTATCCTTGATATGACTTAAGATGGCACCAAGGATAAGGTGTTCCATCACTTTCCCAGGGATGGAGGTGAGGCTGACCGGTCTATAGCTACCTGGGTCCTCCTTCTTGCCCTTTTTGAAGACTGGAGTGACATTTGCTTTCCTCCAGTCCTCAGTCACCTCTCCCGTTTCCCAAGACTTGGTAAAGGTGATGGAAAGGGGTCTAGCAATGACTTCCGCCAGTTCCCTCAGCACCCGCGGGTGCATCCCATCTGGACCCATGGATTTATGGATGTCCAGTTTGCTCAACCGGTCTCTAACCCATTCCTCATCAACTAAGGCAAACCGCTCCGTCGACCTGACTTCATCTAAGGTCTCAGGGGTACAGGGCTCTTCAGGACTGCCTGCAGCAGAGTAGACAGAGACAAAGAAGGGATTCAGTAACTCTGCCATCTCTGTATCTTCTGTCACCAGGGCACCCATCCCGTTCATCAGTGGGCCTACATTGCCTCTGGTGTTAGTTTTGTCTGCCACGTATTTGAAAAAGCTCTTTTTGCTGTCAGTCGAAAGAAGAGGTTAGCCCATTTGAAATGTTGCATGGAAGACCATATCAGTCCCAGTTTAAAGGAGAAAGTCTTCAGGAAGTGGGAGAAGGCTATCTCTGACAGTTTCTGATCAATCTGGGAAAACAATAAGCAAGCCCTCTTCCCGTTTGTTCCACTTAGTTTTGGGGTTGGGTTTTGGGGTTAGGTTTAGCGTTAGGGTTAGGGTTTGGAGATGGTCTTGGAGGAAGGAGTTGGAGTTAGAAGCTGAAGGTTATAGTTTCAGGTTTGACTTAGGAGTTGGAGGCTAGGGTTAGGGTTGAACACCTATACCTAAGGCCAGTAATCGCTGTAACAAAGTTCACTTTGTTACAGTTACAGTGTAACAGAGTATAGTATTCTAGTTCCAGTTTCGAGGTTAGGGTTAGCATTAGGGTTAGGGTTTGGAGTTGGACTTTGGTGAAGGAGTTGGAGGTGGAGGAAGGAGTAGGAGATAGGACTTGGAGGTTAGGGTTTGGAGTTAGAGTTAGGAGTTGGAGGTAGGATTTGGAGTTAGGAGTTTGAGGTTAGGGTTAGGGTTGAACACTTATACATAAGCGTAGAAATCGCTGTAATTAAGTTCACTTTGTTACAGTTACAGTGTTAAAACAGTATGGTATTACAGTCAGTTTGTTACAGTTACCGTGTAAGAAAGGCCCTTCCCATTCCAGTTATGGTTGGGGTTGGGTTTGCGTTTAAGGTTGGGCTTAAGGTTAGGGTTCACAGGTTAGAGTTTGGAGTTGGAGGAAAAGCTGGATTTAAAAGTTGGAGTTATTATTTGGAGGTAGGAGTTGGATGTTAGGGTTAGGTTTGAACACCTATACATATGGGTAGAAATTGCTGTAACAAAGTGAACTTTGTTACAGTTACAGTGTAACGGAATATAGTATTACACTCACTATGTTCCAGTTACAGTGTAAGAAAGGCACTTCCAGTTTGTTCCAGTTAAGGTTGGATTTTGGGTTGATTTTGGGGTGAGGGTTAGGTTTTGGAGTTGTATGAAGGAGTTGGAGTTAGGAGTCGGAGGTTAGTGTTTGGAGTTGTAGATAGGAGTTGGATGTAGGAGTTGGAGTTTAGGGTTTCCAGTTAGATTTAGGAGTTGGAGGTAGGTTTTGGAGTTTAGTAGCTGGAGGTTAGGGTTAGGGTTAGGGTTAGGGTTAGGGTTAGGGCTGAGCACGCCTATGTAAGGGTAGAAATTGCTGTAATAAAGTTCACTTTGTTACAGTTATAGTGTAACAGAGTATAGTGTTACAATCACTATGCTTCAGTTTCAGTGTAAGAAAGGCACTTCCAATTCCTTCCAGTTAAGGTTGGGGTTTGGGTTGATTTCGGGGTTAGGGTTAGGGTGAGGCCTAAGGTATGGAGTTGGATGAAGGAGTTGGAGGTAGGAGTTGGAGGTTAGGGTTTGGAGTTGTAGGTAGGAGTTGGAGGTAGGAGCTGGAGATTAGTGTTTGGAGTTGGAGATAGGAGTTGGACGTTAGGCTTTTGGATTTGGAGTTAGGAGTTGGAGGTTGGATTTGGAGTTAGGAGTTGGAGGTAGGATTTGGAGTTAGGCGTTGAAGGTTAGCTTTAGGGTTGAATACCAATAGGTAAGGGTGTAAATCGCTGTAACAGTGTTCACATTGTTACAGTGTAACAGAGTGTCATGGTTTAAACCCACTCAGACAGCTCGTTCACTCACTCCCCCCTTCTTGAACTCCTTCTACTCACAGAGGGATGGAGAGGAGAATTGAAAAGAATGCAACTCCCACGGGTTGAGATAAGAACAGTTTAGTAATGAAGGTATAACACAAATTACTACTGCTACCACCAATAATAATAAGAGAAATAACAAGGGAAGAGAATACAGCACCTCACCACCAGCCGACCGATAACTTGCCCCCCCAGCCCAACCAAGCACCAACCGATACCTCCTCCAACCCCCGCAGTCCTACCAGCCCTTCCGGCTAACTCCCATTTACATCCTGGGCATGACGTGCTGTGGTATGGAATACCTCTTTGGTTAGTTTGGGTCAGGTGTCCTGTCTCTGCTTCCTCCCGGCTTCCCCTCCTCCCTGGGAGAGCATGAGGCTCATAAAGTCCTTGGCCAGACCAAAACATCAATATTATCAGCTCTGTTCCCAGGCCGAAAGTCAAAACACAGCACTGCACCAGCTACCAAGAAGGAGAAAAATGACTGCTACTGCTGAACCCAGGACACAGAGTATAGGATTTCACTCACTTTATTACTGTTATACTGTAAGAAAGGCCCTTCCCGTTTGTTCCAGTTATGGTCGGGGTTGGGTTTGGTTTTAGGGTTTGGGTTAGAGTTTGGAGTTGGAGGAAGGAGCTGGAGTTTGGAGTTGGAGGTACTATTTGGAGTTAGGAGTTGGATGTTAGTGTTAGGGTTGAACACCTATAGGTAAAGGTAGAAATTGCTGTAACAAAGTTCAATTTGTTACAGTTACAGTGTAACAGAATATAGTATTACTCTCACTATGTTACAGTTACAGTGTAAGCATGGCCCTTCCAGTTTGTTCCAGTTAAGGTTGGGTTTTGGGTTGATTCTACGGCTACTTGAAGCTGTTCAGCTACCTGAGGAAGTAGCTATTATGCATTGTAGAGGGCATCAACAAGGTGACTCTGATCAGGAAATTGGAAATAATTTGGCTGATTTTGAAGCCAAATGAGTAGCTGAACAATCTCAAATCATGTCCTTAATCCCTGACTGCAAATTAACAATTGAAAAATCTAAACCTAGGTATTCAAAAGAGGATAGAAAAATGATTGAGGATCTAAAGGGACAGGAAAATAAAGAGGGTTGGGTTCAGATACCTGATGGGTGAATTGTAATCCCCTATAACCAACTCTGGGCATTAGTTCAGGAAGAACATAATAAAACTCATTGGGGTAGCAACTCTTTATGTAAATACTTAGGCAAACAAATTGTAGGAAGGAATCTATACAGGACAGTTCAATTAGTGACAAAACAATGTCAGCTATGTCTTAAGAATAATCCTAAAACTGAAAATAGAAATCAAATTGGGACAATTGGGACAGGAAGTTATCTGGGACAGCAGTGGCAAACAGATTTTTCTGAATTACCAAGTGTCCTGGGTTCAGCAGTAGCTGAAGGGGGTTATCAATATTTGTTGGTGTTAACGGATACTTTTTCAGGCTGGCCAGAAGCATTCCCTTGTACGATAAATAATGCAAGACAAGTGATTAAAACAGTATTAAATGAAATAATACCTTGTTTTGGAGTACCAGCGGCAATTTCTTCTGACCGGGGTTCACACCTTAGTGCAAAATTCTTACAAGAAATTAGCAAAAAATTAGAAATTGATTAACAACTACATGTTCCATATAGGCCTCGGGCCAGTGGGCAAATAGAAAAGATGAACCATCTGATTAAACAACAGATCAGTAAAATATGTCAGGAAACTAATTTATATTGGTGCCAGGCTTTACCACTGCTCTATTAAGAATTCAAACTAAACCTCGGTTGAAAGAAGAGGTTAGCCCAATTGAGATTTTGTATGGAAGACCATATCAGTCCCGGTTTAAAGGAGAAAGTCTTCAGGAAGTGGGAGAAGGCTATCTCCGACAGTTTCTGATCAATCTGGGAAAACAATTGGAGGAGATAAATAAGAGAATAGTAGGGACAAGAGCAAGAAGTTTGGATTATCCGATTCACCCTTTAAGATCTGGAGACCGAGTTTATGTTAAGAATTTGTCAGGAGATCCTCTACAGGAGAAGTGGAGTGGACCGTACCAGATATTACTGACCACCTTTACAGCAGTGAAGAAAAGGAACAACCTGCTTGCATACATTATTCAAGAATAAAGAAAGCACCAGACCCAGAGTAGACATGGCGGATCGAACCTTCAGGACCCTTAGGTATGAAATTGCGTTGGTCATAATTTGGACTCGTATGATAACTGGCGCACAAGCTTGGGACCATAACTTATACCTTAAATTAGTGCAGGATGTTACTAATGTTTTTAATCGTACTGACTGTTGGGTGCATGTTCACTTGCCTAAATCAGGAGAAAGCCTGGATCTCCCATTAATTGGAGTTCCAATTCCTAACACTGTCTCATGGACAAATTTGTGGGTGAACACTAGCAATCTGTTTTCAAAGGAAAGGTTAGAATTTGGAATAGTTAATCCTAATCCAAGTAATAAATATTGCACCTTGGTCAGGGTAAACATCACTTAGCAACAACCAAAAACATAGGCATCACCAGCACTGTTCCCAGTCTGGAAGTCAAAGCACAGTGCTGCACCAGCTACCAAGAAGGAGAAAAATTGTCTGCTACTGTTAAACCCAGGACACTGGGTCTAAAACAGCCCTGCAATCTCCCTGCACTCTCATATGCTAGCAGAAATAAAAGTGCACAAGCAGCCCTGTGACCATCAATCTCCCTTCGTATAGCATTATCCAGTCCAATTCCTAACACTGTCTCATGGACAAATTTGTGAGCGAACACTAGCAATCTACGTCTGAGGGAAAGATTAAAATTTGGAATAGTTAATCCTAATCCAGGTAATAAATATTACACCTGTGCACAAAGATGTATTACACCAGGAACCAGGGTAGGAAATCATGCTTGTTTAAATGCCACAGATGTAGGTCACCATTCAAATTGCAATCATACTATTAATATAGATGGCATCGTATCTCAGTGGTGGCCCGTTCCTAAAGGGAAAGGATGGTATTGGTTATGTGGAGGAAATGCTTATAAGACTCTACCCCCCAAATGGAAGGGGGTATGCACCTTAGGTGATGTAATATCCAATTTTACTATTATCGACAGGTATCCTTCCGAGATCTGGATAAGAAGTTTTGCTAAACGGGTCAAGCGAGGGTTTATCCCTATTATTGAATGGCACACTGCATTTCGTAGTTTTGTAAGAGGGCTAATTCCATCTTTGGGACTAAATGAATTAGAGAAGGTAATTGTAAATATATCAGCAACCATAGAGGAAATGGAAAGTAAAAGCATTGATGTAATTCAGGCAGAACAACAAGAGATAACTAGCCTATCTAAAGTGGTGCTACAAAACCGAATGGCTGTAGACATGTTACTGGCATCACAAGGAAGGGTTTGTTCCATAATCAATGAAAGCTGTTGTTCCTATATAGACCAAAGTGTCAGAATTGAAACCGATCTGGAAGAAATTTGGAAACAATCTAAGATATTTCATGAAATGGCCATGAATGACACCTCCTGGGGTTTTGAAGAAATATGGTTACCCTATCTCTCCTGCTTGAAGCAACTGGTTGCAGGAATATTGATGTTCATTATTTTAATATTGATTACTTGTGGTATGATACAATGTTCCCTCTGGTGTTGTAAATGGTGTATGATAAATTATGAAGATTGGAAAAGGAATGAAATTAAGCACCAAGTAGAAAGGGGAAATTATTTCAAAAAGACTTTTGGTGGTAATGGTAATATATGAAATGTTGCAAAAGAATTTGCAAAAGGACAGAAAAAGGGGGGAATTTGAGACAAGGGGGGCACAAAATCACAAAATGGAATATAGAAACCTTTAGAATTAGTTACAGAATGTTGTGAAGCCTATGTACTGAACAAGTAACCATATAAGGAATGAAATTTATGGGGATAAGATGGTGGCTATGAAACAAGGGGGCACAAAATCACAAAATGGAATATAGAAACCTTTAGAATTAGCTTTAAGTAATGTTAAGTTTGATGGCTTTGTAACAGTAGCAATGGAAAATTACTGAGGTGCATGATACACAGAAAAAAAAAGTAGAGTATAGCTAGAGAACACACTGAGAATTCTTGTGCAAGATAAATCATTATAGTTGACATAGTTTTATGAAAAGCAGTCTAGAAGAACAGGACATGGGGATAAGGAGTATCTGGGAACCGCAGGTGTCCAGGATGGGCTACAGTTAAACTAACTGATAAGTAGGAGGATAGGAGGATTATTATGTCTCTGGTGCTGTCCTGGTTTAAATCCAGTCAGGTAACTCGTTCACTCACTCCCCCCCTTCTTTCCCTCCCCCTACTACCGGAGGGATGGAGAGGAGAATCGAAAAGAATGCAACTCCCACGGGTTAAGATAAGAACAGCTTAGTAACTAAGGTATAACACAAATCACTACTGCTACTACCAATAATAACAATGATAAAGGAAATAACAAGGGAAGAGAATACATCACCTCACCACCAGCCAACCGATAACTCGCCCTCCCCAATCCAACCACGCTCTGACCGATATCTCCTCCAACCCCTCAGTCTACCACCCCTTCCGGCCAACTCCCAGTTAAATCCTCGGCATGACGTGCTGTGGTATGGAATACCTCTTTGGTCAGTTTGGGTCAGGTGTCCTGTCTCTGCTTCGTCCCGGCTTCCCCTCCTCCCTGGCAGAGCATGAGGCTCACAAATTCCTTGACCCAACCAAAACATCATTGTTATCAGCTCTGTTCCTGAGCTGAAAGTCAAAACACTGCACTGCACCAGCTGCCAAGGAGAAAAATGACTGCTACTGCTGAACCCAGGACAGGTGCTAATGAACCAATTGAACTGATATGAGCATCTACTGTGCGTGCTTCAAAGGCTGCCTGAAGTGATGGAGATTGTTGGAAGAAGTAAACAACCCTCAGAGACCACCACAATTCTGTACGCATGGGGGGAACTTTCTGGAAAATGTATCTAATCCATACATAGCCTCATGAATATGTATGTATGCCCAGTGGCTATAAAAGGACGGCTTGTGTAGCAATTTGGGGACACACATTAAGAGAAGCTATCCCCCGTGTCTCCCGGCGCCGGAATAAAGAATACCTGCTTGTCAACTTAAAACTTTGTTGTTGAGTATGTTCCTGGAGTTTTCTCCGAATCAATACAGTCCTGTAAACCTGATTCTCCCTCTCCTCTACCTGGCTGGAGGCATAGGCCCTCTAATAGTGATCAATAGGGCTCCTTCTGTTAATAACTGAGACTTGCATTGGTGTGCATGGGGAGCTGGATAGATTGCATAGATCGTCTCTCAATAATTTGAAGTCCTGGGTCGGGAGTGTTTCCACAGCTGAAATAATGGAAGGAGTGAGATTGTCTTCGAACTCTCAGAGTTGACAAGTCAGTTCATCAACTGTTCATGGCGCTACGTCACTCCAGGTCATTGGGGCCAATGAGTTGGCATATGATCATGGAGCACTTGTGTCCTGGGTTCAGCAGTAGCAGTCATGTTTCTCCTTCATGGTAGCTGGTGCAGTGCTGTGTTTTGACTTCCAGCCTGGGAACAGTGTCGGTGATACCGATGTTTTCAGTTGTTGCTAAGTGATGTTTACCCTGACCAAGGACTTTGTGAGGCTCATGCTCTGCCAGGGAGGAGGGGAAGCCAGGATGAAGCAGAGACGGGGCACCTGACCCAGGCTAGCCAAAGAGGTATTCCATACCACAGCACATCATGCCCGGTGTGGGGCGTAACTGGGAGTTACCCGGAAGGACACAGGCTTCCGGGTGGGACTCATTTCTTGGCCGGTGGTATTGTATTCTCTTCCCTTGTTATTTTCTCTTATAATTGTTGTCGTTGGTAGTAGCAGTAGTGATTTGTGTTGTACATTGGTTGCTGGATTGTTCTTGTCTCAACCCATAGGAGTTGCACTCTTTCGATCCTCCTCCCCGTTCCTCTTGGAGCAGGGAAGGGGAGAGCCCCGGGGGGCTGGCCCTCAATTGCTCTCAGCCCGGCACCACTCACTGGGAGTGAGTGAACAAGCTGTCTGGCTAGGGTTTTAACCACAACAACTTGGTATAAGTTTCTGCCACATAGGTTGTGTACATTCAACTTCATCGGGATCTACGGATACATTCCCAACATCTGGCTTATGATAGTTCATCTCTAGAATGGCTGGTTCCTTCAGGAACTGGATTCATCTCTCTATCATGGTCCACTTTCCTGAGCGACTCCTAACATCGTCCTTATAGGGAAACCTTTCTTTCACAGCTGCCAAGAGCTGCCTCCAAAGGCTGAAGACTTGTTTCATTTTTGCAGTCTGTTCCAGATTTGTAGGATTCCCATGTCCAATGTCTGGACACCAAACACAATGTAAACAATCAAATGCTCTAGTCTATTTATTGTGTTATTAATGTGAAGCAAATATACACTAATGCAAAGCAAGTTGCATACATACATACTGACCCCTGGTTGCATGGGATACCACCGAGCAGGAGAAGGAGATGGAACATGTTGCCCAGTCAGAGTGGTTGTAGACAGTGTGTCGTCAGGGCGTCCCCTGAATCAAGATGTGCGCCTGGCCTTCTCACTTGTCCAACTCTGCATAGGTCCTTATATTCCCCTTGGGCTGGAGTGAAAAATTACCATTTGCAACGTCTTCAAACATGTGGCCAGTGTGTGAACAGCTGTTTACCAGTATAAGACTCCCTTTTTCTAACAGCTGTGTTAGCTCCCCTATTTGCAAGGTTATGATACCACAACCTATGCCAAACAATACTTTTCCATTTTTGTGTGTTTCACCACAGACCATTATCTATTGTCACTGACACATAATCGCTTTGTCAGTTCCTCCTTCCCTAGCAAGTGATCCCAGCTGCTTGGCTTCCCTACCTTCTAGTTTATGACCCCATCGTCCCAGCATCAGAACAACCAGGTGACAATGTGCTCCCCTGGAAGATGGGTGAAATCTCTTTGCATATTTCACAGTTCAGTCCTGGTCCAGTAAGAGCTTTACCAAACCAGTTTGCCAACAGTTTGTCTCCAACCCCTGCTAGCAGTGGTGCTTTGGACTTGACATCCAGTAACACTGATAAAATTATTAAAGAAGAGTCTCTGAGTATGCTTTTCCCTTTCAGAGGTAGGGGTAAATTTAAAAACACCACTTGTGACATTTGTGGCAAAAACACTTGCGGCAAAACATTTGCTTGTCAGAGTGCCTTGGACATTCATTACAGAAGTCATACCAAAGAGAGACCATTTATTTGCACAGTTTGCAGTCGTGGCTTTTCCACAAAGGGTAATTTGAAGCAGCATATGTTGATACATCAAATGCGAGATCTACCATCACAACTTTTTGAGCCCAATTCCAGTATCGGCCCTAATCAGAACTCTTCGGTTATGCCTGATAATTCCCTGTCATTGATCATAATGACCGAGGTTAACAGCTTTGTGCATAGCTCTCTTCAGGATAGCAAAGAAACACCCTCTGGTCTTGTTGCTTCAGGGCCTCTGTCCTCCTCTGCCATGTCTCCTGTCCTGCTTCCTGCTCTCCCCCAAAGTACCTCCAAACAGCACTACTGCAACACATGTGGGAAAACATTTTCTTCCTCCAGTGCGCTGCAGATCCATGAAAGGGCACACACTGGTGAGAAACCTTTTGCCTGCACTATATGTGGTAGAGCATTCACAACAAAAGGCAATCTGAAGGTACTTTATCCTCTTGCTCTTCTTAGGTTTCATTTTCTCCTTGCTGTTTTTATATTTTCATTTTATTTTTTACATCTGTTGTGTTTGCAAGCAGTGGTACCTTTGGGTATTTGTGGTGTGACAAATGGTGTGTTTAGTCAGCTCTGGTAGACCTAGATAGCCTCTTGTCTCCCTGTGGCCTTGGAAGCACAAGCTGGTTTTGATGCTTTATTAAAATTCATCTGCCAGCAAAGACTGTCTATGTAGAGTGTGAAACAGAACAGCCAAATGATGGTAAGAAGTATTAATTAACAGAGAAATGCTTTCTGTAACACACCTCTTTAAGAAGCGAAAGACTCTTGAATGTGCTGCTTTTCATAACTGGAACTAATGGGTATTACTTTAATTGATTATATAACTAAAATTTCCTACTGATACGTGTTTGAAAAAGCAAATATACTTAAGTTTTAGAACACCAATTGAGCGCTTTACTGTGTACGTTTTTCTGCTGAGAGAGTATTTCTCTAGAGGTTGCTGCCAGTAATGTGAGATGAATAATTACTTTCAGGCCATTCTGTCTATGCACAAGCAATCAGTAAAGGATACTTTCTGCCTGTCTGAAAAAGATGTTTATAAGGTAAAGGGTGTAAAATACAATACTTACCATTGCTTTGAAAGTAGACATAGCAATTCTAGCCCTGAAAGCAGCTCTCTTGCAATTGACAGAATAACGTGAAGTCATTATAAACTAAATACATGTAATAAAAAAGAGTAAGGCGCAGGGGGCATCTCGGTTTGGTAAATTGGTTTGGTAAGCGTATGCAAGGTTTGGAAGCCTTCTGTAAATCGAGATAGGAAATCTCATAGGTAAAGGCGTACACCCGGCTGCTAGCATCCGTTTGGTATACACCCACAATAAGCAGGGGGCACCTTGTGGTTTGTGTCCTACAGGACGCAGGGGGTGTCTTGTAGAAGAGGGTTTGGATTTTAGTGGTATACACCCGCAAGAAGCAGGGGGCTTCTTTTGGTTTGGGTGGGTCATACAAAACGCAGGGGGTGTTGTGTGGAAGTGATTTTGAATCTTATTGGTAAAAGTATTCAAATTGGCATTCGATTTGTTTTGTGGCTCTTTAGAGTGCTGATTTTGGTCTTGTGATTTTGGTATGGGTGAACTGTATTATTAATTGTTGTCTGTTTGATAGAATTTTAGTCTCTGTATCTGTTTCAAGTGCTGTAACTGCGTGGAGTGAGTATGTGGGATCCCTAGTGTGTGTGAGTGAGAGATTGATAATGGGAAATCAGCAGACTGAGGAGATCATGAAAAAGGGTCCTTTAGGGTGCATTTTGGCACACTGGAAAGAATTGGGAGGGTCTCCTGGGGGCTTGGTAAATAAGAAAACATTCATAAAATATTGTAAGCAATGGTGGCCTTTGTACACTCTGGAGGATCAGGAAAAATGGCCTAAAAATGGAACTCTGAATTATAATACATTGTTGCAATTAATGTTGGTTTTGAGGCGGCAAGGAAAATGGGATGAAGTAATATATGCAGATATGTTTTTCACATTGCGAAATCACTTGGAATGGCAAGAAGAATGTGGCATTAATATAGCACCTTCGGATACTTTAATTTTAGCTTTAGAAAAAGAAAGGAAGCAGGCAGGGAATAGATTGGAAAGATGTTGTTCTGGTTGTGATATTGGGGAAATTTGCTTGAAACTTAAGAAACGAGCTGAGGATAACAGAGTTGAGGATAGAATGGAGGATTACGTTTCCCCAAAAGTACCGGATCAGAGACCACCTCCGATTGAGGAGGAATCCTCTGATTCAGATGAGGAGCAAGAACAAAGTGTAAAGCAAGAACAAAGTGTAAAAAGGTTGG
This sequence comes from Pezoporus flaviventris, assembly GCF_033815535.1. Taxonomy (NCBI): domain Eukaryota; kingdom Metazoa; phylum Chordata; class Aves; order Psittaciformes; family Psittacidae; genus Pezoporus; species Pezoporus flaviventris. The sequence goes on along the minus strand of NW_026892669.1, from coordinate 1,635,359 downwards.
TGGAAAAAAACTGAAATTGTCCAATATAAGTGATTTATAAAAGGTACTGTCTTTGTGCAGTCAGCTCTTCCCTTGTGCATCCATCTTTGGGAAGGTTCTGGGATGGCAGGGCCTGGACATGAGGGATGTGGGACTATAGTGCTGTCAAAGGCATGTGCAGCTAAATGCTGTTGGAACAAGTCCGGAGAAGGTCCACGAGGATGATTAGGGGACTGGAGCACCTCCCGTATGAAGATAGGCTGAGAAAGTTGGGGCTGTTCAGCCTAGACAAGAGAAGGCTGCGTGGAGACCTCATAACAACCTTCAGTATCTGAAGAGGGCCTATAGGGATGCTGGGGAGGGACTGTAGTGACAGGACAAGGGGTAATGGGTTAAAACTTAAATAGGGGAAGTTTAGATTGGATATAAGGAAGAAGTTCTTTACTGTAAGGGTGGTGAGGCACTGGAATGGGTTGCTCAGGGAAGCTGTGAATGCTCCATCCTGGCAGTGTTCAAGGCCAGGTTGGACGAAGCCTTGGGTGGCATGGTTTAAGGTTGGACGAAGCCTTGGGTGGCATGGTTTAATGTGAGGTGCCCCTGCCCATGGCAGGGGGGTTGAAACTAGATGATCTTAAGGTCCTTTCCAACCCTAACTATTATATGATCCTATGATTCTAAATATATGAGAGTCAGGCAATTTAATCTGCTTTTTTTATATGGATTAGTTTAGCAAAGTGATAGAAGAGACAATTAATGTCTCTATAGCTTTTCATGCCATGACACCAGCTTATTATTTTTAAAACAAATTCTTGGAAGATGATTTTCTACACTGCAACATATAGCCATATTCATTTTAGCAAGTACTAACAGCACTGACAAGGACTGACTTTATTATGAAGCACAGCTGTACATTCCTGAAAATCTTTACTGTAAAAGTATATACTATCTTTTAAACAAACAGATCCCCAAATATTTTACATAAATATTTAAACTCATACTCTTTCCAAACTGAAATCATAATCCCGACAAGGCTCCACCCCTCTGTGCCACTACTGAGTTTATCATACAGACTTATGTTGAGGGACATAACACTGGCATCAACAAAGCACATAAAATACTTGAATGAAATGTGGTTACTGTTCAAAAGTGGAGAAAGGTCACATAAAAATTTAGGGCAGGAAGCAAAGAAAAATTCTCATCACACTCTATAGAAAACTCTTGTAGACTGAAAAAAATAAGTGTGACCTGCTTAGTAAAAGAGTATCTTACTCTACATCATAGTAAAGACTACACACAGCTAAAGAAATACCAGTTTAAAACTTCTATTTAGAGAGTTACAGCACTGGTCTACAAAGAATAAATAAATTAAGCCCTAGAAGAACTTCTAATGGATAAACTACAATTAGAAATCAGCCAAGATGCCAGGATAACATCAGCTTCTGATGGAAAGTGTTATAAGCCATTTTAAGGCTGCCCATAAAGCTCTTGCAAGCAGTAGCCAATTGTCCAAGGCCACCAGAGACCATCCAGCAGCCTGAGACTCTGATTTAAGACTGCATTTCCAACCTGCATGGATACAGAAAATTTTGACAATGTTACTGGATTTTCCAGTATCTCCTCAAGTAGCTCTTCACACAGGACACAACACTTCGACATGCAGATCTTTCAGCATTTCATTCACTATGCTTTTCTCAGGTGTTTCCCTCTTGGCCCTTTCTGACAGTTGTTTCACAGATGATACAAATTGCCTGATGTAGATTTTAAAGGCAGATATTTCAGAAAAAGAATTACAGCTGACATCTTCGGTGCATTGCTTTGTGACACAGATAGTTAGGGAGAATGGTACAGTTGGAAATTAATGTAAGCTGAAAGTGTTCAGAACAACTCAGGATACAAGGTGATTTTGTGCTGTAATTCTCTACTTTTATAACTGTTTTGTGATACGCTTTCTGGGTGAGATACAATGCCCAACAGAGTCAACAGGTCTGTTTCCACTGACTTCTCTGTCCTTCTTATCAAGTCCTAGTGAGGCAGCAATTCCAAGTCAAAGCATACTCAGCAAAGCTTGTACAAAATTAGATCTCGCAATTAGTCTTTCAAACTTCACTCCTTTAGCTTTGGTTGCTGAGTGTAAATTTCCACCTTTTTTTGTCTTTAAAGAGGAAAAAAACTATTCTTTGAGCTAGAGAGGAAGAGACATCACAAACATTTCTGCCTCATCCTGTACTCCCATAAAGAATTCCTAGCATGCTGAGCTAAGTACAGTTCCTGGTTTTTTTTCCCTAGTTTGTTCAATAGTGAAGCAGGACAAGAAAGGAAAACAAGTGTTATTGATGTTATTCAGGTTGGCAGCAACTGACCTGATGCTTGTAAGCTTTCTTTTCATAGCTGTGCTGTGTCTTAAAGACACTGGTCAACAAAACAGCAGAGCTAAGAGCATCATCCTCTAACTTCAGTTCTGTTGGTGAAACAAAACAAAACCAAACAAATAAACAAAAAAAGCCCCACCCTAACATACAGCCCCACAAAGAACTCCCCAAACCAATTCCACTGGATGACTGGGTGGATGTGAGCAGATTTAAACTTACTATCGCTGCAAATTCTCGACATTGAGACTGCATGCGAGTCTTTTCATGAGTGTAATGCCTCTAAGAAAATAACACATTTAAAATAAGACTAATACAAAGGAAATAAGGCCAAAAGAGCATTATAGGAATAAATTAACAGCATCATTTGAGAGTTCTGAAGGTTCTGAATGGCCTTTGGGTACCCCTGGGACATGCCTGCTGATTGTGATGGGGATCAGCATGTTGGCACACATACAGAGTGCATTTTATCCACGACCATTTTGTCTGATCCCGAAAGTTAACCAGCGTTGACTTTGGGTCTTGTCTAAGTTTAGACGACGATATAGGAGGACCAAGAGGTTTTCCCCAGGGCTGGACAGTCATGAGTGGCAGGGCATGTGGGACAGTATGGGTGTGTATCTAGTCCAGTGGGCCCCTCCAGTGCTTTGGAAGCATCAGAGTTGGAAGGCAGCTGTATGGAGTCCCCAATGACAAGTTGCAGAAACTGCTGAAGCGGAGGGTGAATTATTTTGAGCCTGGTGGGCCCATGACACTTCAGGCCATCAGGGCAGAGATGCAACATAGAGATGGACTCATGATCAAGGGGTGGACTTACTTAGCAATGGACACTATTGCCCAGGTTATTCACAAGTGTGAACACTGAACACAGCCTTTCCTGCCCTGAAAGACTTTTTACAAGAGATGGAACCTGACATCATGGACCGAATGGACTCAGCAGCATTATAGGGATTGATCCATGCACTAAGAAATGATCTTTTTCTCCGTGTCTGTGTGTGTATGTGGATGTATATATATGTAAGAGCGATAGTATATGGAAAATGTGGGATCTGAGCATGACGTGAATGGTATGGAATAAGGGGTGGATACTGTCCTTGGTTCAGCAGTAGCAGTCATTTTTTCTCGTTCTTAGTAGCTGGTGCAGCGCTGTGTTTTTGACTGTCGGCCAGGGAACAGTGTTCTCACAGTTCCTCATCTGCCTTCCAAGACTTGGGCTGTGTGGTCTGAGCATTTGCCAGTGAAGACTGAGGCAAAGAAGCCATTAAGAACCTCAGCCTTCTCCAAAACCAGGGTAGCCAGTTCTCCTGATAGCTTCCAGAGAGGGCCCACATTGTCTGTCCCTTGTCTGTCTTTTGTTTTCTACATGCCCAGATTAGCCCTTCCTGTTATCTTTCACATCCCTTGCCAGATTTTATTCTAACTGGGACTTAGCTTTCCTGACCTGATGTCCTGGGTTCAGCAATAGGAGTCATTTTTCTCCTCCTTAGTAGCTGGTGCAGTGCTGAGTTTTTGACTCTCAGCCTGAGAACAGCTCTGATAACACCGATGTTTTTAGTTGTTTCTCAGTAATGTTTACTCTGACCAAGGACTTGCAGAGTCTCCTGCTTTGCCAGGAAGGAGGGGAAGCTGGGAGGAAGCAGGGACAGGACACCTGACCCAAACTAGCCAAAGAGGTATTCCATACCACAGCACATTATGCCCAGTATATACACTTGGGGCAGTTACCTGGAAGGCACAGATCGCTGCTTGGGTGGGGCTGAGTATTAGTTGGCAAGTGGTGAGTGGTTGTATTCTCTTCCCTTGCTATTTCCCTTGTCATTATTATTATTGGTGGTATCAGCAGTGGTTTGTGTTATACCTTACTTACTAGACTATTCTTATCTCAATCCGTGAGAGTTACATTCTTTTGATTCTCTTCCCCATCCCTCTGGGAGCAGGGGAAGGAAGGGGGGGAAGGTGGGGGAGTGAGCGAGCGTCTGCATGGTTCTGGGTTGCCGGCTGGGCTTAAGCAACCTTCATCCTAACTAGAAGGAAGTGCAGCAGGAGGACCAGGAGACCTCCTTGGATGGATAAGGAACTGCTGAGGAAAATTCAAATGAAAAAAGAGGCTTATAATAAGTGGAAGCAAGGACAGGCGGCCTGGGAAGAGTACAGGGTTGTTGTTCGGGAAGCTAGGGACCAGGTTAGGAAAGCTAAGGCCCAGTTAGAATTAAACTTGGCTAGGGGTATTAAGGATAACAGGAAGGGATTCTACAGGTACATAGCAAATAAAAAACAGACAAGGGAGAACGTAGGCCTCCTCAGGAAGCTCTCGGGAGAACTGGCAACACAGGATTTGGAGAAGGCTGAGGTTCTGAATGACTTCTTTGCCTCGGTCTTCCGTCCCTCCATGAGTAGGGGGAGGGAAGGAAGGGGGGGAGTGAGTGAACGAATTACCTGACTGGGTTTAAACCACGACAACTGGCAAAGGCTCTGACCAAACCACCCAAGTCTTGGAAGGCAGACGCAGGGACTGTGAGAATGAAGACCTTGCACCCACTGTAGAAGAGGATCTGGTTCGAGACCATCTTAAAAAGCTGAAAGTGCACAAGTCCATGGGTCCTGATGAGATTCATCCGCGGGTCCTGAAGGAGCTGGCGAATGAAGTTGCAAATCCGCTGGCCATCATATTTGAGAAATAATGGCAGTCAGGTGAAGTTCCCAACGACTGGAGAAAGGGAAATATAACCCCCATTTTCAAGAAGGGGAAAATGGATGACCTGGGGAATTGCTGACCAGTCAGTCTCACCTCTGTGCCTGGCAAAATCTTGCAGCAGATTCCCCTGGATGGCATGCTAAGGCACATGAGAAACCAACAAGGTGCTTGGTGACACCCAGCATGGCTTCACTAAGGGGAAATCCTGCCTGACCAATTTGGTGGCCTTCCATGATGGGGCTATGGAACCGATGGACAGGGGTAGAGCAGTTGAGCTCATCTACCTGGGCTTGTGTAAACCATTCGACACTTTCCCACATGACATCCTTGTCTCTAAATTTTAGAGACATCAATTTGGTGGATGGACCACTCGGTGGATAAAGAACTGGCTGGATGGCCGCACACAAAGTGTTGTGGTCAATGGCTCAATGTCCAGCTAGAGACCAGTAACGAGTGGGGTCCCTCAGGGATTGGTGTTGGGATCGATCTTGTTTAACATTTTTGTCGGTGACATGGACAGTGGGATTGAGTGCGCCCTCAGCAAGTTTGCCGATGACACCAAGCTGTGTGGTTCGGTTGACATGCTGGAGGGAAGGAATGCCATCCAGTGGGACCTAGACACACTTGTGAGGTGGGCTGATGCCAACCTCAGGAAGTTTAACCATGCCAAGTGCAAGGTCCTACACCTGGGTCAAAGCAATTCCAGGCACAGCTACAGGTTGGGCAAAGAAGAAATTCAGGGCAGCCCTGTGGAGAAGGACTTGGGGGTGTTGGTTGATGAGAAAATGAACATGAGCTGGCAGTGTGCGCTTGCGGCCCAGAAAGCCAACCGTATCCCGGGCTGCGTCAGAAGGAGCGTGACCAGCAGGTGGAAGGAGGTGATCCTGCCCCTTTGCTCTCGTGAGACCTCTCCTGGAGTGTCATGTGCAGTTCTGGTGTCCTCAACATAGAAAGGACATGGAACTGTTGGAACGGGTCCAGAGGAGGGCCACGAGGATGATCAGGGGACTGGAGCACCTCCTGCATGAAGACAGGCTGAGAAAGTTGGGGCTGTTCAGCCTGGAGAAGAGAAGGCTGCGTGGAGACCTCATAGCAGCCATCCAGTATCTGAAGGGGGCCTATAGGGGTGCTCTTCATTAGAGACTGTAGAGAAAGGACAAGGGGTAACAGGTTAAAACTTAAACAGGGGAAGTTTAGACTAGATATAAGGAGGAAACTCTTTTCTGTTAGGGTGGTGAGGCACTGGAATAGGTTGCCCAGGGAGGTTGTGAATGCTCCATCCCTGGAGGTGTTCAAGACCAGGTTGGACGAGGCCTTGTGTGACATGGTTTAGTGTGGGGTGTCCCTGCCCATGGCAAGGGGGTTGGAACTAGGTGATCTAAAGGTCCTTTCCAACCCTAACTATTCTATGATCCTATGATTCTAAGCAACGACAGTTCTTTGTGGCGCCCAGCGTTAGGCACAAAGAGTTGAGATCCTACCTTACAGCTGGTATTTGCTGTTTTAGTGTTTATCGGCTGGGGGGCCTGGGCTAATGTTCTTGTTTTGCTGCACTTTATGGTAATGACTTGTAATACAACAGACTCATTGATCATGAAACTGGTCTGGCTTGCATTCCTAGTGTGGTCATCACCTCTATACTTTGGGAGGTATATAATGGAAGTGTTTAGCAATTACACATTTTTATTTTTTTTTCCCCTCCTTGGATGGTCAACCTATGAAGGAGACATTCCCTTACCTACTATTTACAGAATCATTTGAGAGTTCTGAAGGTTTTGGATAGCCTTTAAATACCCTTGAGACTTGCCTGCTGATTGTGATGGGGATCATCATGTTGGCACGCATAGAGTGTTTTTTTTCCCAAGACCATTTCGTCTGATCTCAAAAGTTAAGCAGAATCAGGTTTGGGTCGTGTCTAGGGTTAGATGACGATATAGGAGGACCAAGAGATTTTCTCCTAGGTTGGGTAGTCATGCGTGGCAGGGTGTGTGGGCTAGTATGAGCAAGTATCTAGGCCAGTGGGCCCCTCCAGTGCTTTGGAACTTCACCACTGAACCGGTGCAAAATCCAGAAAAATTAGTAAAACACTTAAATGAGGTTTGTTGTCATCCTGGTCATACCCGAGGGACAAGTCATTGCAACATTCCGGGGCTTGGCCTATGCTTACAGCACCCTTTTCAACACTATCCAGCACCTTCAAAGGTAAAAAAAATGTCTCTGGGTCTGATGGCACAGCAACAGACAACGCAGATACTCCAACTCCATATACAGCAGCTACACCAACTCTAGTGACAACTACAGCAGCTACTCAAGCTCGGACTACAACTTACAATGCAGCTACTCCAACTCCAAATACAGCAACTGCACCAACCCCAGCGACAAGTACAGCATCTACCCAAAACCTGACAGCAACAGACAGCACATCTGCTGGTACTACTCAAACCCCAAGCACAGTGGTTGCACCAACCCTGACAACAGCTACTGATCCCTAGGTTTCCTGACAATATTCCTGTATTCTTCCCAGGCCCCCTGTCCTTGCATCCACCTTTTATAAGCTCCTTATTTCCCCTCTAAGTTTCCTCAGCAGCCTCTTATCCATCTATGGAGCTCTCCTCACCCTCCTCCCCCATTTTCTTCTAGTCGGGACGCAACACTCCTGACCTTGGAGTAGGTGATCCCTGAATATCAGTCAGCAGTCTTGGGCCACCCTGCCTTCTACAGCTTTATCCCATGGAACCTTACTAAGCAGGTTCCTGAAGAGGCCAAAGTCTGCTCTCTTGAAGTCCAGGGCAGTGAGCTTGCTGCATGCTCTTCTCACTGTCCTGAGGATCTCAAACTCAACCATCTCATGATTGCTACAGCCAGGGCTTCCCTGGAGCATCAAATTTCCAACCAGCCCCTCCCTGTTGATGAGCACGAGGTCAAGCATGACACCTCTCCTTTTTGGCTCCTTTATGTCTTGCAAGAGGAAGTTGTATTCCAGACAATCAAGGAACCTCCTGGATTGCTTGTGCTGGGCTGTACCATCCCTCCAACAGATATCGGGGCTGTTGAAGTCCCCCATGAGGACAAGGGCCTGTGAGTGTGAGGCTGTTCCTATCTGTCTATCAAGCGCTTCATCCCCAGAGTCCTCCTGATCATGTGGTCTGTAGCAGATCCCCACAGTAATGTCCCCCATCGCTGTTCTACCTTTGACCCTGACCCGCAAGCTCTCTGTTGACTCATCACCTGTGCCCAGACAAAGGTCCATCCTCTTCAGCCTATGACTGACATAAATAGCTACTCCCCCTCCCCGTCTGCCTGGCCTGTCTTTCCTAAAGAGCCTATAACCTTCCATTCCAACACTCCAGTCATAGGAGCCATCTCACCATGAGAGCCACCATTAGAGCCAGAGCACTAATGAGTTTAAAATTAAAAACCTGAGGCTTTTTGTCATATACATTTTATTCATATAAGGGGCATGGTATATGTGTCCTGAATTTGGACATACCAATCCAGTTCACAATTTGAACAAAGGCGAAGTAGACATATGCTTCCCTCACTGCATACTCTAGCTAGCTCATCTGAGAATTTATTCCTAATTGGATGCTGTTTTCAGTCCTACCGGAAGCCTAGATCACCTTCAAAGACAATGAAAAACAAATAGCTTTAATTCTGCTGGCAATTATGTGTCTATCTGACAAACACAGATCTAAGTAGTAGCATCAAATTACAGAGAAATGGGGTTTGACCAAATTTACCATTTTGCAGAAAAATATAGCAATGAAGCAAGAAAGGAATCAAATAATTTAAACTACCCTTAGTATGATAACTCATTTTAAGTAAACACTACAGCATATTACATGCTTGATAACAATGTAATAAGCAGCACTGGGAAGGTTGCTGCTACTTATCAATAGAGTGCTGGTGTAGAATTCACCTTTAACTTTGCTTTTGGAAATCCATTCATTTGAAACATATTCATGAATATAAGGAACAAGGTAATGACCCTAGATCCTTATGCTTTAGGATGTAAGGACAACAGCCATAGCATTTATCCAGCCTTCACAAAATCGGGGGATTTGCTGGAAAAGATGAAAACAGTGTTCAAGGGGCAGTGTGCATGTACCTGTACAGTGAATTAGCTCAGTCCCCTTTACCCTGTGAACACTCTTTAGAAGCAGTCCAGATGCCTAGGAACCTACATGCCACAGCTGAAAGCTATAGAATCTGGAGAAATTACTTTCAACAGATTTGTTGTCTATTTTTCCTTACACAGAATTTCTCCATGAGCCTCTGTAGACTATCACAGTATCACAGTATCACAGTATGTTAGAGATTGGAAGGGACCTCGAAAGATCATCTAGTCCAATCCCCCTGCCGGAGCAGGAACACCTAGATAATGTTACACAGGAATGTGTCCAGGCGGGTTTTGAATGTCTCCAGGGAAGGAGACTCCACAACGTCCCTGGGCAGCCTGTTCCAGTGTTCCGTCACCCTCACTGAGAAGAAGTTTCTTCTCAAGTTTAAGTGGAACCTCTTGTGTTCCAGTTTGTACACATTACCCCTTGTCCTATCATTGTTTGCCACTGAGTAGAGCATGGCTCCGTCCTCGTGACACTCCCCCTTTATATATTTATATACACTAATAAGGTCACCCCTCAGTCTCCTCTTCTCCAAACTATAGAGACCCAGCTCCCTCAGTCTTTCCTCATAAGGGAGATGTTCCACTCCCCTAATCATCTTCGTTGCCCTGCGCTGGACTCTCTCCAGCAGCTCCCTGTCCTTCTTGAACTGAGGGGCCCAGAACTGGACACAATACTCCAGATGTGGTCTCACCAGGGCAGAGTAGAGGGGAAGGAGGACCTCTCTCGACCTACTAACCACCGCCCTTCTAATACACCCCAGGATGCCATTGGCCTTCTTAGCCACAAGGGCACAGTGTTGGCTCATGGTCATCCTGTCCTCCACTAGGACCCCCAGGTCCCTCTCCCCTACACTGCTCTCTAACAGGTCGTTCCCCAACCTATACTGGAACCTGGGGTTGTTCCTGCCCAGATGCAGGACTCTACACTTTCCCTTGTTATATTTCATCAGGTTACTCCCTGCCCAACTCTCCAGCCTGTCCAGGTCTCGCTGGATGGCAGCACAGCCTTCTGGCGTGTCAGCCACTCCTCCCAGCTTAGTGTCATCAGCAAACTTGCTGATAGTACACTCAATTCCCTCATCTAAATCGTTGATGAATATATTAAATAATACTGGTCCCAGTACTGACCCTTGAGGCACTCCACTAGTTACAGGCCTCCAACTAGACTCAGCCCCATAGACTACAACTCTCTGGCTTCTCTCCTTCAGCCAGTTCGCAGTCCACCTCACTACCTGATCATCCAGTCCACACTTCCTCATTTTAGCCGTGAGGATGCTGTGGGCGACTGTGTCAAATGCTTTGCTGAAGTCAAGGTAGACCACATCCACCGCTCTGCCATCATCCATCCACCGTGTTATTTCCTCATAAAAGTCTAAGAGATTGGTCAAACATGATTTCCCCCGGTGAAGCCATTTTGACTGCCCCTCATAACCCTCTTATCCTTGATATGCCTTAAGATGGCACCAAGGATAAGGTGTTCCATCACTTTCCCAGGGATGGAGGTGAGGCTGACCGGTCTATAGCTACCTGGGTCCTCCTTCTTGCCCTTTTTGAAGACTGGAGTGACATTTGCTTTCCTCCAGTCCTCAGGCACCTCTCCCGTTTCCCAAGACTTGGTAAAGGTGATGGAAAGGGGTCTAGCAATGACTTCCGCCAGTTCCCTCAGCACCCGCGGGTGCATCCCATCTGGACCCATGGATTTATGGATGTCCAGTTTGCTCAACTGGTCTCTAACCCATTCCTCATCAACTAAGGCAAACCGCTCCGTCGACCTGACTTCATCTAAGGTCTCAGGGGTACAGGGCTCTTCAGGACTGCCTGCAGCAGAGTAGACAGAGACAGTTTCTCACTGTCCAAAGTTGGTCATATCACTCACAAAACACACAGCTTTCTGCTTATAAGGATTTTCTCATCCTACAACCAGACAGTCTAGAAGTGATTTCAGATTAATGAGTGTCCAGAGTAAACTCCTTTTATTCAGTCTGGGCACTGGAATACTCTTATGAAAAAAAAAAATATTGCTTTCACTGTACCGCTGTTAACTTTCATCTTATATTTATCACCTTGTCTTCAGTTTCATCTCTAAATTGCAGAGACAGGACTTGCTGATAAACACAATTGCTGCTGCTCAGTTTACTACCTCCTGTCAGTCCCTGATTACTTCATGCCTTTCATTCATGACAGCTTTGATTTATTCCTTGTGCAGAGAGACCAGAGCCCAGAAAAGGAATGGGGGAGAAGATTGCTATGGTTAACTCTCTAGTGGAGTACAGAAAAGAAATGTTTGCATTTTAAAAATGTTTATCTAGCACAAGTGATAATAGGTAATAAGTAGCATGTAAAAGTTGACCAAGTTAGTTTTCACCCTGACATGTTATAGAATGTTAAAATAGCTAGGGTTGGAAAAGACCTTAAGATCATATAGTTGCGATCCCCCTGCCATGGGCAGGGACACCTCACACTAAACCGTGTCACCCAAGACTCCATCCAACCTGGCCTTGAACACCACCAGGGATGGAGCATTCACAACTTCTTGGGCAACCCATTCCACTGCCTCAACACCCTCACAGTAAAGAACTTCCTCATTATATCCAATCTAAACTTCCCCTGTTTAACTTTTAACCCGTTACCCCTTGTCCTGCCACTACAGTCCCTAATGAAGAGTCCCTCCCCAGCATCCCTATAGGCCCCCTTCAGATACTGGAAGGCTGCTATGGGGTCTCCACGCAGCCTTCTCTTCTCCAGGCTGAACAGCCCCAACTTTCTCAGCCTATCTTAATACAGGAGGTGCTCCAGCCACCTGATCATCCGCGTGGCTTTCCTCTGGACTTGTTCCAACAGTTCCATGTCCTTTTAATGTTGAGGACACCAGAACTGCACACAATGCTCCAAGTGAGGATTCACAAGAGCAGAGTAGAGGGGCAGGATCACCTCCTTCGACCTGCTGGTCACGCTCCTTTTGATGCAGCCCAGGACACAGTTGGCTTTCTGGGCTGCGAGTGCATGCTGCCGGCTCATGTTCAGTTTCTCATTGACCAACACCCCAAAGTCCTTCTCCACAGGGCTGCTCTGAATCTCTTCTCCACCCTGCCTAGGATAGCCCCGACCCCGGTGTAGGACCTTGAACTTGTCATGGTTAAACTTCATAAGGTTGGCATCAGCCCACCTCACAAGCATATCAAGGTCCTTCTGGATAGCATTCCTTCTGTCCAGTGTATCAACCAAATCAAACAGCTTGATGTCATCAGGAAACTTGCTGAGGGCACATCCAATCCCACTGTTCATGTCACTGACAAAGATGTTGAACATGACCAGTCCCAACACCGATCCCCGAGGGACCCCACTCGTTACTGGTCTCCAGCTGGACATTGAGCCATTGACCAAAGCTCTTTGAGTGCTGCCATCCAGACAGTTCTTTATCCACCGAGTGGTCCATCTATCAAATTGATGTCTCTCTAATTTAGAGACAAGGATGTCGTACAGGTTGAACATTCATCTTCTATTTGGTCCTTTTACAAAACTGGTTTTACTTTAAGACCACCCAGAAATTTACTGCATTTCTGCTTACTTTTTACGGTACAACACAGCATAACCCCTTACACAAAGGTTATGCCTGCATCACCATTTTTTTTATAATAGCCATTTATACCGGCTGAAGCAATTCCTCTACCTCCACAAAACCCATCTCAGCATTTATACTGTTTGAGCGGAAGATTCAGGAGATGCTTTAGGAGATCCCAAGAACGGGACAGCACTACAGACCTCGTCACATCCTCCATTGCTTATCTGTGGCTAGTGGTAGAAGCATTCAGTGCAGAGTAATTTTTGGGCATCATGCACAAGTGCTCGCTTTTACAGTGTCTCCTGCAAGCATGACTGAAGTCCCTGAAGTGCCAACACAGCACAGTTAACCCATCACCTCATTCCCTTGTAACCAAGGGAAGAAAGTTTATTTCAAACTAGTTCTGCACAAAAAGGATCATGCAGAAACTCTTGGAAGGAAGAATGTTTAAAGCTGTCTATAAATCTTCGTAACAGACATGCAGTTCTGGTGTCCTCAACATAAAAAGGACATGGAACCGTTGGAACGAGTCCAGAGGAGGGCCACGAGGATGATCAAGGGACTGGAGCACCTCCCATATGAAGACAGGCTGAGAAAGTTGGGGCTGTTCAGCCTGGAGAAGAGAAGGCTGCGTGGAGACCCCATAGCAGCCTTCCAGTATCTCTCTGAAGGGGGCCTATAGGGATGCTGGGGAGGGACTCTTCATTAGAGACTCTAGTGGCAGGACAAGGGGTAACGGGTTCAAACTTAAACAGGGGTAGTTTAGATTGGATATAAGGAGGAAGTTCTTTACTGTAAGGGTGATGAGGCCCTGGAGTGGGTTGCCCAGGGAAGCTGTGAATGCTCCATCCCTGGCAGAGTTCAAGACCAGGTTGGACGAGGCCTTGTGTGACATGGTTTAGTGTGGGGTGTCCCTGCCCATGGCAGGGGGGTTGGAACTAGATGATCTTAAGGTCCTTTCCAACCCTAACTATTCTATGATTCTATGAGCAAGTAACCTAACAAGTCAACAGTTTAAAAAGTGGAAGAGTCCTTTGACGAGGGTGTCATAGCATTTATTGCCCAAAATATATATATTTCTGGCCTGAATTGAACTCCTCTTAGTTTCCCATCTTCAGATCTTGTTAAATATTACTTATATAAGAGCAAAACTGCCAGGTACTTGAAAAAGATTCAAGTTCACAATACTATGATGTATACAAGAGTTCATCCATCGTGAGTGAAGGATCCATACTACCATGGTTACTGTGTGTAACACAACACAGAAGCAAGCTTGCAAAATGTAATTTTTTTAGCATACTCAAAGCTCTTTCCCCACTAATAAAAACTCCAAATTGATCTCTTTCATTAATTCACGCTAACAGTAATGTTATAACAGGAGCTGGCCTTTTTTACAAAGCTTGCTGTGAAAGATGTATCCTTTAATTAACATGTAAATAACTCACAAGCCACAAAAATGACGATGACAAGCAGCCATCACATGTGCAGATATTGCAAGGAAAACAAATGAAGTGAAAACCTGTCCTGGGTTCCGCTGTAGCAGTCATTTTTCTCCTTCTTAGTAGCTGGTGCAGTGCTGTGTTTTTGACTTTCATCCTGGGAACAACGCTGATAACACCAGTGTTTTTAGTTGCTGCTAAGTAATGTTTACCCCAATAAAAGACTTTCTGAGTCTCATGCTCTGCCAGGGAGGAGGGGCACAGGAAGCCAGGAGGAAGCAGAAACAGGACACCTGTCCCAAACTAGCCAAAGGGGTATTCCATACCACAGCATGTCATGCCCAGTATATAAACTGGGGGGAGTCACCTGGAGGGCCCAGATCGCTGCTCAGGTCAGGCTGGGTATTGGTTGGAGGGTAATGAGCAATTGTATTGTGCATTACTTGTGTTTATTCCTGTTTTTTCCTTCCCCTTTTAGTTTTATGTTCTCTCCCCTTGTTATTTCCCTTATCATTATTATTATTGGTGGTAGTAGTAGTGGTTTTGTATTGTACCTTAGTTACTAGACTGTTCTTATCTCAACCCGTGGGATTTACTTTTTTTTGATTCTCCTCCCCATCCCTCCGGGAGTGTGGGGAGGAAGGAGGGCGGGGGGAGTGAGTGAGCTGCTATGGGGTTCTGAGTTACTGGTTGGGCTTAAACCATGACAAAAACAAAATATAAACTTCACAAATCTATAATCACACTGCAGAAATAAGTGGCGCAACACATTACTTTTCTCAAGAAACAGACATTATTTGCCTTTAAGCTGATGATTAAAAAGTCCACTTTTTATTACATGATCAGCAATTGTCCAATTTCCTAGAAATAAAGAAAACCAACACTCTGCACAGCTTAAATGCAACTTTCAAGAGTAGCAATGAAAAAATGTGTTTCATCATGGAGAAAGCCTATTCCCCCAAATAGGAGATGTTCAGGAAATCAGTGCTTATATGTTGTGGTTACAGTACTTACAGTAGAGACTTTTTGTCACAGTAGTAGTACTTACAGTAGA
Source organism: Pezoporus flaviventris (assembly GCF_033815535.1). Taxonomy (NCBI): domain Eukaryota; kingdom Metazoa; phylum Chordata; class Aves; order Psittaciformes; family Psittacidae; genus Pezoporus; species Pezoporus flaviventris. The sequence goes on along the minus strand of NW_026892669.1, from coordinate 1,620,138 downwards.
GACTTTTTACACTACTTTTCCTGTCAAAGCTTAAATTTATGCATATTGTAAGACTGCTGCAAGCATTAGGCCTTGTAGGCATCGTAAGTAAAGGTGAGCAACCAGTGTAAAAAGCAGTACCAACAGACCAATCCTGTTCAACATTTTTGTCAGCGACATGGACAGTGAGATTGAGTGTGCCCTTAGCAAGTTTGATGACAACACTAAGGTATGTGGTTCGGTTGATACGCTAGAGGGAAGGGATGCCATCCAGAGGGACCTTGACACACTTGTGAGGTGGGCCAATGCCAACCTCATGAAGTTCAGCCAAGCCAAGTGCAAGGTCCTGCACCTGGGTCAGAGCAATACCAGGCACAACTACAGGTTGGGCAGAGAAGAGATTCAGAGCAGCCCTGTGGAGAAAGTTGATGAGAAACCGAACATGAGCCAGCAGTGTGTGCTCGCAGCCCAGAAAGCCAACCATATCCTGGGCTGCATCAAAAGAAGTGTGACCAGCAGGTCAAAGGAGGTGATCCTGCTCCTCTGCTCTCATTAGACCTCACTTGGAGTAATCTGTACAGTTCTGGTGTCCTCTGTGGGAATTGCAAGCTATTCTGTTCCTGCTGTGTGGATGATTAAAGAAGAAAAAAAGCTGATAGTGCACCTGGGTCTTGAGCAAGCCAAGGAGCGTTTGTGTGCGTGAGTGCAAGGTCAGGCTGGAAAACCGCCTGGGGAGTGATTGTTTATAGAGTGGAATTTATAGTGACCGAAGACAGTCACTGTGATTGATGTAGTTGCTGTTTGACTTCATAGCTCAGACCTGTATTTGTATGCTATATTTTACCATGCTGTAGCGAATAAAGAGGAACTGAAACTAGTTGTACAAGCACTGGGAGTGTGTGTGTGTTTAGCTTCTTTCTTTACAGATGCTGCAAGTGGTAATTTGACTGCTCGACATTGTGGGTGGGTGGTGACTGAACGAACAGTAAAGCCTCAGAAGCTAAAACTGGCAAACAAAATCACAAATTTGAATGTTTTACAGAAGCTCTTAGGTGCTATTAATTGGGTGTGTCCTATGTTGGGTATTACTAATGCTGACCTTTAACCACTCTTTGATTTGTTATGAGGAGACTCAGACTTGAATTCTCCTCATCAGCTTACCCCTAAAACTATTGACGCTTTGAATATAGTGACTCAAAAAACTGAGATGCTACAGGCATATAGAGAGCATTTACACTTGCCAATTTCTCTGCTCGTTGTTAATATGCAACAAAGGCCACCAGGAGTTATATGTCAAATCGACAGTAACTGTCTACTTTTTGGAATGTTTTCTTTTACCACATCCCCAGAGAAAGACTGTGACAGAACCATTAGATATTGTTTACTTAATCTCCAAAGACCCTACGAGGGTTCAACATTTAACAGGCAACGACCCTGAAGAATTCTATTTACCATTAACTGTAAGACACTTTCAGTTCCTCTTTGCTCAGTCTGTTTCTTTCCAAATTGCGTTAGCAGACTTTATAGGAAAAACTTTTTATGGTACTCTGAAACATGCATTGCTAAAAGCTTTTTCAGATTTTGATCTGCAGGACTGATTTGGAATTCAAGCACAACCCATTCAGGATGCTAAAACCATTTTTGTTGATGGCTCTGGAAAAACTGGCAAAGCTGCTGTAGTTTGGTTTGAAAATGATTCCTGGTAATCCTCTGTTATGCATGTGGATGGCTCTACACAGCTTGTTGAAGTTGTTGCAGTCTTACATGGGCTACAGTTGCTCCCTGCAGAGTGCTTAAATATTGTTTGTGACTAAGAATATGTTGTTCGATTGTTACCACACCTTCCTTTTAGTGTGTTAAAAGAAATAGATAACTGTGCACTTTTTGACATTTTTCTGAAGGTAAAACATTGTTTGGAAACTAGGAATTATTCTGTTTTTATTGGACATATTAGATTGCATTCTAACCTCCCTAGCCCTTTAAATGCGGGTAACGACATAGCAGACTCCTTGACTGTTAACACCGTGCAGTTTACTTCTGCAGCTGCTTCATTCACATTCCTTTTTTTTCATCATAATGCCTCTGCTTTGAAGAAACAGAAGGGCTGGGAGACTGCAGGGTTGGAGGAGGTATCGGTCGGAGCTTGGTCGGGCTGGGGGGGGGCGAGTTATCGGTTGGCTGGTGGTGAGGTGTTGTATTCTCTTCCCTTGTTATTTCCTTTATCATTGTTATTATTGGTGGTAGCAGTAGTGGTAAAAAAATGACTGGAAAAACATGGAAAAACATGACTGCTACTGCTGAACCCAGGACACCTGCTTTCTTTTCAAGCAAAGCAATTACCAGGTCTTGCCCTGACTGTCAGTCAACAGCTCAAACCTCATTTGCCATCCTCATGGCTTAAAGGCAAATAAGATTTGGCAAACAGATGTTACACGCATTGCTTCCTTTGGTGCCTTTAAATATGTTCATGTGTCTGTTGACACATTTTCACATATGATTTCAGCTTCTGCCCACAAAGGAGAGATAGCTAGTGATGTTATCCAACATTTAACATGTGCGTTTGCTACTTTAGGAGTTCCCTCCCAGTTGCATTTACTTCATTAGCTTTATCACAATTTTCACAGCAATGGGGTCTCACACATCACTGGCATTCCCCACTCCCCTACAGGTGAGCTTACGCTGTTCTGAAATCCATGCTACAAAAATAAAAAAGGAGGAATATGGTCCCTCAAGAAGAATTAGACAGTGCCATCCATACATTGAATTTTTAAATTGCACTCAGTCTTCCATGAATACTGTCACTGCAGTACAATGACATTTTAACACTGATAGTCCACCTTCAGAATGTGCTAAAGTGTAGTATCATGATCCTTTGGGCCTGCAGAAATGGGAAGGGCCTGTGATACTGATAACCTGGGGGAGGGGGTATGCTTGTGTCCTCCTACCTACAGGTCCGCAGTGCCTGCCTGCAAAGTTTGTCAAGCTGTACCATGAGCTGAAAAGACAAGTTAAAGAATCCAATGCCTCAGATGCAGGAGCTGACCTTGAAGACCCCAATCAGAATGAGACAGAGGAAGAGAAAAAGTCATGATTTGTAAAACATCACTTGGGGGCAACTGAAAAGTAACATTCTGAATATGTGTGCTTGTAAAGTAGCTATTATTAGAGGCTGAGATTTTGTGTATAAAACCACCTGTATTTACTAGTCATTTGCTAATGAGGAACTACACCTTGTAATATATATATGTCACTTGTAAAAGAGATGTTAGAGTATGGAAATTTGCAGTAGCTGCTAGAAAATGCTAAAGCAAAACCTGGAAAGATTTTAATACAATGGTACTGTTATAAAGCAGGTAATGGAACAAATTAAGAGGGTGGGAGAATTCCACAGGTAAGAAATTTCTTTGGCTAGTCCCTCACTGCCATCAGCATCTTCAACATGCTGCTGCACCCTGTAATAGTTACTTTGCTAATGTAAATGTGCGTGTGCCTTGCTGTAGTAGTGACTTGTTACTGGATGAAGCAGGTGAAACTCTGCATTGACAACAAGGTACAAGGACTGAGGCTGACCAAGTGCCTGCTACCACAGTCAAGGGCAAGACTGGGTTGGCCTCTGTGTTTGCCACCAAGAAGAACCTTTAGCTCTGCTGTTGGCTGCAACCCAGCAGGCGTGGAGCGGTGGGGACACAAGCCATGCCAGACCTTGATGTGAAGGATGGCCTCCCCTGTTATCAGAGAGCCATACAGGAGAAAAAGGGCAGGCCCAGCAGCCTGTAGTTGGCATATGTTGGAGATATGATCTAGCCCAAATCCCCTGCTCAAGTAGGGTCACTCAAAACATATATAAAACAAACAGGGGGAGATGTGGAGACAGTGTTCTCACAGGAGAATGGATAATTGGTACATGAACTCTGAATAATCCCAAAAGATACAGCAAGGCCATGAGAGGCCCGAGGAAGCTTAAGCAAGCAAGAGAAGAAGCAGCTGGAATTCACTGAATTAATGAGAACTGTGGACTGTTGGCAAGCTTTTGAGGTCAAGTTGTCACACCTGTGCTTAACCAATTATATGTTAGTCACTAAGGGTCTTCAAGACATGTATCCAATCATAATATGCCAAATCACTGTAAGTGCATGTAAGAAATAGTATATAAGGAGTTAAGGCTTTGTAATAAATTTGGCAATCACTTGATCACATTGATAGTCTCTGCGTTGTCCGTGACTCCCGCGTCAACAATATTAACACACAATAATGCAAGTTACTACAAAAGCCTACAAAAAATTATAACAAGCAGAATTTCAGGATGATTTATTATAGGACTCCTGTTGTGGCATGAAAGGTTCCGAAGAAAAAGTAGCATATGTTTGTTTGTGTATGTCCTGGGTTCAGCAGTAGCAGTCAGTTTTTTCTCCTTCTTAGTAGCTGGTGCAGTGCTGTGTTTTTGACTTTCGGCCTGGTTACAGCACTGGTAACACTGATGTTTTTAGTTACTGCTCAAATGTTTAGTCTGACCAAGGACTTTGTGTGTCTCATGCTCTGCCAGGGAGGAGGGGAAGCCAGGAGGAAGCCGAGACAGGACACCTGACCCAAACTAGCCAAAGAAGTATTCCATACCACAGCACATCATGCCAAGGATGTAACTGAGAGTTACCCGGAAGGGCTAGTTCTCTGCTGGGTCGGGCTAGATATCGGTATCAGTCAGTGGGTCGTATTGTATTCTCTTCCCTTGTTATTTCCCTTTTCATTATTATTATTATTGGTGGTAGCAGTAGTGGTCTGTGTTATACCTTCATTACTAAACTGTTCTTATCTCAACCCGTGGGAGTTGCATTCTTTTGATTCTCCTTCCCATCCCTTCAGGAGAGGGGGGAAAAGAGGGGGGGGAGTAGACTAGTAGACTGCATGTTTCTGATTTATGGCCCTTGCTTAAACCATGACAGTGTATCACCATTAAAATGAAAAATATAAGTTATTAAATAGATTTAAGAGCTTTATATAGAACAATATAGAGCCACAAGTTACTACTCTGCTGCAGGATGTCTCTCAAACAAATAAAATTCACCCAGCCAGCTGCAGTATTCAGTCTTTCACTGTAATAGATTTTCTGTAGTAAAACAAATCCCACCAAGTTTAAGATACATCAGCTCTAAACTAAATTCAGAATTTGAAAGCATGCTACCTACAAATCTAAATTCATTCAAAATAATCCACAGTTAGTGTTCATGACATAATTTAAAATACTACGCAAAACCTGCATAATTAAGCTCCACCATAATGGCTATTTATATAGTCTTTTCATTTCACTCTCAAGTAGGGTTTGTTGGGTTTGGGTTGTTGTTTTTAATGAGTCCTATATGAAGAAGAGGATTCTTTTTGCATACTTTTGTATAAACAAGAATATCCTAAATACATTGAAACACAAACCATCATGAAATACGTTATTATGTAATCAATACATGGTAATGCATTGTTTTAAGGGTTAAATATAAGTCTGATTAATAATTTACCTTTTGAAGTGTAGGCATCTTAGACAAAATTATAAAACATTTAATATAAGTTTGTAGAAGTAAATATACACCTAGGCTTTGACTGACCAGGTAATTAATATCAATGATTAGTAATAATTGGAGTGCTGAGGGGGTGGTAGTGGTGGTGTTAATATAGATTTTCTTTTTTGCATTTACTATATTAATAAGTGCAAGGAAATGTTCCTGTGGGTTAGGATTTCTTACCAATCCTGCTTTGTGCAGCATGTGCATTTGGTTAAGGGGCACATTATTAAGAAAGAGAGAAAGTATCAGATACTTGTTATGAATCGTGAAATCTAACACCTAATGCTGTAAATGTTTGTTGAATATTTCACTGCCTCTGATCACCATTATTTGTGGGCTAATATTGTGTTACGCATTATGTCCTGTGGTGAACATCTAGTAATAGAACTGTTAGACACCAATTTGCCCATTTGTCAGCGGTATGTGTGAACAATACTAGTTATAAATGCTTCTTTGACAGTGAAACTGTCACCATGCATGTAGATACCCATATTAAAGGCACACTACCCAGGATAGCCAGCCATGTGCTGTCCAGGGAAGCTGTGAAGGCTCCATCCCTGGCGGTGTTCAAGGCCAGGTTGGACACAGCCTTGGGTGACATGGTTTAGTGTGAGGTGTCCCTGCCCATGGCAGGGGGGTTGGAACTAGATGGTCTTGAGGTCCTTTCCTACCTAACTATTCTATGATTCTATGATTCGATGATTCTAATATTTGTATCATTCATATTAATTCATGTTTGTGTCATGGTTTAAACATAGTCAGACATAAATCACGCAGTCGCCCTCTCACTCCCCCCCCTTTTTGCCCTCCCCCTGCTCCTGGAGGGATGGGAAGGAGAATCAAAAGAATGCAACTCCCATGGGTTGAGATAAGAACAGTTTAGTAACTAAGGTATAACACAAATCACTACTGCTACCACCAATAATAATAATAATGAATCAATTAAGTAAAGAAAAAATGGTCATCCTTAAGCTCTTCCAGCATATCCTCTCAGTGAGAGGGATAGAATATGACAATAGTCTGATAGTCTGTTAAAAAGACTATTGCTCTGGAGTAAAGAAAAAGAACTGATCAAGGGGGTTAATGAAGCTTTTGATCTCAAGACTTGGGAAAAAATTGGGGCACGCCTCTGGGATCAAGTTACTTGTGGGTCTAAGGAGGCAAAGTCTCTTGCTGCCCCCTGGCTACTACTGAAAGGGACTCTAGCCGCAATGAAGGCTGAGAAACAGGCGGCAAAATCCGCTTTTACAGCTCTCTCTGACTCGCCTTCACAACAGCAGGGCTTGGCACCTACATTAGATTCAGCACCCGGTGCTACAGCCATGGTAGTGTCGCCAAAACCTGGCGCGCAGTACAGTGTGAAAGTTTGAGGACCGTGTGCCTTTCCTCTATCCTGTGTTGACAACGCCTTTACCGGCGGTAGCTCCAGCTGATACTCGGGAGCCGAAACAAACTCATGTTAACACTTTTCGTGCTGCTACTGCCCCTAAACTTAATCTCCAAGACTTTTTGCCGGGGTGGGAGTCTCCTAAGGAGGAGAGTGTAACTCCGAATAAATACCCACCTCCACCACCTACACCATCGCTTGCATCGCTCCCACTGGAGCTGCAAAATGAGTGGAACTGGGGACAATGGACAAAATCCTTAGATAAATAATTGCAGGACTTGCGGGACCGTCTGGGCAAATTGGGGGAGGAGAGGGAGCAAGCCCCAGAAAAACCGGATAAGATCAGTCCTTGTGATGTGTCGTTACCACCAACTCCTACATCTAATAAAGTTAATCCAAGTGCCATGAGATGGCAAGGCTGCATTCAGGATGCAATTATAGACGATACTATTTTACAGATAGATGTTCCCACTGCATTCCCTGTTACTATAAATTCTCAGGGACAGCCTATCTGGACTCCTATGGACTGGAAAGCTATGAAAGAAATTAAGGGAGCAATTACTCAGTATGGGTTGTCTTCCCCATATACACAGCAAATGTTATCTGCTTTCTTTTCTAGTTCTGTTCTAAGTCCAAATGATTGTCTCAGAGTGGCTGCAATTTTATTAACTCCTTCACAGCTCCTACATTTTAAAAGTGGGTTTGGGGAGCTTGCTGCAAGAGCTGCAGATGAAAATTAAGAGTGTAATCCTCATCACCCTTTGCACAGTGTTTCATCTGAAATGTTATGGGGAAAGGGACAATTTCACCCTGATGGAGTACAAGCTCGTATGAAAAGTGAAGTTTTACAGCAAGCACAGCAATTGGCTTTAGCTGCTCTGAAAGCTGTGCCGGAAGCAGGAAAGCCTAATCCTTCATATACATCAGTAAAGCAGGGACATACTGAGCCCTATATGCAATTTATTGACAGATTGACAGAGGCTATCGAAAAGAATATTGATCTGGCATCTAATGCTAAAGAATCGATGCTTATGTCTCTGGCTATGGAAAATGCTAACCCAGCTTGTAAGTGTGTTTTGCAGGTTTTGCCAAAATCTGCTGGTCTTCAAGAAATGATGGATGCATGTTCTAAAGTGGGCACAGCAGAGGAAAAGGCTGGATACATGGCTACTGCCTTCGCTGCTGCTGTTAAACCCCTTCTACAACAAGGTCAGGGTGATCGTGGGGGTACTAAAGGTATGAGATGTTATAATTGTGGACGGATGGGGCATTTTAAAAAGCAGTGTCCTGTAAAGAAAATCAGTTCAGCAACCCGCCCCCCTCAGTGTGGTGTTACTGATTTTGCAGACAAATGTATTAAATGTGACAAATTTGTCTACAAGACTATTGAATGTCGTTCAAAGTTTAAAAAAGACGGAACCCCATTGGGAAACTTGAATGTGAGCATGATGCCACCCCGCGCGACGACACAAAATCAGCATGTTTGGACTGCATCCCCTCCACCACCTCAGGGAGTGCCGGAGTGGACGTGGCAACAGCGATAGATTTTACCATAACTGATACTTCTGTTCATTGTATTCCATCTAAATTAAATGGGCCTCTTGGTCATGGGTTATGTGCTTTGCTACTGGGACAATCATCAACATTGAGGAAATGTATCTTTGTATTACCCAGTGTAATTGATGCTGACTATACTGGAAATATTGGGATCATGGTGCAAACACATGCTCCTCTGGTCAACATCCCTGAAAATTCAAAAATAGCTCAGTTAATTCCATTTGAGGCAAAAGTCCCTCAGACAGGGCCAAAAATTAGAGGAAATCAGGCCTGGGGTTCCACGGGAATACCACAAATTTTATTTGCTTTAGACATAGCAAAGCACAAACCTGAGGACCAAGTCTCTGTAAGAGGTTGTGATAATCAAACAATTAAGCTGTCTATGTTCAGCAGGAGTTGTTGGAATAGGGGGAATGCAATCAACTCAAATCAGTAAAGAATTGGTGGATGTGTTTATGTCTGATGGAAGTCATACCCAAATTAGACCATATGTTATGCCTTCTCCTATTGCATTGCTTGGATGAGATGCTCTCAGTCAAATGGGAATGAAACTGACCACAGGAAATTTTTAGTGGTGGCCATTGAAGGACAGCTAACCTATAAATTACAATGGCTTACTGAAACACCTGTATGGGTTGATCAATGGCTGCTGACAAAAGGAAAGCTGTCCCATATTCACCAATTGATCAATGAACAGTTAGAAGCAGGCCATATTGTGCCATCCACTAGTCCGTGGAATACTCCAATATTTACCATTCCTAAGAAAAATGGAAAATGGAGACTGCTACATAGCTATCAACGCAGTTATGAAAGACATGGGAGCTTTGCAACCTGGCTTGCCTAGCCCTTCAATGATACCTCAGGGCTGGGATTTAATAATAATTGATTTAAAAGACTGTTTTTTCACAGTTCCTCTACACCCTAGAGTGTCCTGATCATATTGATCTCTGACTGAGTCCATATATATTCTGCGGCAACATATCTTAGTCTCTCCCTCTAACTTGTTTTTCTATGTCTTTCTGGATGTGTCATGAAAGCATGTTCTATAAGCAAACATATTTTAAAAGTTATTTGAGGTTGCTGAGTTCCACCACACTAAACTATTTAAAAGCACTGAAATGAATAGGTTAGGGACATCTTCAATTATTAACTGTCAACATAAGTGTTGCACTAATCAATGTAAATTTACATATCTCAAACAACATCACAAAGGTATAAATCAGAACCTTAAAAGCCTTTCTTTTCTTGCAAATAAAACACTACTTCTTACATACATAGCAAATCAAAATATGTGTAACAACAAGCATTAAACAGTGATAATGGTCGCCAGCCGGCACAGACTTGGTTTTCATAACTTTAAATGGGCAGTGTTTGTAGGAGGGGGAAGCAGTTACTGGAACCTGCAGTCAGTTGAATACGTCATCTCTTTTACACCAGCAACCAACAACCACTCAGTAACTCAGTAATCCCTAACCCCTTTCTTCTGGGCATAGAATACAAGCTGACCATAACTTTTAAGTATCTTAAATTGCAACACATTTTCATCAAATGCAAATTGAGTTTTCCAATATACAGGCTAGACTGACTAGATAAAAATTGTCAAAGCAATTCAAAATAAAAATATAATTACAAAAGCAAAAAGAAATGACAGGCAGAAGAAAACCGACACAGCAAATATTTTTAACAGTATGTAATAGAAGCCAGGTCTAAGATCCTTTTTTCCTCTGCCTCTGTGATAGAGGAGCTCCAAAAGCTCTCTATTTTGAGGCCAAATAAAACTCCAGTCTATCACTAAACCAGAGAATAATTGGAAAAACCAGGAGAGCAAAAGTCTAAGTGTACAGAAAACTCTTTTTTTTATTATTATCTTGTGGTTTCATCTTGATAATGCCACCAAGATGAGCATCACAGAAAACGATTCACTTTATAGCTTCAAATCAAAGCAGAAAGACAGCATAAAATAAAATGTCTGAGTTTTTTGTGTTAATGGACAGAAGATGAGCAACTGAGATGGCTGTAAAACAATCAACTGTCTCCAGAGTTTGATTCTGACACAATCCAGCATTCACAGGGCCCAATCTAGAAGGATGAAAAGACTGTAGAAAACTGAAGGGTTTTATTCTCTTGTTGTCTTATATGCTTCTAAAAACTACTTGGCTTGGAGAGGACTAACCAGATATAGACAGTTTAATGGGAGAGAAAGTGCATTTCTGCACTTGTTATAAAAGTCTGTAAAACAAAAGAACATGAAAGAAAAGGTCCCACATTACTATATATATTAAATTCAAAATAAAAAATTAAGTATTTGAAATTATCATACCCAATTCAAGTACCCAGACTGTGGAGACAGTGTTCTCATGGGAGAATGGATAATTGGTACATAAACTCTGAACAATCCCGAAAGATACAGTAAGGCCATGAGAGGCCCAAGGAAGCTTAAGCAAGCAAGATAAGAATAAGCTGGAATTCACTGAGTTATGAGAACTGTGGACTGTTGGCAAGCTTTCGAGGTCAAGTTCTCACACCTGTGCTTAACCAATTATACGTTAGTCACTAAGGGTCTTTAAGACATGTATCCAAACATAATATGCCAAATCACTGTAAGTGTTTGTAAGCAACAGTATATAAGGAGTTAAGGCTTTGCAATAAATGGCTTTGGTCTGATCATATTGATCTCTGACTGCGTCCATATTTTTTCTGCGGCAAATGGCACCCGAACAGGGACCCCCCCTATTTTTCATATTGAAACTGAAGGAATTAAAGCGCGTGGCACTGAAGAAAGTGGAAAACGCGGAGCCGCAGGGACATCGGCTGGGTTCAATCTGGCAGGACCAGGATCGGGAGGTAGACGTCTCGGAACAGAGCCTTGCGTGCCCGGAACACACTGCACAGTGCAAATAAGGTAACAGCTGACGGGTCTGGAAGAGGATTAGGATGGGGAATCAATTAAGTAAAGAAGAAATGGCCATCCTTAAGCTCTTCCAGCATATCCTTTCAGCAAGAGGGATAGAATATGACAATAATCTGTCAAAAAGACTATTGCTCTGGAGTAAAGAAAAAGAGCTGATCCAGGGGGTTAATGAAGCCTTTGAGCTTGGGACTTGGGAAAAAATCTCTAAGGAAGAAGCCTCTGTTTTATGGAATTTTTCAGTCCTTCTTAAGGTGAAGGGAGTAACCTTTAAAGAGACAAACTTAAATTTAATGTTGAAATGGTCGAAGACACGTTATCCAGAGATTGATGAATCTGCCGTATTTGAGGTCTCTTTGTGGAATGGTGCAGGAGTTAAATTGTGGGATGCAGTTACAAAAGGTAATGACACTGTGAAAAATTTTTTAGTCATTTGGAGATCTATTTTAGAGATGTTAAAGTCAAAAAATGAGATCGTGGAGCCCAGTCGTCGTTCCCCTACCCCCCCAAACCCCACCCGCCGATTGCCCCCCCCCGAACCTCTGCCAGTTGCGGCCATGGCTGCGAAGACTGAGGACAGAGATGAAGACAATCTTTTTGATCCAGGCCCTATTGACCCTGAGAAGGAGCCTGTGCACATCCATCAGACTGCTGTTGCTGCTCCTGAGGTTCTGATGCCTGATAATTCTGATGCTGACCTGGATGGTCCTTTTGACCTGGAGCCTATTCATCTGGAAAAGGAGCCTGATTTATATCCCCCAGATCCTCATGTTAAATGCACAGCTGTAAAGGGAGAAGTGAGACCAGTGGGGGATGCAGACGTATTGTGTGCTTTCCTGGTGGTGTATGTGCTGGATCAAGACCTGCGGTGGGAAGGTCTCTTGTATGCTCTTATCAGGGGTATTGGGAAGAATGTGATGGACCGTGGACTTGGGAGCCCATATACAACTCATATGATACAGTCTCTCTGTGATACTCATGTACTAGAAGTTGGTAAATATAAGTATGTCCAGGTTTCTATCAACCTTTGGAGACCTTTATAGATATTGCTGGCCACTTCTTCCAACATAGGCTGGCCACCTGTGTTGGAATGAGTGTGCATTTTGGTCAGTATAAAAGCCCAAGCCTCATACAATGTGGGGGAGGCAGAGCCTCTGCAGGGATGCCCACTAAGGTTGAGCCTGCCACCTCACACTGCGATGATGCTTCTCGGAGCTGGTTTCCTGATAGTCTCCACAGGGTTCTTGTGCCACGTTCTGTACGTGGGACTGTAGTGGGAGTAATGATTGTCTGGATTTTGTGCTTCAAATATTGTAGTTCTGTGGAGTGTGCTTGTGGGATCCCATACATGTGTGTGTGCGTGTGTTGAGGGCAGACGGTGTTCTGTGTATTCTTTGTTGTTGGGTTCATGTAAAAGTTTTTAACAGGTAGCAGTTTAACATTTTGAGCAAGAAACGGTTAATGAAAAAAAGTCCTTGATTGGGGTATCACTTAGCAATAACTAAATCACTGATGTGCTATCAGCATTGTTCTCAGACTAAAGCGGAAACACAGCACTGCACCAGCTACTAAGAAGGAGAAGAATGACTGCTACTACTGAACCCAGGACAGTATGATAGCATGAGCTACTTCCTATAGTATGCAATAGGATAGGGAAAGTTGTAAACCTTGTAAGGGAAGCTGTTTGTTTCCAAAGCAGTAGTAGTAAGGAGGAAATTCTTTCCTGTTAGGGTGGTGAGGCACTGGAATAGGTTGCCCAGGGAGGTTGTGAATGCTCCATCCCGGGCAGTGTTCAAGACCACGTTGGACGAGGCCTTGGGTGATATGATTTAGTGTAAGGTGTCCCTGCCCAGGGGGGTTGGAACTAGATGATCTTAAGGTCCTTTCCAACCCTAATTATTCTATGATTCTAAGTTTTTAAGAAGATGCCAGGGTGTTCTTGAAGATCTCTAGCAGTCACTCAGTCATTCTGCAATTGCTGCCAAGCTAGAGTGTCTTCAGAGAGATTGGAATTTTACGTATATACAGAATAGAAAAGGCACCTAAGTATTTCCTGTGTATGCATTGTCGAGAGTTTCCACATTGCAAGAAACTGTACCCTGTTTGACTCTTGAGGACAGACTGGGGCAATTTCCAAGAAAGACATCAATAGAGTTGAGGTCAGAAAAGATTCTGGTCAAATAGGTAGTGGCAATCCAGAGATGGTGATCATTAAGCAAGAGATTGGTATGTGAGTTATGACTGGGGAAAGATCTGGTGTGTTACTAAAGAACGATGTGCAAGTTCTAGTGTTTTAAAGCTGATTGTGCGAAATGTGACCTAAATGATATTAAATCATTATTAGACCTGTATCATGTGGGGCAGTGGCTCTGACGGGCTTTCCACTGTTAAGCTGCCTTTGCTAAAGTCAGAGGAGCAAGGTTCGTTCAAGGAGTATACAGAAGAAAGAGGGGTCTAGTGTTTCTTTCCAGAGGTATCCACCTCTGATGCATAAAGATGGATCTTTCCCAAAGAAAGACTTCCTTGCCTTGCAAAGAACATAGGCACATCTAAATTATAATCAAATTCTCTGTGTTAAATGACACCAGTGATTTTTCTAAATAAATTTTATATAAAATTTTACAGGTGGTACTTTTTCTTCTTGCACGCTTCCTGATCTTCTCAGCTTTCACTTCAGAAGCAGCTAAGAATAGAACATGAATATGTTCCAGAGATCACAAGTTCTAAAAATCAAGCAGTGTTTGAAGGAACAGGGGTTCCTCTCTATATATTCAGTTAAAGTGTGTTTACTACTCCTATCATCTAGCAGATAGCTGTTGACTAGAATGGTAATTTTAAAAGTTCCTCCAGTGTAAATAAAAAAAATTGCTTATCTGTAGCTAAAATTCAGAAGGGATTCTATTATGAAACATGAGAACCAAAAGTTAATACAGGTGAACAGTTTGGACTGGATTTTTAATATCCATGTTTATCCTCAAGTAACTAGATTTGAACCGTTTATTGGAGAAAAAAAAGACACAGTATCTGATTTTAATGTATGTTTACCATTACAAAATCTAAGGCAAGTGCCATGTTCGTACCGTGGTGGAAGCAACCACCAGATGGCCTGAAACATATGCTGTGCCCCACGCCACTGCCCGGAACACTATTCTGGGCCTTGAGAAACAGATTTTGTGGTGACACGGCACCCCAGAGAGAATTGAGTCAGACAATGGGACTCATTTCTGAAATAACCTTATAGACACTTGGGCCAAAAAATATGGCATTGAGTGGGTATATCACACCCCCTACCATGCACCGGCCTCTGGGGAAAATCAAACAGTACAATGGCCTGTTAAAAACTACACTGAGAGCAATGGGGGGTGGGACTTTCAAACATTGGGATACACATTAACCAAAAGCCACCTGGTTGGTCAACACTAGGGGACCTGCCAACAGGGCTGGCCCATCCCAGTCAGAACTTTTACATACTGTAGAAGGGGATAAAGTTCCTGTGGTGCACATAAAGAATTTGCTGGGGAAGTCAGCCTGGGTTATTCCTTCTTCAGGTAAAGGCAAACTCACTCGTGGGATTGCTTTTACTCATGGACCTGGATATACTTGGTGGGTAATGAAGGAAGATGGAGAAGTCTGATGTGTACCTCAAGGGGATTTGATTTTTGGGGAAAACAGCCAATGAACTCAATTGTATGCTGTTGCCTGCTATATAACCCTTTTATAGCCCACCAGTTAGATGCAGGTCATCAGGGACTGACCCCAATTTCCCTGTTGTGGTTGAAGCCCAGCCTGTAACTTGGAACCACACAGCCACTCGCTTGCTCCTCCCCTTATTCCTCCCTGCGCTTCCCGAGGGATGGGGAGGAGAATTGAAAGAATGTAACTCCCACAGGTTGAGATAAGAACAGTGCTGTGTTTTTGACTTTCGGGGGGGGGGGGACCAAAGCAGATAACATTGATGTTTTTAGTGGTTGCTAAGTAATGTTTACTGTGACCAAGGACTTTCTGAGCCTCATGCTCTGCCAGGGAGGAGGAGAAGCCAGGAGGAAGCAGAGACAGGA
This sequence comes from Pezoporus flaviventris, assembly GCF_033815535.1. Taxonomy (NCBI): domain Eukaryota; kingdom Metazoa; phylum Chordata; class Aves; order Psittaciformes; family Psittacidae; genus Pezoporus; species Pezoporus flaviventris. Next base: position 1,604,697 of record NW_026892669.1, on the reverse strand, counting down.
CACCTGACCCAAATTAACCCAAGGGGTTTTTCATACCACAGCATGTCGTGCCCAGTATATAAACTGGGGGGCAGTTATCCAGAAGGGCTAGATCACTGCTTGGGTCAGGATGGATATTGTTTTATAGGTGGCGAGCAGTTGTATTCTCTTCCCTTGTTACTTCCCTTATCATTATTATTCTTGGTGGTAGCAGCAGTGGTTTTGTGTTATATCTTAGTTACTGGAGCGTTCTTATCTCAACCCATGGGAGTTACATTCTTTTGATTCTCCTCCCCATTCCTCCAAGAGCGAGGGGGGGGGGGGCGAGCGGCTGTGTTGTTCTGAGTTACCGGCTGGGCTCTAAACTACATGAGCCTTTTTAACTTAAGATTTATCAGCTAGGAGAAGCCACAGCTAACCTGGTTGAGTAGTCCTGCTTTGAGTGGGAGGCTGAACTGTGTGAGCTGCTGTGGTGTCTTCCAACCAGAGCTTCTAAACTGAATCCCCAAGCAGCTCTTCTGTTCATATAGCAATGTACCATTATCTTCATGTGCGTTATAGATAGTGTTTTCTTTTAGTAAAAAACACAGTACCTGGAGTTCTGCCTCTGAATGTCCTAGAAGTAAGTGTTCAGAAGGGTGACTTAGGGTATTGAAAATGTGATCAGGGACTCAAGGAAAGAAACAGCTGGTGACATACTGGGCTTGCAAAACAGATAAGCCTGAGTGCCTAGAACAAAGATACCTTGGAGTAGTTGCAAGACACCTCTCCTTTAACAGCCTCTCAGATCAGGTCAGTTCCCAATTGATAACGCTCTGCTTGCATTTCATAATTTTATTTTGCTCTCTCCTTAGAGGGGGGCATTAGAAGGTGAATACAGTAGGTGTTTTTATCTGCACAATGTGCTTATTTATTGGTTTTTGGAAGCCTCAAGGTGTTAGTTTTGCATCTGCCTTCAGGGCCTAACTAAATTGAAATCACACTTTTAAAAGTTTAGCATACGACTATTAGTTCTTACTGTGATAATTTTCTGGGAGTGCTCTGCACTTGATAGTACCAAAGTTACTAAACTTGTCCAGTATACTATTGGAGTAGCCTTTCTTCTTGATGGTTCTAACCTTGGGTGGTTCCTTAATATCCTGAAAAATGAGGTTTTGGAAATTTGCCCCTCTGTTATGGCTTATTTTATGGAGGTAGTTTAATATGTTACTACTCCTTTATTAGTAGTATTTTTCTATCTCTTGTCACTCTCTTTTGTACTCTTTTTCCATTCTTTCTGAACAAGCAGTTGCACCTCTACTAAATTCTATGGATATAGGACATGGTTGCTTCAGGCTATGTGGATTCTGTTACATGTCCTCTTCTATTCAAGGGCTGTTCAGGTGAAGCTACCCAAGCTGTGCCCAGCAAGGTGAATTTGAGCATTGGTGCAAGCAGGCTGGGTTAGGTTGTGCAGGTCACAGGGTGTCTGTGGCATGACCTAATCCTAAAGCTACTGCTGCTTACAGCATTCCTGCTGGAACCAGGGCAACTGGTTATTCCCCACGAACTTCAAAAGACATGTCATGAAGATGGTAAGATTTCTTGTAGTTCTTGTTGAAATATTTTCAGACACAGAAGTATGTGTGCGTTTAACCAAGAAATTTAAATTCTAGAAATCTCTAGCAGATGGAAGTTTGATCTAATACACGTTTAACAGACTCCTGGAATGAATCAATATTGTCTGCTCTGTTACAGTTAGGCTCTTTTGTTTGGCACTAGAGATGTCAATACCTATTATGGGAGTCTTACAGTCTGTGCCTTGTGGTTTCTGTTAGTCCTGCACAGTTTCAGGGGATGGAAGGGAAGGGTTTCATCACTGGAATACACACAGCAAAGTAATATGATCAGACTCAAGCTTGACACACTGAGTAATCTGTGATATGGTAACATTTCAGTATCAATCATGTTAGTATTGCATTAGACTAATATGACACTAATACAAAACAACAGGAAAAATTACTAATACAATAAGAATAGAGTTACCATATCTGTCCTTCTAAATTCACCTGAAACCCTGCTTAAATGCAGAATGAGAGCTGCATCTAGATCATAGCTGTGGAAAAAGACCATTTTAGGAAGAAGGATATTTTGAATATTGTGCAGCAAATAAACAAGAAATAACCTTACAACACTTGTGCTTTACATACAAAGGATGATGGCAGTTTTCCCAAAAGGATGAAATGCAGTGGTGAACTGTAATAATTTATTTGAACTGTTGGTGTCTGCAATGATGACTGACCAAAACTCCCTCTCCATTTTAAATTGATGATGAAAAATAATTTCAATAGAAGGGACCAGGATGTTATCTTGTGTATGGAAACTCTGTCATGAAGGATTGGTTCTAATAATGAAGGTAGTTTCATGTTTTGTTTGTATTTTGTTTTTTTTTACCAAGCCTTTCAACTTCCTAAATTCAAAAATGAAAAGGACAAAGAAACAGCACTGTACTTGAAAATGTAAACAACTGTCCTGGGTTCAGCAGTAGCAGTTATTTTTCTCCTTCTTGGCAGCTGGTGCAGTGCTGTGTTTTGATTTTCGGCCTGGGAACAGACCTGATAACAATGATGTTTTGCTTTGGCCAAGGACTTTGTGAGCCTCATGCTCTGCCAGGGAGGAGGGGAAGCCAGGAGGAAGCAGAGACAGGACACCTGACCCAAACTGACCAAAGAGGTATTCCATACCACAGCACGTCATGCCCAGGATGTAACTGAGAGTTACCTGGAAGGGCTGGGAGACTACAGGGTTGGAGGAGGTATCGGTTGGTGCATGGTCGGGCTGGGGGGCGAGTTATCAGTCGGCTGGTGGTGAGGTGTTGTATTCTCTTCCCTTGTTATTTCCCTTGTCATTATTATTATTGGTGGTATCAGCAGTGGTGTCCTGGGTTCAGCAGTAGCAGTCATGTTTTTTCCTTTGTGTTAGCTGGTGCAGTGCTGTGTTTTGACTCCTAGTTTGAGAACAGTGTTGGTGAAGCCGATGTTTTCAGTTGTTGCTCAGTGATGTTTACCCTGACCAAGGACTCTGTGAGGCTCATGCTCTGCCAGGGAGGAGGGGAAGCTGTGAGGAAGCAGAGACGGGGCGCCTGACCCGGGCTAGCCGGGGAGGTATTCCATACCACAGCACGTCATGCCCGGGGTGGGGGGTAACTGGGAGTTACCCGGAAGGACACGGGCTTCTGGGTGGAACTCGCTTTCTTGGCCGGTGGTATCGTATTCTCTTCCCTTGTTATTTTCCCTTATCATTGTTTTAGCTGATAGTAGCGGTGGTGATTTGTTGCTGGACTGTTCTTGTCTCAACCCGTAGGAGTTGCACTCTCTCGATCCTCCTCCCTGTTCCTCCGGGAGCGGGGAAGGGGAGGGCCCCGGTGGGGGGGGGGGGGGGGGGGGGAGACGGACACGGACCTCGATTGTTGTCAGCTCGGCACCACTCACTGGGAGTGAGTGAACAAGTTACCTGACTGGGTTTAAACCACGACAGTTCTTTTTGGCACCCAACGTGGGGCACGAGGGGTTGAGATAAGAACAGATCTGACTGGATTGATAGTCACTTGTCACAATGCTGATTTATTGGCTCTCAAGGTTTTTCCTCTTGATCTCACAGTTTCAGTATATCGTATCTTACGTCCATCCGGTATTTGCTGTATTAGTGTTTTTCAGGTGTGGGGCTTGGGCTAAGGTTTTTATCCCATTGTACTTTATGGTAATGACTTGTAATACAATAGAATCATTGATCATGTATCTGATTTATCCAGCTCCTCACGTGTACCAACACACGTCTCAGCTATTAACAAAAGGCATCCTATTGTTCAAGAGAGGAGATACAGAAGGTATACGCCACGGGGTACCCTATGGTTTTACCTGCTGGATCACGGAGAAGACATGACAAAGTGGGATGGAAAACCTACTTCAGCTTTGGAGGAACGGGTGAGTGAACTGAAGAGGGGAGCAAGGACCAAGACTGATCGTCCCATGAGAGCTACGGCTTCAGTCTCTGGTGAGCAGTTTCCCAGATGGAGTGGAAGAGCTGATTTTACTCCAGCTCCTGTGATAACGAAGAATAATCCCTTTCAACACGACTTAAGTGTCCAATGCTGTGACGACCATTAGAGGGGCCCTGCCTCCAGCCAGGTAGAGGTAGGGGACAATCGGATTTACTGGACTGTGTGGATCAGATGGCCTGGCACATCAGTCCCACAGAAGTATAAGGCTCTAGTAGATACCGGTGCACAGTGTAACCTGATGCCCTCAAGCTGTCAAGGGGTGGAACCCATCTATATTTCTGGAGTAACAGGAGGATCCCAAGAGTTGACTGTGCTGGAGGCTGAAATCAGCCTGACTGGGCGGGAATGGCAAAAGCACCCTATTGTGACTGGTCCAGAGGCTCCATGCATTCTCGGCATAGACTACCTCAAGAGAGGATACTTCAAAGACCCAAAAGGGTACCGGTGGGCTTTTGGTATTGCTGCTTTGGAGACTGAGGAAATTGAGCAGCTGTCCACCTTGCCTGGTCTCTCAGAAGATCCCTCTGCTGTGGGGTTGCTGAAAGTTGAAGAACAACAAGTGCCAATTGCGACCACAACAGTGCACCGGCGGCAATATCGCACCAACCGAGACTCCCTGATTCCCATCCATCAGCTGATCCGTAGACTGGAGAGTCAGGGGGTGATCAGCAGGACCCGCTCACCCTTCAATAGCCCCATATGGCCAGTGTGAAAGTCTAATGGAGAATGGAGACTAACAGTAGACTATCGTGGCCTGAATGAAGTCACACCACCATTGAGTGCTGCCGTACCGGACATGCTAGAACTTCAGTATGAACTAGAGTCAAAGGCAGCCAAGTGGTATGCCACAATTGATATTGCCAATGCATTTTTCTCAATTCCTTTGGCAGCAGAGTGCAGGCCACAGTTTGCTTTTACTTGGAGGGGTGTCCAGTTCACTTGGAACCGACTGCCCCAGGGGTGGAAACACAGCCCTACCATTTGCCATGGACTGATCCAGACTGCACTGGAACAGGGGCAAGCTCCAGAACACCTGCAATACATTGATGACATTATTGTGTGGGGCGATACAGAGGAAGAAGTCTTTGAGAAAGGGAGGAAAATAATCCAAATCCTGCTGAAAGCTGGTTTTGCCATAAAACGGAGTAAGGTCAAGGGACCTGCACAGGAGATTCAATTTTTGGGAATAAAATGGCAAGATGGACGTAGACAGATCCCCACAGATGTGATCAACAAGATAACAGCAATGTCTCCACCAACTAATAAGAAAGAAACGCAAGCTTTCTTGGGTGCAGTGGGGTTCTGGAGAATGCACATCCCCTACCATGCACCAGCCTCTGGGAAAATCGAACGGTACAATGGGCTGTTAAAAACTACACTGAGAGCGATGGGTGGGGGAACTTTCAAGCATTGGGATACACATTTACCAAAGGCCACCTGGTTGGTCAACACCAGAGGATCTGCCAACAGGGTCGGCCCAGCCCAGTCAGAACTTTTACATATTGTAGAGGGGGACAAAGTTCCCGTGGTGCATATGAAGAATTTGCTAGGGAAGACAGTCTGGGTTATTCCTGCGTCAGGTAAAGGCAAACCCACTCGTGGGATTGCTTTTGCTCAGGGACCTGGATATACTTGGTGGGTAATGCGGGAAGATGGGGAAGTCCGATGTATACCTCAAGGGGATTTGATTTTAGGGGAAAACAGCCAGTGAACTCAATTGTATGCTGCTGCCTGCTGTGTAATGCTTTTATAGCCCATCAACTAGATGTCTCCCGGTCACCAGCGACTGGCCCTGACTTCCCTCCAGCCATCATCCCAACAGAGAAGGAACTTGGAACATCATGGACCGAATGGACTCGGCAGCATTATAGGGATTGGTCCATGCACTAAGAAAATGATTTTTTCCTCTTGGTCTGTATGTATATGGATGTATATATGTGGGAGAGCGATGGTGTATTGAAAATGTGGGATCTGAGCACGACGTGAATGGTATGGAATAAGGAGTGGATAATGTCCTGGGTTCAGCAGTAGCAGTCATGTTTTTTCCTTTGTGTTAGCTGGTGCAGTGCTGTGTTTTGACTTCTAGTTTGAGAACAGTGTTGGTGAAGCCGATGTTTTCGGTTGTTGCTAAGTGATGTTTACCCTGACCAAGGACTCTGTGAGGCTCATGCTCTGCCAGGGAGGAGGGGAAGCTGTGAGGAAGCAGAGACGGGGCGCCTGACCCGGGCTAGCCGGGGAGGTATTCCATACCACAGCACGTCATGCCCGGGGTGGGGGGTAACTGGGAGTTACCCGGAAGCCCGTGTCCTTCCGGGTGGAACTCGCTTTCTTGGCCGGTGGTATCGTATTCTCTTCCCTTGTTATTTTCCCTTATCATTGTTTTAGCTGATAGTAGCGGTGGTGATTTGTTGCTGGACTGTTCTTGTCTCAACCCGTAGGAGTTGCACTCTCTCGATCCTCCTCCCCGTTCCTCCGGGAGCGGGGAAGGGGAGGGCCCCGGTGCGGGGGGGGGGGGGGCAGGGGAGACGGACACGGACCTCGATTGTTGTCAGCTCGGCACCACTCACTGGGAGTGAGTGAACAAGTTACCTGACTGGGTTTAAACCACGACAAGTGGTTTGTGTTATACCTTAGTTACTAAACTTTTCTTATCTCAACTCGTGGGAGTTGCATTCTTTTCGATTCTCCTCTCCGTCCCTCTGGGAGTAGTGGGAGGGAAGAAGGGGGGGGGGGGAGTGAGTGAACAAGCTGGCTGGCTGGGTTTGAACCACGACAACATCTTATGATTTTTTGATAGTGCATGCAGTTATGATGGATAAGATAATACTTTTTCTAAATCTTCATGCTCTGTTAACTATCCTGCAGAACTGCAGTTCTGTATGGTTTTATATTTACACTGGATTACCTTAAGCAACTGCTGATGCATGTTACTGGCTTTATTACTCTTGCTTATGTTCTTATTAGAATGTAACAGTGATTATTTTAGAAACTTAAATGCTACACTATTAAGTAATAGTCGCATTCAGGTAATTGTGCATGTGTATATATGTATGTGTATGTTTGAGTAATTACATAATGAACTGAAGTGGAATTAAAAAGGCATTTTAAAAAGGGATATGTCAAGTTTAAAGATCTGTATGGATTTTGGATGCAGCCTGTTGGAACACAAGAACCTCAGTTGTGGAGGCCATACAAAGAGGCATGCAGGTTTAAAACTTATACACTAAGTTTGTTCTCTTTCTTTGGGTGTTGCTTTTGTGGTCAATAGAAAAGTGAATGAAAAGCTCACAGTCTTTCAGGGAACTTTCTTGATGAACTCCAGTCCATTACTGCTTGCTCAGGACTAAGCATGTAATACTAAAAGATGTTAAATTAAAACAACCCTGAGGAAAACTGGGTGGCCAAAGAGAATCCTAGGACCCATGTTAGCAAGTCTTTGTGAAGTCTATTTGAACAGTCTTGGATATTAAACTTCCTTGTTTCCTGTGACTGATTTTCTATATTGTTTACTAGCTAAAAAAGCTTTATCAGTTGTGTTGCCATGACCCATTGCTCAGAAAGCTTAGGTAAAAGCAGCATGGTGCTAGAATTTGACTTTAATGGTAATGCAAATCCAAGTAAAATCACTTTTTTCCCTCAAAGACAAAGTAGTAAGATGAAAATATTTAAGAGTATTTAGTGTATGTACTTCTGTTAAAATAAGCAAGTTCAAATAATATTTCTAGTTTATTATATTTCATATTTAAATGCTGTAACAGACTGTGATGATATTGGCAACAAAATAAGCCAGTATCCTGTTATGAAAGGTGCACTGCCAGGACTAACATAGAATCACAGAATCATAGAATAGTTACGGTTGGAAAGGACCTTAGGATCATCAAGTTCCACCCCCCCTGCCATGGGCAGGGACACCTCACACTAAACCATATCACCCAAGGCTTCATCCAACCTGGTCTTGAACACTGCCAGGGATGGAGCATTCACAACCTACCTGGGCAACCTATTCCAGTGCCTCACCAACCTAACAGGAAAGAATTTCCTCCTTATATCCAAATTAAACTTCCCCTGTTTAAGGTTTTATCCCGTTTCCCCTTCTCCTATCACTAAGGTCTCCCAGCAGACTTCTCCTGTCCAGGCTGGACAGCCCCAACTTTCTCAGCCTGTCTTCATAGGGGAGGTGCTCCAGTCCCCTGATCATCCTCGTGGCCCTCCTCTGGACTTGTTCCAACAGTTTCATTCCTTTTTATGTTGAGGACACCAGAACTGCGCACAATACTCCAGGTGAGGTCTCACAAGAGCAGAGTAGAGGGGCAGGATAACCTCCTTCCACCTGCTGGTCACGCTCCTTCTGATGCAGCCCAGGATACGGTTGGCTTTCTGGGATGCAAGCGCACACTGCCAGCTCATGTTCATTTTCTCATCGACCAACACCCCCAAGTCCTTCTCCACAGGGCTGCCCTGGATTTCTTCTTTGCCCAACCTGTAGCTGTGCCTGGAATTGCTTTGACCCAGGTGTAGGACCTTGCACTTGGCATGGTTAAACTTTCTGAGGTTGGCATCAGCCCACCTCACAAGCGTGTCTAGGTCCCACTGGATGGCATTCCTTCCCTCCAGCGTGTCAACCGAACCACATAGCTTGGTGTCTTTAGCAAACTTGCTGAGGGCGCACTCAATCCCACTGTCCATGTCACCGACAAAAATGTTAAACAAGATCGATCCCAACACCAATCCCTGAGGGACACCACTCATTACTGGTCTCCAGCTGGACATTGAGCCATTGACCACAACTCTTTGTGTGCGGCCATCCAGCCAGTTCTTTATCCACCGAGTGGTCCATCCACCAAATTGATGTCTCTAAAATTTAGAGACAAGGATGTCATGTGGGAAAGTGTCGAATGGTTTACACAAGTCCAGTTAGATGACCTCAACTGCTCTACCCCTGTCCATCAGTTTAGCAGCCCCATCATAGGAGGCCACCAGCTTGGTGAGGCAGGATTTGCCCTTAGTGAAGCCATGCTGGGTGTCACCAAGCACCTTGTTGGTTTCTCATGTGCCTTAGCATGCTTTCCAGGAGAATCTGCTGCAAGATTTTGCCAGGCACAGAGGTGAGACTGACTGGTCTGTAATTCCTCTTCTTGAAAATAGGGGTTATATTACCCTTTTTTCAGTCGTTGGGAACTTCACCTGACTGCCATTATTTCTCAAATATGACGGCCAGCGGCTTAACAACTTCATTTGCCAGCTCCTTCAGGACCCACAGATGGATTTCATCAGGTCCCATGGACTTTTGCACATTCAGGTTTTCAAGATGGTCTCGAACCAGTTCCTCTCCTACAGTGGGCGTAAGGTCTTCATTCTCACAGTCCCTGCACCTGCCTTCCAAGACTTGGGTGGTGTGGTCAGAGCCTTTGCCAGTGAAGGCCGAGACAAAGAAGTCATTCAGAACCTCAGCCTTCTCCAAATCCTGTGTAGCTAGTTCTCCTGAGAGTTTCCTGAGGGGGCCTACGTTGTCCGTAGTCTCTTTTTTATTTGCTATGTACCTGTAGAATCCCTTCCTGTTATTTTTCACATCCCTAACCAAGTTTAATTCTAACTGGGCCTTAGCTTTCCTAACCTGGTCCCTAGCTTCCCGAACAACAACCCTGTACTCTTCCAGGCCGCCTGTCCTTGCTTCCACCTTTTATAAGCCTGTTTTTTCATTTGAATTTTCCTCAGCAGCTCCTTATCCATCCAAGGAGGTCTCCTGGCCCTCCTGCTGCACTTCCTTCTAGTTGGGATGCAACACTCCTGAGCTTGTAGCAGGTGATCCTTGAATATCAACCAACAGTCTTGGGGCCCCCCGGCCCTCTAGGGCTATATCCCTTGGAACCTTACTAAGCAGGTTCCTGAAGAGGCCAAAGTCTGCTCTTTTGAAGTCCAGGGCAGTGAACTTGCTGCACACTCTTCTCACTGTCCTGAGGATCTCAAATTCGACCATCTCGTGATCGCTGCATCCAAGGCTGCCCTGGAGCGTCACATTTCCAGCATAAACCATGTGAAGGCTGCACTTCTGCCCAAAATGTTCTGTTATTATCCCAGGAAAAAAATTCTTACATTACGTTATTGATGTCAAAAATGCCATTGCTGGTTTGAGTAGAAAGGGAGGGGATGGGGGTGGGGGCATCAGCTGGGTCTTAGATGGTCTTAAACCATGAGTAAAACAGCACATTAAGGAGGTGAATGAGGTTCTAGAATGTTCAAGTAAAGGCAGTGAAAACAAGAACCTAGCTAATATTACTGCTGTAGATGATATTACTGCAACCACAGTAGGGATGCTGGTGTCCAGTTCCAATGTTAAAACATAAAAATGATGTTGATGTATTGGACAAGGTTTAGAAAGTGCTAATAGCTGGAAAATAAGTCTTTTAAATAAACTTATGCATTGCATGTTTCTCATCCAAAAGAAACTCCTGCATTACTTGAAAGAGCAAGAAAAGAAACCAAACTTCCACCAAGAATTTACTTTCTACTCTCCAAAATTCTTCTTGTGCTCTGTGTGTGTGTGTGTCTAAACAGTTGCTGTGGTCAGCTATGGAGCATAAAGTAGAAAACAGGTGGTCAGAAGCATATGCGAATATCACATCAGTGTATTTCTATAGTTTCCCTACATTAACTTAAAATAAAGATTAGTAAATACATCAAGTTTTTTTTCTCTTACCCGATGTGTTAATTTGTTGAATATTTAATATAGTGGTCAGTTTCTAGCAGCTATGATACTGTTGTAGGTTTTGTAAACTGAGACCAAAATGTTCCTCAGTTTATAGAGTTCATAGGCACAGTTTATAGGTACAGGCTTCGTAGGTACAGTTTTGGAAACTAAAGGAAGTAGTGATGGATCACCTCCTTCTGCCTGGTTTTAAACAAATACACAGACTTTTAAATGCATTTTTCACTTCTTAGGAGTAAAAGTAAAATAAAATTTTAATTTTATTATTGTACCTATTGCTAAGTACCTCTTAAGGTAGCTCATGTAACTTGTCGGAAAGCTCATGAGCTTGGAGATCTTATTTGGAACCTTGCCATGCTTAATAAACTGGACAGTTTAAACCTCATCAAGTTCAATATTTAGGACAGATGTTTGTCTAAGCTACTGTTCAAGATTTGAAATCCTAAAGATTCTGCAGTCTCCCCAGGCAATCTCTTCCACTCTCTTCTTATAGAAGGGGTTTTCTTTGTATTGAAGCTGACACTTTCTCATTGTAGTTCAGTCCTGTTCATATAGAAAAGATTTTCTTCTTCTTTGTAGAGCAGTAGGGGGTTATAAATGTGTCCCTTTTTGTAGAGAAACTTCAAGTGAGAGTTTGATAACCCTGCAGTCCTATTCTTGTGCACTGCTTATGTGAAGCTACAGGGAAGGATCTTTATGCTGTACTTGTCAATATGTAAACAATGATCTCAGTGTGAAGATACAAGACAGTGGTGAAAATTTAAGGTGTATTACCACTGCTGGCATCTTAACATGGGGCTCCCCCACAGTCATTTCGTAGCCTGACAACCATCCTCAAGGACAGGAAGACTAGAAAATGGAGATGAAGTGTTTTTCTGATCTTCTTAGTTAAGCAATTTGTAAGCAGGAAGTAACACAGCAAGGAATAAAGTATTTTGAACCAAATATTTTGATACATTTGCTGGGACTTGGTTAAAATCACCAGAAGTAGAAAAACATTTTTCACAAAGAATACACTGTATGGTGTGTGTCGTGGTTTAAGCCCAGGCTAGTAACTCAGAAACACACAGCTGCTCGCTCAGTCCCCCCCACACCTTCTTCCTCCCCCTGCTCCCAGAGGGATGGGGAAGAAAATTGAAAGAATGCAACTCCCACGGGTTGAGATAAGAACACTCCAGCAACAAAGATATAACACAAAACCACTACTGCTACCACCAATAATAATAATGATAAGGGAAGTAACAAGGGAAGAGAATACAACTGCTCAACACCTGCCAGCCCGACCCAAGCAGCGATCTAGCCCTTCTGGGTAACTGCCCCCAGTTTATATACTGGGCATGACGTGCTGTAGTATGGAATACCCCTTTGGCTAGTTTGGGTCAGGTGTCTTGTCTCTGCTCCCTCCCGGCTTCCCCTCCTCCCTGGCAGAGCATGAGACTCAGAAAGTCCTTGGTCAGAGTAAACATTACTTAGCAACAACTAAAAACATGGGTGTTATCAGCGTTGTTCCAGGCCGAAAGTCAAAAACACAGCACTGCACCAGCTACCAAGTAGGGAAAAAATGACTGCTATAGCTGAACCCAGGACAAACTGCCTGCAAATATTGTGTAAATCACCATTAAATGCTGGGGGATACTGGTGGGTGCAAAGCACTAGAGACTTTCTCATTTCATATTTAATTCAGCAGTATTTGTATTTTAAATCCAGATATTTCAAATCCAAAGGCTAGGAGGATTTGCCAGGTTAATAAATGGTCAGAACAGTGGTGCCATAGACAGGGGTTTGGGTATTTAGAACATGGGACTCAATTTGGGAGAAGGACGTGGGAGTGTTGGTCGATGAGAAACTAAACATGAACTGGCAGTGTGCACTCACAGCCCAGAAAGCCAACCGTGTCCTGGGCTACATCAAATGGAGAGTGACCAGCAGGTCAAAGGAGGTGATCCTGCCCCTCTACTCTGCTCTTGTGAGGCCTCACTTGGAGTACTGTGTGCAGTTCTGGTGTCCTCAACATAAAAAGGACATGGAACTGTTGGAACAAGTCCAGCGGAGGGCCACACGGATGATCAGGTGGCTGGAGCACCTCCTGCATTAAGATAGGCTGAGAAAGTTGGGGCTGTTCAGCCTGGAGAGGATAAAGCTGCGTGGAGGCCTCATAGCAGCCTTCCAGTATCTGAAGGGGAACTATAAGGATGCTGGGGAGGGACTATTCATTAGGGACTGTAGTGATAGGACAAGGGGTAACGTGTTCAAACTTAAGCAGGGGAAGTTTAGCTCATATATAAGGAGGAAGTTCTTTACCGTAAGGGTGGTGAGGCCCTGGAATGGGTTGCCCAGGGAAGTTGTGAATGCTCCAAACCTGGCGGTGTTCAAGGCCAGGTTTGACAGAGCCTTGGGTGACACGGTTTAGTGTGAGGTGTCCCTGCCCATGGCAGGGGGGTTGGAACTGGATGATCTTAAGGTCCTTTCCAACCCTAACTATTATATGATTCTATATTCTACAAAATTCAAAGAAATGAGTGGACTACATTCAGGGAGATTCTCCCTAATTTTCAATCTCCCCTCACCCCTACTATCAGTATGTATGGTTTACAAGGTGTAGTGTTGGACTCCTAGTCCTACATGGCATTTTGTACTCTGCCTGTGACTGCAGACTCTGTCATTTTCTGAGAATGACAAGATTGTCATAACAGATGCTTGCAGTCATTTCAGTCAATAAGGGCCCATTAAGTTGTTTGGGAACTGCAGCAGGAGAAAATCCACAAATTGCAAGTAAAAATGCTATCTCAAGAAAATCAGCACACAACAAGTCAGCCATGCAGACATGCATTGTATTTCAAAGTCCAGATTTAAAGTGGCATTCCAGCTTTGTAGAAATGAGGTTTACAAAGTGCCAGGGCTGAAATTAGTTACTCCTTAGGAAGAGTTGTTTGTGCTGTCAGGAAAAGTGATAATGGAGCCAGTCAAAAACTCCCACCACCAAACTGTTGGAAAAATAGGATGATGCAGTACCTATTTACAAGTGGAATATTAGGATTCATTTGTTGACCTCAATTTCTCACTCTCAAGACTTAAAACTTACCTGGATGAGATGCAAGACACATGCCCCATTTGAATGCCCAAGCAAAACACTGACCTGGACTTCTGAAAGTTTCCTGTAGGTGTACAGGCAGCAAATTTTGACTCCTAGCAAAACCTCAATGCAGGTACAATAATCAAGCAGAAATTGAGCTTTTCCAAAGACTGGGGGTATCTTCCTCTGGAGTTCTAGATCAGTCCCAGTACAGAAATAGCCACAGAAAACATCTGCTTCAGCTAGTTTCTTTGATTCTTCAAAACATTCAGACTCCTTGTCAGGAGTATGAGATAGAAAAGGTCTACATTGGTATTACTTCTTTGTATACGCTTTGGTCATTTGCTTCTCATCTGAAACCTTGACTGTTACACAAAATGACACCTTTAGGTTTGGAGCAGAAGAATTGCTTTATTAGGGTGTTTGAGGCTTTTCTCATTTGTTGTGTATTTTGGTTTCGTTTTGGGTTTGTTTTTTTTTTAATGCCCCTGCCCATCAATGACCCTATGAAATTTTAGTATGATATTACTACATGCATACCCTATGTGAAGTAAATGGCAAGTGCCTAAACACAAGCTCTTTAAGTATGCTTATACATTAGAGAAGCAGATAGACTTAAGCCTTTATATACAAAATAAGCAATATCGCTTCATATAGTACAAAGTCTTCAAGCCTGTGCAAAACCCAAATAAGATTTTAATGATCTGGCCCAAGAATACTTTATTCAGGATATTTTAATGCACAAAGCATCTTCAAATGTTCTAACGATCACATTTTGTTTATTCCATATACATTTAAATGCAACCTCTTTATAGTATGTGGGTGACCAAAAAACTTTTGTCTAAATAAATGGTGAAAATACATGACTCAGTAGAAAATATGAATATATTTTCTATAATACTGTAATGAGAATATTGGAAAATGTTTCCCTTGTATTTAGTTACAAGAAAGTAACAACTTTTCCTCACATTTCTTCCCTTCAGTGACTGAAGATAGACTTGCCTAAAAATAAAAATATTTATCTCTAACAGCAGTATCTACTAGATACATTTTGAGTTAACTAGACTATATTGTCTCTTTTCTACAAATGCATTAACCCTAGCTGAAACTGGTTTTGTTCAAATCCAAAAATTTCGGGTATCAGGGAGCAGGAAGTGGACATCCTGTTACCTCTTACTCTGCTAGTAAAGAAAAAGTTCTCAGAGCTCCATTCTTCAAAGCTCAGAGAATGCCTCTTACTGAGTAGATGACCTTCACTCTGGTAAGACACACCTAAAACTAACAGCATGCAAAAAAAACCCTACTTTACTTCAGGCATAAAGTCATTTGAGTATAGGACCACTAGACAAGCCATTCTACACAGATTTTAGAGGTAAGGGCTTAGACGGAGAGAACAGAAAGAGGAAATGAAGGGTAGAGGGATGTTTTGTTTTTTCTGTTCCCTTTTTCCACATGGAAATTCATCTTCCATATTAGGAAATGAAGGGGTAAAATGGAAGAGTTGCCATGGAGACCACAAGTTTCTCATTAGTGAACACACACAGAAATTAGTTGGAAGAGCTAGAGAGGACAGGTGTTAAGCACATGTTCTTCCTGAACTCATATGCATACGTTTTTTTTCTCTCTTCCCTACATATTTACTGCCCCTTTCAAAATGTAAGGGGGAACTACTCTGATCAAATACAGAACATGAGGATAATTTCACACTTTCTAAAAATTAAGTCCATAGAAAAATTACTTGCTTCAGAAATCTCCCCTAATTTGTTAGTCTGCAAGCTAATGGCAACTTCCAAATGCTTAAAGCTAGGCGGTTCCTGCAAAATTTAGGTAGGAGGCTGCATATTAAATGTCATGTAAGTGAAATGCAACACATTGAACACATGCAGGATTAATGCAGAGAACAAAATGGAGTTAAACCCTGAAATAATGCTCTGTTTGACTGATGCAATGAATGGAACGGCACAAAATTTTGACCATCAGTCAAAATTAGCACTGTAGAAGCAGTATGGGCTCCAGAATGAGACTAAGTGTCTCTTGGGCAATAGGCACCTTCTATAAATAGCTGAGATATGGGTTGGAACACGTGGGGAGTTGGATAGATCAGATAGACCATCTCTCAGTTGTTTGGAATCCTGGGACAGGAGTTTTTCCACGGCTGAAATGATGGAAGGGGTGAGATTGTCTTCGAACTACTGGAGTTGAAGATTCACTTCATTCACTGTTGGTGATGCTGCCTCACTCCAAGTCATTGATGCCAATGAGCGGGCATATGATGGTGCACTCTGTGTAAGTTTCTGCCACATGGGTCATGTACATTCAGCTTCATCTGGATCTACGGGTGCATTCCCAACATAAGGCCTACAATAGATCATCTCTAGAATGGCTGATTCCCTCAGGGCCTAGATGCCTCTCTCTATCATGGTCCACTTGGCTGAACGACTCATAGCATCATCCTTGTAGGGATAACAATAACTGTATTAAGTAAAAAAGAAATTGGAATCTGTACCCTAAGTTCCATTACTATGAAACAGATGTTTGTTCAGAACATAGAATCAGAAAACAGTCAGGGTTGGAAAGGAAGTTAAGATGATCTAGTTCCATCCCCCCCTGACATAGGCAGGGACACCTCACAAGTCCATAGGACCTGATGAAATCCATCTGTGGGTCCTGAAGGAGATGGCAAATGAAGTTGCCAAGCCACTGTCTATCATATCTGAAAAATCATGGTAGGCAGGTGAAGTTCCCAGAAATGGGAAAAAAAGGGTAATATGACACCCATTTTAAAGAAGGGGAAAACGGAAAACCCAGGGAAGTACAGAAAGGTCAGTCTCAGCTCTGATGGGGCTACAGAACTGATGGACAGGGGTAGAGCAGTTGATGTCATCTACCTGGACTTGTGTAAACCATTCGACATTGTCCCACACAACATCCTTGTCTCTGAATTGGAGAGACATCAATTTGATAGATGGACCACTTGGTGGATAAAGAACTGGCTGGATGGCCACACGCAAAGAGTCGTGGTCAATGGCTCAAAGTCCATTTCGAAAAAAGAAACAAGTGGTGTCCCTCAGGGATCGGTGTTGGGACTGGTCATATTCAACATCTTTCTCAGTGACATGGACAGTGGGATTGAGCACGCCCTCAGCAAGTTTGCCATTGACACCAAGCTGTGTGTTTCAATTGATATGCGGGAGGGAAGAGATGCCATCCAGAGGGACCTTGATATGCTTGTGAGGTGGGCTGATGCCAACCTCGTGAAGTTCAACCAAGTTAAGTGCAAGATCCTACATCCGGGTGGGGGCAATACCAGGCACAGCTACAGGCTGAACGGAGAAGAGATTCAGAGCAGCCCTGCCGAGAAGAAAATGGGATTCTTGGTTGATGAGAAACAGAACATGAGCCGGGTTCAGTGCGCACTTGCAGCCCAGAAAACCAAATTTATACTGGGCTACATCAAAAGGAGCATGACCAGCAGGTGGAAGGCGATGACCCTGCCCCTCTACTCTGCTCTTGTGAGGCCTCACTTGGAGCATTGTGGGCAGTTCTGGTGTCCTCAACATAAAAAGGACATGGAACTGTTGGAACAAGTCCAGAGGAGGGTCACAAGGATGATAAGGGTCCTTGGAGCACCTCCTGCATTAAGATAGGCTGAGAAAGTTGGGGCTGTTCAGCCTGGAGAAGAGAAGGCTGAGTGGAGACCTCATAACAGCCATCTAAAACCTGAAAGGGGGCCTATAAGGATGCTGGGGAGGGGCACTTTATCAGGGACTGCAGTGGTAGGACAAGGAGTAAAGGGTTAAAACTTAAACGGGAAGATTAGATTGGACATAAGGAAGAAGTTCTTTACTGTAAGGGTAGTGAGGTACTGGAATGGGCTGCCCAAGGAATTAAAACATGGCTAGAATTAAACTTGGCTAGGGATGTTAAAGATAACAGAAAGGGATTCTATAGGTACATTGCAAATAAAAGACAGACTAGGGACAATGTGGACCCTCTCCGGAGGCTATTGGGAGAACTGGCTGCCCTGGATTTGGAGAAGCCTGAGGTTCTTAATTACTTCTTTTCCTCAGCTTTCCCTGGCAAATGCTCTGACTACACCACCCAAGTCTTGGAAGGCAGATGCAGGGACTGTGAGAATGAAGACCCTGGTCCCACTGTAGGAGAGGATCAGGTTCGAGACCATCTTCAGAACCTGAACATGCACAAGTCCATGGGACCTGATGAAATCCATCCGTGGGTCCTGAAGGAGCTGGCAAATGAAGCTGCTAAGCCACTGTCTATCATATTTGAAAAAACATGGCAGTCAGGTGAAGTTCCTGACAACTGGAAAAAGGGTAATATAACCCCCATTTTCAAGAAGGGGAAAAGGGATGATCCAGGAAATTGTTGACCAGTCAGTCTCACCTCTGTGCCTGTGTCCTGGGTTCAGCAGTAGCAGTCATGTTTCTCCTCCTTGGTAGCTGGTGCAGTGCTGTGTTTTGACTTTCGGCCTGGGAACAGAACTGATAGAGATGTTTGGGTTTGGCCAAGGACTTTGTGAGCCTCATGCTCTGCCAGGGAGGAGGGGAAGCCAGGAGGAAGCAGAGACAGGACACCTGACCCAAACTGACCAAAGAGGTATTCCATACCACAGCACGTCATGCCCAGGATGTAACTGGGAGTTAGCCGGAAGGGCTGGGAGACTGCAGGGTTGGAGGAGGTATCGGTCGGAGCTTGGTCGGGCTTGGGGGGCGAGTTATCGGTCAGCGGGTGGTGAGGTGTTGTATTCTGTTCCCTTGTTATTTCCTTTATCATTATTATCATTGGTGGTAGCAGTAGTGATTTGTGTTATACCTTAGTTACTAAACTGTTCTTATCTCAACCCGTGGGAGTTGCATTCTTTTGATTCTCCTCTCCGTCCCTCCGAGAGCAGGGGGAGGGCAAGAAAGGGGGGGAAGTGAGCGAACAAATTACCTGCCTGGGTTTAAACCACGACAGTTCTTTTTGGCGCCCAACGTGGGGCACGAAGGGTTGAGATAACGACAGATTTGACTGGATTAATAGTCATTCGTCACAATGCTGATTTATTGGGTATCAGAGTTGTTCTTCTTGATCTCACAGCTTCAGACCGTTGTAACTTACGTAGAGCCGGTATTTGCTGTGATAGTGTTTATCAAGTGTGGGGCCTGGGCTAAGGTTCTTGTCTCACTGTGCTTTATGGCAATGGCTTGTAATACGGGCGGGCTCCAGCAGCAGGGCGGGACGGACGTGGCCGTGGACTTGTACCTGGCCGTCCGGCTGCTCTTCACCGTCCTGGCCCTCGCCCTACTCTCCATCTTCGTGAGGCTGCGGGGAACTGAGGGGGAGCGGTCCCGGGAGCCGGCGGCTGCTGAAGCGGCCCGGGAGAGCGGCCCCGGGGACCAAGCGGCGGCGGGAGCGGGGCCGGAGGCCGCCAGGGGACGGCTGCCGGTGGAGGAGGCCGGGGCGGTCGAGGAGCAGAAGGAAGCGGCTGCCGAGCAGCGGGAGAAGGCGGCGGAGGAGCCGAGCCCCGCGGAGGAGCCCAGCCCCGCGACGGCCGAGAGCATTACCCGGAAGCCACCCGCCGAGCCCCAGGAGGATGCAGGAGACCACGCAGCACTTCCCAGCAAGGCAGAGGAGGAAGAGCTGGACTCAGGAAAAGAGAAGCTGGTGGTGGGAGAGCCGGCAAGCACAGCAGCTACACCAGCCCCAGTGACAAGCACAGCAGCATCGTTTGAGAGTTCTGAAGGCTCTGAATGGCCTTTGGGTATCCTTGGGACCTGCCTGCTGATTGTGATGGGGATCAGCATGTTGGAACACACACAGGCTGTGCTCTACCCACAACCATTTTGTCTGATCTCAAAAGTTAAGCAGAGTCAGGTTTGGGTCGTGTCTGGGGTTAGACAACAATATAGGGAGACCAAGAGATTTTCCCCAAGGCTGGACAGTCATGAGTGGCAGGGCATGTGGGACAGTATGGGCAAGTATCTACTCCACTGGGCCCCTCCAGTGCTTTGGAAGCATTGGAGATGGAAGGCAGCTGTGTGGAATCCCCAGCAACAAGCTGCAGAAACTGCTTAAGGGGACAGTGAATTATTTTAAGCCTGGTGGGCCCATGGCACTTCAGGCCATCAGAGCAGAGATGCAACAAAGAGATGGACTCATGATCGAGGGGTGGACTTAACAATGGACACTATTGCCCAGGTTATTCACGAGTGTGAACACTGCACACAGTCTTTCCTGCTCTGGAAGACTGTTACAAGAGATGGAGCCTGACATGGACCAGATGGACGCAGCAGCTTTATAGGGACTGGTCCATGCACTAAGATAAGAGTGCACCGAGATAAGAGTGATGGTATATTGAAAATGTGGGATCTGAGCATGACGTGAATGGTATGGAATAAGGGGTGGATAATGTCCTGGGTTCTGCAGTAGCAGTCATGTTTCTCCTCCTTGGTAGCTGGTGCAGTGCTGTGTTTTGACTTTCGGCCTGGGAACAGAACTGATAGAGATGTTTTGGTTTGGCCAAGGACTTTGTGAGCCTCATGCTCTGCCAGGGAGGAGGGGAAGCCAGGAGGAAGCAGAGACAGGACACCTGACCCAAACTGACCAAAGAGGTATTCCATACCACAGCACGTCATGCCCAGGATGTAACTGGGAGTGAGCCGGAAGGGCTGGGAGACTGCAGGGTTGGAGGAGGTATCGGTCGGAGCTTGGTCGGGCTTGGGGGGCGAGTTATCGGTCAGCGGGTGGTGAGGTGTTGTATTCTGTTCCCTTGTTATTTCCTTTATCATTATTATCATTGGTGGTAGCAGTAGTGATTTGTGTTATACCTTAGTTACTAAACTGTTCTTATCTCAACCCGTGGGAGTTGCATTCTTTTGATTCTCCTCTCCGTCCCCCTCGAGAGCAGGGGGAGGGCAAGAAAGGGGGGGAAGTGAGCGAACGAATTACCTGACTGGGTTTAAACCACGACAGCCTGGCAAAATCTTGGAGCAGATTCTCCTGGAAGGCATGCTAAGGCACATGAAAAACAACAAGGTGGTTGGCGACAGCCAGCATGGCTTCACTAAGGGCAAATCCTGCCTCACCAAGCTGGTGGCCTCCTATGATGGGGCTGCTAAACTGATGGACAGGAGTAGAGCAGTTGAGGTCATCTACCTGGACATGTGCAAAGCATTTGACACTGTCCCACGCGACATCCTTGTCTCTGAATTGGAGAGACATCAGTTTGATAGGTGGACCACTCGGTAGGGAAAGAACCGGATGGATGGCCGCACGCAGAGAGTTGTGGTCAATGGCTCAATGTCCAGTTGGAAAACAGTAACGAGTGGTGTCCCTAAGGGATCAGTGTTGGGACTGGTCTTGTTAAACATCTTTGTCAGTGGCATGGACAGTGGGATTGAGTGCGCCCTCAGCAAGTTTGCTGATGACACCAAGCTGTGTGGTTCGCTTGACACCCTGGAGGGAAGGAATGCCATCCAGAGGGACCTTGACACACTTATGAGGTGGGCTTATACCAGCCTTATGAAGTTCAACCAACCAAGTGCAAGGTCCTACACCTGGGTCGGAGCAATCCCAGGCACAGCTACAGGCTGGGCGGAGAAGAGATTCAGAGCAGCCCTGCAGAGAAGGAAAGGGGAGTGTTGATCAATGAGAAAATGAACATGAGCTGGCAGTGTGCGCTTGCAGCCCAGAAAGCCAACAGTGTCCTGGACTGCATTAAAAGGAGCGTGACCAGCAGGTGAAAGGAGGTGTCGTGGTTTAAACCCAGTCAGGTAACTTGTTCACTCACTTCCAGTGAGTGGTGCCGAGCTGACAACAATCGAGGTCCGTGTCCGTCTCCCCCGCCCCCCCCCCCCCCCCCGCACCGGGGCTCTCCCCTTCCCCGCTCCCAGAGGAACGGGGAGGAGGATCGAGAGAGTGCAACTCCTACGGGTTGAGACAAGAACAGTCCAGCAACAAATCACCACCGCTACTATCAGCTAAAACAATGATAAGGAAAAATAACAAGGGAAGAGAATACGATACCACCGGCCAAGAAAGCGAGTTCCACCCGGAAGGACACGGGCTTCCGGGTAACTCCCAGTTACCCCCCACCCCGGGCATGACGTGCTGTGGTATGGAATACCTCCCCGGCTAGCCCGGGTCAGGCGCCCCGTCTCTGCTTCCTCACAGCTTCCCCTCCTCCCTGGCAGAGCATGAGCCTCACAGAGTCCTTGGTCAGGGTAAACATCACTTAGCAACAACCGAAAACATCGGCTTCACCAACACTGTTCTCAAACTAGAAGTCAAAACACAGCACTGCACCAGCTAACACAAAGGAAAAAACATGACTGCTACTGCTGAACCCAGGACATTATCCACCCCTTATTCCATACCATTCACGTCGTGCTCAGATCCCACATTTTCAATACACCATCGCTCTCCCACATATATACATCCATATACATACAGACCAAGAGGAAAAAATCATTTTCTTAGTGCATGGACCAATCCCTATAATGCTGCCGAGTCCATTCGGTCCATGATGTTCCAAGTTCCTTCTCTGTTGGGATGATGGCTGGAGGGAAGTCAGGGCCAGTCGCTGGTGACCTGGATACATCCAGTTGATGGGCTATAAAAGCATTACACAGCAGGCAACAGCATACAATTGAGTTCACTGGC
Organism: Pezoporus flaviventris; assembly: GCF_033815535.1. Lineage (NCBI taxonomy): Eukaryota > Metazoa > Chordata > Aves > Psittaciformes > Psittacidae > Pezoporus > Pezoporus flaviventris. Next base: position 1,582,236 of record NW_026892669.1, on the reverse strand, counting down.
TGTTTTCCCCTAAAATCAAATCCCCTTGAGGTATACATCGGACTTCCCCATCTTCCCGCATTACCCACCAAGTATATCCAGGTCCCTGAGCAAAAGCAATCCCACGAGTGGGTTTGCCTTTACCTTACTCCGTTTTATGGCAAAACCGGCTTTCAGCAGGATTTGGGTTATTTTCCTCCCTTTCTCAAAGACTTCTTCCACTGTATCGCCCCACACAATAATGTCATCAATGTATTGCAGGTGTTCTGGAGCTTGCCCCTGTTCCAGTGCAGTCTGGATCAGTCCATGGCAAATGGTAGGGCTGTGTTTCCACCCCTGGGGCAGTCGGTTCCAAGTGAACTGGACACCTGTCCAAGTAAAAGCAAACTGTGGCCTGCACTCTGCTGCCAAAGGAATTGAGAAAAATGCATTGGCAATATCAATCGTGGCATACCACTTGGCTGCCTTTGACTCTAGTTCATACTGAAGTTCTAGCATGTCCGGTACGGCAGCACTCAATGGTGGTGTGACTTCATTCAGGCCACGATAGTCTACTGTTAGTCTCCATTCTCCATTAGACTTTCGCACTGGCCATATGGGGCTATTGAAGCGACTGTACTTGTTGCTGGGGGTGGTGTAGCTACTGTGCTTGGAGCTGGGGTAACCGCACTGTCTGTTGCAGTTGAAGTTCGAGCAGCTGCTGTACTTGCCACTGGGGTAGCTGCGCAGTTCATTGCAGCCAAAGTTTGAGTAGCGACTGTCACTTTGCCCTCAAATTCGCCGACATTCTTTTCCTTTTGAAGGTGCTGGATAGTGTTGAACAAGGCCCTGTAAGCATAGGCCAAGCCCCAGCACGTTGCCATGATTTGTCCATCTCTGGTATGGCCAGAATGACCACACACCTCATTTAAGTGTTTTACTAATTCTTCTGGATTTTGCAGTTGTTCGGTAGTGAAATTCCAAAATACTGGAGGGGCCCACTGACCTAGATACTTGCCCATACTATCCCACACACCCTGCCACTCATGGCTGTCCAGCCTCTGGGAAAATCTCTCAGTCCTCCTACATCGTCGTTTGACCCCAGACAAGACCCAAACCTGAATCTGCTTAACTCTTGAAATCAGTAGTGGGCAAAACACACTCTGTATGCGTGTTAGCATGGTGATTCCCATCACCATCAGCAAACAAGTCTCAACAGCATTAAAAGGCCATTCAAAAAATTCAAAACTCTCAAATGTAAATGGTCTGGGGGGACGACTAGGAGGGTAAAAGGATGTCTCCTTCACAGGTTGAGCACCTGAGAAGGAGAAAAAAGATGTGTAATTGCTAAGCACCTCCATCATATACCTCCCAAAGTATAAAGGTGGTGACCACACTGGGAACATAAGCCAGATCAGTTTCATGATCAATGATTCTATTGTATTACAAGTCATTACCATAAAGTACAATGGGATAAAAACCTTAGCCCAAGCCCCACACCTGAAAAACACTAATACAGCAAACACCGGATGGACGTAAGATACGATATACTGAAACTGTGAGATCAAGAGGAAAAACCTTGAGAGCTAATAAATCAGCATTGTGACAAGTGACTATCAATCCAGTCAGATCTGTTCTTATCTCAACCCCTCGTGCCCCACGTTGGGCGCCTAAAAGAACTGTCGTGGTTTAAACCCAGTCAGGTAACTTGTTCACTCACTCCCAGTGAGTGGTGCCGAGCTGACAACAATCGAGGTCCGTGTCCGTCTCCCCCGCCCTCCCCCCCGCACCGGGGCTCTCCCCTTCCCCGCTCCCGGAGGAACGGGGAGGAGGATCGAGAGAGTGCAACTCCTACGGGTTGAGACAAGAACAGTCCAGCAACAAATCACCACCGCTACTATCAGCTAAAACAATGATAAGGGAAAATAACAAGGGAAGAGAATACGATACCACCGGCCAAGAAAGCGAGTTCCACCCGGAAGCCCCTGTCCTCCGGGTAACTCCCAGTTACCCCCCACCCCGGGCATGACGTGCTGTGGTATGGAATACCTCCCCGGCTAGCCCGGGTCAGGCGCCCCGTCTCTGCTTCCTCACAGCTTCCCCTCCTCCCTGGCAGAGCATGAGCCTCACAGAGTCCTTGGTCAGGGTAAACATCACTTAGCAACAACCGAAAACATCGGCTTCACCAACACTGTTCTCAAACTAGAAGTCAAAACACAGCACTGCACCAGCTAACACAAAGGAAAAAACATGACTGCTACTGCTGAACCCAGGACAGGAGGTGATCCTGCCCATCTGCTCTGCTCTCATGAGACCTCACTTGGAGTACTGTGCACGGTTCTGGTGTCCTCAGCATTAAAAGGACATGGAAGTGTTGGAACAAGTCCAGAGGAGGGCCATGAGGATGATCAGGGGACTGGAGCACCTCCCGTATGAAGATAGACTGAGAAAGCTGGGGCCTATAAGGATGCTGGGGAGGGACACTTTTTTAGGGACTGCAGTGATAGGACATGGGGTAATGGGTTAAAACTTAAACAGGGGTAGTTGAGATTGGATATAAAGAAGAAGTTCTTTACTGTAAGGGTGGTGAGTCCCTGGAATGGGTTGCCTACGGAAGTTGTGAATGCTCCATGCCTGGCGGTCTTCAAGGACAGGTTGGACAGAGCCTTGTCTGACATAGTTTAGTGTGTGGTGTTCCTAAACTTACAGTGTACACTGATGTCATCATATGAGGAACACTATGTTTAAATGTTGCTTTTTCCTGTTATTTTGGAACTCCTAGAAAGCATCCACCAGAACTTAGGTACAGGTTAACTTTTAAAGATTCTCTGTAGAAAGCCAGAAAAATCCTCCTTAAGAACAGAAATCCCCCTGACATTTTTAATTGTGATGGAAGCAGATCATGAAAGCCTCAAATATTTCGTCAAGCAGTGGAGGCAATGTGCTAACTGACCTCTGGTGCAATCTATTGATCAAAACAGGCAGTACCACAACTATGTTTTCAAGCTCAGAAAGCATGATAACGAATAGTTTTCTCCTTACTGGACAGCATATTAAGGAACACAGTATCACACAGTATGCTAGAGATTGGAAGGGACCTCGAAAGATCATCTAGTCCAATCCCCCTGCCGGAGCAGGAACACCTAGATAATGTTACACAGGAATGTGCCCAGGCGGGTTTTGAATGTCTCCAGGGAAGGAGACTCCACAACCTCCCTGGGCAGCCTGTTCCAGTGTTCCGCTACCCTCACTGAGAAGAAGTTTCTTCTCAAGTTTAAGTGGAACCTCTTGTGTTCCAGTTTGTACCCATTACCCCTTGTCCTATCATTGTTTGCCACTGAGTAGAGCCTGGCTCCATCCTCGTGACACTCCCCTTTATATATTTATAGACGCTTATAAGGTCACCCCTCAGTCTCCTCTTCTCCAAACTATAGAGACGCAGCACCCTCAGTCTTTCCTCATAAGGGAGATGCTCCACTCCCTTAATCATCTATGTTGCCCTGCGCTGGACTCTCTCCAGCAGGTCCCTGTCCGTCTTGAACTGAGGGGCCCAGAACTGGACACAATATTCCAGATGCGGTCTCACCAGGTGTCCTGGGTTCAGCAGTAGCAGTCATGTTCTTTTTTTTCCTTTGTGGTAGCTGGTGCAGTGCTGTGTTTTGACTTCCAGCCTGAGAACAGTGTTGGTGAAGTTGATGTTTTCAGTTGTTGCTAAGTGATGTTTACCCTGACCAAGGACTTTGTGAGGCTCATGCTCTGCCAGGGAGGAGGGGAAGCTGTGAGGAAGCAGAGACGGGGCGCCTGACCCGGGCTAGCCAGGGAGGTATTCCATACCACAGCAAGTCATGGCCGGGGTGGGGGGTGACTGGGAGTTACCCGGAAGGACAGGGGCTTCCGGGTGGAACTCGTTTTCTTGGCCGGTGGTATCGTATTCCATTCCCTTGTTATTTTCCCTTATCATTGTTGTAGTTGATAGTAGCGGTGGTGATTTGTGTACATTGGTTGCTGGACTGTTCTTGTCTCAACCCGTGGGAGTTGCATTTTTTCGATCCTCGTCCCCATTCCTCCGGGAGTGGGGGAGAACCCCGGTGGGGGGGGGACACAGACCTCGATTGTTGTCAGCTCGGCACCACTCACTGGGAGTGAGCGAACAAGTTACCTGACTGGGTTTAAACCACGACACCAGGGCAGAGTAGAGGGGAAGGAGGACCTCTCTCGACCTACTAACCACCCCCCTTCTAATACACCCCAGGATGCCATTGGCCTTCTTAGCCACAAGGGCACAGTGTTGGCTCATGGTCATCCTGTCCTCCACTAGGACCCCCAGGTCCCTCTCCCCTATACTGCTCTCTAACAGGTCGTTTCCCAACCTATACTGGAACCTGGGGTTGTTCCTGCCCAGATGCAGGACTCTACACTTTCCCTTGTTATATTTCATCAAGTTACTCCCTGCCCAACTCTCCAGCCTGTCCAGGTCTCGCTGGATGGCAGCACAGCCTTCTGGCGTGTCAGCCACTCCTCCCAGCTTAGTGTCATCAGCAAACTTGCTGATAGTACACTCAATTCCCTCATCTAAATCGTTGATGAATATATTAAATAATACTGGTCCCAGTACTGACCCTTGAGGCACTCCACTAGTTACAGGACTCCAACTAGACTCAGCCCCATAGACTACAACTCTCTGGCTTCTCTCCTTCAGCCAGTTCACAGTCCACCTCACTACCTGATCATCCAGTCCACACTTCCTCAATTTAGCTGTGAGGATGCTGTGGGAGACTGTGTCAAACGCTTTGCTGAAGTCAAGGGAGACCACATCCACCGCTCTGCCATCATCCATCCACCGTGTTATTTCCTCATAAAAGGCTAAGAGATTGGTCAAACATGATTTCCCCCTGGTGAAGCCATGTTGACTGCCCCTCATAACCCTCTTATCCTTGATATGCCTTAAGATGGCACCAAGGATAAGGTGTTCCATCACTTTCCCAGGGATGGAGGTGAGGCTGACCGGTCTATAGTTACTCGGGTCCTCCTTCTTGCCCTTTTTGAAGACTGGAGTGACATTTGCTTTCCTCCAGTCCTCAGGCACCTCTCCCGTTTCCCAAGACTTGGTAAAGATGATGGAGAGTGGTCTACCAATGACTTCCACCAGTTCCCTCAGCACCTGCGGGTGCATCCCATCTGGACCCATGGATTTATGGATGTCCAGATTGCTCAACTGATCTCTAAGCCATTCCTCATCTAAGGCAAACCGCTCTGTCAACCTGACTTCATCTAAGGTCTCAGGGGTACAGGGCTCTTCAGGACTGCCTGCAGCAGAGTAGACAGAGACAAAGAAGGCATTCAGTAACTCTGCCATCTCTTTATCTTCTGTCACCAGGGCACCCATCCCGTTCATCAGTGGGCCTACATTGCCTCTGGTGTTAGTTTTGTCAGCCATGTATTTGAAAAAGCTCTTTTTGCTGTCCTTGACCTTTCTTGCCAGGTTTAATTCTAAGGATGCCTTAGTCCTCCTAGCTGCCTTCCTACATCCTCTAGCAGCAGCCTTATATTCCTCCCAAGTGACCAGCCCCTCCTTCCATCACCTGTAAACTCTCCTCTTCCACTTGAGCATACCCAGCAATTCCCTATTTAGCCACGCAGGTCTCTTGGCCCTCTTCCTTGACTTCCTACATGTCGGGAAGCTCCGATCTTGAGCATGGAAAAAGCAGTCCTTGAATGTCAACCATCTTGGGCCCCTTTACCTTAAAGCAGCCTTGCCCATGGGATTTCCCCTAGCAATTGCTTGAAATGGCCAAAGTTTTCCCTGCTAAAGTCCAGGGTTGCAATTCTACTTGCTATTCTACTAGTCCTACCACACAAGATCCTGAATTCCACCATCTCGTGGTCGCTGCAACCAAGGCAGCCCTCAACCCTTACTGCTTCGACCAGACCCTCCTTGTTAGTGAGGATGAGATCCAGCAGCACTCCTCTCCTGGTCGGCTCATCCACCATTTGCAGGACGAAGTTATCATCCATACACTGGAGGAACCTCCTGGACTGCGGCTGGGTTGCCGAGTGGTCCTTCCAGCAAACATCAGGGAAGTTAAAATCCCCCACGACGACCACAGCCTGTGAACAGTGGTCACAGGGAGGCTGTGACCACAGCCTCGTCAGCTTCCTCACCCTGATCTGGTGGTCTGTAACAGACACCTACAACAGTATCCCCCCTGCCAGCCTGCCCCTTAATTCTCACCCACAGACTCTCAACTCGCTCATCATCTGTCCCTGGACAGAACTCGGTGCATTGTAGTTCCTCCCGCACATAAAGAGCGACCCCACCACCCCTCCTGGCTGGCCTGTCTTTCCTGAAAAGGACATAGCCCTCCATGACTATATTCCAGTCATGTGAGCTGTCCCACCACGTCTCTGTAATTGCCACCAGATCATAGTCTCCTGACTTAACACAGGTTTCCAACTCCTCCTGCTTATTTCCCATGCTGCGCGCATTGGTGTACAGACATTCCAGGGAGCGAGCTGAGCACACCAATTTCACCCTAGGATTATAGGAGGCCTCCCAGTCTTCATTAATTCTGGAGCGCTGCCCCACTGGGGCAAGCCCAGCTACAACCCCATCCCCCTTCGAATCTAGTTTAAAGCTCTCCAAATGAGCCCTGCTAATTCGTGCCCCAGCATCCTTTTGCCTCTGTGAGACAAACCTTTCTCACTTGTCATTGTCTAGACTGGTGCCCTATAAAACCAGCAAAGAATCCAAAGCCCTGCCTGTAGCACCAGTCTCGAAGCCAATTGTCCATGAACTGAATCTTCCCATTCCTTCCCACATCATCAGTGGAAGATGGAAGGAATGAGGAGAATATCACTTGAACCCCAGACTCTTTCACCATCCGCCCCAAGGCCCTGTAGTCTTTCTTCATCCCCCTCAGACTGCGGGAAGCAGCTTCCTCCCCACCTGTCTGGAAGACCAGCAGCGGGTAGTAGTCTGTCGGGTGCACCAGGTTGGGGAGCACCCTAGTGATATCCCTGATCCGGGCTCCAGGCAGACTACACACTTCCCTATGATGAGGGTCAACTCTGCATATCGGGCCCTCTGATCCTCTCAGAAGGGAATCCCCTACTACAATGACCCTTCTTTCTTTCTTAACAGAGGCAGTCTTGAGGTGCAAAGTCGACCCCCTTTTCCTATGTGGCCTTGTGGGCTGGCCTTGCACCACATTCTCACCTACCTCTCCTTCAAGATCCAGGGCCTCAAACCTATTACGGAGGGACACCTGGGGAAGCAGGGCAGGAAGGGGGGAGGGTTTCCCACGACCTCGAACTGGAACTCGCTTCCAACCCTCGTCGTCTTTTTGGTCCCCTACCTCTGCGCAACAGCTACAGGGCAGGGGCTGTCTCGGGCCATCCCCCTCTGTGTGAGAAGGCAGGGGGTCCTTCCCCTTTTGGGGGGTATCTCCCTGGAACCGTTCCGACTGGTATGCCAGGGAGTTACTCCACCAGTCGATCTCCCTTTCACACTCCCTTATAGTCCTCAGCATCTCAACCTCCTCCTTAAGTCTTGCCACCAGGCTAAGCAGATCTTCTACCTGCTCACACCTCACGCAGGTGGAATGCTGTCCTCCCTCCCCCGGCAGCAGCAGGCTCTGGCACTCCCTGCACCCAGAGACCTGAACAGCCACGGTCTGGGACGGGGTCTCTGTCTGAGTTGCTGCAGTCACCTTACTGCAAGCTCTCTTTCTGGAGGCAACCATATTGGTCCGCAGTCTGGGACACCAGCAACACGACCTGCTTGTTCCTCCCTGTGCCCGGTGGGCAGTGACATGTCACTGCCCTCTCAAAGGCTTTTTCAAGACAAGCAGCAGGGGAGTGGTCACCGTCACCGTGGGAACGCCCCCCGCCACGTCAGCCTCTCTCTCGCAAGGGCTGCTGGGGCTTCGGAGATTGGGAGATGTCGGGAATCGCGATGTCTCTGCGCTCTCCCCTCTGATTTTCCTAATCTCCGTTGACCCTCGCGGTCGCTGAAGCGTGCCGGCTGCGGCTCTAGCTAGGCTAGCTCCGATCAGCTGACATCTTGAATATAGCTAATAACATTTTTCAAAGACATTTATTGTGTAGGATATGCCCTGGAAGTAGATATTGCTGGTTTTGGAATTTCCCTCTTCTCCCCCCCCCCCCCCCCCCCCCCCCCCCCAGATAAACAATAGTTGAGGTGGCAAACTTGGCATGAAAGTTAGGAATATTTGAGTGAGAAATAACTGTAGTCATCAGTAAAATATTATGTCATAGGAACAATTTGGTGAATAGTATTTACACACAAATTTCATCTTCTGCAGAGCAAGATGCCTTACAGAAAACACACCAGAATTCTAATTAAGCTAGAAGCTTACTTCTGTAAGAAAGGAAGTTCAATTGCAATTTTGTGCAAGGAAAAAAGGCTTTTGCTTCCTCCTTTCCTCCTTCCTGTTTAGCTGAAAACCTGGCCACTTAATGATTTATTGTTTTGCTTGGGGTTTTTTGTTTGGTTTTGTTTTGGTTTTGTGTGTGGAGGATTTTTTGTTTTGCTTTTTGGGAGATTTTGTTTTGCTTTGTTTTTTAATCGAGTTACATGTACTGTTGTAGAACACGTTAGAAAAAGTTACATTGATAAAACATTATGCTCTATATTAAAAGATATGCTACAGTTTCTTTAATCCCTGTCAGTGAAAAAAAAATTTCTTCTCCAATTTTTTTTTTCTTGGATAAGTAATCAGTCTATGATTAATGTGTGCCTCAATGTACATTTTTATGATCTAAATTAAAGTATCATTATCTCATGTTTGCTCCCTGCAGTATAATAGTATTTCTCTTACACTTACTGTAATTAGAAAAAAGACAAAAAAAAACCCACCATGATTAGCACAACACATAGAATGGATAAATTTTAGGGGCATACTCTTAAAAAAATATTTAAGTACAACTGAGGCAGAATACAGTGGACTGTCAATATGCCGGCTATTATATTGCTATAAAACATTTTTTAAAAAGTAACATAAAGACCAATTTTTCAGGTCTCATGCATAGAATATCAAAATATTAATTGGTCTTTAAAATACATATAATTGGCACACTTCCCTTACAATTAGTACATAAGTGTTTAAAGGAAATTAGATGCTTCGAATAAATATTTGGAGAAAAAGACACAAATTGAACTTAACCTCCTGTCTCAGTAAGTGAGTTAAGGACAGAGATTACGTTGAAGAGTGGTAATTGTGCCTTCAAGTTACAATTAGAATTCTACTAGAAAAGAGTCTCAAAAAAAAATTTTGAGAACTTACATTTTAGGAAATACTTATAGCTTTGAGAAGAACTTCTGAATATCTGCACAATAAATTATAAGACTTGTCATTTAAGTTGCAAACAAGCACAGCATCGATTTCATTGAATACAGTTAATCTAGGTTAAATCCACAGTTTTTCTGTGCAAAGTACTATGGATAGCTTACAGTAAATATTCTATAAATTCTCTATATATACAGTATCAGCTACTGTAAAAATTAAAAGTTTAGGCAGCAAAATCAGAAGTGATACACACTAATATATAACTTCTCTGGACAGAGTTAGTGAAAGGATAGAAGCAGCCAAGGTCCCTCACAAATGAAAGGCAGCTTTACATTGTTACTTTCAGATATTCCACAGAAAGGATCTTCCAAGCATTTCAAATAATTTCTCTAAACCTTGTCACTTCCCCAATGGCAAGCAGCCCAATATACAAACTGGGGGCAGTTACCCAGAAGAGCTAGACCACTGCTCGGGTCAGGCTGGGTATCGGTTAGCGGATGGTGAGCAGTTGTATTCTGTTCCCTTGTTATTTCCCTTATCATTATTAGTATTGGTGGTAGCAGCAGTGGTTTTGTGTTACACCTTAGTTACTGGACTGTTCTTATCTCAGCCCATGGGACTTACATTCTTTAGATTCTTCTCCCCTTCCCTCTGGGAGAGGGGGGAGGAAGGGAGGGAGTGAGCGAGCAGCTGCATGGTTCTGAGTTTCCGGCTGGGTTTAAACCATGAATTCCAGCTTCTTATCTTGCTTGCTTAAGCTTCCTTGGGCCTCTCATGGCCTTGCTGTATCTTTCAGGATTATTCAGAGTTTATGTACCAATTATCCATTCTCCTGTGAGAACACTGTCTCCACATCTCCCCCTTTTTGTTTTATATATGGTTTGGATGACTCTACTTGAGCAGGGGATTTGGGCTAGATCATATCTCCAACATATGCCAACTACAGGCTGCTGGGCCTGCCCCTTTTTTCTCCTGTATGGATCTCTGGTAACAGGGGAGGCCATCCTTCACATCAAGGTCTGGCATGGCATGTGTCCCCACCACTCCATGCCTGCTGGGTTGCAGCCAACAGCGGAGCTAAAGGTTCTTCTTGGTGGCAAACACAGAGGCCAACCCAGTCTTGCCCTTGATTGTGGTAGCAGGCACTGTGTTAGCCTCAGTCCTTGCACCTTGTTGTCAAAGCAGAGTTTCACCTGCTTCATCCAGTAACAAGTCACTACTACAGCAAGGCACACACACATTTACATTATCAGAGTAACTATTACAGGGTGCAGCAGCATGTTGAAGATACTGATGTCACTGAGGGACTAGCCAAAGAAATTTCTTACCTGTGGAATTCTCCCACCCTCTTAATTTGTTCCATTACCTGCTTTATAACAGTACCATTGTATTAAAATCTTTCCAGTTTTTGCCTTAGCATTTTCTAGCAGCTACTGCAAATTTGCATACTCTAACATCTCTTTTACAAGTGACAAATCTATGCAATAAAAGGTGTAGTTTCTTATTAGCAACTAGCTAGTAAATACAGGTGGTTTCATATACAAAATCACAGCCTCTAATAATAGCTACTTTACAAGCACCCATATTCAGGATGTTACTTTTCACTTGTCCCCAAGTGATGTTTTGCAGTTATTCGTTTTTTCTCTTCCTCTATCTGCTTGGGGTATTCACGGTCAGCTCCTGTAGCTGAGGCATCAGGTTTTTCCATTCGTCTTGTCGAGCTCATGGCAAGGCTTGACAAACGTTGCAGGCAGTCGCCATGGACCTTGGACCTGTAGTCAGGTGGACACAAATATACCCCCTCCCCAGGTTATCAGTTCTTGAGAAGTAGACAGGTTAAACTGCACATTTGCTGCATCATTGCTCTTTTTTTTTTTTTTTTCTCAACCTCCAAATGCTGGCCTGCTCGGTGGCAGCTACAGCCACCTGCCTGCTTCAGCAGCAACTGTAAATTCCTGCCAGCAGCCGCACTTTTACATTAACTCTTTCATGCCCAAAATGTTAAACAGCTACCCGTTAAAAACTTTTACATGAACCCAACAGTACACAAAACACCGGTTGCCCTCAACACACACACACACACACACGTGTGGGATCCCACAAGCACACTCCACACAAGTACAATATTTGAAACACAAAAAGACAATTATTACTCCCACTACACAGTCCCACGTACAGAACGTGGCATAAGGACCCTGTGGAGAGGGCAGAGGACCAAGACATTTTTCCCGAGGCTGGACAGTCATGAGTTGCAGGGGGTGTGGGCTAGTAAGGTGTCCTGGGCTCAGCAGTAGCTGTTTCTCCTTTGTGGTAGCTGGTGCAGTGCTGTGTTTTGACTTCCAGCCTGGGAACAATGTTGGTGAAACCGATGATTTCGGTTGTTGCTAAGTGATGTTTACCCTGACCAAGGACTTTGTGAGGCTCATGCTCTGCCAGGGAGGAGGGGAAGCTGTGAGGAAGCAGAGACGGGGCGCCTGACCCAGGCTAGCCAACGAGGTATTCCATACCACAGCACGTCATGCCCAGGGTAGGGGGTAACTGGGAGTTGCCCGGAAGGACATGGGCTTCCGGGTGGGACTCGTTTCTTGGCGAGTGGTATCGTATTCTCTTCCCTTGTTATTTTCTCTTATCATTGTTGTAGTTGGTAGTAGCGGTGGTGATTTGTGTTGTACATTGGTTGCTGGACTGTTCTTGTCTCAACCTATAGGAGTTGCACCCTTTCGATCCTCCTCCCCGTTCCTCCGGGGGCGGGGAAGGGGAGAGCCCTCGGAGGGGGGGGCCTTGATTGTTGTCAGCCCAGCACCACTCACTGAGAGTGAGTGAACAAGTTGCCTGGCTGGGTTTAAACCACAACAGTTCTTTTTGGCACCCAACCTGGGGCACGAGATAACGACAGATCTGACCGGATTAATAGTCACTCGTCACAATGCTGATTTATTGGCTCTCAAGGTTGTTCCTCTTGATCTCGCCATTTCAGTATATCATATCTTACTTCCATCCGGTATTTGCTGTATTAGTGTTTTTCAAGTGAGGGCCTTGGGCTAAGGTTTTTGTCTCATTGTACTTTATGGTAATGACTTGTAATACAATAGAATCATTGATCATGAAACTGATCTGGCTTATGTTCCCAGTGTGGTCACCACCTTCATACTTTGGGAGGTATATAATAGAAGTGCTTAGCAATTACACATCTTTTTTCTCCTTCTCAGGTGCTCAACCTGTGAAGGAGACATCCTTTTACCCTCCCAGTCGTCCCCCCATACCATTTACATTTGAGAGTTTTGAAGTTTTTGAATGGCCTTTTAATGCTGCTGAGACTTGTTTGCTAATCGTGATGGGAATCACCATGCTAGCACGGATACAGAGTGTGTTTTGCCCACGACTGATTTCAAGAGTTAAGCAGAGTCAGGTTTGGGTCTTGTCTGGGGTCAAACGACGATGTATGAGGACCAAGAGATTTTCCCTGAGGCTGGACAGCCATGAGTGGCAGAGTGTGTGGGATAGTATGGGCAAGTATCTAGGTCAGTGGACCCCTCCAGTACTTTGGAATTTCACTCCCGAACAACTGCAACAGACAGCGCGGTTACCCCAGCTCCAAGCACAGCAGCTGCACCACCCCCAGCAACAAGTACAGTTGCTACTCAAACCACAGTGATAATTACTGCAGCCAAACCAGAGGACCAATTCGTACCAATATCGGTTGCCCCTGTATGCAAGAGAACAAGCAAAAAAGAGGCAAGAAGGGTGAAGCGAGATGAAGAAACAATGAATTCACCACCCGGTCCAGAATCTGATCAGGAGTCATCATCACATGACGAAGAAGAAGAAGAAGAGGTAACTTCTCGAAGTTGTACCTCAACCGAGGTACGGAATATGCGAAAAGATTTTACCCGTTAACCAGGGGAGCACATCATCACCTGGTTACTCCGATGCTGGGTCAATGGGGCCGATGGTCACGAACTAGAAGGTACAGAAGCCAAACAGCTGGGATCACTTGCTAGGGAAGGTGGAATTGACAAAGCATTTGCAAGAGAGAAAAAGTCCCTCAGCCTTTGGAGGCGGCTCTTGGCAGCTGTGAAAGAAAGGTTTCTATACAAGGACGATGTTATGAGTCGTTCGGCCAAGTGGACTTCTATAGACAAAGGCATCCAGTCTCTGAGGGAATCAGCAATCATAGAGACGATCTATCACATCAAGCCGAATAACGGGGATACACCCATAGATCCAGATGAAGTTGAATGTACACGACCCATGTTGCGAAAACTTACATGGAATGCACCGTCATCATATGCCCATTCATTGGCAACAGTAACCTGGAATGACATAGTACCACTAACAGTGGATGAAGTGGTTCATAAACTCCGAGAGTTCGAAGACAATCTCACAGCTTCCATCATCTCAGCTGTGGAAAAACTGTCCCAGGACTTCAAACAATTGATGGCCGATCTATCTGATTTATCCAGCTTCTCACGTTACCAACACACGTCTCAGCTATTAACAAAAGGCGTCCTATTGTTCAAGAGAGGTGATACAGGAGGTATACGCCACGGGGTACCCTATGGTTTTACCTGCGGGACCATGGAGAAGACATGACAAAGTGGGATGAAAAACCTACTTCAGCTTTGGAGGAACGGGTAAGTGAACTGAAGAGGGGAGCAAGGGCCGAGACTGATCGTCCCATGAGAGCTACGGCTTCAGTCTCTGGTGAGCAGTTTCCCAGATGGAGTGGAAGAGCTGATTTTACTCCAGCTCCTGTGATAACGAAGAATAATCCCTTTTACCACGACTTAAGGGTCCAACGCTGTGATGACCATTAGAGGGGCCCTGTCTCCAGCCAGGTGGAGGTAGGGGACAATCGGATTTACTGGACTGTGTGGGTCAGATTGCCTGGCACATCAGTCCAACAGAAGTATAAGGCCCTAGTAGATACTGGTGCACAGTGTACCCTGATGCCATCAAGCTGTCAAGGGGTGAAACCCATCTATATATCTGGAGTGACAGGAGGATCCCAAGAGTTGACTGTGCTGGAGGCTGAAATCAGCCTGACTGGGAGGGAATGGCAAAAGCACCCTATTGTGACTGGTCCAGAGGCTCCATGCATCCTCGTTATAGACTACCTCAAGAGAGGGTACTTCAAAGACCTAAAAGGGTACCGGTGGGCTTTTGGTATTGCTGCTTTGGAGACTGAGGAAATTGAGCAGCTGTCCACCTTGCCTGGTCTCTCAGAAGATCCCTCTGCTGTGGGGTTGCTGAAAGTCGAAGAACTACAAGTGCCAATTGTGACCACAACAGTGCAGCAGCAGCAATATCACACCAACTGAGACTCCCTGATTCCCATCCATCAGCTGATCCATAGACTGGAGAGTCAGGGAGTGATCAGCAGGACCCGCTCGCCCTTTAATAGCCCCATATGGCCAGTGCGACAGTCTAACGGAGAATGGAGACTTAACAGTGGACTATCATGGCCTGAATGAAGTCACACCACCATTGAGTTCTGCCATCCCGGACATGCTAGAACTTGAGTATGAACTAGAGTCAAAGGCAGCCAAGTGGTATGCCACGATTGATATTACCAAAGCGTTTTTCTCAATTCCTTTGGCAGCAGAGTGCAGGCCACAGTTTGCTTTTCCTTGGAGGGGAGTGCAGTTCACTTGGAACCGACTGCCCCAGGGGTGGAAACACAGCCCTACCATTTGTCATGGACTGGCCAGAGGGCAAAGATTTCAGAATGTCACAAAAGGAGGAGGTGGTGCATGCTGAAGAGGCCCCACCTTATAATAAACTGTCAGAAAGTGAAAAGCAGTACTTAGATTGGCAACATAAAGGTGAATTATTTTTGGCCCGGTGGGCCCATGACACTTCAGGTCATCAGAGCAGTGATGCAACATATAGATGGGCCCATGATCGAGGGGTGGACTTAACAATGGACACTATTGCCCAGGTTATTCATGAGTGTGAAACATGTGCTGCAATTAAACAAGCCAAGCGGTTAAAGCCTCTTTGGTATGGAGGACGATGGTTGAAGTATAAATATGGGGAAGCCTGGCAGATTGACTATATCACACTGCTACCAACCCGCCAAGGCAAGCGCCATGTGCTTACTATGGTGGAAGCAACCACCGGGTGGCTGGAAACATATGCTGTGCCCCATGTCACTGCCCAGAACACTATTCTGGGCCTTGAGAAACAGATTTTGTGGCGACACGGCACCCCAGTGAGAATTGAGTCAGACAATGGGACTCATTTCCAAAATAACCTTATCGATATTTGGGACAAAGAGCATTGCATTGAGTGGGTATATCACATCCCCTACCATGCACCAGCCTCTGGGAAAATCGAACGGTGCAATGGGCTGTTAAAAACTACACTGAGAGCAATGGGTGGGGCAACTTTCAAGCATTGGGATACACACTTACCAAAAGCCACCTGGTTGGTCAACACCAGAGGATCTGCCAACAGGGCTGGCCCAGCCCAGTCAGAACTTTTACATATTGTAGAGGGGGACAAAGTTCCCGTGGTGCATATGAAGAATTTGCTGGGGAAGACAGTCTGGGTTATTCCTGCTTCAGGTAAAGGCAAACCCACTCGTGGGATTGCTTTTGCTCAGGGACCTGGATATCCTTGGTGGGTAATGCGGGAAGATGGGGAAGTCCGATGTATACCTCAAGGGGATTTGATTTTAGGGGAAAACAGCCAGTGAACTCAATTGTATGCTGTTGCCTGCTCTGTAATACTTTTATAGCCCATCAACTAGATGTCTTCAGGTCACCAGCGACTGGCCCTGACTTCCCTCCCACCATCATCCCAACAGAGAATGAACTTTGATAGAACCGGATGAGTTCCGCAGTAAAGGAACGACGAGCATCAGCAGGCAACAATCCAATACTGCACACAGTTTTTCCTGCCCTGAAAGATTGTTACAAGAGATGGAACCTGACATCATGGACCGAATGGACTCAGCAGCATTATAGGGATTGGTCCATGCACTAAGAAAATGATCTTTTTCTCTTGGTCTGTATGTATATGGATGTATATATGTGGGAGAGCGATGGTGTATTGAAAACGTGGGATCTGAGCACGACGTGAATGGTATGGAATAAGGGGTGGATAATGTCCTGGGTTTAGCAGTAGCAGTCATGTTTCTCCTTTGTGGTAGCTGGTGCAGTGCTGTGTTTTGACTTCCAGCCTGGGAACAATGTTGGTGAAACCTATGTTTTCGGTTGTTGCTAAGTGATGTTTACCCTGACCAAGGACTTCGTAAGGTTCATGCTCTGCCAGGGAGGAGGGGAAGCTGTGAGGAAGCATAGACGGGGCGCCTGACCCAGGCTAGCCAAGGAGGTATTCCATACCACGGCACATCATGCCCGGGGTGGGGGGTAACTGGCTGTTGCCCAGAAGGACACGGGCTTCCGGGTGGGACTCGTTTCTTGGCCGGTGGTATTGTATTATCTTCCCTTGTTATTTTCTCTTATCATTGTTGTAGTTGGTAGTAGCGGTGGTGATTTGTATTGTGCATTGGTTGCTGGACTGTTCTCGTCTCAACCCGTAGGAGTTGCACCCTTTCGATCCTCCTCCCCATTCCTCCGGGAGCGGGGAAGGGGGGAGCCCCGGTGGGGGAGGAGGGTGTGGGCCTCGATTGTTGTTCAGCCCGGCACCACTCACTGGGAGTGAGTGAACAAGTTGCCTGACTGGGTTTAAACCACGACAGACTGCAATGCTGTAAACTTGCTGTAACGTTTATGGCAGTTGCAAGTCTGTTCTGCTAGATGATTTGTTCTGGCATTAACTTATTTTCTATATCCAGTTTAACATGAACTTTGGTATTGATGTGATGCCTCAGTGATGCATTACATCTCTAATAAAAATGTGTATATATATGTACACTTTGATCCTGCTGGAAACTTTATCACCAAACACAACATTTAATTTTTCCAAACAGAATTAAGAGAAGGACTGTGAAGATTTAGACTGAACAGTGTGGGTCCTTTACATAGCCCAGGTTTTGATTTTTATTGTAAAATTAAAACTACTTTAATTTTTGTAGGTTTCACATTTTCTCTTTTGAATTGTTATTGGTATTGTGCTTTTTACTTGAGTTGTCTTAAATGTTATTACATTTCTGTACAGTAATAAGCATGTAGATTATTAGAGAACATACTGAAGTATTGTTTTGGTAGTTGAAACTGAGATGTAACATTTGCCTTGCAGGTATATTCATTATATAAAATGTGCTGGACTTTCACAATGCTGCTAAGTACAGCATCTAGAACAACTTCCATAGACAACTGTAGATGCTCCTGTATATACAACAAGACATCACTTTCATTAAAATGTACATATGTTCCTTACAAGACGGAACAAGTATAATGTGTGTTTATTTTGTATTGGGGGGGGGAACCTTGGACTGTTACAAACAGTACAATAGTCTGTTAAAAACTACACTGAGAGCCGTGGGTGGTGGGACTTTCAAACATTGGGATACACATTAACCAAAAGCCACCTGGTTGGTCAACACTAGGGGACCTGCCAACAGGGCTGGCCCAGCCCTGTCAAAACTTTTACATACTGTAGAAGGGGATAAAGTTCCTGTGGTGCCCATAAAGAATTTGCTGGGGAAGTCAGCCTGGGTTATTCCTTCTTCAGGTAAAGGCAAACTCACTCGTGGGATTGCTGTTGCTCAGGGACCTGGATATACTTGGTGGGTAATGCAGGAAGATGGAGAAGTCTGATGTGTACCTCAAGGGATTTGATTTTTGGGGAAAACAGCCAATGAACTCAATTGTATGCTGTTGCCTGCTATATAACCCTTTTATAGCCCACCAGCTCGATGTCTTCATGTCATCAGGGACAGGCCCTGACTTCCCTCAGACCGTCATCCCAACAAAGAATGAAATTTGATGAAACCAGACGAGTTCAGCAATGACCAGCCAAGTTCGGCTGTGTCATCAGCAAGCAACAATCCAACACTGCACACTCTCTCCTACTCTGAAAGACTGTTACAAGAGAATGGAGCCCGACATCATGGACCGGATGAATTCAGCAGCTTTATAGGGATTGGTCCATGGACTAAGGAATTATATCTCTGTGTGTGTGGGCAGGTATATATATATGTGTGTGTGTGTGTGCATATATAGATGAGACAAAAGCAATGGTATATTTTAAAATACAGGACCTGAGCATGGCGTGAATGGCATGGAATAAGGGGTGGATACTGTCCTGGGTTCAGCAGTAGCAGTCATTTTTCTCCTTCTTAGTAGCTGCTGCAGTGCTGTGTTGTTGACTTTCAGCCTGGCAACAATGCTGATAACACCAATGTTTTTATTTGTTGCTAAATAATGTTTACTCTGACCAAGGACTTTCTCAGTCTCATGCTCTGCAAGGGAGGACGGGAAGTCAGGAGGAAGCAGAGAAATGACTCAAACTAGCCAAAGGATATTCCATACCACAGCACATCATACCCGGTATAAAATCTGAGGAGAGTTACCCCGAAGGCCCAGATCACTGCTTGGGTCAGGCTGGGTATTGGTCAGTGGGTGGTGAACAATTGTATTCTCTCCCCTTATTTTCCTTATCGTTATTACTGGTGGTAGCAGTAGTGGTTTTATATTATATGTTAGTTACTGGACTGTTCTTATCTCAACCCGTGTGAGTTGCATTCTTTTGATTCTCCTCCCCATCCCTCCGGAAGTGGGGGGAGGAAGAATGGAGGGGGAGTGAGCGAGCAGCTGCACAGTTCTGAGTTACTGGCTGGGCTTAAACCATGACACCCATTCCTTGCATTCATTGAGCTAGAGCACTGCTTATTTTATTTCCACACAGATGCATTCTGAAAAGCAACAAATAAAAAGCATTTTAAAGCAAAAAATACTCTATTAATTTGTCATAGAGCAGCACTTTCATTTTCTTTAGCTAAACTAGTTTCTGATCTTTTCACCTCAAAAACCTGAATTCTGGGGTCTGATCTTGTCAGATGCCTGCATGGAGCTATTAGGAGAGTAAACTACAAGTTTTCATCTGCTTCGAAGCAGACCCTTAGTGAACAACAACCACAAAACCAGTAAATTTATCATATCTATTTCCTTAGTAATCTAGTATTATGCATATGATATACATCATCTGCAATATCAAAATCATTGATAAGAAAAAGCAAGGTAATTGAGAATCCTAGCTGTCATTAGAAATCAATTCTATGCATCTATTATAGTTCAGAAAAACATAATCTGCTTATTTCACTAGGAAAGAGGGGATAAAAATGGGGACCGACTTTCCTAAAGAAAAGCAAACAAACTTAAAAGGTAGAACATTAACACGCCATGTTGATTTTGATAAATCTAACATTATACAGCATAGCATGATGCATCTTATGGACCCTGGTATGATGTGTCCCTGTACAAACTGTCAACCAGTGCATCCAAAAAGGTGCTTTTGTAGACACGATCTGAAAGACTGACTGAAGACACCAGCAAGACCTGGGCAGCATGCAATAGGACAGAAGGCAGTAAGGCATTTCAGAATACTTGAGGAAAGGCTAATCAAGTTTCATACTCATGGTTTTAATCCGTGAGTCATTAGATGAAAGGGTTTTCCAACAATACCAATTAAACAAGGGTATCAGGCAGCTGCCTAGCTTTTAGCTTATTTCAGAAGGGGCTAAACAGAAGGGCACAGGTAACTCTGAACTAGATGGATGCTGTACTGATGTACTCAATGATCCAGTGACCCGTTAGCTTGGCTACCTGTGTTACATTTTCAAGGTGTGCATACAGTTGTATGCAACACCTGAAGCTGCTCAACATCTGAGAAGGAGTAATAATAGAATTTTGCCACCCCAACCACCAAGAATAAACTTAAAACACTTTGAACACTTTGA
This sequence comes from Pezoporus flaviventris, assembly GCF_033815535.1. Taxonomy (NCBI): domain Eukaryota; kingdom Metazoa; phylum Chordata; class Aves; order Psittaciformes; family Psittacidae; genus Pezoporus; species Pezoporus flaviventris. The sequence continues at coordinate 1,562,100 of NW_026892669.1, read as the reverse complement.
GAGATGGAAAAGGGAAAAAGTGTTGCAGTTCCTGCACTATTAGGTTTATCTTCAACATGTGTTTGTGTTTTGAGGTCCCTCCATCCCTCCCCCCTACAATTGATACTAGAAATGTTCCAAAAGGGAAAGTTAGCTTTGCCTCAATTGCTTACTCAAAGCACTTAATTGGCTGGGGACAAGGGGAAACACGCAGGTCTCCAAGTTCCTGCTCTCAAGAGAAACTCTTGACTAGTTCTGCAAGTGACAGTTGTGAAATTATGGGAACATATCTAGATAAGAATTGCAAATATATGCTCACTAATGACAGGCACATTCCCTTTGCATTTAAATGAAAATATAAACAAACTCAAGAACTCTGGAATCCAGCAAAGATCTCATTCACTGCTGCCTCATTAATGAGAGCTTTTAATTATTACACAAAGTCTTGCCCCTGGCTCTTGTTTTTGCTGTGTCAGATTCCACAGAATTACACTGAAACTCTATTTATATACTTCAGATAAAGGAATCTAGAACTGATTTTTTGACACAAGGATAGCATAACAGAGAAACAGATCTATAGACTCAAATATTCAAAACTAAATATGACCAGATACATTTAATACTAATGTTTCAAACAACATCTTGCATTCTTATGAGAAAGAAAAATATGCTTGTACAGAAAACCCTATTCAGCTTATTTTCACAATTGCAATTTGAAATATTTAAGTAATCTTAAGTATTCAGTAATACAAGACCGAGACATAGTCGCTTGATCTCACCATGTAACACCAAGTCATATGGCAGGAAAAGGAAAACAGAAGAAAGGCATAAACATTTGATGCATGGGTCAGTCACGTATAGGATGCTTTTTTTAGTCTCATGCAAAAAATTCAGATATTGAAAGTCAGATCAAATGCAGTACAAATATAATGAAGCCTTAGCTTCAAATGAAGAAAAGATGACAAATCTTTTGTAGAAGATTTAGTTCCCTCTAACAAACATTCAATAGAGCTACAGAGAATGAGGAGCTTCCAATCAATAACTGGATTTGCTAGAGCAATTTACAAATAAAGCAGCTGGGGAAAGTATCAGAAGTAATAGTCTCCTTAAGCAGATGATTGCAGAGGTTGTCGCTAAAAAGGGCTATAATGAGTTTACACTCTTGCTCCACCTATCCTATTCATGGCTATCCTAGCCATTAGTAGGCTACTAATGATTGTTTGGTCCTTCTGCAGTAGTTAGTGTCTTATGCCTCACTAGATTAGATAAATGAGAGAATTAAGGATCATGGGGAAAAGCTTGCTAATGATTAAAGCAGATATTGAACCAGTCTTAATCCCTTTCCACACATTTTAGTTCTACTCGATTTACATCTGCAGTTGCATGTTTGTGAATCATCATATGTCAATGAGCAATTTACATTCCCTTCACTTTTACCATTTTTAATAAATGAGAAATTGTGTTTTAAGTCCAGCTGTTAACTCAGAACTACGCAGCCACTTGCTCACTCCCAGAGGGATGGCCAGGAGAATTGAAAGAATGTAAATCCCACGGGTTGAGGTAAGAACAGTCCAATAGCTAAAGTATAATACAAAACTACTACCACTAATAATAATGATAAGGGAAACAACAGGGGGAGAGAATATAAAACTAAAAAGGGAAAGGAAAATGCAACAATAAACACAAGTGATGCACAATACAATTGCTCACCACCCGCCAACCGATACCCAGACTGACACAAGCAGCAATCTGGGCCTTCCGGGTAACTCCCTCCAGTTTATATACTGGTCATGGCATGCTGTGGTATGGAATACCCCTTTGGCTAGTTTGGGTCAGGTGTCCTGTCTCTGCTTCCTCCCAGCTTCTTGTGCCCCTCCTCAGTGGCAGAGCATGAGAGACTGAAGAGTCCTTGATTGGGGTAAGCATTACTTAGCAACAACTAAAACTTTGGTGTGTTATCAGAACTGAAGTCAAAACCACAGCACTGCACCAGCTACTAAGGAGGAGGAAAAATAACTGTTACAGCTGAACCCGGGACAGAAATGTAACTAGTGCCAGCATACACTGCTTGGCAGATATCAGGTATCTGCTCAAATAATGGACAGTAAAACTGATGTTTGAGCAGAAGGATACATATTTCTCAAATATAAAAGCACCCTAGAAAAACAAACAGGTAGTCATACTGAAACACACATAAATTGCAATGATTCAAGAGCATCATACACTCAACCATATTCCCCTTAAGACAGGAAGTTGCTTATAAGTCTTTTGTAAATTTTTCTTGTTAAATGAAACAGTGGATGAGTTTCTTTCATACATAAAATGTAAGACCATGGGTTTCTAGCATACGGACAGTATGTTTTGCTCTCTGGGCAAAATGAAAATGTATGAAGTCAGATGACGTCATAATAGTGGTACATTATCAGGCTTTTCAGCTCATTAGCCACTAGAAAGTAACAAACTAAAAAAAGGTGTAAGAAGTCAGTATTCACATATCTTAAAATTAGGCTCCTCCTGACTATACACAACAGTACAACTGAAATAATCCGGGGGGGGGGAGGGCATCTTTTTTTATGGAGGGACAGGGAGAGAAGTATAGGTTGATTATAAAAGCCTTAAATCATAGAGGAAATGAGGAAGAAAACTATAAAATATGGGGTAACTGACAATTCTCCAACAGAACCTTTTTTTTCTGAAAATAATAATTGGAACATTAAAACTTTATATAAATTCAAAAATAATTCTACATTTTCTAAATGAAGATAATATATTAGGTACTTCAGAACAGTATTTTGTTTAAGAATGTTGCAAGTTAACTTAAAATTATCTTGTAAGCCATTTGTTCACTCCAGTGCTTATGTTTTGATTATTATGAAATCTTAGAAAACTCACTGTTAATCCCAAGTTTTGTTTTGCTTTGGAATAAAATTTGGAAGCAATGACAGGCAGCCAGGAAAGAATACAGGGATGTTCTCCAGGAAGCTAGGGACCAGGTTAAGAAAGCTAAGGCCCAGTTAGAATTAAACTTGGCTAGAGATGTGAAAGATAACAAGAAGGGATTCTATAGGTACATTGCAAATAAAAGACAGACTAGGGACAATGTGGACCCTCTCCGGAGGCTATTGGGAGAACTGGCTGCCCTGGATTCGAAGAAGCCTCAGGTTCTTAATTACTTCTTTTCCTCAGTCTTCCCTGGCAAATGCTCTGACCACACCACCCAAGTCTTGGAAGGCAGTTGCAGGGACTGTGAGAATGAAGACCTTGCGCCCACTGTAGGAGAGAATCAGGTTCGAGACCATCTTCAGAACCTGAACATGCACAAGTCCATGGGACCTGATGAAATCCATCTGTGGGTCCTGAAGGAGCTGGCAAATGAAGTTGCTAAGCCACTGTCTATCATATTTGAAAAAACATGGCAGCCAGGTGAAGTTCCTGACGACTGGAAAAAGGGAAATATAACCCCCATTTTCAAGAAGGGGAAAATGGATGATCCAGGGAATTGCTGACCAGTCAGTCTCACCTCTGTGCCTGGCAAAATCTTGGAGCAGATTCTCCTGGAAGGCATGCTAAGGCACATGAAAAACAACAAGGTGGTTGGCGACAGCCAGCATGGCTTCACTAAGGGCAAATCCTGCCTCACCAAGCTGGTGGCCTCCTATGATGGGGCTGCTAAACTGATGGACAGGAGTAGAGCAGTTGAGGTCATCTACCTGGACATGTGCAAAGCATTTGACACTGTCCCACGCGACATCCTTGTCTCTGAATTGGAGAGACATCAGTTTGATAGGTGGACCACTCGGTAGGGAAAGAACCGGATGGATGGCCGCACGCAAAGAGTTGTGGTCAATGGCTCAATATCCAGTTGGAAAACAGTAACGAGTGGTATCCCTCAGGGATCAGTGTTGGGACCGGTCTTGTTCAACATTTTTGTCGGTCACATAGACAGTGGGATTGAGTGCACCCTCAGCAAGTTTGCTGATGACACCAAGCTGTGTGGTTCGGTTGACACCCTGGAGGGAAGGAATGCCATCCAGAGGGACCTTGACACACTTATGAGGTGGGCTTATACCAGCCTTATGAAGTTCAACCAAGCCAAGTGCAAGGTCCTACACCTGGGTTGGAGCAATCCCAGTCACAGCTACAGGCTGGGCGGAGAAGAGATACAGAGCAGCCCTGTAGGGAAGGAAATGGGGGTGTTGGTCTATGAAAAAATGAACATGAGCTGGCAGTGTGCACTTGCAGCCCAGAAAGCCAGCAGTGTCCTGGACTTCATTAAAAGGAGCGTGATCAGCAGGTCAAAGGAGGTGATCCTGCCCCTCTAATCTGCTCTTGTGAGACCTCGCTTGGAGTACTGTTCACAGTTCTGGTGTCCTCAACATTAAAAGGACATGGAACTGTTGGAACAAGTCCAGAGGAGGGCCACGAGGATGATCAGGGGACTGGAGCACCTCCTGTATGAAGACAGGCTCGAAAGTTGGGGATGTTCAGCCTGGAGAAGAGAAGGCTGTATGGAGACCTCATAGCAGCCTTCCAGTATCTGAAGGGGGCTTATAAGGATGCTGGGGAGGGACTCTTCATTTGGGACTCTAGTGATAGGACAAGGGGTAACAGGTTAAAACTTAAACAGGGGTAGTTTAGATTGGATATAAGGAAGAAGTTCTGTACTGCAAGGGTGGTGAGGCCCTGGAATGGGTTGCCCAGGGAGGTTGTGAATGCTCCATCCCTGGCGGTGTTCAAGGTCAGGTTGGACAGAGCCTTGGGTGACATGGTTTAGTGTGAGGTGTCCCTGCCCATGGCAGGGGGGGTGGGACTCGGTGATCTTAAGGTCCTTTCCAACCCTAAGTATTCTATGATTCTATTCTATGAACAGGGAACACTACAACTTAGGCAAGATGAGCGTTACTGTAATTTTCTATCCCAAGCAGATGTTTTTCTTCCTTGATTATATATTTATTATATTTAACTTCCAAGTACATCTGAAGTTATTGAAATTCAAAGCTATTCCACTACTCCTATCAGGTAATACTTTGTCCTACATATACACAGTGTTTACTATCCTAGAATCACTCTTTTATAAATGAAAATCTAATACAAGAACTGTATTCACCATAGAGGTCCACCTCCACTGATTACTAATAGATTTTTTCCCCTGTGAAAGTAATTCCAGTTTAAAGCCTTACAATATCTGCTTTTTGCTCCTTCTTTGGGGGGAGGGGGAGGAGGGGAGATATCTTAGGACATTTCAACCCCACTGAAAGCACTAACTTAAAGCCCAATTCACATCCAAGCCCAGGACAATTGCATTACAAGGAAATACACAAATTGTATCTGTGATCAGCTGACTTCTTCCTGCCTTTTTATACCCTAACAACTTTCAAAGAGTAACTGAAGCAAACTATGACAATTTAGCAGAAACTTCCTTCCCTTTTAGAAGTCCTTCCCAGTTATTCCAGAAAAATGCTAACAAGGCATGCGTTGGGGGAGAAAGAACAGTCCAAGATGAATTTCAAGTACTAGAGTCTGATAAGCATTTAGATAGTGCTCCCATTTTTGTAGGCAAATCTATTCTTCCAACTTGAAATTTCTTTCACACTTTGAAATATCAGGCATTCTAAATGTGGAGGCTTACTAATATAAGGTTCCCTTACAAGCAGTAGAACCCCTTAATATGATCAAAATGGAAGTTTGCTTCAGAGACGTGTCCATTTAAAACTCTGAAAACACTGAAAAATAATTTAAAACCCTAACAGAATTACTCTTCCCCACCACAACCACCTCATCTATTAAGATTTCAATAAAATCATTTACAGTTAATTGCAACAATAATCACATTTAGACCTGAATATTTTCTCTGCAGGTGTACTAATCAATTTCAGTGAAACTAAAGTGCTTTTCCTTACTGCACCTATAATTAACACGTTACCTATATTTTCTAATAAAGTGCTTTTTATTGATCTCCTCCTGAAAAAATATTATTTGCACCTTTTTAAGTTATCGTAGTTTCCATTTATATAGGAATTAATTTTCCTATATTATTTGGCTCTAACTAATGATTAGCTTTAATATAGCTTTGCAGAATTAAAAGGCCTTCTGAAGAGTTTCGAACTTCCATTAAACTTCAAATTTTCTAGTCAACATAATGATCCCTTTAAGACACAAAAATATCAGAATATTTTTAAGCAAGTATCTCTTGGACTTCTCCTATTGTATAAACTGTTTATCTATTACTGTTACTCAATGTAGCTCCAAGGTTAACATACTAAAGACTTTTGACAGCTATCAATAACAAAACCCAGCTTGCAGCAGTTCAAAATACCATTATCTATTGAAATCTTCGAGCAGATGTTTGGACTAACAGGGTGTCCTGGGTTTAGCAGTAGCAGTCAATTTTTCTCCTTGGTGGCTGGTGCAGCGTTGTGTTTTGACTTCCAGCTTGGGAACAGTGCTGGTGATACTGATGTTTTCGGTTGTTGCTAAGTGATGTGTACCCTGACCAAGGACTTTGTGAGGCTCATGCTCTGCCTGGGAGGAGGGGAAGCCGGGAGGAAGCAGAGAAGGGGTGCCTGACCCAGGCTAGCCAAAGAGGTATTCCATACCACAGCACGTCATGCCTGGGGGGGGGGGGGGGGGGGTGGTGTAACTGGGAGTTACCCAGAAGGATACGGGGTCTTCTGGGTCGGACTCATCTCTCGGCGGGTGGTATCGTATTCTCTTCCCTTGTTATTTTCTCTTATCATTGTTGTCGTTGGTGGTAGCGGTGGTGATTTGTGTTGTACATTGATTGCTGAACTGTTCTTGTCTCAACCTATAGGAGTTGCATTCTTTCGATTCTCCTCCCCATCCTTCCGGGAGCAGGGAAGGGGAGAGCCCCCAGGGTGGGGGGCCTTGATTGCTTCCAGCCCGGCACCACTCACCGGGAGTGAGTGAACAAGCTGTCTGGCTAGGGTTTAAACCACGACACAGAGCAATTGGATTTCACTTCAAAATTATCTTTCAAGTGATGATAATTGAGGAACAATGAAAAAAAACCTGTATTTCTGAACATTTGTTCAAATACCAGATTCAGTGCAGGGACCAGGAAAATTGGGTACAGATTGTTTGCTTCATTACTAAGAGACCACAAGAGAAAGAATGCAAATATGGGTTATGAAGTAAAATACATACTAAAATAGGTATAAATGTTTTTATACACTTGGAGAAAACTAAGAACAGAAGCTTGGCCACAACTCCTGTGAGCTCCAGAGGTCTGGCACCTTACTGAGCAAAGGTGCTTAACCAAGCTGGCACCTATGATATGTGCAAAAACATTGGTACTTGGTAAAACAGAAAAAAAAAAACATACAAAACAAAACAAAGCAAAAAAAAAACATAAAACAAACCACCACTAACACAACACACACACAGTACAACAAACCGATGTCTCATATTTTATTGTCTGTAGAACATAGTGGTGTTGATTATAAAGAGTGGCCTGAAGTAGGAAGAAGAGCAGTTGTTTTCTCAGCTGAAAGAGAAGCCAAAACAGAGGACATTGATCTTCAGCATTCCCACCATGTAACTAGCATTGAAATGGGCAGTAATCATAAACTCCACTGCAATCTTAAAACACTTCTCGGAGATTTTAAGACCTTGTCGTGGTTGAAGCACAGCCAGTAATTCAGAACCACACAGCCGCTCACTTACTCTTCCCGCTCCCGGAGGGATGGGGAAAAGAATTGAAAGAATATAACTCCCATGGGGTGAGATAAGAACAGTCCAGTAACTAAGGTATAATATGAAACCAGTACTGCTACCATCAGTAATAACAATAAGGGAAATAACAAGGAGAGAGAATACAATTGCTCACCACCCGCTGACCGATACTCAGCCCAACCCGAGGAGTGATCTAGCTCTTCTGGGTTAACTGCCCCCAGTTTATATACTGGGCATGACGTGCTGTGGTATGTAATACCCCTTTGGCTAGTTTGGGTCAGGTGTCCTGTCTCTGCTTCCTCCTGGCTTCTCCTCCTCCCTGGAAGAGCATGAGATGGGAAAGCCCTTGATCAGAGTAAACATTATTCAGCAACAACTAAAAACATTGGTGTTATCAGCATTGTTCCCAGGCTGAAAGTCAAAAGCACAGCACTGCACCAGCTACTATGAAGGAGAAAAATGACTGCTACTGCTGAACCCTGGACAGACATCACTTAAAGAAACACCTAATATCCTTATATGTTAGACACCAGAAGAGTCCTAAATACAAACTATTGATCTGCAAGTGACTGTCACCCCAAAAGGACTCCCTCTTATCAAAATACACACTTCATAAAACATGACCAGCTTGAGTAAAAACACTCAAATCAAACAAGCAAGCAATGCTCAGTGATAACATTTATTTTGCCAGAGGATTTAAGCTTATCCAGATACAATCTGATGCCAGCAGTGCAGACAGCAACCATCCCAGAACAAGCCAAAGTGAAAAAGATACAAGCCAAGAGATTACAGTATTTTAATACACATACAGTAAGATGGAATCAGACAGAAGGAAGGAGAGTCAACACAAGCTCTGGAAAGTTTAAATAAAATGGCCCAAGTCTAGGAAGCCAACTCCAGGATGGATCAGGAACCAGAAGCAGATACCTACAGTGACAAAAATGATGCCAGGACTCAGGAGTTAAGATCCTAAAACACAGTCTTAGTGAAGAGCAAATGTGCAGCTGAGAGTACTCAGTCTTATATAGGCTTCTCAAAAGATCTGTTTAGAATAATAATTTCCCATCACAGCAGGGCCTAGGAATTTAACCAGATAAATCTTATAAATATTTGCTGTTTATCCAAGACATTTTTGATAGATAATCTAGAATAAATTTATCAGAAAGCAGCAATTTTGGCTTGACAGAAGCTACAGAATCCAGGATGTAATAAAGTAGCATTTACTATGACAGCCTTTAAGTAGACTTTCATACACTTAGTAGATGACTGAAAAGTATTTTTTCAGTCCAAGATCACTTCTACTTACTGCAGAACTGCATGACAGATACAGGAAATAGCTTTCAGTCAGAAATTCTGCTTTCAAGGATTCATTACTAATAAATAAAACAATTTCCCTCTGATGCAATTATTTAATTTGAAGAATTTAGCTTCCTAATGGTATCATCTAGCCATACCATATCTCCATATATTCAAGAGCAATTAATTTTCTTACTGCACTATAAGGGAGTGAAATTTAAAATTTAAATTACCTTAAATCTACTGTTTTCAATGGTAGACCTAAAGTTCTTAGTTTCCAATTTATTAAGAATCATCATCTAAAGACAGCAACCCTAAATTCATGAAGACTTTCAACTGCACTTCAAGAATATTTTCCTCTTGCACATTTAAAGAGTACACAGCAGTTCAAAACAATCACTATAAAAAAAAACAAACAAAAAAAAAACCCCACTGACTTACAATCTCCAGCATTATTCTGAACTCCCCCCACAGTGCTACCATCACATTTCCTGTAAAGCAAAATATATACATATATCTAAGTTTCAAAGTAACCGCAGTTTAGAGGCACTATATATTTCCTCAAAGGTCTCCCAACAGGATCCTCTATCAAGTCATTGACCTTACCTTTCTCTATGGCTTGATGTTCATTTTAGAAGTAATTTGTACCCTTTTGGAGTCATATTTGAAACAACAGCAAAAACAGTTTCAAAGTTTTACCCAAGAGCTTGACAGAGCAGAGGCACACAAAAAAAAACAATCTGCCTCTACAACCAACCTCCATAACCTAGTGCTGCAGATGCCCAAGCACAGCCAACAGGCACTTGTTACACAGCAGCAACAACAACAACAGAAATTAATCTGGAAAGTAAGCACTAGGTAAGAGATTAAACATTCAATTCACAACAGCAAAAAAAACCCACATAAAAACCTTGAGAGTTAAAACCTACAGTCTTTCTGATTGGGAGGTTTAAGGGAGCTATGTGAGATCAGTATCTTGCATTCCCACCTGGTCAGCAGTAGATCATAGAATCATAGAATAGTTAGGGTTGGAAAGGACCTTAAGATCATCTAGTTCCAACCCCCCTGCCATGGGCAGGGACACCTCACACTAACCCATGACACCCAAGGCTTTGTCCAACCTGGCCTTGAACACCACCACGGATGGAGCATTCACAGCCTCCCTGGGCAATCCATTCCAGTGCCTCAATACCCTCACCGTAAAGAACTTCCTCCTTATATCCAATATAAACTTCCCCTGTTTAAATTTGAACTCGTTACCCTTGTCCTATCACTACAGTCCCTAACGAAGAGTCCCTCCCTAGCATCCTTATAGGCCCCCTTCAGATGCTGGAAGGCTGCTATGAGGTCTCCACGCAGCCTTCTCTTCTCCAGGCTGAACAGCCCCAACTTTCACAGCCTGTCTTCATATGGGAGGTGCTCCAGTCCCCTGATCATCCTCGCGGCCCTCCTCTGGACTTGTTCCAACAGTTCCATGTCCTTTTTATGTTGAGGACACCTGAACTGCCCACAATGCTCCAAGTGAGGCCTCACAAGAGCAGAGTAAAGGGGCAGGATCACCTCCTTCGACCTTCTGGTCACGCTCCTTTTGATGCAGTTCAGGATACGGTTGGCTTTCTCGGCTGCGAGCGCACACTGCCGGCTCATGTTCACTGTTCATGTTCACGTTCACGTTCACGTTCATTTTTCTCATTCCTTAATACGCGTCTCGTCATTCTTTTTACAACATTGCCCTCTAGTGGTGTTTGCCTGCAGATATTTTCTTTAACAGGCTCATTTCCTTTGCTTCAGTGATTTAGTACTTTTGAAGAAAATTTAATAGGTCTCACCAAATATTTTTGTATGCAAAAAGCATTCTACAGCTGGGAGAGGAGGAGAGTATATGTAGATAAGGTCTCACTTCATCTAACTCAACCTTCTTGATATTTCAGTTAATTATATGAAGTATTTTTAATTGCAGATGGGAAAGACTCTTCATTCCAAAAAAGCCTAGTGCACTGATCTTGCTACAAATTCCAGTTCACGCTACTGATTTGCCTCTCTGGCACTCCATATTTCTGCTGAAGTGGAGAATAAGATACATTGCACATCCACAAAATTTTGTTGGCAACTTTGCTTAAGTGTTGTGTTTAATTTTACTATAGAGCACTTTGCACTATAAAAAAAGGTTTTTATTCAACCATTTTTAATTTTATACGTACAGATGGGCACGCAGCCTCTCAAGCACTCAAGATAGATGTAATTTCTTGATGACAGAAGATGCAGAGATGGCAGAGTTACTGAATGCATTCTTTATCTCTGTCTACTCTGCTGCAGGCAGTCCTGAAGAGCCCTGCACCCCTGAGACCTTAGATGAAGTCAGGTCAACGGAGCAGTTCGCCTTAGTTGATGAGGAATGGGTTAGAGACCAGTTGAGCAATCTGGACATCCATAAATCCATGGGTCCAGATGGGATGCACCCGCAGGTGCTGAGGGAACTGGCGGAAGTCATTGGTAGACCACTCGCCATCATCTTTACCAAGTCTTGGGAAAGGGAGAGGTGCCTGAGGACTGCAGGAAAGCAAATGTCATTCCAGTCTTCAAAAAGGGCAAGAAGGAGGACCCGGGTAACTATAGACCGGTCAGCCTCACCTCCATCCCTGGGAAAGTGATGGAACACCTTATCCTTGGTGCCATCTTAAGGCATATCAAGGATAAGAGGGTTATGAGGGGCAGTCAACATGGCTTCACCAAGGGGAAGTCATGCTTGACCAATCTCTTAGCCTTTTATGAGGAAATAACACGGTGGATGGATGATGGCAGAGCGGTGGATGTGGTCTACCTTGACTTCAGCAAAGCATTTGACACAGTCTCCCACAGCATCCTCACAGCTAAATTGAGGCAGTGTGGTCTGGATGATCAGGTAGTGAGGTGGACTGTGAACTGGCTGAAGGAGAGAAGCCAGAGAGTTGTAGTCTATGGGGCGGAGTGTAGTTGGAAGCCTGTAACTAGTGGAGTGCCTCAAGGGTCAGTACTGGGACCGGTATTATTTAATATATTCATCAACGATTTAGATGAGGGAATTGAGTGTACTATCAGCAAGTTTGCTGATGACACTAAGCTGGGAGGAGTGGCTGACACGCCAGAAGGCTGTGCTGCCATCCAGCGAGACCTGGACAGGCTGGAGAGTTGGGCAGGGAATAACTTGATGAAATATAACAAGGGAAAGTGTAGAGTCCTGCATCTGGGCAGGAACAACCCCAGGTTCCAGTATAGGTTGGGGAACGACCTGTTAGAGATCAGCGTAGGGGAGAGGGACCTGGGGGTCCTAGTGGAGGACAGGATGACCATGAGCCAACACTGTGCCCTTGTGGCCAAGAAGGCCAATGGCATCCTGGGGTGTATTAGAAGGGGGGTGGTTAGTAGGTCGAGAGAGGTCCTCCTTCCCCTCTACTCTGCCCTGGTGAGACCGCATCTGGAATATTGTGTCCAGTTCTGGGCCCCTCAGTTCAAGAAGGACAGGGACCTGCTGGAGAGAGTCCAGAACAGGGCAACTAAGATGATTAAGGGAGTGGAGCATCTCCCTTATGAGGAAAGACTGAGGGAGCTGGGTTTAGAGAAGAGGAGACTGAGGGGTGACCTTATTAGTGTATATAAATATATAAAGGGGGAGTGTCACGAGGATGGAGCCAGGCTCTGCTCAGTGGCTAACAATGATAGGACAAGGGGTAATGGGTACAAACTGGAACACAAGAGGTTCCACTTAAACTTGAGAAGAAACTTCTTCTCAGTGAGGGTGACAGAACACTGGAACAGGCTGCCCAGGGAGTTTATGGAGACTCCTTCCCTGGAGACATTCAAAACTCGCCTGGACATATTCCTGTGTAACATTATCTAGGTGTTCCTGCTCCAGCAGGGGGATTGGACTAGATGATCTTTTGAGGTCCCTTCCAATCTCTAGCATACTGTGATACTGTGATACTGTGAAAAGTTAGTGGTTATCCGAAGTAGTTTGGGGAGAAAAAGAAAAGCAACAGACACCAGACTCACTATGTTACAGAAAGACAAGTACCTCCCAGCAGTTCAGTCATCAGCATAATCGTTTCCAGGCCCCTAGGGCATTGCTTTAAGGTCTGGATGATCGATTTAAAAAACATGTATGTTTCAAAAGGTGTTGCTCATTTGGTTGTTTTTTTTGTTTTGGCTTGTTGGGTTTTGGGGTGGTTGTGGTTTTGTTTTTTTTTTTTTTTATGGGGGGTTGCTTTTGACTTTTAGTTCGTTTGTTGTTTTTTTTTAAACAACAGAATAGACACTACCAGGACTCTGCAGTATTTAAGTTGCTTAATAGTTATGTAGCAATTTTTGCACAGCAAGTTTTCCTCCTTTGAATAGATCATATCAACTGCTTCTCCTCCTGAAGAGGCACACTCAGAGGTAAGAAGAAAAGAAGAAAGCTGAAGATAAGGGCATATAACAACTCCCAGAATAAAAAAAGAAAAAAAAAAAGGAAAAAGCCCTGATGTTTGGAGGTTGAATACTCTCATACCAGACTGAGACCCAAAACAGTGTGTGCCTACCACCTTGTTTTCCATTCCTGCAGTTTGTGATGCACCATGCTACAATGAACAGCCTTTGAGCTAGCTCTACACATTGATAGCTAGCAACACACAGCTCACTACCCCTGTCCAGGGCTCCACAACATCACTACTGCATGTGGACTCAGTAGAGCCATATTTAAAATATTGGTTTAGATACAAACCGATCTCTCCATCTGCAGCAGTATCTCACTAGAGGTAATCTGTTAAAACAGCCTAGACCCAAACCCCCTAGGTCTGAAAGAGCAGTACCTCTAATACATACACAGATCAGCTGTGGCAGAGGAAGATGTCATGAAGGATGCAGTAGGATGAATACTAGATAACCCTTTTTTGTGGGGAAAGGAAGAGACTGTTGAAGACTGCAGAAGACTTCAGAATTAAATGAAGCCAAAAAGCAGCTCATAGGATTATATTAGTGAAAACAGAAGAAACAAGGGACTTGTGTGCAATGTCTAAAAGATACTACAGGTCATTCAGTACCACTAGCTTAAACTCTTAAACCATCATCTACTTAAATTACGGAATACAATAAGAAAGTAACAGAAAAAAAAATATTTACTTAGAACAATATAAATGCTTACTACAAATACACTATAAACCACTAGTAAGTTCCATGACTTCAAGTCTGTTTCAAGAAGTGATAAATAATTATCCAGTCAATGCCTTAAGCTAAGTACTTGAGGATCGAGTGCCATTTAAAAAATTCATGTTAGAACTATCAGCTATAAGGGGCTGGAACTACACTGGTAGCCAAAATTGTAAGCAGTACTATTTTTCCTGGAACTGCAGCTTTCTCTTCCCATAAGGGAGTGGAGCTATCAATACACTATGAAATCCCACACTGGGTCCCCAGTCAAAGAGAAGTGGGGTTTTTATATGTGTAGATATGGATACCTCAGGTCCCAGACTACCACTAAGAATATAGGATCCATTTCACAAAAGCAAGAATGCATACATGCCACATATACCATCAGTAGCAACAGGCAGCTCTGATGAGTGGCCACTTCTAGTTGTCAGCCAGGCTGCACATAACAAAACAGTTGGGATGACACCAGTCACTTGGATGAGGAACACTTGCACCACTCAGCATCTCAAACTGGTTGTCCAATATTAATCTAAATAAGATACCATCCACCTCATCAAAACTAACAGCTAGACAGCTATTCAATAACAGAGTAATTCCTGTTAAAGACTTCTGAATTCAACTCCCATGAGCTTCAGGTTGCTAAATATATGGAAGTAGACACACTGGCAGTAAAATTACACCTAGGTTGTTCCAGTTTACAGAGATAGAAGCTGTATTGCATACTCCCAAGTGAATGTCACCAGAATTTAAAACAAGATACCCTAATGCAGACACACAGAATCACCAACCAACGTGTTTGGTTAAAGAGAGGCTTTAAATCTGCTAACTACAGCTTAATTCTGACAAGTGTTAAACACTCATTTGGCAGTGCCAGCCACCTTTAACTTCTGCTTTCTTTGCTGGCTCTTGAAGGTAAAATGAAAAGAAAACACAGCAAGTAGTAAACAGACCTGATGTCTCTTTCCTATTCATCCCTTCTTCAACACAAACTGAGGTAGTTCCAATAGGTATACTAACGAAAGTGCTATTTACTTAACACAGACTGCTTACTGGAGTTGAAACTCCATTTAGCATGATATCCAACATAGCAAGAAACAGACCCTTTGGAGAAGCATATCTTCTATTCTCCTTTTCTATCCAAAGGTTAATTTTGTTCTTTACATGTACAACATAACACAACATTTAATTGCATGAGGTTTGGATACATGAATACAGGACAAATACTATTCTGTCTAAACACAGATGAGTGACACATCTTGAGTATTTGCAAGTATTTAAGAAAAGCAGTGTTTTCATCTACAGGATTTTACTTTTTAGTTGACTTAACCTAATGAATCATTTTTCTACCTCTGAATTGATAGTTTATTCAAGGACAGAACAAGAGGGGCACCCCCCAAAAAACCCAATAGCTGATAAACAGAAAACCTCCAGCCTTTAGTAACCTCACCCCAGCCAAATTAACCTATCTTTTAATAATAATAATAATAAAAAGAGGAGGGTTGGAACTAGATGATCTTAAGGTCCTTTCCAACCTTAATGTTTCTATGATTTAATTGGATAGCCAAGCATGCTGTGTATATGCTTGTTTGGTAGTCAAAGCCACGCAGTCCCACAACTGAGCTAGAGCTTGTTCAGAATTCAGAAACACCTAGAAGCTCATTTCCAGCTCACTACACCTTTTTTTTTTTTTTTTTTCAATCAATTCCTTTGCCGGCTTCCTACCTTAGTTCAAAGCAATTAAGATAGTTTTACCTCATTCTGGCGTATCTGCCAGACACCAGCCTAGGATTATTAATACGCTACCTAAGTAACTTTAAAATCTGCTATATTTATAAAACACAAGGTTCCCAAATATATTTTCTTGTTCTTGAGCTGGTATATACAGCTATCAAAAAAATCCCAGAAGTTCAGTGCTATTACAGAGCAGTCATTTAGCTCTGTAAATAGAGTTAAAAAGCTCTCATTATGTTTGAGTTTTATACCTCCATTAAGGAAACACTCACCACTCAATATCTTTTAAGACATGAACATTTCACCTTCTCAAATATACATAAGCATTATTCACAAGCACTTAATAAAAAAGCTTTAAGAACCATCGGACTTTTTAATAGAAGAAATCTATGCCTAGCGGTGAGTGTCTTGGTATATATACATCTAGTACAAGTGTTAGCAGAAGAAGGAACCAAATATCAGGTACATTTTAGCCAGATTCCCATTAACCGAAAATACAAATGGTATAGGCCTTGTTAGAACAGTAATTTATTTCAGTTATGTCTTTAAGAACAGAACTGCAGAGAAATTGTTGCAAGTCTTTGCATCAAGTACAATCAGGATGGGTCATAATTAGGATTCTTAAACTGCTACAATAGAGTCCATTACAATCAGACACATTGGAGTTATCCAGTAAATATGAAGATAGGTCAATGGATCAACTTTTACAGTTGAGATAGATAGACAGAACTTAATATGTATTTCAGTTTAAATACTATGCTAGACTACCATGTGTTGTTTCTTAGATAACATTTTCAGATTACTCAACAAATCTAATTGCTATTTATACTTTAAAGTCATTACAATAGAAACTGTTTCAGAGTCAGAGAATAAAGAGATACATACACATACACTTGGGTTTTGTTTTAAAATTAGTTAGTGCTTCACTGACTTCCATTAGATTACTTCAGATCCAGCACAAGTTTCCAAGAGGCTATGTTGATGGCAAGGCTTCTCACACTACAAGATTTTCCTTCAGTATTCATGCAGGGAATTCATCAGCTTAGATGGCAATCTCACACCAGTGTCTGTAAACACAGATTTCCTTTAGATCCAATGAAACTTGTCTTTAGCTCCACAGTGTCAGGAACACAAAGATCAATCCCTTCAAGCACAAAATGCCAATAATTAAGTAGCTTACTTCATAGTTACAATCTGTATTTGGAACACATCAACATCCAATTTCAGCTTGTTCTGTCACATGCACTGTCCATTATAGCTAAATTCTGGATAGCATCAGCAGCTGTTTCTGTGCCAGGGTCTTCCCCCCCCCCGCCCTTTCTTCAGGCTCTCCTTCAGGCTTCTGGACAGATTCCACAACTGTTGTGCTCCTCTTACTGGTATTGCAGCCCATTTTGGTCTTAAGCAGTCAACAAAAGGGGTTTTCTCCACCCCACCCATTTTCTTTTTTTTTTTCTTCTGGTAGATGTCTACAGAAGGCTCCCTGCACTGCAGAAATGAATAAGGAAAGGAACTCCAAGCTAAATAGCCTTCCCTACTGTATTGTTTAAGAGCAAGTATGTTTGGTTTCTGTGACAGCATCTCTTCCTTTAACACATTTACTTCCTTCCTCTGTTGAAAGAGGCAGCTTTTTTTGTAAGGCTTTGTAAGCTAAAGTACTAATTGCCTTAAGATTCAGTGCAATTCAGACAGTAAGTGTTATATAATAGAAATGGACAACATATGCAGAAGCACTTGATATGATTTGAATAAGGCTTAAGGTGTTACTGTTTATACTTATATCCCATTCTCAAAGTTTCTTACCACCTACTACAGTCTGCATGCACATTGTTTTAATATCTGTAGCACATCAGTTCATTAACTGCTGCCTAAACTAAAACAGCAACAACTGCCTTCTATTCAATTGCAGCAAATTATTGTTCCCATAGCAACAATGCTAGTTTTTTCATCCTATATTTCCTTTTTCTGAACTGGAAGTGCCTAATAGCCAGACAAATGAGAGAGTATTCTAAATTTAAACATGAGGAAGACTACTATTTTTGAATAAATTAACCAAGACACTTCCTATAAACAAACAAAAAGACAACTTTTTTTTGTCTAATTATTAAACAGACTACTACTTGCCAACTACTTTTATAAAAGCACCCTGAAAGCACAGAACTGTCCCTGCTAGTGTTAAAGGCCAGGTTGGATGGGGCTTGGAGCAATCTGATCTAGTGGAAGGTGTCCATGTGCATGGCAGGGGGTTGGAACTAGATGAACTTCAAGGTCCCTCCCGACCCAAACCACTCTAGTATTATGATTCACCTAGCACATCACCTCTGCAAGTCTTAGCAACTTTAGTTAGATTCCATTTCTTAAAGACCCTGCAGTGACCTATATGACCCCGGCCATAGCTCCTCTGGAGAATAAGGATTGTCATGGCTTAAACCCAGTCAGGCAACTTGTTCACTCACTCTCAGTGAGTGGTGCCCGGCTGACAACAATCGAGGCCCACCCCCCCCCGGGGGCTCTCCCCTTGCCCGTTCCTCCGGGAGGAGGATTGAAAGGGTGCAACTCCTATGGGTTGAGACAAGAACAGTCCAGCAACCAATGTACAACACAAATCACCACCACTACTACCAACTACAACAATGATAAGAGAAAATAACAAGGGAAGAGAATACAATACCACCGGCCAAGAAACGAGTCCCACCCGGAAGCCTGTGTCCTACCAGGTAACTCCCAGTTAACCCCCACCCTGGGCATGACGTGCTGTGGTATGGAATACCTCCCTGGCTAGCCTGGGTCAGGTACCCCGTCTCTGCTTCCTCACGGCTTTCCCTCCTCCCTGGCAGAGCATGAGCCTCACAAAGTCCTTGGTCAGGGTAAACATCACTTAGCAACAACCGAAAACATCGATTTCACCAACACTGTTCCCAGTTGGAAGTCAAAACACAACAATGCAACAGCTACCACGAAGGAGAAACATGACTGCTACTGCTGAACCCAGGACATTATCCACCCCTTATTCCATACCCTTCATGTCATGCTCAGATCCCACATTTTCAATACACCATCGCTCTCTCACATATATACATCCATATACATACAGACCAAGAGAAAAAGATCATTTTCTTAGTGCATGGACCAATCCCTATAATGCTGCCGAGTCCATTCGGTCCATAATGTCAGGTTCCATCTCTTGTAACAATCTTTCAGGGCAGGAAAGGCTGTGTGCAGTATTGGATCGTTGCCTGCTGATGCTCGTCGTTCCTTTACTGCAGAACTCATCTGGTTCCATCAAAGTTCATTCTCTGATGGGATGATGGTTGGAGGGAAGTCAGGGCTAGTCGCTGGTGTCCTGGAGACATCTAGTTGATGAGCTATAAAAGTATTACACAGCAGGCAACAGCATACAATTGAGTTCACTGGCTGTTTTCCCCTAAAATCAAATCCACTTGAGGTATACATCAGACTTCCCCATCTTCCCGCATTACCCACCAAGTATATCCAGGTCCCTGAGCAAAAGCAATCCCACGAGTGGGATTGCCTTTACCTGAAGCAGGAGTAACCCAGACTGTCTTCCCCAGCAAATTCTTCATATGCACCACGGGAACTTTGTCCCCCTCTACAATATGTAAAAGTTCTGACTGGGCTGGGCCAGCCCTGTTGGCAGATCCTCTGGTGTTGACCAACCAGGTGGCCTCTGGTGTGTATCCCAATGCTTGAAAGTTCCCCCACCCATTGCTTTCAGTGTAGTTTTTCAGAGCCCAAGCACATGGCGCTTGCCTTGGCGGGTTGGTGGCAGTGTGATATAGTCAATCTGCCAGGGCTCCCTATATTTATACTTCAACTATCGTCCTCCATACCAAAGAGGCTTTAACCGCTTGGCTTGTTTAATTGCAGCACATGTTTCACACTCATGAATAACCTGGGCAATAGTGTCCATTGTTAAGTCCACCCCTCGATCACGGGCCCATCTATATGTTGCATCTCTGCCCTGATGGCCTGAAGTATCATGGGCCCACCAAGCCAGAAATAATTCACCTTTATGTTGCCAATCTAAGTCCATCTGAGCCACTTCAATCTTAGCCGCTTTATCCACTTGTTGGTTGTTCTGGTGTTCCTCAGTGGCCCGACTCTTGGGTACATGGGCATCTACATGACGTACCTTCACCACCAGGTTCTGCACCTGGGCAGCAATATCTTTCCACAGTGCAGCAGCAAACTGACTCGATTCACCCTCTCCTTCAGCAGTTTCTGCAACTTGTCGTCCAGGACTCCATACAGCTGCCTTCCATCTCCGATGCTTTCCCACAGTACGGCAAGACCCATCAGTAAACAAGGCATACTGCTTTTCACTTTCTGACAGTTTATTATATGGTCGGGCCTCTTCAGCACGCATTGCCTCCTCCTTTGGTGACATTCCGAAATCCTTGCCCTCTGGCCAGTCCATGATGACTTCTAGAATGCCTGGACGACTGAGATTTCTATTCGAGTTCGTTGTGTAATTAGTGCAGCCCATTTACTCCATGTAGCATCAGTTGCATGATGTGTAGAGGAGACCCTGCCTTTGAACATCCAGCCCAGCACGGACAACCGGGTTGCCAGGAGGAGCTGTGCTTCAGTGCCAATCACTTCCAAAGCATCTCGAACCCCTTCATAGGCTGCAGTATCTCTTTCTCAGTTGGGGTATAGCTGGCCTCAGATCCTTTGTATCCCCAACTCCAAAAGCCGAGGGGTCGACCTCGAGTCTCCCCTGGAGCTTTCTGCCAGAGGCACCAGGTAGGACCATTCTCCCCAGCTGCAGTGTACAGTACATTTTTTACATCTGGCCCGGTCCGGACTGGTCCAAGGGCTACTGCACGAACTATCTCTCATTTTATTTGTTCAAAGGCTTGTTGCTGCTCAGGGCCCCATTTAAAATCATTCTTCTTTCAGGTCACATGATAGAGAGGGCTTACAATCGAACTGTAATTTGGGATGTGCATTCTCCAGAATCCCACTGCACCCAAGAAAGCTTGCATTTCTTTCTTATTAGTTGGTGGAGACACTGCTGTTATCTTGTTGATCACATCTGTGGGGATCTGTCTACGTCCATCTTGCCATTTTATTCCCAAAAATTGAATCTCCTGTGCAGGTCCCTTGACCTTACTCCGTTTTATGGCAAAACCGGCTTTCAGCAGGATTTGGATTATTTTCCTCCCTTTCTCAAAGACTTCTTCGGCTTTATTGCCCCACACAATAATGTCATCAATGTATTGCAGGTGTTCTGGAGCTTGCCCCTGTTCCAGCGCAGCCTGGATCAGTCCATGGCAAATGGCAGGGCTGTGTTTCCACCCCTGGGGCAGTCGGTTCCAAGTGAACTGGACCCCCTCCAAGTAAAAACAAACTGTGGCCTGCACTCTGCTGCCAAAGGAATTGAGAAAAATGCATTGGCAATATCAGTCGTGGCATACCACTTGGCTACCGTTGACTCTAGTTCATACTGAAGTTCTAGTATGTCCGATGCGGCAGCACTCAATGGTGGTGTGACTTCATTCAGGCCACGATAGTCAACTGTTAGTCTCCATTCTCCATTAAACTTTCACACTGGCCATATGGGGCTATTAAAGTGCGAGAGGGTCCTGCTGATCCCTCCCTGACTCTCCAGTCTACAGATCAGCTGATGGATGGGAATCAGGGAGTCTCGGTTGGTGCGATATTGCCACCGGTGCACTGTTGTGGATGCAATAGGCACTTGTTGTTCTTTGACTTTCAGCAACCCCACAGCAGTGGGATCTTCTGAGAGACCAGGCAAGGTGGACAGCTGCTCAATTTCCTCAGTCTCCAAAGCAGCAATACCAAAAGCCCATCGGTACCCTTTTGGGTCTTTGAAGTACCATCTCTTGAGGTAGTCTATGCCGAGGATGCATGGAGCCTCTGGACCAGTCACAATAGGGTGCTTTTGCCATTCCCTCCCAGTCAGGCTGATTTCAGCCTCCAGCACAGTCAACTCTTGGGATCCTCCTGTCACTCCTGATATATAGATGCGTTCCACCCCTTGATAGCTTGGTGGCATCAAGGTACACTGTGCACCGGTATCTACTAGAGCCTTATACTTCTGTGGGACTGATGTGCCAGGCCACCTGACCCACACAGTCCAGTAAATCTGATTGTCCCCTACCTCCACCTGGCTGGAGGTAGGGCCCCTCTAATGGTCATCACAGCGTTGGACACTTAAGTCGTGGTAAAAGGGATTATTCTTCGTTATCACAGGAGCTGGAGTAAAATCAGCTCTTCCACTCCATCTGGGAAACTGCTCACCAGAGACTGAAGCCGTAGCTCTCATGGGACGATCAGTCTCTGCCCTTGCTCCCCTCTTCAGTTCACTCACCCGTTCCTCCAAAGCTGAAGTAGGTTTTCCATCCCACTTTGGCATGTCTTCTCCGTGGTCCCGCAGGTAAAACCATAGGGTACCCCGTGGCGTATACCTCCTGTATCTCCTCTCTTGAACAATAGGACGCCTTTTGTTAATAGCTGAGACATGTGTTGGTACACGTGAGGAGCTGGATAAATCAGATAGATCGTCCCTCAATTGTTTGAGGTCCTGGGACAGTTTTTCCACAGCTGAGATGATGGAAGGGGTGAGATTGTCTTCGAACTCTCAGAGTTTATGAACCATTTCATCCACTGTTAGTGGTACTATGTCATTCCAGGTTACTGTTGCCAATGAATGGGCATATGATGACGGTGCATTCCATGTAAGTTTTCGCAACATGGGTCGTGTACATTCAACTTCATCTGGATCTATGGGTGTATCCCCATTATTTGGCTTGATGTGATAGATCGTCTCTATGATTGCTGATTCCCTCAGAGACTGGATGCGTTTGTCTATAGTAGTCCACTTGGCCGAACGACTCATAACATCGTCCTTGTATGGAAACTTTTCTTTCACAGCTGCCAAGAGCCGCCTCCAAAGGCTGAGGGACTTTTTCTCCCTTGCAATTGCTTTGTCAATTCCCTCTTCTCGAGAAAGTGATCTCAGCTGCTTGGCTTCTGTACCTTCTAGTTCGTGACCATCGGCCCCATTGTCCCAGCATCGGAGTAACCAGGTGATGATGTGCTCCCCTGGTTAACGGGTAAAATCTTTTCGCATATTCCGTACCTCGGTTGAGGTACAACTTCGAGAAGTTACCTCTTCTTCTTCTTCTTCGTCATGTGATGATGACTCCTGATCAGATTCTGGACCGGGTGGTGAATTCATTGTTTCTTCATCTCGCTTCACCCTTCTTGCCTCTTTTTTGCTTGTTCTCTTGCATACAGGAGCGACCGATATTGGTACGAATTGGTCCTCTGGTTTGGCTGCAGTAATTATCACTGTGGTTTGAGTAGCAACTGTACTTGTTGCTGGGGGTGGTGCAGCTGCTGTGCTTGGAGCTGGGGTAACCACGCTGTCTGTTGCAGTTGTTCGGGAGTGAAATTCCAAAGTACTGGAGGGGTCCACTGACCTAGATACTTGCCCATACTATCCCACACACTCTGCCACTCATGGCTGTCCAGCCTCAGGGAAAATCTCTTGGTCCTCATACATCGTCGTTTGACCCCAGACAAGACCCAAACCTGACTCTGCTTAACTCTTGAAATCAGTCGTGGGCAAAACACACTCTGTATCCGTGCTAGCATGGTGATTCCCATCACGATTAGCAAACAAGTCTCAGCAGCATTAAAAGGCCATTCAAAAACTTCAAAACTCTCAAATGTAAATGGTATGGGGGGACGACTGGGAGGGTAAAAGGATGTCTCCTTCACAGGTTGAGCACCTGAGAAGGAGAAAAAAGATGTGTAATTGCTAAGCACTTCTATTATATACCTCCCAAAGTATAAAGGTGGTGACCACACTGGGAACATAAGCCAGATCAGTTTCATGATCAATGATTCTATTGTATTACAAGTCATTACCATAAAGTACAATGAGACAAAAACCTTAGCCCAAGCCCCACACTTGAAACACTAATACAGCAAATACCGGATGGAAGTAAGATAAGATATACTGAAACTGCGAGATCAAGAGGAACAACCTTGAGAGCCAATAAATCAGCATTGTGATGAGTGACTATTAATCCGGTCAGATCTGTCGTTATCTTGTGACCCACGTTGGGCACCAAAAAGAACTGTTGTGGTTTAAACCCAGCCAGGCAACTTGTTCACTCACTCTCAGTGAGTGGTGCCGGGCTGACAACAATCGAGGCCCCCCCCCCTCCTCCCCCCGGGGGCTCTCCCCTTCCCCACCCCCGGAGGAACGGGGAGGAGGATCGAAAGGGTGCAACTCCTATAGGTTGAGACAAGAACAGTCCAGCAACCAATGTACAACACAAATCACCACCGCTACTACCAACTACAACAATGATAAGAGAAAATAACAAGGGAAGAGAATACGATACCACCGGCCAAGTAACGAGTCCCACCCGGAAGCCTGTGTCCTTCCGGGTAACTCCCAGTTCCCCCCCACCCGGGGCATGACGTGCTGTGGTATGGAATACCTCGTTGGCTAGCCTGGGTCAGGCGCCCCGTCTCTGCTTCCTCACGGCTTCCCCTCCTCCCTGGCAGAGCATGAGCCTCACAAAGTCCTTGGTCAGGGTAAACATCACTTAGCAACAACTGAAAACATCGGTTTCACCAACATTGTTCCCAGGCTGGAAGTCAAAACACAGCACTGCACCAGCTACCACGAAGGAGAAACATGACTGCTACTGCTGAACCCAGGACACTTCCATACCAGCTTTTCTTAGTGGGACTTATTCTAATTGATCATAGTTTCTACAAGTCTAATGAAAAAAGAAATGAACTCTGAAGACTTCTATTTGAATAGCTAAATTAAACAGGAAACATTAATTCTGTACTTCTATTAATTATGGTTCTTTGAGAAGTTGTCTACATAGCTTAATAGATTTTTGCTATGAAATTTCTGTCAACTTTCTCTTGTTTAATCTCTCTATAGCAATATAACAAGGGGCTAGTACTTAATGATTTTTAATTTACAGAGGTGGTTGGTGACAGCCAGCATGGCTTCACTAAGGGCAAATCCTGCCTCACCAAGCTGGTGACCTTCTATGATGGGACTACAGAACTGATGAACAGGGATAGAGCAGTTGACAACATCTACCTGAACTTGTGCAAAGCGTTTGACACTGTCCCACACGACATCCTTGTCTCTAAAACAAGGACAATGGGATTGAGTTCGAACTCGGCAAGTTTGCCGATGACACCAAGCTTTGTGGTTCAGTTGGTACACTGGAGAGAAGGGAAGCCATCCAGAGAGACATTGAGACGCTTGTGAAGTGGGCTGATGCCAACCGCATGAAGTTCAACCAGGACAAATGCAAGGTCCGACACCTGGGTATCCCAGGCACAGGTTGGGCAGAGAAGAGATTTAGAGCAGGCCTGCAGAGAAGGACTTGGGGGTGTTGGTCAACTGAACATGAGGCGGCAGTGTGCACTTGCAGCCCAGAAAGCCAACTGTATCCTGGGCTGCATCAAAAGGAGGTCGGAGGAGGTGATCCTGCCCCTCTACTCTGCTCTCGTGAGGCCTCACTTGGAGTATTGTGGGCAGTTCTGGTGTCCTCAACATAAAGAGGACATGGAACTGTTGGAACAAGTCCAGAGGAGGGCCATGAGAATGGTCAGGGGGCTGGAGGACCTCCTGTATGAAGAAAGGCTGAGAAAGTTGAGGCTGTTCAGCCTGGAGAAGAGAAGGCTGCATGGAGACCTCATAGCAGCCTTCCAGTATCTGAAGGGGGGCTATAGGGATGCTGGGGAGGGACTCTTCATTAGAGACTGTAGTGTCCCTGCCCATGGCAGGGGGGTTGGAACTGGATGATCTTAATGTCCTTTCCAATACTAACCATTCTATGATTCTATAACACAGCCAATTGAGAATTAACTTCTTTACTATTTTGCATCTCATTGCAAGTTCTTACATAATGTGACCATTAGACTTTATAGTAGACTGTTGATGCAGTGAATCAATCTTTTCAGCTGTGCAGAACCAAGCCCTAACTCTGCACAAAAACCTAGATAAAAAAAAAACAAAAAACAACCCCATCAGTTACACTTACATGTACCTATTTCTTGATGATATGGAGTCCAGTTACTCAATTCTGTCAATAGAAGCCAGAAGATTTAAGTCACAGTACACAGCTCTCAATGAAACACCTTCTGGCTAAGTCTTTTTATCTAGAGTTTAGTTAGCAACTACTATAGATCAAATAAGCCACCTAACACATGAGCAAACATACCCCAGTAATTCTGAGGAAACTGTGCTGCACATGCTAAATTATGCCATGGCTAAAATGCAGTTCCCCAAAGGCACTAGAACCCAATTTTGGCAGACAGTCTGTTCATGGATGTTTTCTCTTTGAGCCAGGCAGAATACACTTCACAATTCATTTTGTATCACTTTTAAGATGTGGAGAGATGTTTCCAAGACAGAGGTAAATAGGCAACTCAAAAGGGAAAACAGGCAAAGCTACTAGAAAAGGAATAAACAGGTAAACTGCTAAGAGTAGCTGCTGAGCAAGATACCTAATCCCTTTAGATGTTCACATGGTTTGCCTCAAAACCTCCCTTGTCTATACAGTGATCTATGCTTTTACATAACTTTGGAGTTCATGAATTTCTATATTATTCCATGGGAAGTAATGTCAGAAATGAAAGCCATTATGGAAAATTGCAGAAACAGCATATGATAAGTTTTTCTGAAGTCCAACCTTCAGAAGTAGGTTACCCATCTTTCATATTTCCACTGAGAAAAACCATTCAGGACCAAAAGTTTAAATAAGGTAACGCACGGATTAAAGGCATGTCATGGTTTAAAGTAAAGAAAAAAAAAAAAAAAGAAAAAACCCACCACATAAAGCAAAACCACACACCACCACCAAAAAACAAACAAAAAAAAACACAAAAAAATCCACACAAAAAAAAAACAAACCACAACCACCACTCACCACCAAACCACACATACTCTGCTTTAAAGTTCAGACACTATAAGTTATGTATTCACAACTTCAATATCAGACCCACTACCTAATACCTTCATTAACAAATTACTTAAAGCACAAAATTAAACACACACCAAGAAAATCAATTTGCAGAATTGGAAACAATACACCAACAACAACTACATGCTCTTTCAGGAGTTAGACCTTGAGGCAAGAGAATGCTATCAAGTGTAAACACAAACATGTTCCTCTAGCTGTTTGCCATACATACTGGACATAATAAACTTGATATGCCGGAGGCTACAATTAATCTTTACAAAAGTGAACATTCCTCTTACCATTACTTGCCTACTGAGCTATCTAATGACACTTAAGGCTTTTCTAAGTAAATAAATTAGCTCATTGTCCTGGGTTTAGCAGTAGCAGTCAATTTTTCTCCTTCTTGGTAGCTGGTGCAGCGTTGTGTTTTGACTGTCAGCCTGGGATTAGTGCTGATAACACCGATGTTTTTGGTTGTTGCTAAGTGATGTTTACCCTGACCAAGGACTTTGTGAGGCTCATGCTCTGCCAGGGAGGAGGGGAAGCCATGATGAAGCAGAGACAGGACACCTGACCCAAACTAACCAAAGGAGTATTCCACACCACAGCACGTCATGCCCAGGGGGGTAACTGGGAGTTACCGGGAAGGACAGGGGGTCTTCTGGGTCAGACTCATTTTTCGGTGGGTGGCATTGTATTCTCTTCCCTTGTTATTTTCTCTTATCATTGTTGTCGTTGGTGGTAGCGGTGGTGATTTGTGTTGTACATTGGTTGCTGGACTGTTCTTGTCTCAACCTGTGGGAGTTGCATTCTTTCGATTCTCCTTCCCATCTCTCCGGGAAAGGGGAAGGGGAGAGCCCCCGGGGCAGGGGGACGCAGGCCTTGACTGCTTCCAGACTGGCACCACTCACTGAGAGTGAGTGAACAAGCTGACTGGCTGGGTTTAAACCACAACACTTATTATGGTGAGGTTTTTTTGTTTTGTTTTTGGGGAGGGGGTTTGTTTGCTTGATTGTTTTTGTGAGGACTTTTTTGTGGTTTTGGGTTTTGTTGGTTTTCTTTTTTTTCCCCAAACGCAAATGAGATCACAGGTTTCCTTATGCAGTTTGCATCACCAGCTACAATACTATGACCTGAAGCTGAAAAAAAGCATTCCATTTTCAAAGCTCTCAACTCTAGTTTCCGCATTACTTTCAATAATTTGTTTAAAAAAAAAAAACAAAACAAACCACGCAAATAAACACACACAAAACACCCAACTGGCAATCTTTACTGGTAAGAGCTTAGCTTTGAAATGAATTACACTGGAGAGTGACAATATTATTTGGCTGTTGCAGGATCTCACAGCTCACAATAACATACACAAAAGAAAAGTTGCAGTGCCAAATCTCATTTTTGCAATAGTTTCAGGATTGATGCGAGGGTTGGGCAGCATTTGTGCTATTAACCGCTTTTCTAAAGTTGCAAATGTGGCACTTAGTAAAAGATTACTTTATATAAACACACATACACCTCTTCAATCTAATTTCTGAAACTGATAAGCTGCTCATATAAAAAAAATGCCCAAATTATTTCCACTGAAATTAGCAAAAAGGGAAATACACTCATTTCTTTTTTTCATAAATTTCTGAAACAAAGAAATACAAAATGAAGTGTAATCTTTTGTAAATAAGGAAAATCAGTTCTGCTTTGTGGTTAACGTTGACTGAAAAGGAGTATGCACCTTGGGTGCAGTAGTCCCTAATCTCACAGTTAACACACATCCTGCTGCAACGTGGAGTAGGAGTTTTGTTAAATGAGCCAAAAGAAGTTCAAATCTGATATCTGACCAAAGTACAGCTTTTCATAGTGTTGCCAGATGGGTATTTTTCTGAGGTTAGGAGTGAGTTAAAGAAGTCTCTTGTAAATATATCGGCAATGATAGAAACTATAGAAAAAAGAACAGTAGATGCCATTCAAGCCATACAAGAATTGTCCCATCTGTCTAAAGCAGTTATGCAGAATCAAATGTCTTTGGATATACTGTCAGCCTTGCAAGGAGAAGTTTGTTCAGGGATCAATGATAGTTGTTACTCTTACATAGATCAGGGTAAAAGAATCACAACTGCTCTAAAGGATATATGGAAACAGGTTAGAGTGTTTCATGAGGTTGCTCAATATGATACCTCATGGGGATTTGAGGAAATTTGAAAAAAATTGACATCTTGGTTACCAAATCTCTCCTGATTAAGGCAGTTGTTCATAGGAATAATGATATTGATATTTTTAATTGTAGCTACTTGTACCTCAATCCAATCTTTCTTTTGATGTTGTAAACAGTCAAATTACAAAAAAATGGAAGAGAAAAAAAATTAAGCGCCAGGTAGAAACAGGAAAATATTTCAGAAAAACTTTAAATGGCAATGGAATAATTTAAAGGGCCTTGCAAAAGAATTTGCAAGAGCACAGAAAAAGGGGGGAGTTGAAACAAAGAAATAGAAAATGAAGTATAATCTTCTGTAAATAAGTAAAATCAGTTCTGCTTTGTGGTTAAGTAACGTTGAGCTTGGTAGCTTTGCAACAATAGCAATGGGTAAGAGCTTTGTAGTAGATGACAGTGAAGAAGTATCTTAGGTAAATGTTTTACAATAACCAGCTAGAACCGAACTAGTGTTTGCTGGTGTGACAACAGGACTTTCCAAACCTAAAGTTCAGCCAAAGGATGAAGTGATGAAGAGGAAGATGATGAAGAAACGACCACAGGGGTCACAAAGACCACTACTACATTATTATGCACATGCAGGAATTATGTAGAAGTACTTTCTAGAAATATGATGTAATTGATTAAAGACCTAATGGATATGTATAACATGTAATGAACATGTATGTTAATCAACAATATAAACACGGTTTGATTGATGCTAGGACAGGACACGACTGGAGAAGCTATTCCCTGTGTCTCCCGGTGCCGCAATAAAGAATACCTGCTTGTCAACTTAAACTTTGTTGGCGAGTTCTTGTAGTTTATCTATGAATCACTCCCAAATAGGAGAAACCAAAAAACAGTTTCTTTGAGCCATTATGACGGATCACTACCATTTATTAAGTGGTACTGAAAAAAAAAAACAACAAAGAAAAGACTAAACAAGAAACCAAAACACACACAAAACTACATATGTGCATGCACACACACACTCAAGAAAGCTTCTAACAATTTAAATATTAAATAACTTGACTGACAGGGAGTGGAGGAAAAGGTAACTAGTGGTAGAAGTTTAAAAAAAAAACAAACCACAAACCAAAAAAAAAATGGGGAACAATTAGAAGATGGTGATAGAAGTCTGCACAGGCAATGCATGGCTAGTAGGAGAGAACAAATATTCACAATTTCATTTTTAGTGAAAACATAGAATCATAGAATAGTTAGGGTTGGAAAGGACCTTAAGAACATCTAGTTCCAACCCCCCTGCCATGAGCAGGGACACCTCACACTAAACCATGTCACCCAAAGCTCTGTCCAACCAGGCCCTGAATACCACCAGGCGTGGAGAATTCACAACTTCCTTAGGCAACCCATTCCAGTGCCTCAAAACCCTCACAGTAAAGAACTTCCCCCTTAGATCCAATATAAACTTCCCCTGTTTAAATTTGAACTCGTTACCCTTGTCCTGTCACTACAGTCCCTAATGAATAGTCCCTCCCCAGCATCCTTATAGGCCCCCTTCAGATGCTGGAAGGCTGCTATGAGTCGAGGGGTCCCTGTGGGAAAAATTCCTGAGGGCCCTAGGGAGCCCTGCCCTCAGCGGGTCCTGCAGCTGAGCAGAGAGGGTCCCATCTGGGGTGCCAATTTGATTCGGAGAAAACTCCAGGAACAAACTTGCCAACAAAGTTTTCAAGCTGACAAGCAGGTATTCTTTATTGCGACGCCGGGAGACACGGGGGATAGCTCCTCCTAACGTGTGACCCCAATTGCCGCATGAGCAATAGCCACTGGGCATACATACATATTCAGGAGGCTATGTATGGATTACATCATTTTCCAGAAAGTTCCCCGCATGCGTACAGAATTGTGGTGGTGGTCTCTGAGGGTCGTTTACTTCTTCCAACAATCTTCATCACTTCTGGCAGCCTTTGAAGCAAGCGCAGTAGATGCTCATACCAGTTTAACTGGTTCGTTAGTACCAGAGACATAATAATCCTCCTATCCTCCTACTTATCAGTTAGTTCAACTGTAGCCCATCCTGGACACCTGCCATTCCCAGATACTCCTTATCCCTGTGTCCTGTTCTTCTAGACTGTTTTTCTTACAACTATGTCAACTATAACGATTTATCTTGTGAGATTCCTCAGTATGTTCTCTAGCTGTACTCTATTTTTTTTCTCTATGTATCATGCACCTCAGTAATTTTCCATTGCTACTGTTACAAAGCCATCAAACTTAACATTACTTAAAACTAATTCTAAAGGTTTCTATATTCCATTTTGTAATTTTGTGCCCCCTTGTCTCAGAGGTCTCCATGCAGCCTTCTCTTCTCCAGGCTGAAAAGCCCCAACTTTCTCAACCCATCTTCATATGGGAGGTGCTCCAGTCCCCTGATCATCTTCATGGCCCTCCTCTGAATTTATTCCAACACTTCCATATCCTTTTTATGTTAAGGACATCAGAACTGCACACAATACTCCAAATGAGGTCTCATGAGAGCAAATTAGAGGGGCAGGATCACCTTCTTTGACCTGCTGTTCATGCTCCTTTTGATGCAGCCCAGGATACGGCTGGCTTTCTGGGCTGCAAGCACACACTGCCAGCTCAAGTTAAGTTTGTTATTGACCAACACCCCCAAGTCCTTCTCCGTGGGGCTGCTCTGAATCTCTTCTCTGCCCAAGCTGTACCTGTTCCTGGGATTACCCTGCCCCAGGTGTCGGACCTTGCACTTGGCATGGTTAAACTTCATGAGGTTGGCATAAGCCCACCTCACAAGCATGTCAAGGTCCCTCTGAATGGCATTCCTTCCCTCCAGCGTATCAGCTGAACCACACAGCTTGTTGTTAGTAAACTTGCTGAGGGTGCACTCAATCCATGTCCATGTCACCAGCAAAGCCTGGTCCCAACACCGATCCCTGAGGGACACCACTCATTACTGGTCTCCAGCTGGACATTGAGCCACTGACCACAACACTTTGCGTGCGGCCATCCAGCCAGCTCTTTATCCGCCGAGTGGTCCATCTATCAAATTGATGACTCTCCAATTTAGAGACAAGGATGTCGTGCAGGACGGTGTTGAATGCCTTACATAAGTCCAGGTAGATGACATCAACAGCTCTGCCCCTGTCCTGTTCCTTAGCCCCATCACAGAAGGCCACCAAATTGGCCAGGCAGGAGTTCCCCTTAGTGAAGCCATGCTGGGTTTCACCAAGCACCTTGTTGTTTTCCATGTGCCTTAGCATGTTTTCAAGGATAATCTGCTCCAAGATTTTGCCAGGCACAGAGGTGAGACTGACTGGTCTGTAATTCCCCATATCATCCATTTTCCCCCTCTTGAAAATAGGGGTTATATTTCCCTTTTTCCAGTCATCGGGAACTTCACCTGACTGCCATGATTTTTCAAATATGATGGCCAGTGGCTTAACAACTTCATTTGCCATCTCCTTCAGGACCTGCGGATTGATTTCATCTGGTCCCATGGACTTGTGCACATTCAGGTTATTAAGATGGTCTCGAATCAGATCCTCTTCTACGGTGGGCCTAAGGTCTTCATTCTCACAATCCCTGCATCTGCCTTCCAAGATTTGGGTGGTGCAGCGTCTGCAAGGAAAGAGCATAAACATAAACACACACAGACACATGCACACCATGCTTCCACAACTAGTTCCGTTTCAGTTCCAGCTCTTCTTTATTCGCTACAGCATTGTAATATATAGCATACAGACACGGGTCTGAGCTATGAAGGGTTAAAGGGTGGTGTGGTCAGAGCATTTGCCAGTGAAGACTGTGTGTTAACAACCATAGATAATGGTCCATGGTGAAACAGACAAAAATAGAAAAGTCCTGTTTGGCACGGGTTGTTGGAACATAACCTTGAAAATGGAGGAATTAACACCGCTATTAGCAAAAGGAAGTCTTATACCGTAAACATCTGTTCACACGCTGGCCGCATGTGCTCTGATGTTGCAACTGGTAATTTTCCACTCCAACCCGAGGGGGGATATAAGGACCTGTGCAGGGACAGACAGGTGAGAAGGCCAGATGCACATCTTGATTCGGGGGATGCCCTGATGACACACTACCTACCACCCCTCCGAACAGGCAATATGTTCCATCTCCTTCTCCTGCTCGGCGGTATCCCATTCAACCAGGGGTTGGTATGTATGTAACCTGCTTCACATTAACATAGAATCATAGAATAGTTAGGGTTGGAAAGGACCTTAAGATCATCTAGTTCCAACCCCCCTGCCATGGGCAGGGAAACCTCACACTAAACTATGTCACCCAAGGCTCTCTCCAAACTGGCCTTGAACACTGCCAGGGATGGAGCATTCACAACTTCCCTGGGCAACCCCTTCCAGTGCCTCATCACCCTAACAGTAAAGAATTTCTTCCTTATATCCAATCTAAACTTCCCCTGTTTAAGTTTTAACTCGTTACCCTTGTCCTGTCACTACAGTCCCTAATGAATAGTCCCTCCCCAGCATCCTCATAGGCCCCCTTCAGGTCTCCATGCAGCCTTCTCTTCTCCAGGATGAACAGCCCCAGCTTTCTCAGCCTGTCTTCATATGGGTGATGTTCCAGTCCCCTGATCATCCACGTGGCCCTCTTCTGGGCTTGTTCCAACAGTTCCATGTCCTTTTTATGTTGAGGACACCAGAACCATACACAATACTCCAAGTGAGGTCTCACAAGAGCAGAGGGGCAGGATCACCTCCTTCAACCTGCTGGTCACTCTCCTTTTGATACAGCCCAGGACACATATATATTTCCTTCGCATGAATACCTCAATAAATAGACTAGAGCTTTTGATTGTTTACATTGTGTTTGGTGTCCAGTCTTTGTACATGGGAATCCTATGAACCTGGAACATAATTGGCAACAAGGATGGGATTCTCATAGTACAAGCACTGTAGACTGAGAACAGGGCTCGGTCAGCGGGGTGCGTAGCTGCACCAAGAGGCGCTGTTCTGTGTGCGTGAAAACAGGGCTTGGTCTGTGTGTGTGTGTTTGAGCTGTCAGGGTTGCTTTAAGGTTTCTGTGTACTCTACTATTGCTATGTTTTGTAGGAAAGAGCTTCGCGCCGTGCCTCCTCCTGTGGAGCGGCCGGGGTGGATGCAGGAATCATGGACCTGTGGGATAAAATAGAGACTTGCACTAATGTAGGACCTGAACTGTGGGGAGCTAAGGACCCCATGGGAGTGCTAAGGTATTGGGGTGAGTTTGTAGAAACCCCCTCACACCCACTCGAAGGAGCGACTGAGTCATGCTGGACACATGGCAGGCTGCTTTCTGCTTGTCTACAAAGGCATGGTAGACAAGAACACAGAGTTGGAGCAACAAGTAGTAGATTTACATTCTGAGCTAGAAAGGGTTAAAGCAGAAATGCTGGTGCAGAGGCAGGCATTTGTAGCTGCTGCAGAGCAGGGTGAGAGACTTGGGAAAAAGTCCTAGCCCTTCCAGGTAACTCAGTTACATCCTGGGCATGACGTGCTGTGGTATGGAATACCTCTTTGGTCAGTTTGGGTCAGGTGTCTTGTCTCTGCTTCCTCCTGGCTTCCCCTCCTCCCTGGCAGAGCATGAGGCTCACAAAGTCCTTGGCCAGACCAAAACATCAGGCTGAAAGTCAAAACACAGCACTGCACCAGCTACCAAGAAGGAGAAAAATGACTGCTACTGCTGAACCCAGGACACAGCCTGAGGAGTGATTGTTAATAGAATGGAATTTAGTGACTGAAGACAGTCACTGTGATTGATGTGGTTTCTGTTTGGCTTTATAGCTCAGATCTAAACCCTCTGGTATTTTACTGGGCTGCCCGTGTGGCTATTCGGGCCTGGAGGCAAGTGCCTGAATTGAGGGAGGGAAGACTACTTCTTTCACAGGTGTTCACTGGGGGGGGGGTGGGTGGTGTCTCAGGAACCCTATGTGTCTTTTACAGACCAGTTAGACAATACTATGAAAAGGCAGATTGATGGTCACAGGGATGCTTGTGCACTTTTATTTTGGCTAGCATATGAGGGTGCAGGTGGGGATTGCGGGGCTGCATTAGCCCAAGTCAGAGGAAAAATTTACAGATGTTTCCGAGTTTAATTATTTAATTGTTGCATTGTTATGGTTTAAGCCCAGCCGGCAACCCAGAACCACACAGCTGCTCACTCACTGCCCCCCCTTCCTGCCCCCACTCCCAGAGGGATGGGGAGGAGAATAGAAAGAAAGAAAGTCCCATGGGTTGAGATAAGAACAGTCCAGTAACTAAGGTATAACACAAAACCACTACTGCTACCAGCAATAATAATAATGATAAAGGATATAACAAGGGAAGAGAATACAACCGCTCACCACCCGCCTACCAATACCCACCCTGACCCGAGCTGTGTTCTAGCCCTTCTGGGTAACTGCCTCCAGTTAATATACTGGGCATGATGTGCTGTGGTATGGAATACCTCTTTGGTTAGTTTGGGTCAGGTATCCTCTTTCTGCTTCCTCCTGGATTCCCCTCCTCCCTGTCAGAGGATGACACTCAGAAAAATCCTTGGTCAGAGTAAATATTACTTAGCAACAACTAAAAACATGGGTGTTATCAGCATTGCTCCCAGGCTGAAAGTCAAAAAAACAGCACTGCACCAGCTACTAAGAAGGAGAAAAATGACTGTTACTGCTGAACCCAGGACAGTTGGGGAATGTTGGGATGTCAGTGCGAAGGCTCGCAGGGCTCCAGTATTGGCTGCTGCATTAATTATTCTGTTTTTATTGGTCATAATAGGTCACATTCCATCTTGCCTGGCCCTTTAACTGCAGGTAATGACATAGCAAACTCTTTCACTCTTAACACTGTGCAGTTTACTTCTGCAGCTGCTCCACATTCCTTTTTCATCAGAATGCCTCTGTTTTAAACTAACAGTTTAACCTGTCTTCTTCTCAAGCAAAGCAAATTGTCAGGTCTTGCCCTGACTCTCAGTCAACAGCTCAATCCTCATTTGCCATGTGCGTAAAATCCAGTGGCTTAAAGGTGAATGTGGTATTGTGATCCTTTGGGCCCACAGAAATGGGAAGGGCCAGTGGAACTGATAACCTGGGGAAGGGGGTATGTTTGTGTCCTCCAAAGTACAGGTCCGTGATGGCTACCTGCAAAGTTTGTCAAGCCATACCATGAGCTGGACAGACAAGCTGAAGAACCCGATGCCTCAGATGCAGGAGCTGACCTTGAAGATCCTGAGCGGAATGAGACAGAGGAAGAGAAAAAGGAATGATTTGTACATCAAACTGCAAGTACTATGATGAGCACTGTAGGCACAGAGCCCTCTCCGGTCAATGCTTTTCTAGCTTACTTAGCAATCATCATAGCTGATACTGCTGTAAATAGTTGTAAGTCAATGACGTTTATAACCAGACCGTGTTTACCAACTCAGATTTGTGTACTTGCAACGTAGCTATTATTAGAGGCTGTGATTTTGTGTATAAACCACCTATTTTCTAGCCAGTTGCTAAGAAGAAACTACACCTTGTATCATATGGATTTGTCACTTGTAAAAGAGATGTTAGAGCATGCAAATTTTCAGCAGCTGCTAGGAAATGTTAAGGCAGAAGATAGAAAGATTCTAATATGATGGTAGTGTTATAAAGCAGGTAATGGAACAAATTAAGAGGGTGGAAGAACCCCACTGGTGGGAAATTTTCTATGGCTGGTTCCTCACTGCCACCAGCATCTTCAACACACTGCTGCACCCTGTAGTAGTTATACTGCTAATGCAACTCCGTGTGTACTTTGCCCTAGTAGCAACTTGTTACTGGATGAAGCAGATGAAACTCTGCATTGACAACAAGGTGCAAGGACTGAGGCTCAGCAGGTGTTGAGCGGTGGGGACACATGCCATGCCAGACCTTGGTGTGAAGGATGGCCTCCTCTGTTATAAGAGGGCCATCCAGGAGGGACAGTCAGGCCAAGCAGCCTGTAGTTGGCACAAGTGATGATCTAGTCCAAATCCCCTGCTCAAGCAGGGTTCTCTAAAGCAGGTTTCATTATCTTCACAGTAAAAAAAGCAAAAATTAGCATAAGTAACTATTATAAGTAATAATAACATAATAAATAACTATCATATTTGAATCTTCTATTCTCAAAGGCTAATGTCAAGAAGCTGCTCTTGTGTGATTTAAGATTCCTTAAGCAGAGAAGGGGATAAGAATAGCCGAGGACTGTATCTTTGGAAGTAACAGCATCGATCTCCAGGTTCTCAAGACTCCCAGTACATCTGGCCAAGGCATTGGTGAGATCTTGTCTTTGGAGTCTGGACATCACCACTTTGCTTTGCTTTTCCTCCATGTCATCTGGAAACTTGTTGCCAGTTTTCGAAGAACCGAAGTCAAAGTGCTCACTGCCTTGATTGTGCAAAACAAAAAAGGGCAGCAATTGATTTTTTGAGTACATAAGCATGGGCGTGAAGACTTTGACAGGTTATGTTGCATGAATTTAAGTGACTACTCCAGTTCAATATATGCAGAAATACAAAAGTTAAAGACCTCACTTGCCACCTCGCAAAAAACACTGAGTGGAACCCCTGTCAGGGATGGACATGGGGGTGGGACTGGCTGCGTAAATCTGTCATATTATTAATGGTAATAGGTATTGGGTTTTTATGTATTTTAAGTTGTGTTCCTTGTCTTTTAGCATTAATCCATTCCCTTATAGACAGAATATTATGTAAAACTGTAGTATGAATGGTAAAATATTGGTGTGTTCCAACCACGGACCACAGGGTAGCATGTGTCAGTGACAATAAATAATGGTCTGTGGTGAAACACACAAAAATAGAAAAGTACTGTTTGGCACAGGTTGTAGGAACATAACCTTGAAAATGGAGGAATTAACACCGCTGTTAGCAAAAAGCAGTCTTATACTGGTAAACATCTGCTCACATGCTGGCTACGTGTGTGCTGATGTTGCAATTTTCCACTCCAACCGGAGGTGGGGTATAAGGACCTGTGCAGGGACAGACAGGTGAGAAGGCCAGATGCACATCTTGGTTCGGGGGATGCCCTGATGACACAATGCCTACCACCCCTCCGACCAGGCAACATGTTCCATCTCCTTCTCCTGCTCAGCAGTATCCCATTCAACCAGGGGTTGGTATGTATGTAACCTGCTTTGTATTAATATACATATATAATTCCTTTGAATTAATGCCTCAATAAATAGACTAGAGCAGTTGATTGTTTACATTGTCTTTGGTCCAGTCTTTGTACATGGGAAACCTATGAATCTGGAACAGACTGAGGCAAAGAAGTCATTAAGAACCTCAGCCTTCTAGAAATCCAGGGCACCCAGTTCTCCTGATGGCTTCTGGAGATTGCCCAAGTTGTCCCTAGTCTTTCTTTTATTTGCTATGTACCTATAGAATCCCTTCCTGTTATTTTTCACATCCCTAACCAAGTTTAATTCTAACTGGGCTTTAGCTTTCCTAACCTGGTCCCTAGCTTCCTGGAGAACATCCCTGTATTCTTCCCAGGCTGACTGTCCTTGCTTCCACCTTTTATAAGCCTCTTTTTTTCCCCTCAAAGTTTCCTCAGCAGGTCCTTATCCAACCATGGAGGTCTCCTGGCCCTCCTGCTGCACTTCCTTCTATTTGGGATGCAACACTCCTGAGCTTGCAGCAGGAGATACTTGAATATCAACCAGTAGTCTTGGGGCCCCCCTGCCCTCTAGGGCTATATCCCATGGAACCTTACTAAGCAGGTTTCTGAAGAGGCCAAAGTCTGCTCTCTTGAAGTCCAGGGCAATGAGCTTGCTGCATGCTCTTCTCAGTGTCCTTTGGATCTTGAACTCAACCATCTCATGATCACTACAGCCAAGGCTGCCCTGGAGTGTCACATTTCCAACCAGCCCCTCCCTGGTGGTGAGCATGAGGTCAAGCATGGCACCTCTTCTTGTCAGCTCCTCTGATACTCACAGGAGGAAGTTGTCTTTCACACAGTCAAGGAACCTCCTGGATTGCTTGTGCTGGGCTGTACCGTCCCTCCAACAGATATCAGGATGGTTGAAATCTCCCATGAGGACAAAGGCCTGTGAGTGTGAGGCTGTTCATGTCTGCCTAAAGAGCGCTTCATCCACAGAGTCCTCTTGATCAGGCGGTCTGTAACAGATCCCCACAGTGATGTACTCCCTTTAACCCTTACCCACAAACTCTCTCTTGACTGATCACCTGTCCCCAGACAGAGTTCCATACTCTCCATCCTATCCCTAACATAAATAACATCTCCCCCTCCCTATCTGCTGGGCCTATCTTTTCTAAAGAGCCTGTAACCTTCCATTCCAGCACTGCAGTCATAGGAGCCATCCCACCATGTTTCTGTAATACCAATTATATCATATCCTGGTAGATGTGCACGCATCTCTAATTCCTCGTTTGTTCCCCATACTATGGGCATTTGTATTGAGGTATCTGAGCCGAGCTCCAAATAAAGCCAGCTCATTGACTGGAGTGGCTGAAATATCTCTATATTTACATTGGGATGGAATGATGCCACCCTCCCCCAACACATATAGTTTAAGGCTTTCTTGACCAGCCTGTCAAGCCTCCTACCAAAACAGCTCTTCCCCTTCTTTGTCATACCGGCTCCACCAGGTCTCCCAAATCGAGTCCCATGTTCTAGATACCGAAACCCCTGAATATGGCACCACTGTTCTAACCATTTATTAACCTGCCAAATCCCCCTAGCCTTTTTAAGGTCCTCCCCTTTATCCTGGAGAATTGACAAAAAGACTATCTGAGCTGCAGAGCCCCTAACCACCTCTCCCAGGGCTCTGTAGTCATTCTTAATATTCTCCAGGCTACTGCTATCTATGTCGCTAGCACCCACATGGACGACTGGAAGTGGGTAATAGTGAGACTTAGTAGATGAGGCAGCCTCTCTGCAAGCAACATCCCTGATTCGAGCCCCTGGTAGGCAACACGCCTCCCTTGAGACTGGGTCAGGCAGACAGATGAGTGCTTCTGTGCCTCTCAAAGTAGAGTCCCCTGCTACTATGACCCAGTGTTTTTTCCTGGTGATGCCAGTAGTGGTCCTCTTTACCGGTGCATCAGCTGGTTGTTTATGTGGCGAGGTGTGTGTTTTCTCATTAGCCCCCTGCAGAACTGCAAAGCGGTTCTGGGTACGTTCATCAGATTTAGGAGGAAGCCCCTTGCTTTTAATTGTTCTCTTCCTCCTTTTTTTTTTTTTTTTTGTTACTAGTTCCTAGCTTCCTGGGTTAATGACCTCCTTCTTTCCTGTATGCGCTATGATGGATGCTTGAGCCCCCT
This sequence comes from Pezoporus flaviventris, assembly GCF_033815535.1. Classification (NCBI taxonomy): domain Eukaryota; kingdom Metazoa; phylum Chordata; class Aves; order Psittaciformes; family Psittacidae; genus Pezoporus; species Pezoporus flaviventris. Next base: position 1,521,762 of record NW_026892669.1, on the reverse strand, counting down.
GCACAGTCTGGGCCCTGGGGCAAGCATTCCAGCTTCCTCTCAGCTTCCCTGACATCTTTTAGCTTACTGACAGTCTCTCGCAGCTCAGCCACCTGCTGCAGGAGGACCTTCACCGGGGTGTACTGAGTGCAGCCTCGCCCATTGTGCACCCTTGACTCAAGAGACCAGTCGAGGCACTTTCTACACTCCGAGGTCTCTGCTGCAACCTCCCCTCTCATTGGCTCTCTCTGGGTGCCTACACTGGCCACCGCTGGGGCATCCAGAGCAGAGCTCCCAGACTGGGACCTGGTCATGAGGCAAGTGCTCACCATCCCACTTGCCTGCCCGAACTGCTCTTGGAGTTGTTGTGCTTGATCTCAGAGTATCAGCATATCAAACCTTACCTACAGCCAGTAATTGCTGTTCTAACATTTATCAGATTTGTGGCCTGGGCTAAGGTTCTTGTTTTGCTGTACTTCACAGTAATGACTCGTAATACAATAGACTCATTGATCATGAAACTGGGATGGTATGCATTCTCAGCGTGGTCATTATCTCTATACTATGGGAGGCATGTAATGGGAATTTTAAAAAATTACATATCTTTCTTTTTCCTTAACTTGGGGGGTCAACCTATGGAGGAGATACTCCCTCATACCCTCTGCTCCCCCACCAGGCTATTTACAGTAGGAGTAGATTCTGGAAAAGTTAGATTTTGAATATCCTTTCAGTGCCCTTGAGAACATCCTGCTCCTTCTGCCGGGAACCAGCTTGTTGCTGCATATGCTTTCTGTGTTTTGCCTATGGCGTGACCACCCTGAGAACGCTTGACCTTGTCCGATTTTGGAAGCTAAGCAGGGTATGGTTCGGGTCTTCTCTAAGGTTAAATGGCTATTTAAGAATATTACCAAGACATGTTCCTCGAGGCTGGACAGTCATGAGTGGCAGGGTGTGTGGGATCATATAGGCAAGCACTTAAGCCAGGTGGCCCCTCCAGTGCTTTGGAATTTCATTCCTGAAAAAATGTAGAATCCGGAAAAATTAGCAGAACAATTAGATGAGGTGTGATGTCATCCTGGCACTACCACAGAGGGACAACTCACTGCAATGTGCTGGGGCTTGGCTTATGCCTATAGGGGCCCTGTTCTATAAGGAGCAGGAAAAAGATGTCTCTGGATCTGATGGCAAAGCAACAGACAATGCAGGTACTCAAACCCAAACACAGGAGCTACACCAACTCCAGGGACAAGCACAGCAGCTACTCCAGCCCTCGACCATAACAGACAACGCAGCTACTCCAACTCCAAGCACAGTAGCTACCTCAACTCCAGCGACAAGCACAGCAGCTACCCAAACCCACACCGCAACAGACAATGCAGCTACTCAAGCCCCAAGTAGAGCACCTACACGAACCTCGACAACAGACACTACAGCTGCTCCAAACCTAGTGACAGACACTGCAGATATATCAAAGGACCAATCAGTGTCAATATCAGTTGCCCCTATAAGCAAGGGGAAAAGCAAAAAAGGGGCAGAAAGAGCAACCCGTGCAGTGAAGAAGGATGACCAAATGTGCGCAATAGAGGGGATGCCATCTTAACCAGAGTTATTACTACAGAAATCAGAGAAAGAGGAAGAGGTGACTTCTCAGTCCCGGACCTCGACCCAGCTGTGGAATATGCGAAAAGATTTCAGCCGTCTTCCAGGGGAGCACATCGTCACCTGGTTGCTCCGATGCTGGGCCAATGGGGCCAATGGTCATGAACTAGAAGGTAGGGAAGCAAAGCATCTAGGATCACTTGCTAAGGAAGGGGGAATTGACAAAGAGATTGCAAAAGAGAAATGAGCCCTCAGCCTTTGGAAGTGGCTCTTGGCAGCTGTGAAAGAAAGGTATCCCTACAAAGACAATGTTATGTGTCACTCAGCCAAGTGGACTACTCCAGAGAAAGTCATCCAGTCCCTGAAAGAATCAGCCATTCTAGAGATGATCTATCATAGGCCGGATGCTAGGAATGAACCTGTAGATCCAGATGAAGTCGAATGTATATGACCCATGTAGTGGAAATTAACACAGAGTGCGCCATCATCATATGCCCACTCATTGGCATCAATGGACTGAGGCAGCACCACCAACAGTGGATGAAGTGACTCATCAATTCTAAGAGTTCGATGACAATATCACCCCTTCCATCATTTCAGCTGTGGAAAAATTGACCAAGGAGGCCAAACAATTGAAAGACAATCTATCCAACCCCTGTCTCAGCTATTAACAGAAGGCTCCCTATTGACCAAGACAGAAGATATAGGAGGTACATGCCACGGGCCACCCTATGGTTTCACCTGCAGGATCATGGAGAAAAATGAGAAAGTGGGATGGAAACCTACCTCAGTTCTGGAGGAACGGGTGCGTGACTTGAAGAGGAAAACAACAGTTAAGGATGATCCTCTCAAGGAAGTTACTGCTCCAGCCTTTGGTGAGCAGCTACCCAGATGGAGTAGAAGAGCTGATTTTACTCATGCTCCTATGATAAGGAATTCTGATCTTTTTCTACATGACGTAAGTGGAGCATCTTATGATCACTATTAGAGGAGCCTTGCCTCCAGCCAGGTGGAGGAGAGGAACAACCAGGTTTACTGGACTGTGTGGATCAGATGGAATGGCATGTCAGTCCCACAGGAGTATAAGGCTCTAGTAGATAATGGTGCACAGTGTACCTTGATGCCATCAAATTGTCAAGGAGTAGAACCCATTTGCATTTCTGGAGTGACAGGAGAATCCCAAGAGTTGACTGTACTGGAGACTGAAATAAGCCTAATTGGGAAGGAGTGACAAAAGCACCCTACTGCAATTGGCAAAGAGGTTCCATGTATCCTTGGCATAGACTGTCTCAGGAGAGGGTAATTCAAAGACCCAAAAGCAGGGAACCAATGGGCTTTTGGTATAGCAACCTTGGAGATGGAGGAAACTGAGCAGCTATCCACCTTGCCTGGTCTCTCAGAGGATGCTTCTGTTGTGGGGTTGCTGAAGGTACGTCATGTAGATGCCCATGTACCTAAGAATCAGGCCACTGAGGAACACCAGAACAACCAACAAGTGGATCAAGCTGCTAAGATTGAAGTGGCTCAGATGGATTTAAATTGGCAACATATGGGTGAATTATTTTTAGCCAGTGGGACCATGACAAGGCCATCAAGGCAGAGATGCTCATATAGAGGGGCTCGTGATTGAGGGGTGCATTTAACAATGGACACTATTGTCCAGGTTATTCACAACTGTGAAATGCACTGCAATTAAGAAAGCCAAGTGGTTAAAGCTTCTGTGGTATGAAGGATGATGGCTGAAGTACAAATACGGGCAGGCCTGGTAGATTGACTATATCACACTCCCACCAACCTGCCAAGGCAAGTGCCGTGTGCTTACCATGGTGGAAGCAATCACCGGACGGCTGGAAACATAAGCTGTGCCCCATGCCACTTCCCGGAATACTATCCTTGGCCTTAAGAAACAAATCTTGTGATGACATGAAACCCCTAAAAGAACTGAGACAGACAATGGGACTAATTTCAGGAACAACCTTATAGACACTTGGGCCAAAGAGCACGGCAATGAGTGGGTATATCACATCCTCTCCCATGCCCCAACCTCTAGGAAAATAAAATGGTATAAATGATGACCCAGGGAACTACAGACCAGTCAGTCTCAAATCTGTGCCTGGAAAAATCTTGGACCAGATTTTCCTTGAAAAAATGCTAAGACACATGAAAAACAACAAGGTGCTTGGTGAAACCCAGCATGGCTTCACTAAGGGGAAATCCTGCCTGACAAATTTGGTAGCCTTCTATGATGAGGCTACGGAACTGATGGACAGGGGCAGAGCAGTTGACGTCATCTACCTAGACTTGTGCAAAGCGTTCAACACTGTCCCACACGACATCCTTGTCTCTAAATTGGAGAAACATCAATTTGACAGATGGAGCACTTGGTGGATAAAGAATTGGCTGGATGGCCACACGCAAGAGTTATGGTCAATGGCTCAATGTCCAGTTGGAAAACAGTAATGAGCGGTGTCCCTCAGGGATCAGTGTTCGGACTGGTCTTGTTCAACATCTTTGTTGGTGACATGGACAGTGGGATTGAGTGCACTCTCAGCAAGTTTGCCGATGACACCAAGCTGTGTGGTTCAGCTGATATGCTGGAGAGAAGGGATGCCATGCAGAGGGACCTTGACATGCTTGAGAGGTGGGCCGATGCCAGCCTCATGAAGTTCAACCAAACCAAGTGAGAGGTTCTAAACCTGGGTCGGAGCAATCTCAGGCACCGGTACAGCTTGGGCAGAGAAGAGATTCAGAGCAGCCTTGTGAAGAAGGAAATGGGGGTGTTGGTCAATGAGAAACTTAACATGAGCCGGCAGTGTGCGCTCGCAGCCCAGATAGCCAACCAAATCCTGGGCTGCATCAAAAGGAGCATGAACAGCAGGTCAAAGAAGGTGATCCTGCCCCTCTAATTTGCTCTCGTGAGACCTGACTTGGAGTACTGTGTACAATTCTGGTGTCCTTAACATAAAAAGGATATGGAACTGTTGGAACAAGACCAAAGGAGGGCCACCAGGATGATCAGGGGGCTGGAGCACCTCCCATATGAAGACAGGCTGAGAATGTTGGGGCTGTTCAGCCTGGGGAAGAGAAGGCTGCATGGAGACCTCATAGCAGCCTTCCAGTACCTGAGGGGGAGCTATAGGGATGCTGGGGAGGGACTCTTCATTAGGGACTGTATTGATAGGACAAGAGGTAACAGGTTAAAACATATATCTAACCTAAAATTACCCTGTTTAAGGAAGTTCTGTACTGCAAGGGTGGTGAGGAACTGGAATGGGTTGCCTAAGGAAGTTGTGAATGCTCCATCCTTGGCAGTGTTCAAGGCCAGGTTGGACAGAGCCTTGGGTTACATGGTTTAATGCGAGGTATCCCTGCCCATGGCAGGGGGTTTGAACTTTATGATCTTAAGGTCCTCTACAACCCTAACTATTCTATGATTCTATGATTCTAATGGGCTGTTAAAAACTACACTGAGAGCAGTGGGTTGTGGGAATTTCAAACATTGGGATACACGTTCACCAAAAGCCACCTGGATGGTCAACACTAGGGGATCTGCCAACAGGGCTGCCTTAGCCCAATGAGAACTTTTATGTACTATAGAGGGTTATAAAGTTAATGTGGTGCACATAGAGAATTTGCTGGGGAAGACAGTCGGGGTTATTTCTGCCTCAGTTAAACAGTTGTGGGATTACTTTTGCTCTGGGTCCCAGATATACTTTTTGAGTAATGTGTGAAGATGGGGAATTCTGATGTGTACCTCAAGGGGGTTTAACTGTGGGGGAAAGCAGCCAGTGAACTCAGTTATATGATGTTGCCTGCTATATAACACTTCTACAACCCGTCAGGTAGATGCCCATCTTCAACACTCTGGGCTTTGAAAAGAAGATATTTGCTATCATGATCATCAGCGGAGAATAAAGTCATGGGAAAATCTGGCAGCAGCAGAACTGTCGTTATGTCACCATTGACTCATTACTTCTCTCCAGTCATCACCCTAACAAAGAATGATTAAACAAGATGAGCTCAGCAGTGACCAGATGAGGTTGGCAGTGTTGTCAGCAGGCAACAATCCAACACTGCACACTGTCTCTCCTGCCCTGAAAGACTGTTGCAAGAGATGGAACCTGACTGGATGAATTCAGCAACTTTATAGGGATCGGTCCATGGACTAAGGAATGATATCTCTCTCTCTTTGGGTGTTTGTGTGCATATATATACATGAGACAAAAAACAATGGTACATTTTAAAAAAAATGGGATCTGAGCATGACATGAATGGTATGGAATAAGGGGTGGATACTGTCCTGGGTTCAGCTGTAGCATTCATTTTTCTCCTTAGTAACTGGTACAGTGCTGTGTTTTTGACTTTTAGCCTTAGAACAGTGCTGAGAACACATTGATGTTTTGAGTTTTTGCTAAATATTGCTTACTCTGATCAAGGACTTTCTCACTCTCATGCTTTGCCTTTGAGGAGGGGCATAAGAAGCTGGGAGGAAGCAGAGACAGGACACCTGACCAAAACTAGCCAAAGGGGTATTCCATACAACAGCATGTCATGCCCAGTATATAAACTGGAGAGAGTTATCCAGAAGACCTAGATCGCTGCTCAGGTTGGGTTGGGTATCAGTCAGCGGGTGGTGAGGAATTGTATTCTGTCCCCTTGTTAGTTTCCTTATCATTATTATTATTGGTGGAAGTAGTAGTGGTTTTGTAGTAGACCTTAGTTACTGGACTGTTCTTATGCTGTGGGAGTTACATTATTTCAATTCTCCTCCCCATCCCTCCAGGAGTGGGGGGAGGAAAAAGGAGGGGCGTGAGCGAGTGGCTGCGTGGTTCTGAAGTACTGGCTGGGCTTAAACCACACAGGCTGAATTATTTTTAGCCCAGTGGGCCCATGACACCTCAGGCCATCAAGGCAGAGACTGAATATATAGATGGCCTTGTGATCGAGGGGTGGACTCAACTATAAGATAATAGTTTTATATTCTCTCCCCTTGTTATTTCCCTTATAATGATTATTATTGGTGGTAGTAGTGGTAGGTTTGTGTGGTGTCTTAGTTACTGGACTGTTCTTATGTCAACCTGTAGGATTTACATTGTTTTGATTCTCCTTCCCATCCCTCTGGGAGCAGGGGGAAGAAGTGGGGGGAGTGAGTGAGTTGCTGTGTGGTTCTGAGTTACCGGCTGGGCTTAAACCACAACAGGAGGTTGGGGAACATATATCAATGTGGTCTCTTTTGAAAACCACTAGGATGGGAGAGAAGAAAAAAAGAACCCAAACAAAACAACCAAACAGGCAAACAGGTATTTTCATTTTCTGATGTTGTTCTGAATTATTAGATAGAGATAGGGAAATTAGAAAAGAAGCAAGGTCCTTAGGGATGGCTAAAAGTAGCAAGTACAGAAACTTTACCATAAGTCTTCACAGTGGACTTTCTAAAGAACCTGAAACACGATTAAACTTCTAGCCATGAAGAAAAAGAGGAAGGTGCTGCAAATCTAAAACATTCAAATAGCTCACTTTAAGGTTTGTCTTCAGAAGTAATATATATTTAGAAATCCTGAAATCAATTAATGCACTACAATATATGACTAAGCCTATAAGATACTGTCCTGGGTTCAGAAGTAGCAGTCATTTTTCTGTCTTAGTAGCTGGTGCAGTGCTGTGTTTTTGACTTTCGGCCTGGGAACAGCACTGATAACACTGATGTTTTTAGTTACTGCTCAAATGTTTAATCTGACCAAGGACTTTGTGAGTCTCATGCTCTGCCAGGGAGGAGGGGAAGCCAGGAGGAAGCAGAGACAGGACACCTGACCCAAACTAGCCAAAGAGGTATTCCATGCCACAGCACATCATGCCCAGGATGTGAACTGAGAGTTACCCAGAAGGGCGAGATCACTGGGGGGTCAGGCTAGGTATCGGTCGGTGGGTGGTATTGTATTCTCTTCCCTTGTTATTTCCTTTATCATTATTATTATTGCTGGTAGCAGTAGTGGTTTGTGTTATACCTTAGTTACTAAACTGTTCTTATTTCAACCTTTGGGAGTTACATTCTTTCGATTCTCCTCCCTATCCCTCGGGGGGGGGGGGGGGGGGGGGAGTGAGCAAGTGAGACTGCATGGCTGACTGAGTTTAAACCACAACATATACCCAGGAAATTTAATACTGGTTAAAATGACAAACTCTTATGTTAATTAGTATCCTAAATATGAAAGCAACAGGTTGGAGGGAACTGAAATATATCCTTAGTTCCCTGTTAGCAAACTACAGTAGGAAGACTTAGGATGGGATTTCTCATTACCTCTGTGCATACAGTCTTCCCAGGCACAGTATCAAAGTGTAGGTAACTTGGACTGGGAGTTCTCTTGTACTCCTGATTTAGTCCTTAAGTCAACTCATCAAGAGTTATGTAACTTCCCACCTAAAGAGTTTTTTCTATTTATATGCCACTACAGATAGAACTGCATGCAAGCCCCTTCAGTAATGCTCATTGCAAACATGCCTCCTCCCGCTTTCTGCTGTGCTCTTCTGCTACAGAGAACTTTGTAGATCAAGAAGTTTAATAAACATTACCTTAGAGCACGATATAAACATGAAGTGTCTTGTAAATTGCTACTTCTAAATTTTGGTCTTGAAATCAATACTTGGCATTTAATGCACTTTGTACGATTTTAGAAGCAAAGGGAAAGACTTATAGCTAACTTCATAGGAATCCATTTCCCCTGTTAACATATTAAAGTGCTCTACTTGAAAATGGCTTCATGTGGTGTGCCTGAGATTGTGCTCGCCCTGTCTGGTGTCCACCTTTATTTACCTTGGAAAGGCAGGCTTTTTGCTCTCCCTGCTAATACTTGGGCTTCAATGTAACATCTGGCAACGCCATCCATAGGTCAACTCAGTAATCGAGATGCTGACCATAGAGGCTCTCTCTGGAGAGAGACTTTGCTCACAAGCTGCATCTTGGAAGCCTTACACGAACCCCAAGTTTTATTGTAATAAAGGTAACGTCCGCAACGGGACCCCTCTTTTTCCTCCTCCCGTGAGGCGAGCTCTACCCCGCTATGCCCCGCAGCGTTGGGTCGAGCACCGCGCTGCTCCTGAAGAGACCGCCGATAGCGACTGCGCCAGCGCAAGGCAAAAACGTGCCGGAGCTCCCACCTTCCTTTCTCCAGGGAGAATCCCGGCTCCCCCTGCTGCTCCAGCCAGTGGCACCGCGGCGGCCTCTCCTCAGCGGCGGCCTGCTCAGCATCCTGGGCCAGAGCCTCCAGAGTAAACGCGACCGGGATTGGTTTCTGTCGGCGTAGGGGACCATATTGGATAGGCTCGGCTGGCCCCGCAGTGTGCACACATTACTTCATCAGCTTCACTTAGGGTTGCCCCCTCCCGTGGGGGATGTGGTGGAAGGTGAAAGTGTCTCGGGAAGTAAATCTGCACACTCCCGTTTCCCCTGCCCGACTGCTGTACACATTTCTCGCTGCGCACGCCCCTTTTCCTGCTTGTGTCTTTATTCCGTCCTCCCCTTCCTCCCACCACTTGCGGCCCCATTCAGCCGCTGCTGCTCCTTCCCTGGCCGAGGCGCCGTGTTAGTGTGTGGCGGCGACTAATCACCGTGGGAGGTAAATGCACCCTTGCCTGCGGGTGTTCTGGGGTTGCGGTGTGATGTGAGTGAAACTTCGCCCGGGGCTTGCCCTGTCTCGCTGCGCAGTGGGCGGTGGGGGAGGAGAGCTCGGCACGGCACATCGCACCGCCTACCTCTCCTGGCCTGCGCCAGCCACTCGGTAAGTGCCGTCCTCGGCTAGCGGCTCCCTAGGCGCCGGGGGGGAGGGGGGGGTGTGGGGGTTGGAAAGCCGTCGCCGTCGTTGACCTCAGAGTCGCCACGTCAGGCGGGGGAGCTGTCAGGCGCGGGGTATCTCATCCTCCTCACCGCTCCGTCTCCCCGCCGCGCGCGTGCCTCCTGCTGGGCAGCGGCGGCGGTTCCTGGCGTTGCTGTTGCTGCCGCTGCGTAATGGCGAACACGGCGGTGAGTACGTGCGGAGGGATGGGCTGCTACCCACCACCCCCGGAACAGGCCGCGCTTCAGGTGCCGGAGACGGTAGTTGGCCTTGGCGCCCTGTCAGCCGTCCCCCGCCCCTCCTCCCGCCGGGGCACGGCGCGGCCTGCTCGCCGCACGGGTTCTCTCCCACCTGCTTCCGCCCTTTGCCGACACCGGCGGTGGAGTCGGCGGGTGCGAGGCTGCTCGCCGGCCCCTCGCACCTCTCCAGTGAAGGGGGGAGGAGGAAGAGTGAGGGGGAGGCGGCGGTGAGGCGAATTTTTCTGGCCCGGCGGGGGTGCAGTGGGGCGGGTGGGGGCTCTCCGCGATGCGGTCCCCGGCCCCGCAGTGGGGCTGAGGCGGAAGGGCGAGTGGGGCAAAGTTTGGAGGGGAAGAATTGTGCTTTCCCCAGGTAGTGGGAAGGGGGAGAGGCTGGATATCGTGCCCCGGGACACCTTCAGGTAAGAAGATGGTAAGGAGAAGGGAAGAGGGCTGGTTTCCTTCTCAGGGAAGTCGGAAGACAGAGATCCCTCTGTCTTCCAGCGAGGAGGTGGCAGTGGGAGGAAAGGTTTGGGTGGAGGAGGTAGAGCAAGAATATCCCCAGCTGCCTTGTGCCCTTTAGGAAGGGGGCTGCGTGGCAGGGAGGGGAAGGTGACACCCTCACAGGCAGGAAAGTGGGAATGTTAGACCTGGTTTCTTATTATGCAAGATAGTGGAGGTGGGCAGAGAGAGGAATTTTTTAATTTCCCAGGTCAAGTGAAGCAGAAGGAAGAAGAGGAGCTGAGTTTGACAGCCCACTGGCTTGAATCCATGACAAAAGAAAACGTGGGAGCTGGGTAAAGGAATATAGAAGGGAAGGATTGACATTGCGTGAGGTGTGTCCAGGAGAGATGGATGGGCATGCAGTCTGCTGTCCTTCTGGACTGGAAGATTTTTGGGTTGAGGAGAACTGATGGCACATGGCTGCAGATTGCTGCTGCATGTGTGGAGGCTTAAAAAGAGACTTGGCTGTGAAAGTGCAAGGTGGGAATTTATAGACTGGCATTTTCCAGATAAGGGGCAACAAGCTGACTTCCTGTGGGGATGACGAGATGATTTTGAAGCTAGCTTGGTACTGTATGTGTCTACCACTGGGTGGATAGGTGCCATGCATCTTTATTTTAGTGAAGTGGAGAAATTATGCTTTTTCCTGCTGAGGCTTAAAACCTCTTCATTCCCTCTTCACATGCAAATTTTTGTGAACAGGTGTAGAAACCAGGCTAAGAGAGTCCAGAATTCTCTTGTGTGGCTTCATAGCTTTGACATCTGGGTTGATGCATACACTTTCAGTTCATAAGAGATGGTTTGCACTCCTTGCTGTCTTTGTAACATAAGTGCCTTGAATCTTTAGCAACTATAAATTTCCTTCAGTTTATGAAAGTTGTTTAACTTCTTCAATGTGAGAAAATACAGCTCAGTCTCTGTCACTTATGTAGAAGAGATCTGAACCCTTTAGTGTTATTTAGTGTCCTGCTTGTGCAGGACAAAATAAGAGTCCGTGTAAAGGAATAAGGTTCATAGCTCTCCTCTTGTGTGTCTTCTGAGGCTTTGTAAGAAGTACCACTAAAAAGTAATCCGCTTTTCTCAGGAAACCTAGGCCCATCAGTCCTAAGAGCAGTCTGTATCTGTTTTTAAACTTATGTCGTTTGACACCATGGAGTGAGTTTCCAGTTGGCAGGTGTGATGTAAAATAATTATTTCACCTTGTTTTACATGTAACCATTTATATGCAAATGTAAATGATTAGCATTCAAGACAGAATATGAACATTCAGTCATCTTTGAGCAATATCTTGATTTTTAGCCTGGCTCCAAGTTTAAATTTATTGGTGCATAAATCAACTTTTTGCTAGTTTATTTCACAAGGTGAATATTTTAAAATTAATGTATTGTTATTCCCATCTAACACTTTGTTAGCTGTTAAAGAAAAGGTAGCAATTGATTCTTTTGGTTTTACCTATTAAAAAAATTTTCTTATGCACCCCCAACCCCTCACCAACAACTGATAACTGAACTTTTTCATTGTTCCTGAATCTGGTAGATGAGGCTTCCAGAGTGCCATAGGCTTCAATGTCCAGCTTTTGTAAACCAAAGAGCAAAAAATTAATACAGATGTTCTCAAAAGAGGCCCTGTGCCAGGCCCTATGTATAAATCAAGGGCACACAGAGAAGTTAGTGGGATGTGAATCAGTAGGATGCAAACTTCAGGTATCAACAACTCTGTGATTACTGTCCTTTAACTCTTTAACCTTAAAGTAAATATGAAGTAGCTTTCTCTTTTTATTCCTCCATTGGTGAGTAAGCTACTTCAATTTACTTTGCATTTATAAGATGATAAGGGCAGGCACATAAGTAGTTACAAGGCCTCTGCGCTGGTTTACATTGTGGTAACTTACCTGTTTCTGTTTAATCAAGTAGTTTCAATTGTAAGAATTTATGTTGCTCTTCATGATGATGGATGATGTATTAACTTATTTCAATCTGAGTAAAGCTGTCATTTTTACTGTAAAAAGAAGTGGAATTTTAAGTCTTGCAATTTTTCAAGAATTTTGAGGAATCTCGGCACCTATTCATTTCATATGAGCTGCTGGTGCTAAATGCTTCTAAAAATTAGTCCAGTAATTCAGTCATGGAGAAAAGTTGATGAAAGCAGTGTGCTTTTAAAAAGTATTTTCAGTGATTTTATTTAAAAGATATATGACGTGAACCACTAAGAGACTATAGAGGCCCTAAACCAGGCATTCTCTCTCATAAAAGGAAGCAAATGAACAAATTAGTGATGCAGGCAGATTAAAACAAAAAGATTGTCATGCTTCTTGAAAATTGCTTTGCTTGTGCAACCCATAAAGTAAATGGATATGCTTTCATTCTTCCTTGCTTTATAGGGCTAGTTGTTAGAATATATATTTTTTGGTGTATGTTAGAATTTTACAATACAAATTTTCTCTATAATTGGAGTATATGTATCCTTCAGACACTTCAAAAATACAGGTAAGCTGGACAATTATATATTTTATGGGTCAAGATTCCTTAAAGTGCATTTTTATTTTTCTTTTATATCAGCCCTGTAGAAATAGGCTTCCAAACACTGCATTGTTGTCTGTCTTTGATACTTTTCATGCAGTTTGGGATGAGGGTAAGTTGGAGCTGATGGGTTGAGGTAATAACAGTTCAGTAACTAAGGTACAATACAAAACTACTACTGATAATAATGGTAAGGGAAATAACAAGGGGAGATAATATAAAACTAAAAAGGGAAGGAAAAAAAACCAAACAAACCAATAAGCACAAGTGATGCACAATACAATTGCTCAGCACCCACTGACCGATACCCAGCCCGACCCAAGCGGCCATCTGCCCTTCCAGATGATTCCCCCCAGTTTATATACTGGGCATGAGGTGCTGTGGTATGGAATACCCCTTTGGCTAGTTTGGGTCAGGTGTCCTGTCTCTGTTTCCTCCCAGCTTCCTGTGCCCTTCCTCCCTGGCAGAGCACGAGACTGAAAAGTCCTTGATCGGAGTAAACGTTACTTGGCAACAACTAAAACATCGTTGTGTTATCAGCATTATTCTCAGACTAAAGCCGAAACAGCACTGCACCAGCTACTAAGAAGGAGAAAAATAACCATTACAGCTGAACCCAGGACACTGGCCAAAAGTCAGACAGGCTGAACATGTGACCTCTTTTTACTCAGTGCAGGGAGGAGAGATCTTTCTTTAAGCAGTATATTTATTTTTTTTTCTCCCCTTAAAGTATTACATGAAAAAAATATGAAGTGGTTTGCAATGACCATGTTTTTGAGCAACTGCAGTGTTGGAAACTTGCAGAAGACCAACTCTAAATCAATCACTTTAACGATGTGGTTAGTGAAGCTATAGATTGACTTCAGAAACAGCATCTTAGTAATACTTCCAAAACATATATCTAGTAGTATTTAGGTGGATATACAGCTACTTCTTAGAATGAACTTTAGTGATCTGCTTTTGGCAGCTCCTTTGAACCACGTTCCTCTTTCAGTGCTGCCTTTACACTTACTAAGCTGTAACAAACAAGTTATAAGGCAGGAAGCATATATATATATATAAATATATATATATTTGTTTAACTTGGAATTCAGCAGGAATATATTGGTATGATATGGCATCTGTCAGGGAGCAAATGTGTTAAGATCTTCATACAGCTTACCAAAGAGATGCCAAATATCAAAATATCCATGTCTTTAGGCTGCTAGTATACATGCATCTTTCTTTAAGATACATGTTTTTGTTTCAATCTTAAATCAACAGTTCAAATCTGCAGGAAGGTGGAAAAATGTTACAATGTTCCTTTTTTTTTCTTTCTTCCCTAAAGACATAGTAATTTTGATTTTGTTCTTTATCTGAGTCATATTAGAAAATGTAGTAACTCTGGTTACCAAATTATTTCCTTCTGCAGTGCATTCTTGGGTGCTTTTCCTTGTGTTGCATGAGCAGTATTCAAAGGTTGGTTCACTCCTTTATGTTGGTCACTAAAATTATAGAATCATAGAATAGTGATTCAGGAAATTCAGTAATTCCTTCAAAATGTATTGTGCAAAGGGCTTTTGAAAAGTAAATGATTCTACTACATTTGATACTTAACACTCTAATGAAGAAATTTCAGATATGAAGTTTCAGAAAGGTTATATCTGTATAACAGCATGAAAATCTACCCATCTGATAATCCATATGTTAGAAGAAATCAGAATTAAGTAGGGTATATTTTTGTTTTCAGTTACCCTCTAGTAAAGCCATTGTAGTTAGAGGCTTCCATTGACAGTGAGAACAAGTGTTAGGTAAGACAAGGGCCTGATTGCATATAGTATGACATTGCTCATTTCAGCATGTAGTTTTTTAGTGTGTTTTTTGCTGTTTGCTTGGTTTTGCTCATTTTTCAGAAGCTAAGCTAAAATTTAGCTTCAGAGCCAGTTTTTTAGGTAAGTTTCAAGGTACCTAATTCATAGATACCTTGAGGGACAGATGAGTATTGTCTGTTTGGCTGGGCAAGTTTTTTAAAAACCTACTTGATTAACATCTTGTAGCAGAGTATTGATGTTACAGTAGAAGTCATCTGGAGTCTCTGCCTGTTACAGGTGAATGCTGGAGCAATGCCCTGAGTGTGCTGGAAACCATGAAATGAGACTGGAAATGTCTTTTGCTTGTGTTATCAATTTTAATTAATTTCCTGGTTTAAGAAGAGTATATTAAATCAGACTCTGAGCATCTTGCTTAATGTGCTTGGTAGGAGAATTTTGGAGGAACTTTGTCAAATCTCCTTACAGTAGATTTTTCTTTTTTTTTTTTTTAAACCAACCTGTAGCTGTGCCTGGGATTGCCCAGACCCAGGTGTAGGACCTTGCCCTTGGCTTGGTTGAGCTTCATGAGGTTGGCATCAGCCCATCTCTCAAGCATGTCAAGGTCCCTCTGGATGGCATTCCTTCCCTCCAGCATATCAACTGAACCACACAACTTGGTGTTGTTGGCAAACTTACTGAGGGCGCACTCAATCCCACTGTCCATGTAACTGATAAAAATGTTTAACAAGGTCAGTCCCGACATTGATCCCTGAGGGACACCACTTGTGGTCTCCAACGGGGCATTGAGACACTGAACACCACAACTCTGTGTGCAGCCATCCAGCCAGTTCTTTATCCACTGAGTGGTCCATCTATCAAATTGATGTCTCTCCAGTTTAGAGACAAGGGTGTCATGTGGGACAGTGTCGAAGACTTTGCACAAGTCCAGGTAGATGACATGAACTGCTCTACCTCTGTCCATCGGTTCTGTAGCCCCATCATAGAAAGCCACCAAATTGGTCAGGCAGGGTTTCCCCTTAGTGAAGCCATGCTGGCTGTCACCCAGCACCTTGTTGTTTTTCATGTGCCTTAGCATGTTTTCAAGGAGAATCTGCTCCAAGATTTTGCCAGGCACAGAGGTGAGACTGACTGGTCTGTAGTTCCCCGGGTCATCGATTTTCCCCTTTTTGAAAATAGGGGTTATATTTTCCTTTATCCAGTTGTTGGAAACTTCACCTGACTGCTATGATTTTTCAAAATATGGCGGACAGTGGCTTAGCAACTTCATTTGCCAGATCCTTCAGGACCCATGGATGGATTTCGTCAGTACCATGGAATTGTGCATGTTCAGGTTCTTAGGATGGTCTCGAACCTGAACCTCTCCTACAGTGGGCCTAGGGTCTTCATTCTCAGTCCCTGCGTCTGTCTTCCAAGACTTGGGTGGTGTGGTCAGAGCATTTGCCAGTGAAGACTGAAGCAAAGAAATCATTCAGAATCTCAGCCTTCTCCAAATCCAGGGTAGCCAATTTTGCTGATGGCTTCTGGAGAGGGCTTATGTTATCCCTAGTCTGTCTTTTATTTGCAGTGTAACTATAGAATCCCTTCCTGTTATCTTTCACATCCCTAGCATAGTTTAATTCTAACAGCCTTAGCTTTCCTAATGTGGTCCCTAGCTTCTTGGGCAACATCCCTGTATTCCTCCCAGACTGCCTGTCATTGCTTCCACCTTTTATAAGCCTCTTTTTTTTCCAATCAAAGTTTCCTCAGCAGGTCCTTATCCAACCATGGAGGTCTCCTGGCCCTCCTGCTGCACTTCCTTCTAGTTGGGACGCAACACTCCTGAGCTTATAGCAAGTGATCCTTGAATATCAACCAACAGTCTTGGGCCTCCCTGTCCTCTAGGGTTTTATCAAATGGAACCTTACTAAGCAGGTTCCTGAAGAGGCCAAAGTCTGCTCTCTTGAAGTCCAGGGCAGTGAGCTTGCTGCATGCTCTTCTCAGTGTCCTTTGGATCTTGAATTCGACCATCTCATGATCACTACAACCAAGGCTGCCCTGGAGCATCACATTTCCAACCAGCCCCTCCCTGTTGGTGAGCATGAGGTCAAGCATGGCACCTCTCCTTGTCAGCTCCTCTATCACTTGCAGAAGTATCCTGGGTTCAGCAGTAGCAGTCATTTTTCTCCTTAGTAGCTGGTGCAGTGCTGTGTTGTTTACTTTCAGCCTGGAAACAATGCTGATAACACAGAGGTTTTAATTGTTGCTCAGTAATGTTTGGTCTGGCCAAGGACTTTGTGAGCCTCATGCTCTGCCAGGGAGGAGGGGAAGCCAGGAGGAAGCAGAGACAGGACACCTGAACCAAACTAACCAAAGAGGTATCCCATGCCACAGCACGTCGTGCCCTGGATATAAACTGGGGGCAGTTACCCGGAAGGGCTAGATCACTGCTTGGGTCACACTGGGTATTGGTCGGTTGGTTGTGAGCGGTTGTATTCTCTTCCCTTGTTATTTCCCTTATCATTATTATTATTGGCAGCAGTATTGGTTTTGTGTTGTTCCTTAGTTACTGTACTGTTCTTATGTCAACTGGTGGGAGTTACATTCTTTCGATTCTACTCCCCGTCCCTCCGGGAGTGGGGGGAGAAATGGGGGGGAGTGAGAGAGGGCATTGTGAGGTTCTGGGTTGCTGGCTGGGCTTAAACCATGACAAGAAGGAAGTTGTCTTCCACACAGTCAAGGAACCTCCTGGATTGCTTGTGCTGGGCTGTACTGTCCCTCCAACAGATATCAGGGTGGTTGAAGTCTCCCATGAAGACAAGAGCCTGCGAGTGTGAGGCTTTATGCTCTTCTCAGTGTCCTTTGGATCTTGAACTCAACCATCTCATGATCACTACAGCCAAGGCTGCCCTGGAGCATCACATTTCCAACCAGCCCCTCCCTGGTGGTGAGCATGAGGTCAAGCATGGCACCTCTTCTTGTCAGCTCCTCTGATACTCACAGGAGGAAGTTGTCTTTCACACAGTCAAGGAACCTCCTGGATTGCTTGTGCTGGGCTGTACCGTCCCTCCAACAGATATCAGGATGGTTGAAATCTCCCATGAGGACAAAGGCCTGTGAGTGTGAGGCTGTTCATGTCTGCCTAAAGAGCGCTTCATCCACAGAGTCCTCTTGATCAGGCGGTCTGTAACAGATCCCCACAGTGATGTACTCCCTTTAACCCTTACCCACAAACTCTCTCTTGACTGATCACCTGTCCCCAGACAGAGTTCCATACTCTCCATCCTATCCCTAACAAAAATAACATCTCCCCCTCCCCATCTGCTGGGCCTATCTTTTCTAAAGAGCCTGTAACCTTCCATTCCAGCACTGCAGTCATAGGAGCCATCCCACCATGTTTCTGTAATACCAATTATATCATATCCTGGTAGATGTGCACACATCTCTAATTCCTCGTTTGTTCCCTATACTATGGGCATTTGTATTGAGGTATCTGAGCTGAGCTCCAAATAAAGCCAGCTCATTGGCTGGAGCGGCTGGAATATCTCTACATTGCTCCGAGCATTTATTATAGGTGTTGGCAAATGACTGGGTGTGTTGGGATGGAATGATGCCCCCTCCCCCAGTATATCTAATTTAAAGCTTTCTTGACCAGCCTGTCAAGCCTCCTAACAAAACAGCTCTTCCCCTTCTTTGTCAGACCAGCTCCACCAGCCTCCAGTATACCTGGTCTCCCAAATTGAGTCCCATGTTCTAAATACCCAACCCCCTGAATATGGCACCACCATTCTAACCATTTATTAACCTGCCAAATCCCCCTAGCCTTTTTAAGGTCCTTCTCTTTCTCTGGGAGATCTGATGAAAAGACTGTCTGAGCTTCAGAGCCTCTAACCACCTCTCCCAGGGCTCTGTAGTCCTTCTTAATATTCTCTAGGCTACTGCTATCTATATCGCTAGCACCCACATGAGCTAAGTGGGTAATAGTCAGTGGGACTTATTAGTCTCGGCAGCTTCTCTGCAACATAGAATCATAGAATACTTAGGGTTGGAAAGGACCTTAAGACCATCATGTTCCAACTCCCCTGCCATGGGCAGGGACACCTCACACTAAACCATGTCACCCAAGACTCCATACAACCTGGCCTTGAACACTGCCAGGGATGGAGCATTCACAACTTCCCTGGGCAACCCGTTCCAGTGACTCACCACCCTCACAGTAAAGAACTTCCTCCTTATATCCAATGTAAACTTTCCCTGTTTAAATTTGAACTCGTTACCCTTGTCCTGTCACTACAGTCCCTAATGAAGAGTCCCTCCCCAGCATCCTTATAGGCCCCCTTCAGATGCTGGAAGGCTGCTATGAGGTCTCCATGCAGCCTTCTCTTCTCTAGGCTGAACAGCCCCAATTTTCTCAGCCTATTTTCATATGGGAGGTGCACCAGCCCCCTGATCATTCTTATGGCCCTCCTCTGGACTTGTTCCAACAGTTCCATGTACCTTTTATGTTGAGGGCACCAGAACTGCACACACTACTCCAAGTGAGGTCTCACAAGAGCAGAGTAGAGGGGCAGGATCACCTCCTTCGACCTGCTGGTCGCGCTGCTTTTGTTGCACCCCTCTTCTGAGCCCCTGGTAGGTAACACACTGCCCTTGAGACTTTTTGAGACCTATAGATGGATGCCTCTGTTCCTTTCAAAGTTTAATCACCTACCACTGTGATTTGGAGAAAACTCCAGGAACAAACTTGCCAACAAAGTTTTCAAGCTGACAAGCAGGTATTCTTTATTGCGGTGCCGGGAGACACGGGGGATAGCTCCTCCCAATGTGTGTCCCCCAGTTGCCACACAAGCTGTCCTTTTATAGCCACTGGGCATACATACGTATTCAGGAGGCTATGTATGGATTACATCATTTTCCAGAAAGGTCCCCCCCATGTACAGAATTGTGGTGGTGGTCTCTGAGGGTCGTTTACTTCTTCCAACAATCTTCATCACTTCTGGCAGCCTTTGAAGCATGCGCAGTAGATGCTCACACCAGTTTAATTGGTTTGTTAGCACCAGAGACATAATAATCCTCCTATCCTCCTACTTATCAGTTAGTTTAACTGTAGCCCATCCTGGACACCTGCCATTCCCTGTGTCCTGTTCTTCTAGACTGCTTTTCCTAAACTATGTCACAACTACAACTATTTATCTTGTGAGATTTCTCAGTATGTTCTCTAGCTGTACTCTATTTTTTTTTCTCTATGTATCATGCACCTCAGTAATTTTCCATTGCTACTGCTACAAAGCCATCAAACTTAACATTACTTAAAACTAATTCTAAAGGTTTCTATATTCCATTTTGTGATTTTGTGCCCCCTTGTCTCAAATTCCCCCCTTTTTCTGTCCTTTTGCAAATTCTTTTGCAAGATTTTGTATATTACCATTACCATCACCATCAAAATTCTTTTTGAAATAACTTCCCATTTCTACTTGGTGCTTAATTTCATTACTTTTCCAATCATAGGCCGTTTACAACACCAGAGGGAACATTTTATCATACCATAAGTAATCAATATTAAAATAAGTAACATCAGTATTCCTGCAGCCATTTGCCTCAACCAGGAGAGATTGGGTAACCATGAAGTTAACTTTTTCCATATTTCTTCAGAACCCCAGGAAGTATCATCCATGGCCATTTCATGAAATATTTTAGTTTGTTTCCAAATTCCCTCCAGATCTGTTTCAATTCTGCCACTTTGGTATATGTAGGAACAACAGCTTTCATTGATTATGGAGCAAACCCCTCCTTGTGATGCCAGTAACATGTCTAGAGCCATTCGGTTTTGTAATACCGCTTTAGACAGGTTGCTTAAAATTGGGTATTACAGCACCTAAGGTACATGCCCGATTCCAGTTGGGGGGTAGAGTCTTATAAGCATTTTCTCCACATAATCAATATCATCCTTTCCCTTTAGGAACGGGCCATCACTGAACTACAATATCATCTATACTAATAGTATGATTGCAATTTGAATGGTGACCTACATCTGTGGCATTTAAGCAAGATTTCCTACCCTGGTCCCTGGTGTAATACATCTTTGTGCACAGGTGTAATATTTATTACCTGGATTAGGATTAGCTATCCCAAATTTTAACCTTTCCCTCAGATGTAGATTGCTAGTGTTCACCCACAAATATGTCCATGAGACAGTGTTAGGAATTGGAACTTCAATTAATGGGAGATCCAGGCTTTCTCCTGATTTAGAACACTGTGCACACACCCAACAGTCACTACAATTAAAAACATTAGTAACATTCTTCACTAATTTCAGTTATAAGTTATGGTCCCAAGCTTGTGCGCCAGTTATCATATAAGTCCAAATTATGACTGATGCAATTTCATACCTAAGGGTCCTGAAGGTTCGATCCGCCATGTCTTCTCTGGCTCTGGTGCTTTCTTTATTCTTGAATAATGTATCCAAGCAGGTTGTTCCTTTATCTTCACTGCTGTAAAGGTGGTCAGTAATATCTGGTACGGTCTGCTCTACTTCTGTAGAGGATCTCCTGACAAATCCTTAACATAAACCCAGTCTCCAGATCTGAAAGGGTGAATCGAATAATCCAAACTTCTTGCTCTTGTCCCTACTATTCTCTTATTTATCTTTGCCAATTGTTTTCCCAGATTGATCAGAAACTGTCAGAGATAGCCTTCTCCCACTTCCTGAAGACTTTCTCCTTTAAACTGGGACTGATATGGTCTTCCATACAAAATCTCAAATGGACTTACCTCTTCTTTCAACCGAGGTTTAGTTCAAATTCTTAATAGAGCCAGTGGTAATGCCTGGTACCAATATAAATTCATTTCCTGACATATTTTACTGATCTGTTGTTCAATCAGATGGTTCATCTTTTCTACTTGCCCACTGGCCTGAGGCCTGTAAGGAACATGTAGTTGCCAATCAATTTCTAATTTTTTGCTAATTTCTTGTAACAATTTTGCACTAAAGTGTGAACCCCGGTCAGAAGTAATTGCCGCTGGTACTCCAAAACAAGGTATTATTTCATTTAATACTGTTTAATCACTTGTCTTGCATTATTTATCGTACAAGGGAATGCTTCTGGCCAGCCTGAAAAAGTATCTATTAACCCCAACAAATATTGATAACCCGCTTTTCTTGGTAATTCAGAAAAATCTGTTTGCCACTGCTGTCCCAGATAACTTCCTCTCCCAATTGTCCCAATTTGATTTCTATTTTCAGTCTTAGGATTATTCTTAAGACATAACTGACATTGTTTTGTCACTAATTGAACTGGGGTGTATAGATTCCTTCCTACAATTTGTTTGTCTAAATATTTATACAAAGAGTTGCTACCCCAATGAGTTTTATTATGTTCTTCCGGAACTAACTTCCAGAGTTGCTTATAGGGGATTACAATTCGCCCCTCAGGTATTTGAGCCCAACCCTCTTTATTTTCCTGTCCCTTTAGATCCTCAATCATTTTTCTATCCTCTTTTGAATACCTAGGTTTAGATTTCTCAGTTGTTAGTTTGCCATCAGGGATTAAGGACATGATTTGAGATTGTTCAGCTACTCATTTGGCTTCAAAATCAGCCAAATTATTTCCAATTTCCTGATCAGAGTCACCTTGTTGATGTCCTTTACAGTACATAATAGCTACTCCTTCAGGTAGCTGAACAGCTTCCAGTAATTGTAGAATTTCTGTAGCATGTTTAATCTGTTTCCCTTGTGTGTTCAGAAGTCCTCGTTCTTTCCAGATAGCACCATGTGCATGGACCACACCAAATGCATATTTAGAATCAGTCCAAATATTTATCCTTTTATCTTTAGCCAGTTC
Organism: Pezoporus flaviventris; assembly: GCF_033815535.1. Taxonomy (NCBI): domain Eukaryota; kingdom Metazoa; phylum Chordata; class Aves; order Psittaciformes; family Psittacidae; genus Pezoporus; species Pezoporus flaviventris. Next base: position 1,499,468 of record NW_026892669.1, on the reverse strand, counting down.
CAGGGCTCTTATTAATGCTATTATTTCTGACTTCTGGGCAGAGGTGTTCGCAGGTAAAGGTTTAGCTTCTATTACCTGTGAAGTGATGGTAATGGCATATCCTGCCTTTCATTTACCATTTTTCATGAAGCTAGTACCATCAGTAAACCAAGAATCAGCATCTTCCAGAGGTTTTTCTTTCAAATCTGGTTGGCTCAAATATACAGTCTCTATGGTGGTCAAGCAGTCATGTGTTAGTGGTTCTGTCAATTGTTCCTGCAAAAAAGATGCTGGATTCACAATGTTATTGACCACAATTTCCATATCATCCTGTTCTACAATGGTGGCCTGGTATTTTAAAAAACGTGAAGGAGATAACCAGTGGGCTCCTTTCTGTTCCAGGACTGCTGATACCACATGGGACACTAGCACAGAAATCTTTTGTCCCAAGGTGAATTTGCGAGCCTCTTCAATATTCATGACAGCTGCTGCCACAGCTCTTAGGCATCCAGGCCATCCTTTGCTCTCTTCATCCAGCTGTTTTGAAAAATACCCCACTGCCCTTCTGTATGGTCCTAGTTTCTGAGCAGGGACCCCCAAGGCTATTCCTTGTTTTTCATAGGAATATAGCCAAAACGGTTTGGTCACATCTGGAAGTCCCAGAGCTGGAGTTCTCATTAACTCTATCTTTAAATTTCTAAAAGCCTCCTCTGCTTTATCAGTCCAGTCCAAAGAGGGAGGGTTTCCCTTCAACAGTTCATGTAGAGGTCTTACCAGAACACCATAATCATGGATCCAAACTCTGCACCATCCTGTCATTCCCAGGAATGTCCAGAGCTCCTTGACGGTCGACAGTTGTGTAGTCTCGCAAATGGCTTCTTTTCTGGCAGTTCCAAGTTCTCTCTGTCCTCCTGTTATTTTATATCCTAGGTAGGAAGCTCGGGTTTGGATTAGTTGTGCCTTTTGTCTGGATACCCGATAACCGTTCAGTCCCAGAAAATTTAAGAATTCCACTGTCCACTGGACACATTCTTCCTTTGTTTCTGTGGCAATTAATAGGTCATCCACATATTGTAACAGAGTCCCCATCTGAGTAGGTGGCTTTTATGATTCTAATTCTCATGCTAACTGATTTCCAAAAATTGCTGGACTGTTTTTAAACCCCTATGGTAATACTGTCCAAGTTAATTGAGTTTTTCTTCCTGTGTCAGGATTTTCCCATTCAAAAGCAAATAATTTTGGCTTTCTTTGGCCAATGGTAAGCAAAAGAAAATGTCCTTTAAATCCAGGAAGGCAAACCGTTTCTGATTATTATTCAATTTAGTCAATAAATCATATGAATTAGCTACTACTGGACAAATATCCTCTGCAGTTTTGTTGATTACCCTGAGATCATGAACCAATTTGCAACTTTTTCCATCATATTTCTTTACTGTCCAGATAGGAGTATTATATTCCAATTCACATTCAATTAATAATCTATACTTTAAAATTTATCAATGATTTCTTTTTTCATTCCCTTTGATCTTCTAATTTTAAGGGATATTGTTTTATTGTAATTGGGCAGGCCCCCCTTTTTTATTTCCACTTTAACAGGCAAAGTATTTTTTGCCTTACCTGGAACTTCAGGTTCCCATACTCCCACATATACCTGATTAAGGATTTCTTCTATTTCAGGGAGGTCCTCCTTTTTGCTTTTCTGTTGAATTAAAGATAAACTCAAAACTGCAATTAATTGACTGTTTTTAACTTTTTTTTTTTTTTCCCCGCTTTTTCTTGGTGGCCAGTAGCTCCCACATGTGTAACAAATTCTTTTCTCTCTAACACCAAATAAGTTGCTCCTGTATCCAGTAAAATTCCTCTTTATTTCCTCTAGTCCCTAGTTTTAATTTAACCAGTGGATCTGCTAGGGTAGATTCCCCTGGTCCCTGTCAGTCTAGTTCCAATTCAGTCACCGGAGCCACCCCATGGCACTGCCCCCCACCCAGGGCAGTCTCACTTCCAACGTCCAAACTCCCCATAGCACGCACACCGATCCAGTTCCAAGGAAGAGCCCACTCCCCCACCTCTGCACGTCGTCCCTCCTCCCATGCTCAAACACAGGAGCTGCCTGAGCTCCCCTCCTTTCCCCCTTGGTTTTCCCTTTTTTTTTTCCTCACAGTTGTTCACCCTGCTCTGCAGGGGCTGCAGATGCCTGCCGATGCAACAGCACTTCTGGTTTAACCCTTTCTTAACTCTGAATGCGAATGTGCTGCTTGTTGCCAGTGACAGCAATCTCTTCCTCCTTATCAATATCAGATAGAACAGATGCAGAGGATGCTTCTCCGGGAGGTACCTGTGATACATAATTTTCAACCTATCTTCCTGATTAATGTTTTTTTTAACTTTAAACATCTTTCCCCAATATCACAGGCTGAACAACATCTCTTCAGCTTAACTTTCAGTTTTTCCCTGTCCTTTTCCAAAGCCAAAAAAAAGGAATCTGGCAGAGCTATATTAATTTTGCATTCAGTCTGTCACTCCACGTGATTTGTTAAAGTGAAAAACATCTGCATACATTACTTCATCCCATTTTCCTTGCCCCCTCAAAACAACATTAATTGTAACAACGTATTATAGTTCAGAGTTCCATTTTTAGGCCATTTTCCCTGATCTTCCAAAGGCCACCATCGGTTACAATATTTTGCCAATGTTTTCTTATTTACCGAGCCCCCAGGAGACCCTCCAAGTTCTTTCCAGTGTGCCAAAATGCACCCAAAAGACTCTTTTTCAAGATCTCTTCACTCTGCTGATTTTGCATTATCAATCTCACATTCACACACACATATACACAAATGGGATCCCACAGACACACTCCACACAGTTACAACACTTGAGACAGAGACTAAAATTCAACCAAACAAACAACAGTTAATAACACAGTTATAACATCCTGTCAGCAGTACCAAAATCACAAGACCAAAATCATTACTGCAACAAGCCACAAAATAAGACGAATACCAGTAGAATCAAAAGCAATACTTCCCAACCCCTATGGCTCAGACCATATTGTAACATTAATAGGGGGGTTTCCTTGAACCCTTTATAGTTGACCAGCCTGTCAGTGTCCCAAGAAGGACGAGACCCTTGTGCCCAAACAGCCTGCCTGTGTCCCACTGTGGGACGTACTGGACAGCCCACTGTATTGGAGGGTGATTCGACTAATCTATTCTGAGACCCACGCTGACAGCATCACTGAATCAAATCCCTTATGGGCTGTTGATAGCACACTGGACCCAAAACCATTTCCACAAGACACCTCCTGTGTCTTGTAGGACCCAAACCACAAGATGCCCCCTGCTTAGTTATAACAGTCTGTCACTGATACCAAAATCACAAGACCAAAATCCTTAATGTAACAAGCCACAGAATAAATACCAACAAGATCCAAAACCATTTCCACAAGACACCCCCTGCATCTTTCAGGACCCAAACCACAAGATGCCCCCTGCTTCTTGTGGGTGTATACCAAATGGACGCTAGCAGCCAGGTATACGCTTTTACCTATGAGATTTCCTATCTTGATTTACGGAAGGCTTCCGATCCATGCATACACTTACCAAACAAACCCAATTACCAATTTAGTTTTTATGCAAGATGACCCCTGCACCTTACAGACTATATAAAAGAAAAGAATACCTTTTATGAGATGGTCCTTGTCTACTCCCGCAGTGATCCGAATGAGTCGAGGGGTCCCTCTGGGAAAAATTTCTGAGGGCCCTAGGGAGCCCTGTCCTCAGGGGGTCCCATCTGGGGTGCCAAATTGATTCGGAGAAAACTCCAGGAACAAACTTGCCAACAAAGTTTTCAAGCTGACAAGCAGGTATTCTTTATTGCGGCGCCAGGAGACACGGGGGATAGCTCCTCCTAACGTGTGTCCCCCAGTTGCCACACAAGCTGTCCTTTTATAGCCACTGGGCATACATACGTATTCAGGAGGCTACGTATGGATTACATCATTTTCCAGAAAGGTCCCCCCCATGTACAGAATTGTGGTGGTGGTCTCTGAGGATCGTTTGCTTCTTCCAACAATCTTCATCACTTCTGGCAGCCTTTGAAGCATGCGCAGTAGATGCTCATACCAGTTTAATTGGTTTGTTAGCACCAGTGACATAATAATCCTCCTATCCTCCTACTTTTCAGTTAGTTTAACTGTAGCCCATCCTGGACACCTGCCATTCCCAGATACTCCTTATCCTGTGTCCTGTTCTTCTAGACTGCTTTTCTTAAACTATGTCACAACTACAACTATTTATCTTGTGAGATTTCTCAGTATGTTCTCTAGCTGTACTCTATTTTTTTTCTCTATGTATCATGCACCTTGGTTATTTTCCATTGCTGCTGCTACAAAGCCATCAAACTTAACATTACTTAAAAATTCTAAAGGTTTCTATATTCCATTTTGTGATTTTGTGCCCCCTTGTCTCAACTGTCACCCACCACTTTTTACTGGTGATGCCAGTAGTTATCCTTTTTACTGGTGCATCAGCAGGTTGTTCATGTGGTGGGGTGTGTTTCGTCCTTATTTCCCTGCAGAACTGTGAAGTGGTTCTGGGTGGGGACATCAGATTTAGGAGGAAGCCCCTTGCTTTTTATTGTCCTCTTCCTCTTTTTTTTTTTTTTTTTTTGTTTTGTTTTGTTACCAGTTCCCAGTTTTCTGGGTTAATGCCCTCTGTCTTTCCTGTATGAGCTACAATGAATGCTTGAGGCCCCTGCACAGTTTGGGCCTGTGGCAAGCAGTCCAGTTTTCTCTCAGCTTCCCTGACATCTTTTAGCCTATTGACTTTGTCCCGCAGTTCAGCCATCTGCTGCAGGAGGACTTCCACCAGAGGAAATCGAGTGCAGCCCTGCCCATTGTGCACCCTCGCCTCAGGAGACCAATCGAGGCACTTTCTACACTCCGAGGTCTGTGCTGCAACCTTCTCTCTCATCTGCTCTGTCTGGGTGCTGCGCTGGCTACCGCCGGGCAGGCTAAACAGAGCTCCGAGACCGGGCTCCGGTCATGTGCTCACCATACCACTCGCTACTCGCTACCCGCTACCCGCTACCCGCTACCCGCTACCCGCTACCCGCTACCCGCTACCCGCTACCCGCTACCCGCTACCCGCTCGCCCTGCCTGCGCTAACTGTCGCGTTCCTAGTCGCTCGCGCTCCTTGGGGCGGGTTTTTACCCAGTCAGCACTGCCGCCGTCCTTCCTGGCACCGCCCACTTTCAGTTAGCTGCTTGCGTCTGTTGAGCTGCCGGTTCCTGGGCAAGTCCTCTCGAGGATTTGGGACTCCCTCGGTGGTTCTTGCAGCTCTGAGTTGAGGTTCCTGGGCGCTGAGCTTCCCCCTACTCCGGTGTTGAAGGCGTCCTTTCTGTAGCTACTCACCTCAGCAATTCATATAATCTTTTGCATGTTTAGCATGGTGTCTGTGAACTCTGTAGCAGAATTCTAAACAAAAATGGTATGTGGAGGGTATGATTTTACTAAAGGGATGGCTCATTTACTCAAAAATAATCAGAAATGCATACTAATAAAAAGCAACTTTAAAATATCAATGCATATTTGCATATTTTTTATATATGTGGGTTTTTTTATTTGATGAAACAGGTTATCCAAACAAGTTTTCTCCCAATTTTAATGATACCATAAGAGCAAACTCATCTTTTCAATCCATATTTAGTTACAGATACCATGGCGACATGGTCTAGTGTGAGGTGTCCCTGCCCATGTCAAGGGGGTTGGAACTAGATGATCTTAAGGTCCTTTCCAACCCTAATTATTCTGTGATTCTATGGCACTCTTGTACGTAGATTTACTCCTTTCTAATAGGGAATAAAAATTAATCTCTTCTGAATGTTTCAATGGTCTTTTTTTAATCTTCTGCTTTTCTTGGACTTTGAGGAAATTGTGCTGTCCCTCTGTGCCTTTTAAATTTAACATGTGCATTGATCTTTATAATAGCATATCATTTATATTGGCACATCAGTGTGAAGTAACTTCTGAATTATTTAATTTACTGCATCTTTTTGAACTGTGCCAAAGATTTAGTTGTAATTAAATCTGGCAAATAATTTTAGCATAATTGTCTTTCATTTTTAATATCGGGGAAGGAATGTCTCTATTGTTTCTGAATATTATGCAGAAGTGATCAGTTTTTTGAGTATTTTTTTTTTAACGTGCTGTATTGAGTGTTACCTCTAGAGTATTCTGTCTGCTAGTAGATGGGCAAATCATACAAAGCCACAAACCTGTCATGCTGTTGTATGCTACATAGAACTTAGCAAGTGTAATGATTCTTTTCAGTCTCTTTGGGAGATCTCTTGTTCAGAAGCATGTCTGTTATGCCTGGGTGCATTGCTTTCCTAACAAAACAAAAAATAAAACGCCAGAAGACCCAAATATTTTTCATTCAATGCAAAACTCTTCCCTAGCTATGAGTATCTGTGTTTACCCCTTCTGTGTCCTTTACCTGTGGTCTCATTTTCTGTTATGTCATGCTTTTATGACTTCACTTTTAATTCCTTCTGTCTACTGACTTGTCCCTAGCTTCCTTCTAGTTTCTATTATTTGTTTGCCATTGTTTCAACTTCTTTTGTGTAAAATGGCCATCAAAGTCACTGACTTCCTCTTATCTACAGTACTGTCACACATCAGTCATGCGAAGCAGTAATACTCAGTCTATCAAAGTGTGGGTATCGTGGTAGTGTGCTGAATCCTTACCTGTTTTACTTGCTTATAACTAGAGTACCTTGTTTTTTGTTGTCACTTCATCAAAAGTAATAATGCAATTAATGAAATAAAGCACATCAGTAGTTTTCATTATATTCTATTTTACTGCTACTCCCACTTAATTTATTTTTTTTTTTAAAGCAAAATTTGATGATTTTGTTCCATTCTATTTTCTTGTGTTCATTCTTTTTTTGGTGTATTCTGTAAAATAAATCTTTCCTTTTCTCTGGTCTTTAAATCTTGTACCATTCTCTTCATTTCTGCTCTTGCTTGTGTCTGTAACTATAGCTTGTCTTTTTTTTACAACTTAGATTTACTGCATGCTAATGTAGGGGATCATCTCTTTGAGATTTTCAGGCTATTTCTTCTAGGTATTTCTTAATAAAGGGTTATTAAGCTCCCATAAACAACAAAAATGCAGAAAGTTTCTTTATTGTGGTGTTTTTTGTTTGGTTTTGTTTGTTTTGGATTTTGTTGTTTGTTTTTTTTTTTTCTTTCCTTGAACTGTAACTTGAAAGCTCAGTTTCCTAACCTAGCTCAGGTGTTGATTTATTTTTCTTGCCACGCTTAAGGAAAAGAATCTAACTGGGATGAGTGTAGCCAATTTAATTTCTAAGTGGTTTTGAATATAATAAGTAAAATTTCAAAAATATCTTAATTTGAAAACTTAAAATTACAGCAGTAGTACATACAAGCTGCTTTTGCAGATTAAGAGGAACAAGAATAATGCATTGTTTTATATGCTGTTTGTAATTGAAAATATAGTTTTAGACCATAGAATGTACAACATTGTTTTTAAATTAAAAACATGGGTTGAGCAGAAATTAGTATTTTTTCATTCACTTGGACTTGTAAGGTCTATTTTAATACCATTTCTCTTGTTCTAACACTTTGGTTTAATTTTTTTAGTTTAAAATAGATGTCTTAAGGTTAAAAACTAGTAGATTAAAGAAAGTAGAGGTGTTCAGTTGAACAGATGAAAAAAACCCAAGAGCTGGAAGATGTTTCTGTTCTGATTCAAGTTCTGATTCTGTTCTGATTCTGTTTGCAGAGTAACTTAATACTTGGAGGAAATGCTGTGTTTTGTGCAACCAGGTTCCCCATTCTGATTAAGATGCTGCTCTAGTGGGAGCTTATCTTCCATGAGAAGTATTTTGGAACTGGTACTGAAAAAAACACTGGCTGCCATTGCATTGTTAAACTTGTAGCTGTCAAGTGATATAGATGAAAATCTTCCAAATGTTTACTTCCTTGAATGGTTTTCTGCCATCTGAAGGTAAAAGCATGTCCAAAGTTCAAATTGGTGTGACACATCTGTTTGGAGAACAAGGCTGGATAAAAGCGTGTTAAAATATAATTGTAGCTGCCATAATTTTCTATATAAGTGGGAGTAAAGACATGGAAAAGAGAATCACTTGCAGAAAGCATGTAAAGGTTCCAAGTCAGAACTGTTTCCTTTTGTTTCATTAAGTTTGCTTTGAGATGGTAGGTTTTGTGTTTGTTTTGTTGTTGGTTGGTTGTGTGTGTATTGGTTTTGGTTTTGTTTTGTTGGTTTTTTTTGTTTTTTTAAGGAAGGGACAGGAAAATATTAAGTGTGTGCCAATTAAGTTCAGAAATGCATCACAGTTTGCCTTCATAAACCTTCACAATTTGCAAGCTGAGGATCTAATGTCTTCATATACAAGTATAGAAGCAAAATAAAAAAGCACAATTGCTTAATAAATTTAGAAAATGGCTTTGTGTGAAAGGCTAGTTTCTCCAAATCAAATATCCTGAAAAGATGTGATGGATTTTGTAGATGCTGGAGTAAAAGGCTAGGGGTAAAAGTACTTCTCTGGTCAAAAAAACAAGGTGTCTTTGCAGCAATTGTGTTCAGGCTATCTTTAGCTGTATCCTTTCCAGAAGAAGTTTGGGTTGTTTAAGCTTTCTTCTTAACAAATTTATGTTGGTCTAATTGCAAGGTTTCTCATGTATCTAGCCTTCTTGCTTGGATTCTTGAAGTGAAGCTGAGATCTTCAGGTCATATTTCCTTTTTATACCTACCAAGTTTTGTTTGTTTTCATAGAATCATAGAATAGTTAGGGTTAGGAAGGACCTTAACATCATAGAGTTCCAACCCCCCTGCCATGGGGCAGGGACACCTCACACTAAACCATGTCACCCAAAGCTCTGTCCAACTTTTTTATAAAGCCTTTGCATTTTAAAGCAAGTTTGTATTTCCTTCCTTTTTTTTTTCTTTTTTCTTCTCCTTATGCTGAAAACAACTACAAAAAAATAAAGATGAAAAGTGTTTCTTGGGTTTTGAGCAAAGCAGCAAATTCCTGTGAGGCAAGTTCAGAGTTACAGTGCCACGACTGCAGTGATGCCAGCTATTTAATGTGCTTTTTCCCGTTTTTTATTTTTTTTCCCTCATTTTTTTACTGTAGAGGTACACAGTCAATCAGATATAAAGTGTGATACAGGATCCATCTGTCCTTTTTCTGTGTAGCCCAGAAGTTTTATATACCCAAACCTCAACAAGGTTTATTAGTTTAGTTTAGGCTTTATTCTGACTATGGTCACAACACCTTCAGTGGACTAGGAGTATGAGCAGAACAGGTTTTCATCGCCTTGTTAAAGACTACTTTGTATTTAATAGGTTCAACATGAAAAGAACCTATCTTTCTGGAAAGATCCCATATTCATTCTTAGGAGAATTCATTAATAAAGAATTGCAATTGAAATGGGGGGGGGGGGGGAGTGCATGAACATGAGATTTAGTAATAGGGTCAGTATTTAAGTACTGTGGCCATTTACTTCTTATAGAAATTGGATATATGTATTGACAGGATAAAGGAATGATTATTCCATGAAGATGCTTATTTAAAGTGATTGCTGCTCTATTTGAGAGGTTTACTAGTTACTTGGAGAGGTAAATTATCATGGAGACACATTTTCATTAATTTCTCATTCTGTTTGATTACACTATGAATGTGCAAGTTCTTAAGCTCAAGTTAAACTAACCATCCTTTTCAGCTCCTCTTGCCTGAAATCCCTGAATGCAAACTAATTCATTGGTGATTGCTCAGTGATGCTGTGATTAAATAAAAAAAGGAAAACAACTTGTTTTTCAAAAATAGGTAAGTGTGTAAACTGTGGTGTTGAAACAAAGGTAGTTCTTTTCTTGTGTTTTTCTTTGACTTTATCACTGTATTCATCCTCTTGTCTTGACTTTAGTTCTGTTTTGCCTCTGAGGTAAAATATAGTTTTTCAGCATCTTACTTAATTGAACTTAAATAGAAGAAATTGAGTATCTCAGCATTTCCTATTGAACTCAAGGCAGTTTTTTTTCTAAATATAGTTTGTAACCTTGTTAAGTTTCTTGTTTAAACATACAGAATTGTGTACATTTTGTGTACACAATGTATGGTATGTATGGTTTCTTCCTACAAACACTTTTTAATTCTGGTTTGCTGAAACCACAATTCTGTTACAATTTGGTAGTTTTAATGAAAATGGCAAAGGAAACTCTAAAACTTGGGTAACAGCAAACTGAATGAAAAACAGGAAACCATTACATTTAGAATATTAACTATCACTTTAGCTATGTAAGGCACAAAAAGGATACATGCTGCACAGGGCATCAAGTATAAGCAAAAATAACTTGATTTGTGGTTTAACTAAACTAATGTTATGAACAAAATATCAAACATCTGGAAAAGTATTGGAAGGAGCAATGAAGCGCAAGCCATGAAAGTAATTTTTCTCTTTTATCTTTCTCTTCCCCCCCCTCCCCCTCCCCCCCAATGCTTTAATACTTCGACATGAACATTTCATCACTAATGGATGTTGGCATTCCTTGGATAAGGTGGTGACCACTGGATATCATTTGTTTCTGTTCACTGCAAAGTACCAAAATTGACTCCATTTGGAGCTGAGAGAAAAAGCAGTACAGATTTATCAAGATGACTGATCCTATGATGGATTTTTTTGATGATGCCAGTCTTTTTAGTGAGACCTTAGAAGGTTTGTCAGATGATGCCTTTGTTCAACCTGGGCCTGTTTCGCTTGTTGATGAACTGAATTTGGGTGCAGAATTTGAACCTTTGCACATAGACTCATTGAACAATGTGCAAGATGCTCAAAATCAACAAAAGATGAGTGAGTTTGATCAGCTGAATCGGTATGATTCACTGAAACTTCACTCAGTAAATCAGTCTTTCAATAGCCCAGCTGATGGTGTCTTATCACCACACTCTCAATTCAATTGTTCACCAGTTCATCACCAAAACCAGTCTAATGGGATGTTTCCAAATGTGGCTGATGGTAGTCCTATGTGGGGTCATCAAACTGCCACAACTCTTTCAAATCAGAATGGGTCCCCTTTTCACCAAAAAAGCTTTGTAGCACACCATGACTTTGCCTTATTTCAGGCTAATGATCCACAGCATCAGCGTGCCTCTCTACGGTTGCAGCAAAGCAGAAACAACACAGGACAAGATACTCTGAGTCGGACAAAAGACTTCATGGAAGTTAATGCATCTACTTCTCTCGGAGTCAGTGTTAACTGCCCATCTCCAGTTTCTAATGCATCAACTTCACAGCAGCCTCTGTCTGTTCAACAGTTTTCTCGAACTGCAAGTAATTCAGTACATTTTTATGGAAATCAAGAAGGAAATTTTGGTGGACAGTCCCCAACTATTTCTCCATGTTCTATTAATAATAGCCAACAATTTTCATCTCCTTTTTCTTACTCTAATAACCACATTTCTCCTACCAGCCTTCTTCAGTCTACAACAGCTCTTTCTACTAGCCAGAAGACGCATTCTATCTCTGACTTCACTGGAAGCAATGCCTTTACATCTCAAACAGGGACCAAGCAAGAAGCAACCGATCACATGCTGAATCCTAATATACCTCTGAACTCAAATGCTTATCAAATGTTGCATTCTGTGCGTCCTCAGGGCAGCTTTAGTAGTTCAAAACTCTCTCCTGTGAATATTAGTTTTTCAGCTTGTACTTATTCTGTGTCTCAGATAAGCCATTTCACTGACCCAATTGAAAGCAACGGTTTTACATCTTTAGATGAGAACTTACTTCATCAAGTCGATACTCATAATGAACCATTTACAGGACTTGACCCAGATGACCTCCTTCAGGAAGACCTTCTGCCACAGTTTGATGAGTCTGCATTTGTTCAGGATAGCACAAGCCATGTTTTGGAGCATGACCTAGAACACCATATAAGACCACAACAAATAACACAGTCATCTGATCATGTTCAGGCACAGTCTCACAGTCAGATCCATCCCTGGCATTCTTCAGTTTCTAATCAGCATCTACAAGACAGAAGTCATGTAACCTCAGAAGGACAGGTATGTAAGGATTTGAAGGTGGGGGTTGAGCTCTTTGTTTTGGTTGATCTGGCGAAATGAATAATAGTGACTGGTGCTTGTGCCAAACCGTGGTAACTGAAGTCTCCGAGATTATGTTTTTTTTGATCCTAAAGAAGTTCAAGTAACAGCTACTTCAGGGGAACAAAACCCAACCTGTTGATGCAGACCTTGTGTTCTCTTGTTCTTTTCTTACCATTGCAGAAAACAAGATTTATATGATGTGAAATATTTGTTTAGAGAAGATGGTGCCAGTCCTTCTGCTGCTTATATTTCCTAAGTACAGTAGAGAAAATTGGTTGTTTTATGATTTTGATGTAAATACAGTGCCTTATTGTCTTTTAAAGTACTTATAGCAGCATATTTTTAAGAGCTTTGATAAGGCTTGTGTAGCTGATTTCCTGCAAGAATGGCACTGGTTCTGTTGTTACTCAGTCCTTTGCTTGGTATCTTTGTGCTTATGCTCATTGGCTAAAAATGCAGACTTATTGTTGTTGGTTTTGATGTGATTAGCAATAATAGAAAACATAAAAGGCTATGCCTATGTTTGATTTTTGTTACTTATGGCTAAACAAAACACCCCTCTGCAGTTGTTTGTGTAATTTGCACATCTACTGCAAGTATTAAGCCTTCCATGTGGAGGACAAGATAGCATAAAAATTATATAGTACTTTTTTTAATGGTATGCAAGAGAAACCAACTTTGCAGACAGTGCTTTTCAGATTATCTGGGAGAAATGACAATGGTGTGAACATTGAAGAGTTTGAAAGACAGTCCTTCAGCCTGTTTCTTAGGAGTGTTTTCTCATAACATTTCAACTTCTGCTTATGGTTATGGAGTGTGTAAGTGTTGATTCCTACTAGTGAAACTTTTCCTGTAAAACTGTGGTGTGACATTAATAGAAGATGTATACAGCTGTGTATTTGAAATCAGTGTGATTAACTGAATGATGCAGTAGATGCAATCTGTTGGTTTTGATAAACATTTCTTATTTTTTAGGTTGAGGAGGGAAGAACAGAGCACAGCCCAAGTAGCTACTCGTCAGTTATCTATCTCTGTAACCTAAAGACACATGGTATAGTAGCTACTAGTGAAATGTGATGTTGTTTATTACTGTGTGTACAGTAATGCAGAGGGGGCAGTGCCTGAGTTCCCTGCCAGGAAGTGGAACAGCAGAACTCCAAGCTGTGAACAGTAGTGTTGAGGCTGTTAGTCTCCCATGAGAATACTTGGGGTGAAGGATGAAGAGGAAGTAGATTCCAGGAAAGGTGGGGGATGGGATTGGTTGCGAGGAGCATGTGAGATACAAGACAGATGGTAAAAAGTAGGTCTAATAAAATTCTCCAGTGCTGTGACTTCCCTGTTGTATTCATCAAAACTATTTAAGACTTATTTCCATCTTGCTTACATCAGTTGTAGTGCTTTGTTCTGTAAATAGGAATAGAGGGGAAGTTCTGAGACCTGTGGAGAGTGTTTAAGGTTCTTGGGATTTGGTTTTCATTGTGGTGTGAAAACAAAGCGACTTTGCGGTATTTAAACTTCTTTTTACATTTTTTTTTTTTCCCCTGGAACTTTGAAATGAAACAGACATTATCGTGGTTCAAGCCCAGCCGGCAGCCCAGAACCACGCAGCCGTTCGCTCACTCCCCCCGCTTCCTCCCCCCACTCCCAGAGGGATGGGGAGGAGAATCGAAAGAACATAACTCCCACCAGCTGAGATAAAAACAGTCCGGTAACTAAGGTATAACACAAACCACTGCTGCTACAACTAATAATAATAATGATAAGGGAAATAACAAGGGAAGAGAATACAACCGCTCACCACCCCCCAACCAATACCCACCCTGACCCGAGCAGTGATCTAGCCCTTCCGGTTAACTGCCCCCAGTTTATATACTGGACATGATGTGCTGTGGTATGGAATACCTCTTTGGTTAGTTTGGGTCAGGTGTCCTGTCTCTGCTTCCTCCCAGCTTCCCCTCCTCCCTGGCAGAGCATGAGACTCAGAAAGTCCTTGGTCAGGGTAAACATTACTTAGCAACAATTAAAACCTCCGTGTTATCAGCAATGTTCCCAGGCTGAAAGTCAAAACCACAGCACTGCACCAGCTACTAAGAAGGAGAAAAATGACTGCTACTGTTGAACCCAGGACAGTATCCACCCCTTATTCCATACCATTCACGTCATGCTCAGATCCCACATTTTCAATACACCATCGCTCTCCCACATATATACATCCATATACATACAGACCAAGAGAAAAAGATCAATTCCTTAGTGCATGGACCAATCCCTATAAAGCTGCTGAGTCCATCCGGTCCACGATGTCAGGCTCCATCTCTTGTAACAGTCTTTCAAAGCAGGAGAGGCTGTGTGCAGTATTGGATCATTGAAGGAGGATGATACGGCAGAACTTGTCTGGTTTCCTCAAAGTTCATTCTTTGTTGTGGTGATGGTCAGAGGGAAGTCAGGGCCAGTCGCTGGTGACCTGGAGACATCTAGCAGGTGGGCTATAAAAGTGCTACATAGCAGGCAACAGCCTACAATTGAGTTCATTGACTGTTTTCCCTAAAATCAAATCTCCTTGAGGTACACATTGGACTTCCCCATCTTCCCGCATTACCCACCAAGTATATTCAGGTCCCTGAGCAAAAGCAATCCCACGAGTGGGTTTGCCTTTACCTGAAGCAGAAATAACCCAGACTGTCTACCCCAGCAAATTCTTCATGTGCACCACAGGAACTTTATCCCCTTTTACAGTATGGAAAAGGTCTGACTGGGCTGGGGCAGTCCTTTTGGCAGATCCTCTGGTGTTGGCCAACCAGGTGGCTTTTGGTAAATGTGTATCCCAATGTTTGAAAGTCCCGCCACCCATTGCTTTCAGTGCAGTTTTTAACAGCCTGTTGTACTGTTCGATTTTCCTAGAGGCTGGTGCCTGGTAGGGGATGTGATATATCCACACAGTGACATGCTCTTTGTCCCAATTGTCTATAAGATTGTTCCGGAAATGAGTCCCATTGTCTGACTCAATTCACTCTGGGGTGCCGTGTCACCACAAAATCTGTTTCTCAAGGCCCAGGA
The DNA here is from genome assembly GCF_033815535.1 of Pezoporus flaviventris. Classification (NCBI taxonomy): domain Eukaryota; kingdom Metazoa; phylum Chordata; class Aves; order Psittaciformes; family Psittacidae; genus Pezoporus; species Pezoporus flaviventris. The sequence goes on along the minus strand of NW_026892669.1, from coordinate 1,484,281 downwards.
CAAAGAAGCTTTAACCACTTGGCTTGTTTAATTGCAGCACGTTTCTCATTCATGAATAACCTGGGCTATATTGTCCATTGTTAAGTCCACCACTCTATCATGAGCCCTTCTGTTTATTGCATCTCTGCCCTGATGGCCTGAAGTGTCATGGGCCCACTGGGCCAAATATAATTCACCGTTATGTTGCCAGTCTAAGTCCATCTGAGCCACTTCAATCTTAGCCGCTTTATCCACTTGTTGGTTGTTCTGGTGTTCCTCAGTGGCCCGACTCTTGGGTACATGGGCATCTACATGACGTACCTTCACCACCAGGTTCTGCACCCTGGCAGCGATATCTTTCCACAGTGCAGCAGCCCAGATGGGTTTACCTCTGTGTTGGCAGTTGCTCTTCTTCCATTGCTGCAACCACCCCCACAGGGCATTTGCCACCATCCATGAGTCAGTATAGAGGTAAAGTACTGGCCACTTTTCTTGTTCAGCAATGTCCAGGGCCAGCTGGATGGCTTTCACCTCAGCAAACTGACTTGATTCACCCTCTCCTTCAGCCGCTTCTGCAACTTGTCGTCCAGGACTCCATACAGCTGCCTTCCATCTCCGATGCTTTCCAACAGTACGGCAAGACCCATCAGTAAACAAGGCATACTGCTTTTCACTTTCTGACAGTTTATTATATGGTGGGGCCTCTTCAGTGCGCACCACCTCCTCCTCTGGTGGCATTCCAAAATCCTTGCCCTCTGGCCTGTCCATGATGTCTTCTAGAATGCCTGGATGACTGGGATTTCCTATTCGAGTTCGTTGTGTAATTAGTGCAGCCCATTTGCTCCATGTAGCATCAGTTGCATGATGTGTAGAGGAGACCCTGCCTTTGAACATCCAGCCCAGCATAGTCAACCGGGGTGCCAGGAGGAGCTGTGCTTCAGTGCCAATCACTTCCGAAGCAGCTCGAACCCCTTCATAGGCTGCCGGTATCTCTTTCTCAGTTGGGGTATAGCTGGCCTCAGATCCTTTGTATCACCAACTCCAAAAGCCGAGGGGTTGACCTCGAATCTCCCCTGGAGCTTTCTGCCAGAGGCTCCAGGTAGGACCGTTCTCCCCAGCTGCAGTGTACAATACATTTTTTACATCTGGCCTGGTGGGGACAGGTCCAAGGGCTACTGCATGAACTATCTCGCGTTTAATTTGCTCAAAGGCTTGTTGTTGCTCAAGGCCCCATTTAAAATCATTCTTCTTTCAGGTCACATGATAGAGAGGGCTTACAATCGAACTGTAATTTGGGTTGTGCCTTCTCCAGAACCCCACTGCACCCAAGAAAGCTTGCATTTCTTTCTTATTAGTGGGTGGAGACATTGCTGTTATCTTGTTGATCACATCTGTGGGGATCTGTCTACGTCCATCTTGCCATTTTATTCCCAAAATTGAATCTTCTGTGCAGGTCCCTTGACCTTACTCTGTTTATGGCAAAACCGGCTTTCAGCAAGATTTGGATTATTTTCCTCCCTTTCTCAAAGACTTCTTCCGCTGTATCGCCCCACACAGTAATGTCATCAATGTATTGCAGGTGTTCTGGAGCTTGCCCCTGTTCCAGTGCAGTCTGGATCAGTCCATGGCAAATGGTAGGGCTGTGTTTCCACCCCTGGGGCAGTCGGTTCCAAGTGAACTGGACCCCCTCCAAGTAAAAGCAAACTGTGGCCTGCCCTCTGCTGCCAAAGGAATGGAGAAAAATGCATTGGCAATATCAATCGTGGCATACCACTTGTATGTGCTGTGGTATGGAATACCCCTTTGGTTAGTTTGGGTCAGGTGTCCTTTCTCTGCTTCCTCCCAGCTTCCCCTCCTCCCTAGCAGAGCATGAGACTCAGAAAGTCCTTGGTCAGGGTAAACATTACTTAGCAACAATTAAAACCTCTGTGTTCCCAGGCTGAAAGTCAAAACCACAGCACTGCACCAGCTACTAAGAAGGAGAAAAATGACTGCTTCTTCTGAAACCAGGACAGACATAAAACAGTTAAACTGCTGGGTTTGGATTTTATTTTCTGGGGCATGCAAGAAATTGTATTAATTGGATTCTCACCTTTAGTTTATCTAATCAGACAGATGTTTAATGATTCCTTCAGAAGCTGGTTGCAAAGCAGTAACTGTCAAACTGTTGTGAGGAATGTATTCATGGGGGAGTGCAGAAACAGATGTTATAGAAACTTCTTTAAGTCAGTGGTGTATGTAATGTGAATGCTAACAAATGTATGGCAATTACTGAAGTTAAGTTTTTCAGATCTGTCTGTTGTCTGAGTAAGGTGGGAAGGGATTTTGATAAGTTTCACTTGTAATAGTTAAGGTGAAATGTTTATTGTTTAAGAAGGCAATATTTCATACTGGCTTTTGTACACACTGAGGAATCAGTTATTAGTGGATTTAGTTATTTTCATCAGGTTTAGTTTGATCATGATTGAGATTTTTTTTCAGGGAGGAAATAGTTAATGAACTGTAGCTATTTGAATGGACCCAACATTAGACGACCAAAGATCTTCAACTACAGTTATGCTGAGGTTATTAGAATTAAGGAAGAACATTAAACAATTGTTTCATTATTTGAAAGCAGGCATACTCATCAAATTTTTACTCGTATAGCTATTATTTTGATATAAATGAATTTTAAAATTCATGCATTCTGTTCAGTGTAATACTGCAGAATTAAACAGTCTAGAATGTCTTATGATGCTATCACACTTTCTATACCTGCTGTAATTAGGTTATAGTTGTAAATAAATTGTCTCTTAATTTTACATTATGCATTTTTCATTATAGTTAGAGAACAGAGTAAAGTGGAGAAACGCACTGAAGATTCATGTAGCCTCAGGTTTGACTAATATAACACTTCTGATCTTTAACTCCACTTAAAACTCCTTTAAGTTTGCTAAAGCTAAATAATCTATTCACTTTATAAAAAAAGTTGAAGAAAGGTGGCAATAATACAGGCTTCAACATTCAGTTCTGTATGTTTAGAAGAAAAAGGAAGTTGGAAAGATAATCTGAAATATAAACTAAAGTTTACAACCCTGTCACTGTGTATGTTATTTTGTAATAAGTGTTTTCATCTCTTCTGGCTTCATGCATGAAAGCAGAATTACTGGGATTAAACTGGAAAAATAATATTCCATTAATGATCTTAAATGCAATAGGCCAAGGTGGTAGTCTTAGTTCTTAAATCAGGTGAATCTTATTTTCCCTTTTGTGACTACATGCTGTGCACCTACCTTGATACTTAAGTATATCAATGAATTCCAGTATCTCATATCTGACTTATTTTGTAAAAACTAACTTGAAACCTATGCCCACCACTTGTGTTATAGCAACAGATGTTATTTTATTTTTGGAGAGAATTTAGAATCATAGAATCATAGAATAGTTAGGGTTGGAAAGGGCCTTCAAATGTTCTAGTTCCAACCTCCCTGCCATGAGCAGGGACACCTCCCGCTAAGCCATGCCACCCAAGGCTCTGTCCAACCTGGCCTTGAACACAGCCAGGGATGGAGCATTCACAACTTCCCTGGGCAACCCATTCCAGTGCCTCACCACCCTCACAGTAAAGAACTTCTTCCTTATATCCAATCTAAACTTCCCCTGCTTAAGTTTTAACTCGTTACACCTTGTCCTATCACTACAGTCCTATTGAAGAGTCCCTCTCCAGCATCTTTGTCTTGGTCATGTTGAAAGCTTAGCAAAGAATGTCTGAACATTGTAGATAGTTGCTTGGTCGTGGTGTACCCTGGGACATCTGTATAGGTCAGAATAGCATAGCCTCATATATGAGTGTATCATCAGAGATGGAACTAAGTTTCACCTCATCAAAGTCCAGGCATCTGTGCTGCTGAGATCCTTGTCCTGAATTGTCACGCGTCTTTCACCTCTGAGTGTGTTAGCAGATGCCTCTCTTTATCAACTCTAAATTCATTGTAGACAAGTATCCCTTGGATTAGTTCTCTCATTAAACCTTTACTCTGCACTTGTCGGCTGTTCTACTTGTAGATGAAATCTTGAAATGTAAAAGTAAAGTTTTTATGAGAAATACACACTAAGTAGCGATGTGTTTTCTTGGCTAGTTATGGGAGGTACAACAAGCCTATTACTTGGTCTAAGAAGTTATGGAAGGTGTATAAAAGTCAAGGATATAGTATTTGTTAGAGTGTATTTCTTAACATCTTAACATTTTCTTAACATTCTGTGTAGTTTAATTTTAAGTGAGCCTGAAATGAGAAATATTTTGAAGTACTGAACTGATCACAGTACATACAAATTCTTTGTAGAAAAGACTGGCTTTTACATACTGCCTATTGAGGAGCTAGTCTGTGTTTGAAAGCAATTTCAATGTTAGCATATCGCATCTATGCACATAATGATATTTAATAGCATATTGAATTGCAAACCAGATCTAGTTTCATAGATTGATAGGAAGGCCTCTTTAAAGAGATATTCATGACTCGATTCAATTTGATAGGTAGACCACTCAGTGGATAAAGAACTGGCTGGATGGCCGCACACAAAAAGTTGTGGTCAATGGCTCAATGTCCAGCTGGAGACCAGTAACAAGTGGTGTCCCTCAGGGATCGGTGTTGGGACCGGTCTTGTTCAAAATCTTCACCGGTGACATGGACAGTGGGAGTGAGTGCACCCTCAGCAAGTCTGCCGATGACATCAAGCTGTGTGGTTTGGTTGATACACTGGAGGGAAGGAATGCCATCCAGAGGGACCTCGATATGCTTGTGAGGTGGGCAGATGCCAACCTTATAAAGTTTAACCATGCCAAATGTGAGGTCCTACACCAGGGTCGGAGCAATCCCAGGCACAGCTACAGGCTGGGCAGAGAAGAGATTCAGAGCGGCCCTGGGGAGAAGGACTTGGGGGTGTTGGTTGATGAGAAAATGAACATGATCCAGCAGTGTGTGCTTGCAGCCCAGGAAGCCAACCGAATCCTGGGCTGCATCAAAAGGAGGGTGACCAGCAGGTCGAAGGAGGTGATCCTGCCCCTCTACTCTGCTCTTGTGAGACCTCACTTGGAGTATTGTGTGCAGTTCTGGTGTCCTCAACATAAAAAGGACATGAAACTGTTGGAACAAGTCCAGACAAGGGCCATGAGGATGATCAGGGGACTGGAGCACCTCCTGTATGAAGATAGGCTGAGAAAGTTGGGGCTGTTCAGCCTGGAGAAGAGAAGGCTGCGTGGAGACCCCATAGCAGCCTTCCAGTACCTGAAGGGGAGCTATAGGGATGCTGGGGAGGGACTCTTCATTAGGGACTGTAGTGATAGGACAAGGGGTAATGGGTTAAAAGTTAAACAGGGGAAGTTTAGATTGGATATAAGGAAGAAGTTCTTTACTGTAAGGGTTGTGAGGCCCTGGAATGGGTTGCGCAAGGAAGCGGTGAGTGCTCCATCCCTGTCAGTGTTCAAGGCCAGGTTGGACAGAGCCTTGTGTGACATGGTTTAGTGTGAGGTGTCCCTGCCCATGGCAGGGGGGTTGGAACCTGATGATCTTAAGGTCCTTTCCAACCCTAACTATTCTATGATTCTATGACTTCACAACTTAGTTTTATTTTACATTTTGGCCTTAGTGTTAAAGACATTGCAAATAGTTTGGTTCTCAGCATTTTGGTTTTCATACAGTCTGAAACATTGCTTCAGAAAGAGTTCTGATAGGTTTTTAATCTTAAGAGTAATCCTAAAACCAATGCTTTGACTACCTTTTTTACTGAGTGCCACACACATAGGAGATTTCTTCAATAGTATTTTAAGCAAACTTGCTAGAAAAACATAGCTATTGTGCTTTTTGTGACTTGTAGTATGCTATGGCTTGCAAGTACCTATTTTTATACTTGATGCCTGTTTTCATACCTCAGGAGTATAAGAAATAGTGCTAAAAGGTACAGTACATTTGTGGTGGTTTTCTTTGCTAAATCTTTGTAGCAACTGCCCATGTGGCCCAGGTATGGCTTAGCTTGATGTGTAAATTTTGTTGTACCAGGAACTTTGGTTCTTGCAAGTCTTGAAATCAGTGACCAGCTGTTTACAGGGCACAAGTTGTCATGGGGAAGGCAGGTAAAGTAATGAACATATGAGTGACTAAATCAGATGTGTCTTATTGTCTTTGAGTTTAGGAAGAACAATTTTTTAAAAGATCAGGAAAATTTATTTTGATGTGTCTGTGTTGTAGCTCCTATTTTTATCATCCTCTGGAAGATTATTTGACCTGCAGTCACGTGGTATTATGAAATCTCATCAACTCCAGATACCACACACAAGGCATGTCTTACAGTGCCAGTTCAGTGTGCTTTCTGGCTTAATACAGTTCAATTGCAAATGTGTAATCAGGCTTTGGCTGATTCCATGTGATGTTCAGAAACGGTGACCTGGCCTTGCATGGTGGGGACAGAGGTATGAAGGTGCCCTGCTGCTGGCTGTGCCTGAGGATGTCTTTGGCAGCACGCTGCAGTCTCTAACCCAGCTGTCATTGTGCTGCATGTTGATAGCAGTTTCTGTTGACTAACTCCAATAAAGGTTGTAATAATTTCTCATCTTGAGCTTTATACTGGGTCTAGTCCTGACTTTGCTGCTAGTAGCCAGACTTAGTTGAGGTTAAAAATTACTGCTGTGCTTATGTTTCTAGAGACCTGTCTTGCAACTTTTTCTGTTTGATCCCTACCAAAAGGTCATGCTCCCTGCTGTTTTGTTTTAGGGTTTCTTTTAAGGTTATCCCAGTGAAGTGATGTTCTGTCTCTAAAAATTTTTTAGGAGACTTCTGGGGAAAAAGCAGTTTGGGGTATCTTTTGGTTTTTGTTTGGTTTCTCCCCCCTCCCCTCCTTTGCCTGAAATTGAATCCTCTTGGTCCCCAGTAGCAGCTATCCTCCAGCTTGTGACCTCTATTTTCAGACCATCACCTTTTCGTTGATAAATTCTTTTACTGCAGGCATCTAGTTTTCCTCAATTGTGGGGGAGGATTTTGTTCAGGAATATTTAATTGAGAAAACTAGATTCAGCAGGAGTGGTTTCATTAGGCTTGCATGTATGCTAAAGTACTCTTTTGTATTGGAGGTTCTGGCATGGAATGACAATGATTGGTTGTAGCATGTTGTTCCAGGAGCCTTCATACTCTGAATAAGCTGGTTCAGTTAAGTGAGTTTTATGTTATGATGGCACTCAATGTACTACAAACTTTGAGTAGAATTTGTTAAATTATACTGTTAAAACATGTTGTGGAAGAGAATCTGTGTTTTGTTTAATCTGTGGTTTTCTCTGACCTAGCCCTGCTCTCCTTTCTGAAGGCAATTACAAAAGCAAGGTGTTGAGACAAAAGGTGGGCAGGTTCCTGCTAGTTCTGCATAGTTCTTGCCTACTTGCCCTTCATTTTCATCACTTCAGTAGGTTAAGTGACTGCTTTAAGCAGCAGAAGAGTACAAAAAAAAAAAGACCATGGATAGTTCTGCAGTTTGCAACCTTTCACAACTGTAATGTTGTTTGAATGTGGGGCAAAAACCAGAGGTTTCCAGGGGGAGGGAGTGAGGAAGTAGTGACAGTAGTAAACTTCATAAGGATGAAAGGGGGATTGTTTTTAATTATACAAATGTTTCCATACAATGCCACTCCCATGAGAGTTGTAGAAGGAACACTTGAACTAAAATTAAGTTTTGCCAAGAACCAGCTACCACTAAGGTCACATTGCTTTTTCTTGCTCAGTAAGAGATATGTGCTGTGCTGGTTTTAGTGTGCTTGGGATAGCCATGCTGAAGCTGATCTTGGGTGTTTGGATTAAGGTGAATAAAAAGCTCCTTGTGTGGTGTTCTCCTGTGGTGGTTTGAGTAGGGTTTTGTCTCCTGGTCTTCCTCTCTAGTTGGTCATAAAAACCATGAGAAAATCACTCTCTCAATGGCACATGAAAGTGGTGGCCATTTAGAACACGGGCAGGCAGCAAACTGGGAAAATGGAAGGAGGAAAGCTCTTTTTCAGTTTAATGAAGAGTGTTTTTTAATTTTAGGGTTTTTTTTTTGGTTTTGCACACTTTTGCAGACAATTTGTTGTTGTTTTACATTAAAATCAGCATTTTTAAGGATTTTGTCATCTTGTATAAATCATAATTTCTGTCTAAAGATAAACGAAGTCACTTGATTTAAGACTACCTGAAAGCAGTAGATAAAACCTGAAGGCTTTTTTAAAAATATGGAAATTTACTGAAGACTGTATGTCTGAATAGTACATATGTTATTTAAATTGTTGAGTGTGTAGTGAAGAGGTTGGATAAAAGCTTGTCGTGCTTTAAGCCCAGCCGGTAACTCAGAACCACACAGCTGCTAACTCACTCCCCCCCCATCCCCCTTCTCCCATTCCCAGAGGGATGGGGAGGAGAATAAAAAAAAATTAATTCCCATGGGCTGGGATAAGAACAGTCCAGTAACTAAGGTATAACACAAAACCACTACTGCTACCATCAAGGCACAGCTCCAGGTTGGGAAAAGAAGAGATTCAGAGCAGCCCTGTGGAGAAGGACTTGGGGGTGTTGGTTGATGAGAAAATGAACATGAGCCGGCTTCAGTGTGCGCTTGCAGCCCAGAAAGCCAACCGTATCCTGGGCTGCATTCCACAGTCCAGGAGGTTCCTCCAGTGTATGGATGATAACTTCCTCATGCAAATGGTGGAGGAGCCAACCAGGAGAGGAGTGCTGCTGGATCTCATCCTCACTAACAAGGAGGGTCTGGTCGAAGCAGTAAGGGTTGAGGGCTGCCTTGGTTGCAGCGACCACGATATGGTGGAATTCAGGATCTTGTGTGGTAGGACCAGTAGAATAGCAAGTAGAATTGCAACCCTGGACTTTAGCAGGGCAAACTTTGGCCTTTTCAAGCAATTGCTAGGGGAAATCCCATGGGCAAGGCTGCTTGAAGGTAAAGGGGCCCAAGATAGTTGGTTGGCATTCAAGGATTGCTTTTTCCGAGCTCAAGATCAGAGCATCCCGACACATAGGAAGTCAAGGAAGAGGGCCAAGAGACCTGCGTGGCTAAATAGGGAATTGCTGGGTATGCTCAAGTGGAAGAGGAGAGCTTACAGGTCTTGGAAGGAGGGGCTGGCCGCTTGGGAGGAATATAAGGCTGCTGCTAGAGGATGTAGGAAGGCAGCTAGGATGACTAAGGCCTCCTTAGAATTAAACCTGGTGAGAAGGGTCAAGGACAGCAAAAAGAGCTTTTTCAAATACATGGCAGATAAAACTAACACCAGAGGCAATGTAGGCCCACTGATGAACGGGATGGGTGCCCTGGTGACAGAAGATACAGAGATGGCAGAGTTACTGAATGCCTTCTTTGTCTCTGTCTACTCTGCCTCAGGCAGTCCTGAAGAGCCCTGTACCCCTGAGACCTCAGATGAAGTCAGGTCAACGGAGCGGTTTGCCTTAGTCGATGAGGAATGGGTTAGAGACCGGTTGAGCAATCTGGACATCCATAAATCCATGGGTCCAGATGGGATGCACCCGCGGGTGCTGAGGGACCTGGCGGAAGTCATTGGTAGACCACTCTCCATCATCTTTACCAAGTCTTGGGAAACGGGAGAGGTGCCTGAGGACTGGAGGAAAGCAAATGTCATTCCAGTCTTCAAAAAGGGCAAGAAGGAGGACCCGGGTAGCTATAGACTGGTCAGCCTCACCTCCATCCCTGGGAAAGTGATGGAACACCTTATCCTTGGTGCTATCTTAAGGCATATCAAGGATAAGAGGGTTATGAGGGGCAGTCAACATGGCTTCACCAAGGGGAAATCATGCTTGACCAATCTCTTAGCCTTTTATGAGGAAATAACATGGTGGATGGATGATGGCAGAGCGGTGAATGTGGTCTACCTTGACTTCAGCAAAGCATTTGACACAGTCTCCCACAGCATCCTCACAGCTAAATTGAGGCAGTGTGGTCTGGATGATCAGGTAGTGAGGTGGACTGTGAACTGGCTGAAGGAGAGAAGCCAGAGAGTTGTAGTCTATGGGGCGGAGTCTAGTTGGAGGCCTGTAACTAGTGGAGTGCCTCAAGGGTCAGTACTGGGACCAGTATTATTTAATATATTCATCAACGATTTAGATGAGGGAATTGAGTGTCCTATCGGCAAGTTTGCTGATGACACTAAGCTGGGAGGAGTGGCTGACACGCCAGAAGGCTGTGCTGCCATCCAGCGAGACCTGGACAGGCTGGAGAGTTGGGCAGGGTATAACTTGATGAAATATAACAAGGGAAAGTGTAGAGTCCTGCATCTGGGCAGGAACAACCCCAGGTTCCAGTATAGGTTGGGGAACGACCTGTTAGAGAGCAGTGTAGGGGAGAGGGGCCTGGGGGTCCTAGTGGAGGACAGGATGACCATGAGCCAACACTGTGCCCTTGTGGCCAAGAAGGCCAATGGCATCCTGGGGTGTATTAGAAGGGGGGTGGTTAGTAGGTCGAGAGAGGTCCTCCTTCCCCTCTACTCTGCCCTGGTGAGACCGCATCTGGAATATTGTGTCCAGTTCTGGGCCCCTCAGTTCAAGAAGGACAGGGACCTGCTGGAGAGAGTCCAGCGCGGGCAACTAAGATGATCAAGGGAGTGGAGCATCTCCCTTATGAGGAAAGACTTAGGGAGCTGAGTCTCTATAGAAGAGGAGACTGAGGGGTGACCTTATTAGTGTATATAAATATATAAAGGGGGAGTGTCACGAGGATGGAGCCAGGCTCTACTCAGTGGCAAACAATGATAGGACAAGGGGTAATGGGTACAAACTGGAACACAAGAGGTTCCACTTAAACTTGAGAAGAAACTTCTTCTCAGTGAGGGTGACAGAACACTGGAACAGGCTGCCCAGGGAGGTTGTGGAGTCTCCTTCTCTGGAGGCATTCAAAACCCGCCTGAACACATTCCTGTGTAACCTTATCTAGGTGTTCCTGCTCTGGCAGGGGGATTGGACTAGATGATCTTTCGAGATCCCTTCCAATCTCTAGCATACTGTGATACTGTGAAAAGGAGCATGACCAGCAGGTCGAAGGAGATGATCCTGCCCCTCTACTCTGCTCTCGTGAGACCTCACTTGGAGTGTTGTGTGCAGTTCTGGTGTCCTCAGCATAAAAAGGACATGGAACTGTTGGAACAAGTCCAGAGGAGGGCCATGAGGATGATCAGGGGAATGGAGCACCTCCTGTATGAAGATAGGCTGAGAATGTTGGGGCTGTTCAGCCTGGAGAAGAGAAGGCTGCGTGGAGACCCCATAGCAGCCTTCCAGTACCTGAAGGGGAGCTATAGGGATGCTGGAGAGGGACTCTTCATTAGGGACTGTAGTGATAGGACACGGGGTAATGGGTTAAAACTTAAACAGGGGAAGTTTAAATTGGATATAAGTAAGAAATTCTTTCCTGTTAGGGTGGTGAGGCACTGGAATGGGTTGCCCAGGGAGGTTGTGAATGCTCCATCCCTGTCAGTGTTCAAGGCCAGGTTGTATGGAGTCTTGGGTGGCATGGTTTAGTGTGAGGTGTCCCTGCCCGTAGCAGGGGGGTTGGAACTTTATGATCTTAAGGTCCTTTCCAACCCTAACTATTCTATGATTCTATAATAATAATGATAAGAGAAGTTACAAGGGGAGAGAATAGAAAACAAAAAAAAACAAAAAAGCACTCCAAACAAAAAGTCAATAAATACAATTGATGCACAATACAGTTGCTCACCACCTGCTGACCAATACCCAGCCCCACCTGAGCAGTGATCTGGGCCTTCTGGGTAATTGCCCCCAGTTTATATACTGGGCATGATGTGCTGTTGTATGGAATACTCCTTTGGCTAGTTTGGGTCGGGTGTCCTGACTCTGCTTCCTCCCAGCTTCCCATGCTCCTCCTCACTGGCCGAGCACGAGACTGAAAAATCCTTGATTGGAGTAAACATTACTTAGCAGCAACTAAATCTTCGGTGGGTTATCAGCACTGTTCTCAATCTAAAGTCAAAAACACAGCACTGCACCCGCTACTAAGAAGGAGAAAAATGACTGCTACAGCTGAACACCGGACAGTATCTGCCCCTTATTCCATACCATTCATGTCATGCTCAGATCCCACATTTTTCAATACGCTATTGCTTTTTGTCTCATAAAAAATGGAATCCATGTCTCTCCACGTTGCCCAGGCTGTGCTGTAGTGGCTATTCACAGGCGCGATCCTGCTACTGAGTGGCACAGGGGCTTTGACCTGCTCTGTCTCTGACCTTGGCCAGTTCACCCCTCATTAGTAAACGTTCTGTGCCCTGGGGAGCTGGGGCACCCCTGGTTGACTAAGAAGGAGAAAAGTAACTGTTGCAGTGATGCGCGGATTGACTCCACAACTCGTTGAAGTTGTAAAGTAGGTATGCTTTTTATTTAGCGCTGAGGCGCATGGGGGATAACTCCTCCAAAAGCATGCGCACCTCAGCGTTGTTTCCCCTTTACATTTATCTTCTAAAGTTATACATATGCATGAGGTTGCACAGCGCGCCTATACATATTCATGTCCTATTCCAGCCTTGTATTATCATGAGCTAAGAAGTCCTTTGCGCATGTGCGGTGCCTCCTAGTGGTCGTGAGCGAGGGTCTTGTGATGAAGTAAATGAGTCTTCCTCGAGCCTGAACTTTTCACCTCTGGTCGTTACGCATGCTCCCTGGAGGCTTGGTCTTTGTCCAAAGCACAGAGCCAATTTCAGCCAGCTTAGGCGTCCAAAGGACGGGAATCAAGTCACGGTCTCTACCTCTTAACAATAGCTATGTCCTTATATCTAGTTCTAGCATACATGGAGGCGTCCAAAGGATGGGAATCAAGACACAGTCCCTACTTCTTGACAATAACTATGTCCTTATATCTTGTCCTAGCATAATCATGAGTGAGCAATGACATTGTTAAGCAAGCATCCTGATCTATCCCCTTGTACATTGCAAGTACGATAAGCATGAGCAAGCAGTAACATTATTAAATGGTTTGACCTATCCCCTTGTCTATTGCAAATACCATGTACGATAAGCACGAGCAAGCAGTAGCATTGTTAAGCAAGTGGCTCAACCTTAACCCCCCTGTACATTTGTTAACCCTTTTCATCAGTCCCCCTGTTCTATAAAGTCAGTAAATTCTTTTACTAATACATAGGTTCTTTTTCTAGTGAGCTTCTACAAAAGGTATTTTTTAAGTTAGAGCTGCTATTCGTTGCAACATTCTTCAATTCCAAACAAATAGTACAATAGAGAATATAAAATTTATTCTTACTAATATTAAAAGAACAACTATAGGGTGAAGAAACGTATTTAGAACACCAGTTGTAGTAGGTGACCACCCAAAAAGTACATCCCACCTGTGATGACTTGTATCTTGTCTTACTTTTTGTAAGACCCTGTTTATTTCTTAGTGATGGGATACAACTGGTGTTAAGTATGTAAAGTCACACCCGATAATTTTATAAATAATTTCATCTGAAACAAATATAGTCTTGGTCAATATATATGAGTATTGTCTGGATGGACTTCAAAATGACAGGCGCTTTGTTCTGTATTGAGGCATATGTCTTTAGCATCTATTGTGGTTTTGTGTTGTTTGTTTTTTTTTCTTGAGCTTTTACAGTTTTAGTTGTAAAGGGTTTTGGCCAACCTGAAAAGGTATCCATTAATATCAACAAATATCTATACCCCCCTTTTCTTGGCAGTTTCGTGAAGTCAATTTGTCATTGTTGTCCTGGCCTGTTGGCCCTCTCAACTTGGCCTATCTTTGACCTAGGTTTGTTTTTGGAATTTGTTTGGAGGCAGAGATTGTATTATTGAGTTATACAGGTTTCTAGTCATAATTTTGCTTATTAAATGTCTATGCAAGGCATTCACTCTCCAGTGTGTTTTTGATGTTCACTCCTTATTAGGGATCATAACAGGGAAGAGGGGACTATTATTTTTCCCTGTGCTGTGCTAGCCCACCCTTCCTCATTGAAGGTTCCTCCTTGGTCTGTAATTAATTTCTGATCTTCCTTATCATAATTTGGTTTATCTTTTAGGGAAATCTTCCTTTCAGGAATTAGGGTCCCTTCAGTTGTTATCTCACCTTTTGCCACTTCTTTTGCCTTTCTGTCCGCCAGCTCATTTTCCTCCTCCAATTCTGAGCTCACCTTCTAGTGTGCCTTGATGTGCATAATTGCTACCTTCTCAGGTAGTTGGACTGCTTCCAACAGTCGCATTATTTCTTGTTCATGTTTGATGGTTTTTCCTTGTGAGTTTAACAGTCCTCTTTCTTTTCAAATGGCTCCATGTGCATGTACAATCCTGAATGCATATCTTGAGTCTGTATAGATGTTTATATTTTTTTTCCTCTTGCTGTTTCTAAGGCTCTAGTTAGAGCAATTAGTTCTGCTTTTTGTGCAGAGGTGTTTATTGGCGAAGGTCCAGATTCTATTACCTCTCTGCAGGTGGTAACTGCATATCCAGCATGTCATTTTCCACTGATGACGTAGCTGCTCCCATCAGTGAACCAGGTTTCTGCGTAGTCCAAAGGGGTGTCCTTCAGGTCTGCACAGCTGGAGTATGTGGCTTCAATGGTTTCTAGGCAATCGTGGTGTACCGGTTCTCCTTTGTTTCCACTGAGGAAAGAAGCTGGGTTGACAATGTTAGTTATCACAATCTCTGCATCATCTTGTTCCACTACAACAGCTTGATATTTCAGGAACCTCTGAGGGGAAAGTCAATGTCTGCCTTTCATTTCCAGCACTGCAGACACTGTATGGGACACTAGCACAGTTATTTTCTGGCCTAAGGTGAATTTGCATGCTTCTTGGATATTTAGCATGACTGCTGCGACGGCTCTAAGGCATGCGGGCCACCGTTTGGCTGCTGCATCTAACTGCTTGGACAGATAAGCAACTGCTCATCGGTATGGACCCAAGTTATGTGCCAGTATTCTCAAAGCAATCCCTTGTTTCTCATGGGAGAATAGAAAGAATGGTTTACTCTCATCTGGAAGTCCTAGAACTGGAGCTGACATGAGAGCATTCTTCAGCTGGTCAAAGGCCCGTGTGGCCTCTTTTGTCCACTGAAGATTCTTACTGTTTTTTTTATGATTAGTGCATATAGAGGCTTAACAATTAGTTTAGAATTGTAGATTCACAATCTACATTATCCATAATTCTTTCACCGTCTGGGGTTTTGGCGTTTGATCTATTGTCTCTTTTTGGTCTTGTCCCAGTGTTCACTGTTCAGCATTAATTTTATATTCTAGGTAAATTATTTTTCTTTTACTATTTGGGCTTTTTCTTGGATACCCTATATCCCTGGAGTTCCAGAGAATTTAAGAGGCTTACCATCCAGGCAACACAGGCCTCTTCTGTCTGGATGGCTATTAAGATGTCGTCTACGTACTGCAATAACTTCCCTTCTTCCAGTGGGGCTTCTCAGGACTCTAAGTCTTTTGAAAGTTGTTCTTAAATCCCTGAGGCAGCACTGTCCATGTGAGCTGGGTTTTGCGCCCACTCTTAGGGCTTTCCCATTAAAATGCAAAGATTTATTTTTTTTTGTTGGCTTCGTGGAGAGGGAGGCAAAAGAAGGCATCTTTCATATCTAAAACAGTAAACCAAGTTAGCTCTGGTGTCAAGCATGTTAATAGGGTATATGGATTTGCTACCACAGGGTAAAGATCCTCAGTTATTTTGTTAACAGATCGCAAGTCCTGTACCACTCGGTATGGCCTGTCAGGTTTACGAACAGGTAAAATAAGGGTGTTAAAATCAGACTGGCACTCCTTTAGCAGTCTTAATTGTAGGCAATTGCTGTGTGACTTCTTTCCCTATTTTCCTTGTTCAGGGGGTATTGTTTAATTCTGACTGTTTGTTTTCCCTCCTTGAGCTTAATCTATATCAGGGGTGCATTTTTGGCCCTTCCAGGTATGTTCGTATCCCATACCCCTGGGAATATCTGATCCAGTATATTTTCCCTGACTTCTTCCTTGACACAGTTAGTAACCAAAACTAAATTTAACATTTTTATATATTGTTGGTCATTTACTTTTAAAGTGATCTTGCCTCCTTTGAAAGTAATGGTCACTTCCAAGTGTTCCAATAAATCTCTCCCTAGAAGAGCTTTTGGGAGTTTGGCATATATAAGTTATGAATGGCCCATTGTTTTTCCAATTGATATTTCAATGGTTTATAAAAATAAGCCTTTTCACTTTGGCCAGTCATCCCTTTTATCCCAGGAAAAGTGTATATGGATAACTGTAACCTGAGAGCTGAAAAACAAGCTAGCTGAATATTTTAAAGCTAAATCTTTCTCCTAAGACTTTAGTCAAAGAATTTATGATTATCTGTTTTGTTTTAGATCAGGCAACTTGGTAAAGAGGCCAGTCAGGTGAAGGTATTAATAATATGTTTCCTTAGCACAGCCAGTGAGGTTTAATGAAGTTGTAGTGAACAAACTTAGCTACATGTCATGTTATACTTAGGTTAATATCAAATACAGTAACTGCATGATGTCTGCGTGTCCAGTGAAGAAGCATCCTATTGGGAGGGGAAATAGGCTATGGCTTTGCATTACTCTCTTAAATTTAAAAATGTGTGGCATTTTGTAGACTGGCATGGATTTTAGTTGACATAGGCATGGCTTAGATTGAGGAGCATTAGGAAGAAGTCCACTGGTGCCTTTGGAGCTTTTTGCTACTTTACTATTTGGAGCTTTTTGCTACTTTACTATTTGGAGCTCTGTAGATAGCTGAAAAGCAATAACATGGTGCACAATACTGATAGACATTTGTCTGCCCTTTTTATTCATATCACTGCTACATCTGTGTGAAATACGAACTCACTCCTCTAAACAAGATAACAAGGTTTTATTGAGGGACAAAGTCAATAAAGCAAAAGCAACAGCACTGGGGGCATGACCATAGCCAGAGGCGCAAGTGATTAGCATTTGTTACAGGTTTATATACTTTCACTATTACATTAGTTACATGCATATTCATAATTCCCCCATATAGGCAGGGAATATTATAACTAACTCCTGGAACTTATTATCATAAGTCCCCTCCTCTTGGCATCTGCGCACTGCTCTCCGGTGTTTGTGGGCAGGGGTCTTGAGGATGAAGTAAGCAGTCTTCCTCTTGTGAGTAGGGGTCTTCAAGATGAAGTATGCAGTCTTCCTCACAGTGTACTTTTCACCTTTGGCACAGTTGGACCCCCCAGTAATCACAAAACTAGCTGAAACCAGCCATATCTGTAATTCTTCTGATAACTAGCAAAGATTTAAAACAGTGTGACCTTCCTGCAAAATTTATTGCAGGATGGGCAGACAAGGAGTATCCCAAGCTAGCAGATGTTTGGGAGGCTCTGTCTCTAAACTAACTGATAAGTAGGAGGATGGTGTGAAATAACTCATTCATGTTTAGTGGGGCCACTAAATCCTGTTATCTCACCACAGACTTACAACACAAACATTGTTCTTCAAAACCAAAGATACTTTGGAAGACTAGTGTGAAACAATTAACTCATGTTTAGTGCGGCCACTACATTCCACAGTCTTACAACATAAACATTGTTCTCTTTCTACAACCTAAGTTAAGCTAAAAAGTACTTTAACTCTATGTTTTCCAGGCACTAGCTTTTCTTATATCAAGCCCCCCCCCCCTTTCTTTTACCTTTACAAATGGTAGTACTTAGATGAGAAACAAAACCCCACATATAGTGTGTTGATGTGCAAAGCAGGTACTGGTTTCATCTTAGAAATGTGACTAGTTTAATGTTGCTGACCTTTACATTAATGTTTCCATTTCCATGTAAATTTGAAATTTAGTCACAAACTTGGTGTTAAATGCCTTGTGAGTACAAATCACAGTAACCAAATTTACATTCTGAACTGACTATTAAACATATAAAAACTGTTGCCTGGACATGCTGCTGTAGTTGTTAGCCATTCATTTATCAACATTGCAGATAAAAAATTGTCCTGGGTTCAGCAGTAGCAGTCATTTTTCTCCTTCTTGGTAGCTGGTGCAGTGCAGTGTTTTGACTTTCAGCTCGGGAACAGAGCTGATAACAATGATGTTTTGGTTTGGTCAAGGACTTTGTGAGCCTCATGCTCTGCCAGGGAGGAGGGGAAGCTGGGAGGAAGCAGAGACAGGATGCCTGACCCAAGCTAGCCAAAGAGGTATTCCATACCACAGCACGTCATGCCCAGGATGTAACTGGGAGTTACCTGGAAGGGCTGGGGGACTGTGGGGTTGGAGGAGGCATCGGTCAGAGCTTGGTCGGGCTGGGGGGGTGAGTTATCGGTTGGCTGGTAGTGAGATGTTGTATTCTCTTCCCTTGTTATTTCCTTTATCATTGTTATTATTGGTGGTAGCAGTAGCGGTTTGTGTTATACCTTAGTTACTAAACCGTTCTTATCTCAACCCATGGGAGTTGCATTCTTTTCGATTCTCCTCTCCGTCCCTCCGGGAGTAGGGGGAGGGAAAGAAGGAGGGGAGCGAGTGAACGAGTTACCTGACTGGGTTTAAACCACGACAGAAGATGGAAAAGATATTCCCCCTCTCCCTGTATCTTTTTTGTTTTTAATTTGTCTGTAACACATCTTTTTTAATTTGGGTTAAGTCTCACATATGTATGTCTTGAGATTCTCTATCCTTTAAACACTGAAACATTCATTAGTAATGATGATAAGCAATAAAAAGAAGGAAAAGTATTAGTAGCATATTGAAAGAACCACAGTTTGGAATGCTTCATTGGCTTTCCTAATAGTTCCATATATGCAACAAAGAGAACAGAGAAATGATGTAACCTGCTGGATCTTCATTTGCTAGTGCTAGTGGCTTTGTAGAGCAATCAACACAGATGGTGTGGGGCAACTGTTGAACAAGGAAGTAAAAAGCAATTCAGAAGGCACTCCGGGGGGGGGAAATAGGCACTTTTCTGGAGAATAGAAACCCTTTTGCATGTTTAAGTGATCTTCCCATCAGTTGTGCAGAAACAGCTTGATTAACCATGGAGATCTTATTTCAGTATATAGTCCAAAGAAAGCCACTTCTTTTGCTGGGGTTGCCCTTCAGCAAAGGACACCCCTTTCTGCATGCATGGGGGGGTGTGTATGACACATTCATACTGTAAGGGGTTTTCTACAGGTTGTCTCTTGTCAAGGGTGTGAGCTTGCCTTTTTATTTTTAATAGGTACAGTTTTTGATTATTAAACTGCCATTAAAAAAAAAATCACTGGAAGAGTTATTTATGCAGACTATTCTAGAGGAAAAAAGTTCAGAGTACTAGAATGGAATTCAGAAGTCACAAAGTTCATAAATTTTTTTGTTGCATTCCTAAATACAATTTTATAACTCAGATGATGAATGGTTATTCCTTTAACATTTCTCACTGCAGCAGCTTCAAAGCAACTGCAGTTTTCAAATTCTGATGTGATTATAATGTGAAAAAATGAGAAGCTAATTTGGACAAAACCCCAAAGTATCAATTATCATTAGTTATGTGATTAATTTATTTTTATTATGGTTGTAATATTGATAATGTTTTGGTGACTTGACTTGCACAAAGGGATTTCTTGTTTTAGTAATTAACATGGACAAAGATGATGTGGTATTGCATGAAGATCAGGTTTCCAGGTGCTAATTTTAGCTGCTTTCAATGGAGTTGATGTCAAGGTCATCTTGATTTTTCCTAAGGACCTGGTAGACTTCTTATACTCTCAAGGCATATGGTGCTTAGTATGTTCATCTTCCTGCAGGGGTGTGCTACTACCAGTAGAAGTAACGAATCATTCAAGGCATTGCAAATGTGAACCTTAGCTTTCTATTGTTGTACTACTTAGGGTCAGAATATAGTTCTTAGTGATAGCTAGTGTTTGGATGAGAAGATTCACAAGTGAAAAATCATTATTTAAAAAAAATGCTTTATATAATTAAATCACAAATGTGTGACTCATTAAAATTATAGGGAAAGGCATTGCCAGTCCTTAGAGTATATTAAGAATGGATGCAACTTGGGATAGATAGTCTTAAAGATTCCGTGCATACACAGAATTGAAAGTAAAATTTCTCTAAGAAAGGTGTTCTTAAAGTAGAAGCAATATTTTACTTATGGAACAGGTAAGGCAAGATTTGGGAAGATTTTCAAGGATGTAGAAGCTTTTTCTATGTGAAACTTTACTTCTTGGGACTTCCTTTGTAGGGAAATGCAGAGGACATGAAGAAACTACTAGTTGTTGTGGAGCAAATTAAAATGGGTTTGGGCCTTCAAGGGGAAAAATCCCAGCTGCTGTAAATGCTGAGGACAGTGATTTGTCCTTGCTGTGGGAAATACTGTGAAGGTCTTCAAATGCATGTCCTACACAACCCACAACAAAATGTTGAAGAAATGCCTTTCTATGAAAAGCCTACTCAGGAGAGTACTGGAGCTATTGGGAAGACTGCTATCATGATTTTGTCTCTTGGCATTATCTGGTAACTTTATTGCTTTTTAATTAAGATGTCATGCAGACGTGTAGTGCACCTTTGCCCCCTGTAAGACAGCATGTCAAATTTTTGAAAACTGCTGAGAAGATGCTTCCCTGGCTGCAGTGAATCAGGGCATATGTGAGGAAACCTACAGCTGTTGACTTATCTGTTCCACCCTTAGTAATTTTTAGAGCTAGCTCTTCCATGTGAACAGCAGTATGGTCTATACCTGCTGCTGTTAATGGCTTTTGCAGGCAGCAACAGCAGTGTGAATTGGATGTGATTCCTGACAATTTCCCTGCTACTAGCAGAATTACAGAGAGCAGTGGGGAACTGATGGGAGGCTTGTTCAGTGCACTCGGCTGCTGCTTGGCAAAGCTATTAGCAGCAGCAGATACCCTGGAGAGCTCTCTGTGCAGATTCAAGACAACATTGCATTGGTTTATGTTCAGCTATATTTGGATGGTTATCCCTGCAACCATGAAAAGTGTGTCATGGTTTAAGCCCAGCCGGCCACCCAGAACCACACAGCTGCTCGCTCACTCCCCCCCTTCCTCCCTCCAATCCCAGAGGGATGGGGAGGAGAATCAAAAGAATGCAACTCCCACGGGTTGAGATAAGAACAGTCCAGTAACTAAGGTATAACACAAAACCACTCCTACCACCACCAATAATAATAATGATAAGGGAAATAACAAGGGATGAGAATGCGACTGCTCAACACCTGCCAAACCGATACCCAGCCCGACCCGAGCAGCGAACTAGCCCTTCCGGGTAACTGCCTCCAGTTTATATACTGGGCATGATGTGCTGTGGTATGGAATACCCCTTTGGCTAGTTTGAGTCAGGTGTCCTGTCTCTGCTTCCTCCTGGCTTCCCCTCCTCCCTGGCAGAGCATGAGACTCAGAAAGTCCTTGTTCAGACTAAACATTACTTAGCAACAACTAAAAAACTATGTTATCAGCGTTGTTTCCAGGCTGAAAGTCAAGAACACAGCACTGCACCAGCTACTAAGAAGGAGAAGTGAAAATATATTTTTCCAAATCTTTAGTTTTTAAATACGTGGCTGCCTCACTCTTTTCTTCGTACCTTCTCCTATGTATTTGGCAGTTAAGTATTACTTTCCTACTGCTGGTAGTGGAATAAGTTTGTAAGCAGTTGATGAAAGGATATGCTCCTTCAAAATGTTTGATCTTTGTTCCCTCTCAGTAAGGGGGAGGGGTATTTTTGGCTTGGCAAAAAATTTTGTCATTTTTGTTATAGATGCTATTTAGCCTCTCATGTTGGTTTTGGTGTGCATAACTAACTTTTTTTTATAGCCACACATTTTTTGGAAGCATAAAATGATTATCAGAATGAAAGATCTTTGCTGAATTATGTGATTTTTGTTGCTTTGGTTGCTAAATACATGCAGATATTGTCTTCTGTAGTGTTTCTTCTGATCTCAGACATTTGTGTTGTTTTCCAGTTTTGTTTTTTGTTGCAATGGTGACTTCCTTGAAGGTTTCATTACAGCTTTATTTAGCTTAGAATGGCTGGCTGGTGGCTTCCTGCACCATTTCCATATTCTTAGAAATGTGAGAGCAAAATTAAGAAAAAAAAATTCTTGTTTTTCTAACATAGCTTATTGTTTGTACAGTGGAGGAGACAACTTAAAAATTGAACCATTAGTGCCGAGTAAGAAGCAGAGGGTCAGCCTCAGAAATATACTTGCAGTTCCACATTAAGGAAGTAATAATTGTCGAGGAATAACTTGAGAGGCAGCTTTGAGCTCTGTAGTGTAAGAAACTTTGCTTTAAAGAAATAAAATACCTAGGTAGATTATTCCAAAAGACTTATGAAAAAGCCATGATTACTGTATTGCCCACTTAATTATTAGGTGGAGGCTTTTTTTTTGTTTCTGGATCAGGAATGTTCAAGGACATACTAATTTCTTTTAAAAATCCCCAAGCCATGCTGGCATTTGTAGTGTTTGCCTTAGAGCTGACATTATACCAAGAGTACATTAGGAATATTTTTTTGGTTAGCTGATCTCAAAATGCAAATTAGTATGTGATTTAGCACTTTTACTAAATTATGAAATAATAACCTTAAAAGATAAATCACTGCAATGATTTATAGATGCTATGATGTAGCAGTATCTTGGCTAGAGTTCTCTAAAGTAAAATTAAAATTTAATAATTGTCCTTATGATTAAGATGCATGTTTACAGAAAGATCTTTGAGTTTAAATGGTATTGATAAGAAAATCCATTTAATGTATTGGTACCACTAGTGTTTTCAATGGACAATGAACTTCATTTTGAAATTAATCTTAAATAGAAGTTCTGATTAAGCCTAATCTTAATCTTAAAATCCTTGCTGTAATTTAAAATTTCTATGGAAAAACATATATTTATCACAAAAGTATAAGTATGTATTAAGCAAAACAAATCAAATCCTGATCTTCATATCTTCATTCTTCTTTAATGGGTTTCAGAGACTAAAGGGTGTTGCTAGGATGGAGTGATGTTGTCAAAACCTTCTTGTTTATTAATAAACTTTCAAGAAACCTGGTCATATCTTTTTTGTTTTATTTAATATGTTGACAATACATATTTAAAGACTTGTCTGATCTTTGAAAATAACAGTTGAAACCAGCCTTGGGATGGAGAGGAGTTTATTATTGAGACATGTCCGAGGTCTTCACCACAAAGCTTCCATGGGCCTTAGGCAGAGGGGTAAAGCCAAGCTAGATTATAGTAATGAGATTCTTCTTAGTAGCTGGTGCAGTGCTGTGTTTTGGCTTTAGTCTGAGAACAATGTTGATAACACACCGAATTTTTAGTTGTTGCTAAGTAATGCTTACTCCCATCAAGGACTTTTCAGTCTCATGCTCTGCCAGTGAGAAGGGGCACAGGAAGCTGGGAGGAAGCAGAGACAGGACACTTGACCCAAACTAGCTAAAGGGGTATTCCATACAACAGCACATCATGCCCAGTATAGAAACTGGGGGGAGTCACCCAGAAGGGCAGATAGGTGTTTGGGTCGGACTGGGTATTGGTCGGCAGGTGGTGAGCATCACTTGAGTTATTGTGCATCACTTGTGGGGTTTTTTTGCTTTTTTTTTTCCCCTTCCCTTTTCTGTTTTATATTCTCTCCCCTTGTTATTTCCCTTATTATTAGTAGTTGTAGTAGTGGTTTTGTATTATTCCTTAGTTACTGGAGTATTCTTATCTCAATCTGTGGGAGTGCTCCCCATCCCACCGGGGGGGTGGGGGAGTGAGTGAGTGGCTGAGTGGTTCTGAGTTACCGGCTGGGCTTAAACCCACGACAGGGTTAAACTGCAGAGCCTAATGGAATAATAACGGGTAGCACCATCTGCTGGCCTTCTTCTGCAGGAGTCAGTATTTTTAACGACATCTCTAATATTCGTGCTGATGCATTTTGATGCATTCATTTCTTCCCTTGCTTTGTTGGAACCTGGCTCCGTGGTTACCGTGGGTGCCGAGCCCAGCTGTGGCAGCAGGTAGCCCTCCCCTCCTGAGGCAGGCGGCTCTGGCACCCGTGGACCTGTGTTCACCCAGGGAGGAATATGTTGGTAAATCACAATATGTATTTGTGGAGGGTTGTGCATTTCATGGCTGCAGCTCGCTAAATAGGCCGTTTAGCAATCTTCTCTCAATACTTTTCTCTTGAGCACTGCCTGGGGTGCTGAAAAGCAGAGGGCAAGCCCTTGATGCCAAACATGTCTTCAATGAAGAGGCCAAGAGGAAGGGTAAGTGGAAGCCAATATGTGTGGGAGGAGGAGGGGTTCTTTGGGCTAAAAGGCTAATGGGATTGAATAACCTTCCTTATTACTGGCTGCTGCTGTGGGAGCTATGCCGCATCGCCATTTTGAGCTGGCTGCTGTGCTGCGGGTCCAGTGGTGGCAGCACCCGCAGACCGTGCGCTGCTGTCAACCCGGGGGGATTCGCTGCCGCCACCAGGCCCCATTGCGGGGGAAACGCACCCGCCGAGGGTCTCTGAACTTGGCCACAAAATGGCTTTGGAAATCTCCGGTAGTTTTTCTTCATGCTGTAGGCAGAGGCGTGTGTACGGGTGAGAACATAACGTGTTACTTGCTGGATTTTGTCTGCGTAAGAAATTGTTCCCATTCCTCTAAGAGGGAGGGTAGGGAAGCAAAAATATCTCTCCTAGCAGGGTTAGAGAGAGGCTGATAATCCGAATGTTGCATTTGTGGTGTTTAACAATGCTACATTGATGAAATGCATGATGATTAAAAACCAGCTAGTAAAGACAAGTTATATCTTCTAACTAAGTCACTGACCATATGTTGATCTAAATGAAAGAAATATTGCTTTCTGATCTTCTTATGAGTATGGAGGCATGTAATTTTAGTTTTGATTTTGTCTTGTTTGCTTTTTAATTTTGATTCTGTTCAAGCATCTGTTCAATGCTAAGTCTTGTAGCTGTTCCATCTGCTTTAAGGTAACTGTGGTCCTGATATCTTGCCACCAAAGGCAAAATACTGATGCTGTTACCTTTGGGAGTTCTTTGCTTTGTCAGATTTTCGAGAAGAACATTTACTGGAGCTGTGTGTCAAATATATGGAAATGCTGGGAAGGTTAAGGATGGGTTTCTCTAACTACAGAAATAAAGCTGAGAGAATTTTAGAATGATATTTTGTATTGATTTTCAGTATGTGGCTTGGTTGTTGAATACCCACAGTTGATTTAGTTATTCTGAAACCTATGCCATTCAACAGAATTCCTTCTTTTTTGTGTCTGTGAGCCCCTGCCAGTTTAATGTGGTTGGGTTTGGGGTTGGTTTGTTTGTTTGTATTTTTTTTTAATGCATATCTAGACTGAAAACATTTGCCCTTTTTATTTCAGGAAATGTTTATATTCTTATAAGGTGATTTTATTTCCTTTTGTCTCCTGCTACAGCCTCCTTTGTCCAAGAAGACTGATGGTTTGGGAGCATATACTAAGTTGCAGAATACCCAGGTGAAGGCAATGTCAGAAAAGCAGCAGAAGAAAAAAATAGATTTGGAAAGTAAACAAGAGAAGGCAAATCGCATAATATCTGAAGCGATTGCAAAAGCAAAAGAGAGAGGAGAGAGAAATATTCCACGAGTAATGAGTCCTGAAAACTTCCCCAGTGTTTCAGCTGAAGGAAAAGAGGAAAAGAAGGGTAGAAAAGTAAAATCCAAACCAAAGGACAAGGAGAGCAAAGAAACAAAATCTGGTTCCTTATCCAGAATTAAAGAGAAAGCAAAAATTGGGTAAGTAGTTTAAAATGTCATCTTGCTTCCTTTCAGATTGTAAATCCTTGATTAAAATGAAAACTATTTACTGATAAAATGTTCTTTCTCCTCCACTGTCTACACAAAATTCTTCCTGATTAAGTCCATGTGTGGACTCTCTCATTCAGGAACATTAAGAATGCTCTGTTTTCTCTTTAGATAAAATTATTTTAGGATGGTCCTTCTGAAAGGAATTATTTTAAATTAATATCCTAAAATATTCTGTACTTTCTTTGAAGCATAGACAAGACCAAAGTATCTTTCATCTAGTGTTGTTATTGGTTCTGACTCCAAATTAACTTATCTATACAATATGTGCTGTCTTTATCAATTTTGCCGTGTATCTTCAGTACGGTGTGCATGATAAACTGCATACGGAGGAACTGGAAGCTAAATGAGCTTGTTAGCAAGTGAATATTCTTACAGGTATCGCATGTATCAAAAGTAAAGTGCATATTGGAAAATAAGCACTTTGTCTTTGCTCATATCAATTTAATCTGCCCTCTTAAAAATTTTGCAGACTCATCTGGGTCAAGCTGGGTGGATACTGTGGGGTAAGAAGCTTTGGAAAGGCATTTGGCACTAGAATGCTCCAAGGGATTGAGTAGGTGGCACGTATTCAGTTTCTAGAGCTAACCTAATTTTCTTGTGTCCTTTTAAAGGAGTGTCTAATTTCCATTGTTAAGTATCTCAGAACTTGAAATGGAAATCTTAGCTACAGTCTGATTTTTTTACTTTTTACAATCCTTTTGTGGTAACAGGAATATTAACTGGCATAGCTCTCCAAATTTAAATCTCATATACATATGCATATTCTCAACAGAAATGAATGATCTTTTAATCAGCCCATTTCTGTGTGAGGTGGTTTTTAATTATTTTTTTCTCCCCCCCCCCCCCCGCTTTTCTTACATGTTTGAAGTAAACAACTTCCTTGAAGTTATCCTATAGAATTAAGGTTACTGCTTGTCACAATGCTGATTTATTGGCTCTCAAAGTTGTTGCTCTTGATCTCACAGTTTCAGCATGTCGTACCTTCCTTACAGCTGGTATTTGCTGTTTTAGTGTTTATTGGCTGGGGTTCTGGGCCTAAGGTTCTTGTTTTGCTGTACTTTATGGTGTCAGAGTGTTTGGACAGCATCGCAGCGTGGAGCGGTGAAACACTGCCAGCAGAATGCCTGGAACAAAACGGAGGAGATTGTACATGAAATGCAGGTGGCTTCTGTGATATCTGCAAGATGGTGGTAGCTTATGCAGACAAAGAACTAGAGAGGATCTGCCAACGGGGCTGGCCCAGCCCAGTCAGAACTTTTCCATACTATAAAAGGGGATAAGGTTCCTGTGGTGCACATAAAGAATTTCCTGGGGAAGACAGTCTGGGTGTCGTGGTTTAAACCCAGTCAGGTAATTTGTTCGCTCACTTTCCCCCCCCTTTCTTGCCCTCCCCCTGCTCTCGGAGGGATGGAGAGGAGAATCGAAAAGAATGCAACTCCCACGGGTTGAGATAAGAACAGTTTAGTAACTTAGATCACTACTGCTACCACCAATGATAATAATGATAAAGGAAATAACAAGGGAAGAGAATACAACACCTCAGCACCAGCCGACCGATCACTCACCCCCCAAGCCCCACCAAGCTCCAACCGATACCTCCTCCAACCCTGCAGTCTCCCAGCCCTTCCGGCTAACTCCCAGTTACATCCTGGGCATGACGTGCTGTGGTATGGAATACCTCTTTGGTCAGTTTGGGTCAGGTGTCCTGTCTCTTCTTCCTCCTGGCTTCCCCTCCCCCCTGGCAGAGCATGAGGCTCACAAAGTCCTTGGCCAAACCAAAACATCGCTATCAGCTCTGTTCCCAAGCTGAAAGTCAAAACACTGCACTACACCAGCTACCAAGAAGGAGAAAAATGACTGCTACTGCTGAACCCAGGACACTGGGTTATTCCTGCTTCAGGTAAAGGCAAACCCACTTGTGGGCTTTCTTTTGCTCAGGGACCTGGACATACTCCAGGAACAAACTTGCCAACAAAGTTTTCAAGCTGACAAGCAGGTGTTCTTTATTGCAGCACCAGGAGACATGGGGGGATAGCTCCTCCTGACATGTGTCTCTGTCTTGCTACACAAGCTGTCCTCATATAGTCCCTGGGCATACATACATATTCATGAGGCTACATATGGATTACATCATTTTCCAGAAAGTTCCCCGCATGCATACAGAATTGTGGTGGTGGTCTCTGAGGGTCGTTTACTTCTTCCAACAGTCTTCATCACTTCTGACAGGCTTTGAAGCATGCGCAGTAGATGCTTATACCAGTTTAATTGGTTCGTTAGCACCAGAGACATAATAATCCTCCTGTCCTCCTACTTATCAGTTTAACTGTAGCCCATCCTGGACACCTGCCATTCCCAGATACTCCTTATCCTTGCATCCTGTTCTTCTAGACTGTTTTTCTTAAAACTATGTCAACTATAATGATTTATCTTGTACAAGAATTCTCAGTATGTTCTCTAGCTGTACTCTATTTTTTTTCTCTATGTATCATGCACCTCAGTAATTTTCCATTGCTACTGCTACGAAGCCATCAAACTTAACATTGCTTAAAACTAATTCTAAAGGTTTCTATATTCCATTTTGTAATTTTGTGCTCCCCCTTGTTTCAATGTGCACTTCCAAAGTTGATTTCACTTTCATGTTTCTGAGTTTGTTTACATTCTGTAACTGAGTGGGTCTGTCTAATCAGAAAACTTACCCACAGTTGCTTAGCTAGGGTCAGTTTCTTGAAGCTGCATGTGAATTGCCCTCAATGTGCTTCCTATGCCTTCTTTTGGATAATGGACAAAACCTGCCAAAACACCATCCTTACAATATAAGACATGGTTCCCATAATATTTTTACTTGTTTTAATCAGAAAAAAATACATAAACTGTGACCTTTGATTTATACTTAAGCATTTTTTTTCTCTCTCATAAAATGCTTAGCTGTGCACATGGGTTAGGATCAGTTTCCAAGCTTTCATGACACAGCATCAAGAGATATTTCTCAAACTATGATTTAAACTATTATATTTGTGCTTGATCCAAAGTACAATGAAGCTGGTATGGAGACTCCCATTTAATTATGGCTAACATGTCATAATCTTGCGTTTAGCTGTGAAGGTTTGCCTCCCCTTTATTTATTGGTTTAATCAGCTAATGGCCCAGTAGCACTTTTCATAGAATCATAGAATCAACTAGGTTGGAAAAGACCTTTAAAATCATCAAGTCCAACCACTACCCTAGCCCTGCTAAAACCACCACTAAACTATCTCACTGAGGACTTCATCTCCACAGTTTTTGAATGCTTCCAGAGATGGTGATTCTACCACTTTCTTGGGAAGCCTGTTCCAATACCTGATCACCCTCTCTGTGAAGGAATTTTTCCTAATATCCAAGCTTTTTTTTTGTTAATTATGCTGCCAGGTATTGCTTTAACTATATGGGACACATACCTAAAGATTTGGCAGTCAGATCTTGTTAAAAGAGCTGTGGAGGGAGTATTCTAGAGCCACATATTACAGATTTTACAGAATTTCTGTGTTTTGATGGGCAAAAGTAAATCAAATACTTTGAGGTATCCACATACTTCATTTTTGTATCCAAACAGCTTCATGGTGTTATGTTGTTAGGACTACTTTATTTTATTTCACAAATACATAAAATATTACCTGCCTAGCAAAAAAAATACGCTAGTGGTTTTGAAGAGCAATAATCGCAAGAAGGCCTTGATGTTTTAAAAAAGAATAATCTTACCAGGCTGTTTTCTATGCAAATGTAACTATTGATCTTCTACAAGACGAATATTTACTAGAAAATGGCTATACTTGTATTCTTAAAGGTGGTTTAAAAAAATTGTGTGATTAATAAAATCTATATTATTTAGAGAAGGACAAAATAAAATCCAGTAACTAATAAGGAGGTTGAAGGCTAAACAAATCTTCTAAAGGTTTTTTCCCTATTTAAATGCCTAAGAAAATATTTCTGAACGAATCTTAGCATATCCTGGAAATTATGATGTCAAAATAGGACTGGGGCTTTAAATGTGTGGATTGCTAGATTGGTTTTCTATTTATATTAAAACAAGTCCTGACTCAATCTTGGGGAAAAAAATGCTACCATGCTAAAATAATACATTTAAGGGCTTTTATTGGGCAAGAAGTGGAAGAGAGGACCTCAATTCTATAAAAAGTCTTCATTTATCTTGGAAATAAATTTCCCCTGTTTAAGTTTTAACCCATTACCCCTTGTCCTATCACTACAGTCCCTAATGAAGAGTTCCCCCCCCATCATCCTTATAGGCCCCCTTCAGACACCGGAAGGCTGCTATGAGGTCTCCACGCAGCCTTCTCTTCTCCAGGCTGAACAGCCCCAACTTTCTCAGCCTGTCTTCATACAGGAGGTGCTCCAGTCCCCTGATCATCCTCATGGCCCTCCTCTGGACTTGTTCCAACAGTTCCTTGTCCTTTTAATGTTGAGGACACCAGAACTGCCCACAATACTCCAAGTCAGGTCTCACAAGAGCAGAGTAGAGGGGCAGGATCATCTCCTTCGACCTGCTGGTCACGCTCCTTTTGATGCAGCCCTGGATATGGTTAGCTTTCTGTGTTGTGAGCACACGCTGCTGGCTCATGTTCAGTTTCTCACTGACCAACACCCCCAAGTCCTTCTCTGCAGGGCTGCTCTGAATCTCTTCTCTGCCCAACCTGTAGCTGTGCCTGGGATTGCTCTGACCCAGGTGTAGGACCTTGCACTTGGCATGGTTAAACTTCATGAGGTTGGCATCAGCCCACCTCACGAGTGTGTTAAGGTTCCTCTGGATGGCATCCCTTCCTTCCATTGTACCAACTGAACCACACAGCTTGGTGTCTGAGGGTGCACTCACTCCCACTGTCCATGTCACCGGTGAAGATTTTGAACAAGATTGGTCCCAACACCAATCCCTGAGGGACACCACTCATTACTAGTCTCCAACTAGATGTTGAGCTATTGACCACAACTCTTTGCGTGCGGCCGTCCAGCCAGTTCTTTATCCACTGTGTGGTCCATCCATCAAGTTGATGTCTCTCCAGTTTAGAGATAAGGATGTCATGCGGGACAATGTCAAACGCTTTACACAAGTCCAGGTAGATGACATCAACTGCTGTGCCCCTGTCCATCAGTTCTGTAGCCCCATCATAGAAGGCCACCAAATTGGTCAGGCAGGATTTCCCCTTAGTGAAGCCGTGCTGGGTGTCACCAAGCACCTTGTTGTTTTTCATGCACCTTAGCCTGCCTTCCAGGAGAATCTGTTCCAAGTTTTTTCCAGGCACATTGGTGAGACTGACTAAACTAAACTAAAAAGTCTACTTCTTTATGCTTGATGTGAAGGAGAGAAGAATTATGAATTTGTGAACGTTCTGTTTATCAAAAAAGTAGATTGGCATTTAGGTTTTATAGCTCTCAATGTTTTCCCACCTACTCAAACATAAGGTTAAATACCGTGGTCCTGATGAAAAGCAGTAGCTCTGCACTGGTGATGTTAAGGACAATATTATTTGCCTACATTTAGGTTTTGGTTGGGTTTTGTTGTTTGTTTTTTTTAATCACCATGTAGTTTAAATAAATAAATCCCACACATCCTAAGAATTTGATATTCAGGAGTTCAGGGTAGTCCTTAAGTTCCAAATTTTTTCCTGTTATCAGAAATGGCTGTATTGTTTCATGTGCCAGAATAACAATGGTGGATTTTTTAATTTTTATTTTTTAATTTTTTTAACAGCCCTTAAATTATGTAGTAATAAATACAGCAAGTCGTGTGTGATCCTGTTTACTACTCGAATGTGTAAATGTTCTTGTTGCCTTGGAGTAGGTCTCATATTTACTGTTTACAAGAGCATTTTCAGGACCCAAGACCCTGACAGAAAGGTCAGGGGGAAGGAAGTGATTAGCCTGTTCTACTGATCCTGTATCATTTAAGTTTAAATGCCTAGAACTTGAAGTGAATTTCGTGTAAGGCAAGACAATGTGTATTGTCTTTTGTGTTTCATGTAAGTTGAGCAAATGATGGCTATGCTGAAAGGGAAGAGATGCTCATTGAATCTTTTTGATCTGTTATATCGTAAATTTCTTCTGTCATGATTGGAAATGGCACACAAATTCCAAATTTTATCATCCTTCTGGGAAAGAAGTTGTTCCCTGTGAGGGTGGTGAGGCCCTGGCACAGGGTGCCCAGAGAAGCTGTGTCTACCCCATCCCTGGCAGTGTTCAAGGCCAGGATGGATGGGGCTTGGATTAACCTGGTCTAGTGGAAGGTGTCCCTGCTCATGGCAAGGGGTTGGAATTGGATGAGCTTTAAGGTCCTTTCTTGGTGATGTTTCCTCTGCTCCCAGATTCTAGTTTTGATGCATAAGTTAGGTCTTAAGTGACATAATTTTAAGCTACTACTGCAAAATATATGTATGCAAAATAATGCGGTCTAATCAAATAAATAATTGTTTGTTCTCTTGCATTATTATTCCGGTGTTATATGAGCTTGAAATGGCTCTTGGTTCCATTAAGACTCAAAGAGTGTTTTAAAAATCTGTGCACAATCCCAACAGTTACCAATTCTAAGTATAACTGGAGGAGACAGTGGCTAATATTAGCGTTAGTATTATTTATTAAACATACGCTAAAAGGGTAAGAGCAACTGTTTTTATACCACTAGTTTAACTCATTCCAAGAGGATACACTGTCTTGTCAAGGAAATATCTGCTTTGTATAGTGCTAGTAGATAAGATTTTTAGCTAAGTTTTTAGTGATAAAGAAATACTAATACTGTTGATAACAGGAGTTTTATTGCTGGTAATATAACAAAGTGCTTTGACTACAAAATAAAATATCTGGGAGATGGCTTTGGTCACAAATAGTTACTTGGTGATCCCCTGTTTTGGAAAAATTAAAGTAAAATGTTGTATTAAAGGCATGTATTGAAGGCCAGCAATACTTATTATTTCTTACACACCTGATACATATTTGCTGGTTTTCTCTTCCCCCCCTCCCCCATGTTGACTAACTGGAAGGCTTTGGAAAAAAATCTGGTTTTCATAATTTTCAAGGTGTTTAAAGTGCTGACAGTTCTTCTGTTGCATTCTCTATCTGCTGTTACTGATTCTTAATTTATAAGAGAGAAGTTGTGTTCCTCACATAGAGATTCCTAGTGTCATTGCTCATACTTTTAAGTCTTTCAGTTTTGTGATCTAAACCATGTTAGGAGCCTTGTGCTAAGGATCAAAAGCACTAATGGCTCATAAGATGACCCATTGATAGGAGTCTCTCAGCGTCTTTAGTTTGTGGTTACAGAAGAAGGAAATACATGTTGAAGAAATCTACACTAATTAATTGTTAAAGTACTTCTAGGTAATATGGGGTATAATACATTTTAGATTTAAAAAGGCAAGAGAGTGAAATTGGAATGGAGTCTGATTATTTATTCTGTGTCTGCAGTATGGTGTTTCCTTTTCATAGAAGCAGAATAGATAATTTCTGTTCAGAACAGTTTGTTTTGGAGAGTAAGAAGGGATTTTAGCCAAGGATCTTTATGCTTTCATGTAGAAATTATAAATTGGCAAGAGAACTTGCTGTCTTGGTGAAAAATTTTCACAGGATTGGTACAGTTTACAAGCTTTTTCTGAAAAACATTTTCACGTAGCAGATTTTTAGAGGTTTTTTTTTCCAAAATATGGGCAGATTGTGTTTTTAATAATTGAAATGCATGACTTTAGCACCATACTGCTATTCAGCAACTTTTGATAGCAAGGAGCATTGTGGTTCTGAGCACTGGATCAGAAAGAACTGAAACTGTGTTTATTCCTCTCAATGGCACCATATCTGTATAGAGGAGGAAGTATTCTTATCTGCATCATCTAGACAAGATGTTTAAGAAATTTCAGGGAGATGCTTGTGAAGAGAAGTATGGGGGATAGGGAATACAAGATGAAGATAAGGCACAAAAGCCAACAGAAGTGGAATATTATGTGTAAGACTTCTGGGGCAGATCGAGAGGTGAACAGAAGGGGGAATTACAACTATGGGGGGGGGGGGGGGGGAATGTGCAAAGCAAAATGTCTAATCACAAAATAAGACCATGTTCTAAAACAGAGAGTCCTTAAAATGCTCTGCTATTCAATGAATGCCACCGCAACTCATAGTAAAATAGTTATGGCCTTCCATAATACTGTGCTTCTTGAATCCAAAAGGAACCTGAGCCTAAAATATTAGGCAGTAGCACATGAAATGAGGATGAACTATGGTTGCACAGATACAAATGCTTAACATAGCACCATGCATTTATGAAGCATTTTAATCTACCATTACACAAAAGCGGATCAAAATTTGGAATAGGTTGCATTAGGGAGGTGTAAGCCTTGGTGATAAGCAGAGCTTGTCTGAACTGAGCACCATAAAAGAACTCTGAAGTTGGCATTGAGTAGGAACCAGATGTCCTCCAGCGATCCCTTCCAGCTTGGCTTATATCTCAACACCTATTTAATGAAAGAATACTTTTTCTTTGTTGTTAGTGGTCTTGTTCATTTAAAAATCAAAATGTGTATCCCGTTCACAGTCATCTCTACATGCCGTATATTTATCAGGCCTTTAACGCCTTTGCTCCAAATCAAAGAGAAGACTTGGATTCTCATTTATTGGTCAAAAAATAATAATTTAAAAATTAAATCATGCGAGTTCACTGGACTGAATATGCTTCTATGTCCAGTTATTTAAATTTAAAGATTAACAAGGAACAAGTACAGATCAGCCCAGCTTGTTGCCCTTAACATACGGACAAAGTTTAGAGTGCCTACTCAGTTGAGACCAGAGTTTTATCTGGCCTAGTGTCTTCTCTCCAGCATGGTCAGAAGCAATGGGAAGAATTTAAGAACAGGGAAATCATACATGATACCTCTTAATATTTTCCCAAAGATACAAACCAGGAACTTTGTGGGATAGGTACCATCTCATGAACAGTCTTACAAGAAATTCTCACTTGTAAGTTTATCAGGTTTACCTTTAAATCCATGTTAAATTTTAGCATCCACAGTTCCATTTAACAGCAAGCTCAGAAGTTCAATCATAGTTTGCATTGTCTGCATCGCTTGGGAATATGTTAGCTGACAAATGCTAATGTAACACTTTAATTCCTTGAAACAAAGTGAGATAAAAATTGGAAAAGTGATTTATCCAAGTTTGTCACCAGAAAGAGTCATATTGGGAAAATACCTGAGAATCCAATAGTCTAAAAAATAAAACCCCAAAACAAAACAACTAATCAGAGATTGAAAAGTGAGGGGGGAGAAAAAACCCAAACTACTCTTGAAGACAATAGGAAAACTAGTGTGTTAATTGTTGAAATTATTTCCTGCAGTTATGAAACATGTTTTCTAAGGAATAATTAAGCTGAGAACACTTAATGAAAAGCAAAGACTTGAGGATCAGAATTTACTTCTGAACAAGCAGCTCTGTGATTAAGCAGATCTGTGATTATGCTTACTGCAGCTTCATTTCAGTGTGCAGTTGCTAGTGTCATTCAGTTTGTACTAGAAGTAAAAAATATGGCAGTGGAAACTTTTTTGTTTTGGTTGTGGGTTTTTTTGTGTGTGTGTGGTTTTGGTGGTTTGTTTTTGTTTTTGTTTTTTTTTAAACCTTTCCCCTGAACATACCTAGTGGTTAAATATTAAAAACCAATGAAAGTGTTAATTGCTTCTGAAAATATGCATGTAATCTTCTGTAAGCCATGTTACTTAAAGTATCCATAGTTTTTTTGTAATTTAAGATTTTCCTTTTCTGTTTGAGCTGTTAGTTTGGGCCTAGTAAATATGTGATAGTTCTTTTATTTGGACACTTGCAAAGAGAAGCAAATGAAATAAAAGTGTTTTAACCACTACCTTCTCATCAGTGACTTTTTAGGTGACCAATATATTTGATGCTAATTTGGTGTAAAATAACTTGTATTGTCTGTATAAAGACTAAAGACTTGTCTTTAATTTGTTCCATAAAATGGCAGAAGAGGCTTGATTGCTGCACAGATATGATGATTAGATACGGTATAAAATATATATTTATGGACAACACTAGCTGTGATTTTATTGGGCAGTTTGTAATCATTCTGCAATTAGGCCACTGAAAACATATTTCAAGAGGAGCATTTGGCACATCTCAAATATGAAAAAAAAATATACCCTTTAGTTAAAAACAAATCATTGGTATCATGATTTACAGCATAGCCTTTAAATCTTAACAAAGTGATAATTGGTGCTTTTTCATTAGAATTTAACTATTCAGCACAATGTTGCTGCTTAATGTTTTCTGAGAGGTTCTAAGGTTTCTTAGGGATAAAACTATGGCGTTTTGTATACAGCCTCTTTTATTTTTTAATATCTTAAAGGATTTGTGCGGTTCCCTCATTTTTACTATTGAATGAATGACTTAAATATGCAAGTTTTGCATGTCAGACAGCTTTGAATAATGTTTGCTTGTTGTCCATAGCTAATTGTTTTGAATAAAAATAAGGTATATTTTGCAATGGCAAATTATTTATGATAAATCATTTACTGTCCTCATCTGCAGATGATGTTCATGTTAACTTTGTAAAGCTTACCATTGTCAGTTAAATACTGGATTTGGCATCTCTTTTATGCATTTATAGATTCTGAATGTGTATGATACAGAAGAGTTTGCAAGGGTAAGGTAACTGCTTGCCTGTAGAGAAATTCAGTAAGAATAGTAGAAAATACTGTCTACTGTAAACTTGTGTCTTTTTCTTTTGAAATACATTTTTCAGCCAGTGGTGCTTCCTGAATTTTATATTAAGAATAACAGAATTGCTAGTGGTTGCGGTGTTACTTTTTAATCTTGAAGTTAAGTAGACTAGTATATGGCATTCACTTAGATTTTTTATTTTTTTTTTTTCCTAACAGAAAGCTAATCATCACACTGGGTAAGAAAAGAAAAAATGAATCTTCAGATGAATTGTCTGATGCTAAGCAGACTCCACAGCGGCCATTAAAAGATGAAGATTCACAGGTAAGTACTCAGAATTTTTCACTTTTAAATTTGTATGTGGTGTTATTTCTACAGGTCTTTCCCCCCCAAAAGAAAAAGTTATGTTCTTTTTGACACAGTGGCAGTTCCTCTCTTACTGCTCTCTCTCTCATAGGTAGAACCTTATGTTATAAGCAATAAGGTGAAAGTCAGAAAATCTTACAGGTTAGAGTCCCCTGTCTGTAATGGGACATTGGGGCTCTGCTTGTATCTGTTTCATTTCAGTACAGAAGTCCATAGATTTGAGACTGTAAATACTCATCTGTTAAGCTAGCAGTTAGACCTGACCTTTGCTTTGGCTGACTTTCTGGGGAGAATGCATAGATTGCCTAATAGAAGGAACATTTTTCAGTGAAACTGGCTCTTGAGAACATTTAAAAGTCTGGTTTCAAACTTTACTATTTTTTATGAGCTCTGCTTCTGTCAAAACATAAAGAATTGGTTTCTTGCAGTGTTGTATCACTTCAGTATCTTCAGTATCTGAAGGGAACAAAGATCAATATGCTGATAAGCTCTAGTTGCTTGTGGAATACTTCTAAAGCAAGTGTTAGATCAAGAATCAAAGTGGTGGAGTCATTCCCTTGAGGAGTATCTCCCTTGTAACTTTCTTTCTGCATTTATTTCATACATTGCCCTGATATAATAGTAGCATAACTGTGCACAATATGAGCTGTTTGTAAGAGATTATATCCTGTTCATGTGTATGTAACAGAACTATAATTTTCTTCCTTTAGGGCAAACTCCATTAAAAGTAAGGTTATATGCTGGAAATGCATAGGTTTTTATCCTGTGCCAATTTCATCCACAGAGATTAAATCATTATTCAAAACAAGGCAGTGTTGAGTAAAAACTGATCGCATTATTTGATGATAATGAGATACCGAGTTACCTTTAGTATTTCATAGATGACAATGTGTGGAGGAAAAGGATCAGAAGCCGTTTCCCAGATAGCTTGTCTTAGGTAAAGGTTAACTGGGAGGGTATGTGAATTTATTTATTTCTCAGGGAATTTGTCTTGGTATAGAAAGTCTGTTTAGTACACTGAAATTGGTGAAAGCAGGTTGTTTTTTTTTCTCAAGTGCTGTAACTTATCAGTAGTGCTCTGCAATCAGGTATAAATTTGTAAACCAACAAATACAATACAAAAGACTGAAGTATTTTTTTGTTCCTGCCCCCCCCCCCCCCCATCACTTGTGGTGCTTGGGATATTTGATTTTTAGCATGACAAGGGTCGTCTCTAATTCTACTGTGGATAGACAGGGAGTATGATCAAATTGCATAATTCTGGTGTGAAGGGAACAGAAGGTAGAGATAATAAGGGGTGGCATGGGATAGAAAAAGAATTATACTGCAGAATGTCACACCACTGCCCCATCTATCTTTGAAGGAGCTTGAGAGAAGCATAACAGGAAAATTTTAAGTTGTTGTGTTTTATTAATTCATTCCCTCTAGTTTTCTAACATTTTCATTATTTTCTTTTCCTATGGGAAATAGCTGTCGATTTCTATGCTCTGGGGAGCAATTTTAGGTCTCTTTCTCCCCAATTCATTTTGTATGCTTAGTTTTGCATTAAGCATCTTCTTTAAATACATTGATTTATTTCTTGTGTGCTTTAGAGCATTTGTTTATGACCATGCTTCTCAGCTCAGGGAAATACAAAGGGCTGTTTTTTCAAACTCAGGTTATACAATCATAGAATCATAAAATAGTTAGGGTTGGAAAGGAACTTAAGATCATCTAATTCCACCCCCTCTGCCATGGGCAGGGACACCTCACACTAAACCATGTCACCCAAGGCTCTGTCCAACCTGACCTTGAACACCGCCAAGGATGGAGCATTCACAACTTCCCTAGGAAGCCCATTCCAGTGCCTCACCGCCCTCACACTAAAGAATTTCTTCCTTATATTCAATCTAAACTTCCCCTGTTTAAGTTTGAACCCGTTACCCCTTGTCCTGTCACTGCAGTTCCTAATGAAGAGTCCATCTCCAGCATCTTTATAGCCTGTGTATCAAAGACAGACTCCAGCTCTGGTGAAATCTGAAGACCTTTATTACGGATCTCGCATCCCTTTTATAGTCCACTAAGAGCTAAGCAGTAACTTTCCACTCTTTTACTCCTTTATCATCCCGATTTAGCAAAACTGCTAAGGGTTACAAATATTCACACTGTTTGGTCTGTCTTTGAGATGCACATCCTGCTTTATCTTGCAAACCGCCTGCTTTGTTTTGCTAACCGATCTTTACCTTTCATTGTTCTCTTTACAGTTCCCAAGGGTTAGGCTCGACCAGGGAAATAGCACCTGGTGTTTTCTTTACCATTCCCAAGGCTTAAACCGGACCAGGGTGATAACGCCTGGATCCATTTTGTTAACTATTTCTATCACCCACAATAGCCCCCCTTCAGATACTAGAAGGCTGTATGTATTAATATGTTGAAGAACATACATCTGTTGATGACTCGTTAATCACTTCATACTTGAAGAAAAGTCATAGTGAGAAGGATTGAAAATGCCAGTTTCTAAACCTCATTAGGTTTACAAAAATTCAATAAATAATGAATGAAACTTGAACCTGGTTCTTAATCCTTCTTTTGTAATTCATACATACATTGCTCCTCTTAGCTGTCATTTTAAAAAAATCTATTGTCAGCAAGCTGTTGTTGATTTAACTATAATATGACACACAATCGCTTTTTATTGAAGAACAGCTAATCTGGAAAGCTGGTTGAGTAGTTTCACATATTTGGATTCTCCAGAAGAATGGTGATACTAGTGTTTTTAGTGTGTATGTAGTGTTACTACTCTACAACATGTAGTTGTTAAAGTATAGCCAGATCAAGGGCTGAATTTAACAGTCAAAAAGAAAATTCCTCTGCTGCAATCTTACTGTTACTTAGCATCTGCTCTGTAGAAAGTAGTATGACCACAGGATTTTGGTTTTTTGTACTATTCACAACTTGTTTTTGTCCCGATTACTATAGTGTATTGCAACCAGCAATGGCTTTTTTTTTTTTCCAAACAAAAATACACTTTTCTGTGTAACACAATAGAATTATTTTACTGACTGGTTTACTTTGCTGATTTTATTTTTGCAATGATAATTCTCTAAAGCAGATTGCAGTGTTTTTAAATGTTAGCTGACTAGTTTGATTCTGCTATTGTTATTTACCCAATAGACTTACAAATTAATCTTATGGTTAAATGTATTGATACTGAGGAGTGGAAGTGTATTATCTGAATAATCTACGTTTTTGAAACTTAAACAGTGAGTCAGGAGGAATTACTTTCTTAGACTGAACATTATTTCTCCATCTGGAACTTGTCCTCAGATTCTTGCAGAAATAAGAGTGGAAGATTAGAGAGAGAAATGGCAAAGCAAGCCAAATACTGCTGTTAAACAATCTTGATTAAGGTGGAAAAAGCAAATACATTAAGCAACAAACTTTATTAGCCATAAAATCAGCAATCTGATCAATATGATCTAATGAAAATCTTCATGATTTTAATAGCACTGGTGTTTAGTAGAGACACTTCAGTATGTGTTGTCGTTCACACAGATAATTGGATTGTATGGTAACACACTGCTGTTATACTGCATTATGAAATTGCTGTTGCAATACTGATGCTATGGGAGATCTGCTGTATATCAGCTTTGTTTCCATACTCTGAAAATATTGTTCCATGTTTGCTTTTGAACTCTAAATATATAAGTATCAAATGTTTATCTGGAATGGGGGGGAGGGGGAATTGATCACAAATAGCATATGGCTATTTCTATCCCTCTGTGATTCACATGCTTCATATTTTCTACCAAATGTTGGCCTTTGACTTTAGATAAATCTAAAGTATTGCTTAGAGTGTCCCCAAACTTGCAATTCATGCTAGAGGAAGCTTTTGGTAAGACCTATATTTTTTATTTTTTTTTCTCCTGCATGCAGAAGAGAAGATCAAATCGTCAAGTTAAAAGGAAAAAGTATGCTGAAGAAGGAGGAAAACAATCGGAAGCAGCAGCTAAAGTTTCTGTGAAAATCAAAAAGAATTCTGCCCCTTTACCTGCTGAACAGCCTTTACAATTATTTGTTGTAAGTAAAAACTGGCTTGGTCTGTAGTGGGAGCTTTCCATTTGTCTCCAGTGGTTCAGTGAATAAAGGTCATAACTTTGAAGGAAAACATTATTACTAAGACATGGGTTTTTTTTTTAATATGGCATCTTGCTAAGATCTTGAAAACTGGAAGAAATTGCTTATATACTATTTTTTCTTTTCTGTTAGAAATATTTGTTAACATAACTGAAGTTAAGGATAAGACTAGGTATATCTCAAATAGTGTGAAAAAGCTGTATGCCAATATTATCATGACTTTCAGAAGTATAAAATTAATTGAGCCTATGGGGTCTCTGCTTACTGAAATATTTAAAAAGGAAACTTCTCCCTTTTTTTGCCCCCTTTGGGTTTATACTTCACTGTTCAGCTTGTTCCAGCTCTGGTAATCAAACTTAAAATCGAGCCATACTAGGTAAATAAAGTTGCAGGAAAGAAGGGGGGGGAAGTGTTCATGAGAATTTAGGAGGAGTGCCAAAGTTGTAAGGGAAGAAGAAAGCTAGCATAGTTGGGAGCAAATTGGAAAAGAGGGAAGGTGACTCTTTACTGGAAGCAGCCTTTGAAGACTGGCTCTTTATCTCTGGAACCACATGTTCAGCCTTGGTAACCCCTATCTGTGTCATACCTAAGCCATGCTGAAATTCCCAAGCATGACCTTCTCTGCCTGATTCTGCAGCATGTTTGTTATCTATGGTCAGAGTAAACCTATTAAATTGACACATGCTGGTTTTGTTTTAATTTACTTTTTTAACATGTCTCCTAGAGTTCTTATTCATAGAATCGTAGAATAGTTAGGGTTGGAAAGGACCTTAAGATCATCCAGTTCCAACCCCCTTCCATGGGCAGGGACACCTCACACTAAACCATGTCATCCAAGACTCCATCCAACCTGGCCTTGAACACTGCCAGGGATGGAGCATTCACAACTTCCTTGGGCAACCCATTCTAGTGTCTCACCACCCTCACAGTCCTTTTCTTGTCACTACAGTCCCTAATGAGGAGTCCCTCCACAGCATCCTTGTAGGCCCCAAATGTGTATGTATGCTGAAATTCTGGTTATGTCCACTGCATCAGATCAGCTCACAGCAGGGCATTCACAGTGAGTCTGTGTCTGGAAAGCATCAATCACCATTGCTTGTACATTGTGTTTGGTAGGTGACCATCACATCTGATGCTCTTTGGAAGTGCCAGTCTTATTGTGCTTTAGCATGCCTTTATCTTTGGATATAGACCTGGCTTTTAAATTTTATTCCCAGAATGTTAAAGAGGATGTTCCTGGTAGAGGTCAAATTTGCCTTTATTGTTGATCTTCTACTTGTGCTTGAAGGTTTTAAGCCTGATCAGTTTGAATAGAGGGCATTTACTGCAATTTCTGTTATTGTTTTCCTGCATTTATAGGAAAATCCAAGTGAAGAAGATGCAGCAATTGTAGACAAAATCTTATCCTCCAGGGTAATAAAGAAAGAAGTAAGTGATTGTTATGGGATAAAATTGCTTATTTGAAAAAGGGGTTTGTATTTGTCATTTAACATTTCCCCTGAATTACTTTTCCTAGATAGCTGCTGGGATGACAGTAGAAACAGAAGAGTTCTTTGTAAAATACAAAAACTAGTAAGTACTAAAAAGTTTCATTGAGGTGTGGACTGAAATGATAAGTACTGTATACATGTTCTAAAGTTTTGTATTGTTGACCATTAATTTGTAACTAGATTTTGTCATCTTTTGATAGTTTTATTTACAAATTTAATCTTAAAAATGCTAAGAATCTGCATTGTATTCTTAATGATTCAGTCAGCTGATCGGAGCTAGCCTAGCTAGAGCCGCAGCCGGCACGCTTCAGTGACCGCGAGGGTCAACGGAGATTAGGAAAATCAGAGGGGAGAGCGTAGAGACATCGCTATTCCCAACATCTCCCGATCCCCGAAGACCCAGCAGCCCTTGCGAGAGAGAGGCTGACGTGGCGGGGGGCGTTCCCACGGTGACGGTGACCACTCCCCTGCCCCTTGCCTTGAAAGAGCCTCTGAGAGGGCAGCGGCATGTCACTGCCCACCGGGCGCAGGGAGGAACAAGCAGGTCGTGTTGCTGACCCTGTTGCTGGTGTCCCAGACTGCGGACCAATATGGTCGCCTCCAGAAAGAGAGCTTGCAGTAAGAAGACTGCAGCAACTCAGACAGAGACCCCGTCCCAAACCGTGGCTGTTCAGGTCTCTGGATGCAGGGAGTGCCAGAGCCTGCTGCTGCCGGGGGAGGGAGGACAGCATTCCACCTGCGTGAGGTGTGAGCAGGTAGAAGATCTGCTTAGCCTGGTGGCAAGACTTAAGGAGGAGGTTGAGATGCTGAGGACCATCAGGGAGTGTGAAAGGGAGATCGACTGGTGGAGTAACTCCCTGGCGTGCCAGTCGGAACGGTTCCAGGGAGATACCC
The DNA here is from genome assembly GCF_033815535.1 of Pezoporus flaviventris. Lineage (NCBI taxonomy): Eukaryota > Metazoa > Chordata > Aves > Psittaciformes > Psittacidae > Pezoporus > Pezoporus flaviventris. Next base: position 1,440,935 of record NW_026892669.1, on the reverse strand, counting down.
CCCAAAAGGGGAAGGACCCCCTGCCTTCTCACACAGAGGGGGATGGCCCGAGACAGCCCCTGCCCTGTAGCTGTTGCGCAGAGGTAGGGGACCAAAAAGGTGACGAGGGTTGGAAGCGAGTTCCAGTTTGGCGTCATGGGAAACCCTCCCCCCTTCCTGCCCTGCTTCCCCAGGTGTCCCTCCGTAATAGGTTCGAGGCCCTGGATCTTGAAGGAGAGGTAGGTGAGGATGTGGTGCAAGGCCAGCCTACAAGGCCACATAGGAAAAGGCGGTCGACTTTGCACCTCAAGACTGCCTCTGATAAGAAAGAAAGAAGGGTAATTGTAGTAGGCGATTCACTTCTGAGAGGAACAGAGGGCCCGATATGCAGAGCTGACCCTCATCATAGGGAAGTGTGTAGTCTGCCTGGAGCCCGGATCAGGGATATCACCAGGGCGCTCCCCAACCTGGTGCACCCGACAGACTACTACCCGCTGCTGATCTTCCAGACAGGTGAGGGGGAAGCTGCTTCCCGCAGTCTGAGGGAGATGAAGAAAGACTACAGGGCCTTGGGGCGGATGGTGAAAGTCTGGGGCTCAAGTGTTCTTCTCCTCACTCCTTCCATCTTCCACTGATGATGTGGGAAGGAATGGGAAGATTCAGTCCATAAACGATTGGCTTTGAGACTGGTGCTACAGGCAGGGCTTTGGATTCTTTGATAACAGCTGGTTTTATAGGGCACCAGTCTGGACAATGACAAGTGGGAAAGGTTTATCTCACAGAGGCAAAAGGATGCTGGGGCATGAATTAGCAGGGCTCATTTGGAGAGCTTTAAACTAGATTCGAAGGGGGATGGGGTTGTAGCTGGGCTTGCCCTAGTGGGGCAGCGCTCCAGAATTAATGAAGACTGGGAGGCCTCCTATAATCCTAGGGTGAAATTGGTGTGCTCAGCTCGCTCCCTGGAATGTCTGTACACCAATGCGCGCAGCATGGGAAATAAGCAGGAGGAGTTGGAAACCTGTGTTAAGTCAGGAGACTATGATCTGGTGGCAATTACAGAGACGTGGTGGGACAGCTCACATGACTGGTATATAGTCATGGAGGGCTATGTCCTTTTCAGGAAAGACAGGCCAGCCAGGCGGGGTGGTGGGGTTGCCCTTTATGTACGGGAGCAACTACAATGCACCGAGTTCTGTCCAGGGACAGATGACGAGTGAGTTGAGAGTCTGTGGGTGAGAATTAAGGGGCAGGCTGGCAGGGGAGATACTGTTGTAGGTGTCTGTTACAGACCACCAGATCAGGGTGAGGAAGTTGACGAGGCCTTCTACAGGCAGCTGAGAGTGGCCTCACAGTCACAGGCTGTGGTTGTCATGGGGGATTTTAACTTCCCTGATGTTTGCTGGAAGGACCACTCAGCAACCCAACCACAGTCCAGGAGGTTCCTCCAGTGTATGGATGATAACTTCCTCATGCAAATGGTGGAGGAGCCAACCAGGAGAGGAGTGCTGCTGGATCTCATCCTCACTAACAAGGAGGGTCTGGTCGAAGCAGTAAGGGTTGAGGGCTGCCTTGGTTGCAGCGACCACGAGATGGTGGAATTCAGGATCTTGTGTGGTAGGACTAGTAGAATAGCAAGTAGAACTGTAACTCTGGACTTTAGCAGGGCAAACTTTGGCCTTTTCAAGCAATTGCTAGGGGAAATCCCATGGGCAAGGCTGCTTGAAGGTAAAGGGGCCCAAGATAGTTGGTTGGCATTCAAGGATTGCTTTTTCCGAGCTCAAGATCCGAGCATCCCGACATGTAGGAAGTCAAGGAAGAGGGCCAGGAGACCTGCGTGGCTAAATAGGGAATTGCTGGGTATGCTCAAGTGGAAGAGGAGAGTTTACAGGTCATGGAAGGAGGGGCTGGCCGCGTGGGAGGAATATAAGGCTGCTGCTAGAGGATGTAGGAAGGCAGCTAGGATGACTAAGGCCTCCTTAGAATTAAACCTGGTGAGAAGGGTCAAGGACAGCAAAAAGCTTTTTCAAATACATGGCAGATAAAACTAACACCAGAGGCAATGTAGGCCCACTGATGAACGGGATGGGTGCCCTGGTGACAGAAGATACAGAGATGGCAGAGTTACTGAATGCCTTCTTTGTCTCTGTCTACTCTGCCTCAGGCAGTCCTGAAGAGCCCTGTACCCCTGAGACCTTAGATAAAGTCAGGTCGACGGAGCGGTTTGCCTTAGTCGATGAGGAATGGGTTAGAGACCAGTTGAGCAATCTGGACATCCATAAATCCATGGGTCCAGATGGGATGCACACGCGGGTGCTGAGGGAACTGGCGGAAGTCATTGGTAGACCACTCTCCATCATCTTTACCAAGTCTTGGGAAACGGGAGAGGTGCCTGAGGACTGGAGGAAAGCAAATGTCATTCCAGTCTTCAAAAAGGGCAAGAAGGAGGACCTGGGTAGCTATAGACTGGTCAGCCTCACCTCCATCCCTGGGAAAGTGATGGAACACCTTATCCTTGGTGCCATCTTAAGGCATATCAAGGATAAGAGGGTTATGAGGGGCAGTCAACATGGCTTCACCAGGGGGAAATCATGTTTGACCAATCTCTTAGCCTTTTATGAGGAAATAACACGGTGGATGGATGATGGCAGAGCGGTGAATGTGGTCTACCTTGACTTCAGCAAAGCATTTGACACAGTCTCCCACAGCATCCTCACAGCTAAATTGAGGCAGTGTGGTCTGGATGATCAGGTAGTGAGGTGGACTGTGAACTGGCTGAAGGAGAGAAGCCAGAGAGTTGTAGTCTATGGGGCGGAGTCTAGTTGGAGGCCTGTAACTAGTGGAGCGCCTCAAGGGTCAGTACTGGGACCAGTATTATTTAATATATTCATCAACGATTTAGATGAGGGAATTGAGTGTACTATCAGCAAGTTTGCTGATGACACTAAGCTGGGAGGAGTGGCTGACACGCCAGAAGGCTGTGCTGCCATCCAGCGAGACCTGGACAGGCTGGAGAGTTGGGCAGGGACTAACTTGATGAAATATAACAAGGGAAAGTGTAGAGTCCTGCATCGGGGCAGGAACAACCCCAGGTTCCAGTATAGGTTGGGGAATGACCTGTTAGAGATCAGCGTAGGGGAGAGGGACCTGGGGGTCCTAGTGGAGGACAGGATGACCATGAGCCAACACTGTGCCCTTGTGGCCAAGAAGGCCAATGGCATCCTGGGGTGTATTAGAAGGGGGGTGGTTAGTAGGTCGAGAGAGGTCCTCCTTCCCCTCTACTCTGCCCTGGTGAGACACTCCTCAGTTCTTGATGTTGGATATATAAGCACATTTTTAATTCTATACATGTGAGTAATTTCATTAGATTCTTGCTAATAAATGTGATTTTTGTGAGACTCTGGATTCACATGTTTCTGGAAACCATTTAACTCTTGTTTTCTGAAAGGGTAAAGCCTGTCTTTTCATCTGTGAGTGAGTAATACCCAACAGTAGCTCTTCTTTATTTCTGTCCTATCTTTAGAAAGCTTAAAAAGGATGAAAACATTAAAAAAGGGGTGTGAAGGAAGGATTATCTGTACTTCTGTCAAACCAATCTGACTTCAGAAAGGCTCGCTTGGGATGCAGTTAAATGTGTTGGTAGAGGTGCTTGGGATGCAGTTAAATGTGTTGGTAGAGGTGCTTGGGATGCAGTTAAATGTGTTGGTAGAGGTGCTCATGCTTCCTTTGACTATATTACTTTGTGCTTCTCTCCCAACCGAATCTGATGATCTGTTCCTTTTTGCCATAGGCTCTTGATGCTCCTCACTGATCTTTTAATGGGCACAGCTATATAGTGCAGCAATACTTGTGAAGAGATGATCACATGTAGTACACAACAAAGATCCAATATATTAAGTATATCTCTGGGCAGTTTCTGATAGAGGTGTCAGATATTCAAATTGATTTATTTAAGCTCACTTTAAATATACTTGTTTCTCTTCTTAGGACGCATGCAAGAAATTTGTGAATCCATAGAGTTCTATGGATCCCAGCGCAAAAACGCTGCTTTAATTAGATGCTCCAAAATGATTATTTGGAGGAATAAATAATAGAATCATAAAATAGTTAGGGTTGGAAAGGACCTTAAGATCATCTAGTTCCGACCCTCCTGCCATGGGCAGGGACACCTAACACTAAACCATGTCACCCAAGGCTCTGTCCTTGAACACCGCCAGGGATGGAGCATTCACAACTTCCTTGGGCAGCCAATTCCAGTGCCTCACCACCCTCATCGTAAAGAACTTCCTCCTTATATCTAACCTAAACTTCCCATGTTGAAGTTTTAACCTGTTACCCCTTCTCCTACCACTACAGTCCCTAATGAAGAGTCCCTCCCCAGCATCCTTGTAGGCCCCCTTCAGATACTGGAAGGCCGCTACGAGGTCTCCACACAGCCTTCTCTTCTCCAGGCTGAGCAGCCCCAACTTTCTCAGCCTGTCTTCATATGGTAGGTACTCCAGTCCCCTGATCATCCTCATGGCCCTCCTCTGGACTTGTTCCAACAGTTCCATGTCCTTTTTATGTTGAGGACACCAGAACTGCCCACAATACTCCAAGTGAGGTCTCACGAGAGCAGAGGGGCAGGATCATCTCCTTCGACCTGCTGGCCAGGCTTCTTTTGATGCAGCTGAGGATACGGTTGGCTTTCTGGGCTGCAGGCGCACACTGCTGGATCATATTCATTTTCTCATCCACCAACACCCCCAAGTCCTTCTCCATGGGGCTGCTCTGAATCTGTTCTCTGCCCAAGCTGTGGGTGTGCCTGGGATAGTCCCGACCCACGTGTAGGGCTTTGCAGTTGGCTTGGTTGAACTTCATGAGGTTGGCATCGGCCCACCTCACAAGCGTGTCAGGGTCCCTCTGGATAGCATTCCTTCTCTCCAGCTGTCCTGGGTTCATCAGTAGCAGTCATTTTCCTCAGTCTTAGTACCTGGTGCAGTGCTGTGTTTTTGACTTTCAGCCTGGGAACAATGCTGATAACACCAATGTTTTTAGTTATTGCTAAGTAATGTTTACTCTGACCAAGGACTTTTTGAGACTCATGCTCTGCCAGGGAGGAGGGGAAGTCGAGAGGAAGCAGAGACAGGACACCTGACCCAAACTAGCCAAAGAGGTATTCCATGCCACAGCACCTCATGCCCAGTATATAAACTGGGGGCAGTTACCCGGAAGGGCTAGATGATAATCAGGTCGGGCTGGGTATCGGTCAGTGGGTGGTGAGCAGCTGTATTCTCTTCCCTTGTTATTCCCCTTATCATTATTATTATTATTGGTGGTAGCAGTAGTGTTTTTGTGTTATACCTTAGTTACTGGACTGTTCTTATCTCAACCTGTGGGAGTTACATTATTTTGATTCTTCTTCCCATCCCTCTGGGAGTGAGGAGTGGGGGGTGGGAGGTGGGAGGGGGGGGAGTGAGTGAGTGAGTGGCTGTGTGGTTCTGGGTTGCCGGCTGGGCTTAAACCACAACAGTTCTTTGTGGCACCCAGTGTGGGGCACAAATTGTTGACATAACGACAGATCTGACCAGAGTGTGTCTAGTCCTATTTGTGATAAACATTCACTGTTTTGGATTAATAGTCACATGTCACAATGCTGATTTATTGGCTCTCAAAGTTGTTGGTCTTGATCTCACAGTTTCAGCATGTTTTTCCTTACTTACAGCTGGTATTTGCTGGTTTAGTGTTTATCGGCTGGGGGGCCTGGGCTAAGGTTCTTGTTTCGCTGTGCTTTATGGTAATGACTTGTAATACGATCGACTCATTGATCATGAAACTGATCTGGTTTGCATTCTCAGTGTGGTCATCACCTCTGTACTTTGGGAGGTATATAATAGTAGTGTTTAGCAATTACACATCTTTTTTTTCCTCCTCGTGTGGTCAGCCTATGAAGGAGACATTTCCTTACCTTCCCAGCCCCCACACCAGCCTATTTACAGCATCAATTGAGAGTTCTGAAGGTTTTGAATGTCCTTTGGGTACCCTTGAGACTTTCCTGCTGATTGTGATGGGGATCGGCATGTTGGCACACATACAGACTGTGTTTTACCCATGACCATTTCGTCTGATCTCAAAAGTTAAGCAGAGTCAGGTTTGGGTTTTGTCTAGGGGTAGATGACGTTATAGGAGGACCAAGAGATTTTTCCCGAGGCTGGACAGTCATGAGTTGCAGGGTGTGTGCGATAGTATGGGCAAATATCTAGGCCAGTGGGCCCCTCCAGTGCTTTGGAGCCTCACCACTGAACAAGTGCAAATTTAAGAAAAATTAGTAAAACACTTAAAGGAGGTGTGTTGTCATACCAGAGTGGGACAAATCATGGCAATGTGCTGGGCCTTGGCCTATGCTTACAGAGCCCTGTTCAACACTATCCAGAGCCTTCAAAGGGAAAAAAATGTCTCTGGATCTGATGGCAAGGTAACAGACAACGCAGCTACTCCAACTCCAAATACAGCAGCTACACCAACCCTAGTGACAAGTACAGCAGGATCATTATCAACTGAACCACACAGCTCGGTGTAATGGGCAAACTTGCTGAGGGCGCATTCAGTCCTGCTGTCCATGTCACCAGCAAAGATGTTGAACAAGACCGGTCCCAACACCGATCCCTGAGGAACACCACTCTTTACTGGTCTCCAATAGTACATTGCTCCGTTGACCACAACTCTTTGCATGCGTCCATCCCAGCCAATTCTTTAGCCACCGTTCTTTGATATTTTTTTTTCAGTGAATTCTGTCTTACATGATAAAATATTCTATTTTTAGTGAAATTCTGCTTTATAACATAGTTTTTTTTACCTGTGTATTAAAAATTGATAATAAGCTTTTGTTTTTGCTAATACATTAATCTCTATTATTTTAGCTCTTATCTTCACTGTGAGTGGGCCACAGAGCAACAGCTTTTAAAGGATAAAAGAATCCAGCAGAAAATAAAACGATTCAAACAGAGGCAAGCACAAAGAGCTCACTTTTTTGCAGATGTGAGTATGAAATAGACAACTAAATAAGCTTTATTCTTTGTAAAATTGTAATTAAGAGCTTGCTTTCAAGTAGACCAGCTGCATGTTGAGCAGTAAAAATTAGCCATTGGGGTTGTGGTTTTGGTTGCAGCATATTGGTGGAGTTTTTTATTTTTTGGTGTTTTTTTTTTTGTTTAACATAATTGTAAGAGCAAGTGTTCTGGAGGCACTGGACTATTCTGACATGCATGGTTTAAAATTGGGACTGTTTGGGTAACTGCTTAAAAGTGTTAAGGAGGGGAAGATTATGTTAGTAAGACTTTCCCAATACAGCACTTAATCCCTAAATGACTGTGTTTTCTATTCTAATGTCAGATCTCTCTTCAGTGTCTGTTGCCAAAAAAAAAATGGGGGGAGGGGATGGGGGGAATATGTTTTAAGGTGTGTGCAAAAGCCTCAGTAGTTTCCGACTGCCAGACTCATTTTTTGCATGATGAGACTCTGCCATATACCAGCTTTTTTTTTTTTTTTTTGTCTCTACTGATTTTATTAATCTTGCATTGCAGATGGAAGAAGACCCTTTTAATCCTGACTATGTTGAAGTAGATCGGGTATTAGAAGTATCTGTTTGTGAAGATAAGGATACTGGTGAGGTAAATACATCTTGAATCAAGTCAAGAAGATACATCTCCAAGTAGTGACTGATAATAGTGATTTTTAGCAGATTTCAGAGTAACACCTTAATGATTTTGAGCTTCCATAATATTTTCTAATGAGACAATCTTGTCTTTTCTTATGCTAGCCATGTATTTTGAAATAGAAATCAGAGTTCATTGGCTTATATTTTTATTGGTATTAGTAGGTCATAGTAGACAAAGCTTGGGTAGTTACTGACATAAAAGTGATGTCTGAGAATTGCCTTGTGAGTTCTGATGAAAGGCAATCCCATGCGCTGTCCAGTCTGATAGTGACAGGGGTCACTGAAAAAAGCACCAGGGAAGGGGTGGTTCCCTGATCACTATTACGAAACAGAAAACAGAAAGGCAAATCAATTGCCAAAATTCAGAAAGTCTGAAGCAGAGAAGGAATACTGACAGTTGTTGATTAAGTCTATTGGAATAGCTATGATGCTTATTTTGTTCTTCCAGGCAGCAAACCAAGCAGATTTTTATCCAGCGATTTCTGCATTAATCTTCCTAAAGCAGGGTAGAGGGTTGAAATTATTTTTCATTGTATGCGGCAGATTTGCTATTATTACACTTTTTAGGAAATAATGTGTTGTTGTCATAAGACTTTCCCCAAGATCTTGAAAGTTCACATTTTATTTCATTTTAATTTTTTTTTTTTACTGATTCTAAATAAGGTAATCTGCTTAGGTTCCATCTTTTGAGGCTTTTCCTAAATTCCAGCTGACTTGTAAAGCTTTTTCTTTTGTTGAGAAGACTTCTGTGTTAGGAACTTTCTCAAGTTCTTTGTTTTGGTCTTAGGTAGCCTGATTTGGAGAGTAGAGGAAATGTTCTGGGTGGCACCTCTCTAGTCCAGTAAATTCTAGTTTGTAAAAATGGGGCAAACATCACAAATGTAGTAATTTATCTTTTCCTAAGAATTAGATTTACTTGTGGGTATGTGGGATTTTTAAGTATTCCAGGGGTCTACAACAAGTGGCAAGAGTATGAGAAGCCAAGGTTAAGTAAGTAGATAACAAGAATATATACCCAGTATTTTAAATAGTATCAGAAATGTGCTTCTGTTCCCAGCTCTCATGCAAGGTAGCTACTCAAATACTAAGGCATACTAACAGTCTGTATACTAAATTAAAAGCTGATAACATTCAGAATTTTCTTCTGCAGCCTGTTATTTACTACTTAGTAAAATGGTGTTCATTGCCATATGAAGACAGTACATGGGAGCTGAAAGAAGATGTAGATCAAGCAAAAATAGAAGAATTTGAACAATTGCAAGCTTCCAGGCCTGACTCCAGGAGACTGGTAAAATTATATCTAATTTACTTGTCTGTCTTGGCAAATTGGATATGGTTTTCCCAACTTTAAGCTTTTGTGTTAAAACATAAGGCTTATTGGCATTCTGTGTAAAGGATTTCTGTGCCTTGTTACCTAGGAATAACGATATTTTCAGGTAGGCATAGATAAAATTCTCATTTAATTTGTTACTCTGTTAAAAAACAAATGTTTACGAAAAAATATTAAATGCTAAACTTTGAGTGATGAGCAGTATATTGAAACTGACTATCATAGAATCTAAACGGTTTTAAGACAAGGAGAAAACAGAATAAAGTATAAACATCCTTTAGAGAACACAGTTAAGTCTTGTGCTTTGACACTGAAGGAAATTGGCAAACGAGATCTGTCAAGCAGATTCTGTAATTACTTCTTGCTTTTATTTTTCCTCTTGTCATAAAGGGCTAGCTGAAAGGAAGAAAAATGCACCTAATAAGGAAATGTGGTTTATCTTTAAATTATCAGTTTTCTGTCTCATAGAGCAGGAGAAAACAAAATAGTTCTATTTGAAGCCCTGTATGTCATTGTCAGAGTGAGACGTGTGTCCTGTGTGGTGTAGTACCACACTTGTTCTGACTTACTTATTTTACATAACTGAATATGCACAGTGTTCTGATTTGTAGGCTTGTATTTTAATATTTTTTTCCGTCTATGGGCAATGACAGTCACAATTAATGTATTCTTATTATACTTAATTCATTTTTCTAGTGTTTATTTTAAATTCTGCCATTTTGGCATGTGGAAAGAAGGGCTTTTATACTTCTCTGTTGCCATATTTGGCTTTGAGAAAAAAAGTGCACCTGTACAACTGACAGTCATTTTAGCATCAGCAACAAATATTTTCTGTTCCAGGCTCCAGCAACTACAAGGAAGTGTTTGCTGACAGCAGCCCTGCAAGCAGGAGCCTGGCTGCTCCTGGTGTGGGGGAGTGGACAGATGGGTGCTTTGGGAGAGGGGAGGAAGCCACAGCTGCTGGGGAGGGACAGATACTGCTGCTCAGAGATGGGTCTCAGGTGATGTTGACATTGGCAAGAAAGAGGTACAAAATTCAGAGCTGGGCAGATAAGGCCACATGAGTCTAGAGTGAATGCAAGCTTTTATAAAAACTGAGAAATGGGGGGGAGTGCAGCTGATCATGACAGCTTGTAACTAAAAATATTTTTGCTCGAATGTGTGGGTTTGTTCAAGGTACAAAGCAGAAGCTATCTGAAGAGAGTGTTTTCTGCTGGAATCCTACCTAGTATAAATCAAGACCTTCATAATTTCTCTAAGTTCCCTGCTAAGCTTATGGCCAGCCAGTTTAGTCTCCAGGCTTGGGAACTAGTGTGTGTTTGTGTATATTTATATGTAGCTTCTCAGCTTTCCTTTAGCTTGCTAGGGACATTATGATGATGTGCCTTGATACTGTTATGGTCTATTTTGTCATGTTCTTTGCATCATGATATTGTGTATGCTTATACTGTCTTTCATCTGATCCCTTGGTGAAATCGATTCAGGGAACTAAACTGCTCACAAGTCTACTTGTTTATGTTCCAGTTGTTGGCTTCCTGAATTGGCTGTGAGATTGAGTGATCAGCAGTGACCAGGTCAAGTGCAGAAAGGAAAGGGCAAGATCATAGTAACTGTGTAGATTGCCCAAATGGCTTCAGAAGGATAGTGTCAGCATCAAGAGTTACTCAGACTTTGGGGATTTTGGTAGTCCCAAATACTTGGTTAGCTCTGGCTGTAGGACAGCTGTTCTTAGAGCTTACAAAGTGAAACTTCATATATTCTTGAAGCTTCTTGTGTAAGTGAATTAGTGTTTCAAATTACCAGTGCCAAGCTATTTGCATTCTTAGTTTTAGAAATTAGTTGCTTGATATTATTATAATAGGGTATTAAATTAATTTTCAAAGTGTTACTTTAGAGAAATACAAATTTCAGGTTTCCACAAACTAGCAATTAGTAAGCAATGTTAACACCTTCCCAGTTTTAAGGTTGAATTGTAAGTCTAAGTTGTTAACACTTTGGAAATAGTGGGTTTAAAAGTTCTTGAAAAATAAAGCATTTACCAACTTGCACATGTATTAATCTTTCCCTTAAAGGACCGACCACCTCCAAACTCCTGGAAGAAGATAGAACAGTCCAGGGAATATAAAAATGGCAATCAGCTCAGGGAATATCAACTGGAAGGACTTAACTGGCTCCTATTCAACTGGTACAATAGGTATATCTATGGAATGGTTTTTAATGTAAACTTTAAACCATATGGGGTGAATCATTATTACTGGGGATGAATCAGTTTTAGTTAAATTTATCTTAATCTCTCTGCTCATAGCTAAAAGGGTGTAACTGGAAAAAAATCTATTCCTTTGGGTGTACAAATATGTTTTTAAGATTTGCTTTGTTATTCTCGTTGATAAAAGACTAAAACTAACCTAACTGAAAATAAATTTTCAAGACCTATGAGGAAATTAAAATAAAAGGCAACTTCCACCAAAGTACAAGCTTTCAGAATTTTTGGAACAACTAGGAAATATTTGCATATTTCAAAATGATTTCTAGAATTAGTTTGTATTCCAAATAAAGTTACTTTCTTCAAAATTAAGTCTAGTAAATAATTGTATTTTCTGTGTTGTCAGCTAAAGTTAATTTTTGTTAAACAACGCTATGATACATTAACAGGAATATAAAAGCTTTCAAGATTGTTTTTTTCCCAGAACAGTGTATTTTCTCTGTATGTAAATTGGATTTCTATTCATGAACATAGGTTATGTCAGTGAGCATACAATTTCACCATACAATTTGTTTTAATTCTTAGTCAAGCACTACATAGCTGTGTGAGCATGTGTGCAAACAGCTTGAAGGGCTGGAATGTATGGCTGAGGGTGAGCACCTAGTGGTACTTCATGTAGTAATTTGATTATATGCATCTGTCTCAGTCCTGAAAACAGGAAGGGAAATTTGGCAGTGATGCTATAATGCACTCCTTTTATGTGAGTGTAGCTGGGATACTTTCCATCTGTGACTTTTGGGGAATCTTCATTAATTTCTAGCAGTTTTGTCAAGGTGAGTGTACATGTACGAAATCTGATTGATTTGAAATCCTTTAATTAGGGCAGATGTAGCTTCAAAACAATACTTTTCAAATCTTTTTCTAGGAAAACCTCATAGAACACTCTATTCTCAGTTTTTTGACAGCAGTAAACATGATTGAAAGCTTGTGGTTTTGTATACTGAGTTCATTCTTTCACCATAACCAGGGAACCTTTGCAAGCATCTTTTACAGTGCTCCAATTTTGACTGTTTGACTTTGATTTTATAAATTGTCCATTTGAATAACAGCTTTAGTGTCTTTACTTTCTCTGATGCTAATCACAAATATATTTTGTTTTCAGGCAAAACTGTATTTTAGCAGATGAAATGGGTCTTGGCAAAACCATTCAGTCAATTACATTCCTCTATGAAATCCTCCTGGCTGGTATAAGAGGGCCTTTTCTAATCATAGCTCCGCTTTCCACCATAACAAACTGGGAAAGAGAATTTCGCACGTGGACTGACCTTAATGTTGTAGTGTATCATGGAAGCATGATCAGCAGGCAGATGATTCAGCAGTATGAAATGTACTTCAGGGACTCACAGGTAATGTAATGACACTTGTATGCTGTAACTTACCCAAAACCTGTTTCAGGTAGTAGTAATGAAAGCAAACTTTACATTATCCATACATATGTCTTAGTGAAGGTCATTTTACATCCCGTGATGTGTTTTTCAAGCTTTTTACATATCAAAATCTTGAACATATCCTTACTGAGCTAATTTTGTGGAAGTGGTTGCAGCAAGGTATATATTATTTTGGGATGGTGAGTAATTTTGCAATTGAATAGCAGTGATGCTGTTACTCATTGTGGAGATGGAAGTGTACACAGATGGTTGCAGTTGAGTCCTGAATATGAAGAGCAGCGAGAACAAAAATACAGCCAATTAAGCTCTACGTTACTTTTATGTAGCTGTTGATTTCCTTTTTCCTAGCTTTGTCTGTGTACAGTTTGCTTTTCTACCTGAAAAAATTCACATTAAATGGCATGAAATCTGTGTTTTTCCCCCATTCTATATATTATGTATAAACTTTTTTTAACCATCACTATATTTCTACAAAATTGATAATGCTGCAAACTTTTTTTTAAGTAGTGCTAAATATTAAAATGGCATTTGTTTCTCCAGTGACTTATTGTATGCTGCCTTTTGAAGGCCTTTACATATTCTCTTTGTCAGATGACCCGAGTTGAGTAAGTTGGAGGAAAAGTGTTCATTTAGTCCTCAGGTGATACTTTCATTATTTACTGTATAAGTGATAAATGTATTACTGTCATATATTTTGATTGACAGGGTTTTTCCTGTCAGTCTTTCAGATTTTCCCAGGGTTAAAAATGTGATACTATCTATATACACCTTTTTGAAACAGTTTTATTAGATGGTTGTATCTGTAATTTAAAAGTGCTTAACATTTTATTGTTGGTTACATAATATTGGATTTATGGCTATGGATAATTACTCATTAGTATTAATTACAGAGTTATGGAGATAAAATAAATGTATATGGGATGACAAAACAATTTATAATGTAAAATCTGATGTCTGGCTCTTGATAAAATTTCAGCAACAAAAATCTTTAAATTGAATAGATTCAAGGTAATGTAACAACTTCTATGTGTTGATGAATCTCTAGGGATGTATCATTCGTGGTACCTACAGATTCCAAGCCATTATCACAACTTTTGAAATGATTCTTGGTGGGTGTCCAGAGTTAAATGCCATTGAATGGCGATGTGTTATTATTGATGAAGCTCACAGACTGAAGAACAAAAACTGCAAACTCTTGGAAGGACTAAAATTAATGAACCTTGTGAGTAACCATATTTCACTTTTGGGGTTTGATTCCAGTTAAGTACAGTACAATAATAAATCATAAGTTTAATGTAATTTTTTGTGCAGTAATTAATGTTTAAAAACATGGAAAGTATTTTAAACAAGTTTTCTAACAATAAAAGCAAGTAGTAAAATGTCAAACAGAATTATTATCTAGTCCTGTAGTTAAGGTTTCATTTGATGTAGCTTTTTTAAAAGCGGATACAACCATGAATCTTCAGGCTTTTGGTGCATTACTAGAAGATCCACCATGACGAGTTTTGCATTGCGCATTTGATTTCATTCTTACTTTGATACGCTTGTTGCTACATGTTCTCAGTAGTCATCTTACTTGCTTTTTGATAAATGCTTAGTGTGTATATTTTAACCACAATAGAGAGGATTATACATGTGTGACTGTTACAGGAAAATTTGTAGTGTTCAGTCATTTCTTCATTACCGATGTAGGAAGACAGGATTTAATAAAAAGCTAGTAGAAAATACTTAACTGTTGTTCCTGATAAATCTGTTCAACTGTATTATCTGTGTACTTACTGACATGTAGAACTGGTATTTTCATGTTCTGAAACTGAGACTTAACACAAAAGTTTTTGCAAATGTGTGCACATACGGTCATAGGAGTTTTGTTTCCTTTTGTAGGAGCATAAAGTGCTGTTAACAGGTACCCCTCTGCAGAACACAGTAGAGGAATTATTCAGCCTCCTTCATTTTCTTGAACCTTTGCGTTTTCCTGCTGAATCTACATTCATGCAAGAATTCAGAGACCTTAAAACAGAGGAACAGGTATAGCATGTTGCATAAGTTCATTTTGAGCTTCAGTGTGCAAGAGTGACTTCCTCAAAGGGAAAACTTCTGTTTTGGATATTAAATGTTATTGCTCCCCACATACTCCCTATGAGATCTTTTGTCATGTGATTTCTCTGAACTTTGCAGGCAGTAGAAATCAGTTAAATATGATATTTTATATAAAAGAATTAATTTGGGGGGCCAGTATTTTAGATTTGGCAACTAGCGAGAATAATAAAAAATTGAAGCTTTCTGGCTTAAGAATCATAGATTAGTTAGGGTTGGAAAGGACCTTAACACCATCAAGTTCCAACCCCCCTGCCATGGGCAGGGACACATCACACTAAACCATGTCACCCAAGACTCCATACAACCTGGCCTTGAACACTGCCAGGGATGGAGCATTCACAACTTCTCTGGGCAACCCGTTCCAGTGACTCACCACCCTCACAGTAAAGACCTTCCTCCTTATATCCAATGTAAACTTTCCCTGTTTAAATTTGAACTCGTTACCCTTGTCCTGTCACTACAGTCCCTAATGAACAGTCCCTCCCCAGCATCCTTATAGGCCCACTTCAGATGCTGGAAGGCTGCTATGAGGTCTCCACACAGCCTTCTCTTCTCCAGGCTGAACAGCTCCAATTTTCTTGGACCGTCTTCACACAGGAGGTGCCCCAGTCCCCTGATCATCCTTGTGGCCCTCCTCTGGACTTGTTCCAACAGTTCCATGTCCTTTTTATACTGGTCACGCTCCTTTTAATGCAGCCCAGGATATGGTTGGCTTTCTAGGCTGCAAGCACACACTGCTGGCTCATGTTCAGTTTCTCATTGACCAACACCCCCAAGTCCTTCTCTGCAGGGCTGCTCTGAACCTCTTCTCTGCCCAACCTGTAGCTGTGCCTGGGATTGCTCCGACCCAGGTGTAGGACCTTGCACTTGGCATGGTTAAACTTCATAAGGTTGGCATCAGCCCACCTCACGAGTGTGTTAAGGTCCCTCTGGATGGCATTCCTTCCCTCCAGTGTATCAACTGAACCACACAGCTTGGTGTCATTGGCAAACTTGCTGAGGGTGCACTAAATCCCACTGTCCATGTCACCAACAAAGATTTTGAACAAGACCAGTCCCAACACCAATCCCTGAGGGACACCACTTGTTACTGGTCTCCAGCCAGACATTGAGCCATTGACCACAACTCTTTGAGTGCGGCCATCCAACCAGTTCTTTATCCACCAAGTCGTCCATCCAATAAATTGATGCCTCTCCAATTTAGAGATAAGGATGTCGTGTGGGACAGTGTCGAATGCTTTGTACAAGTCCAGGTAGATGACATCAACTGCTGTGCCCCTGTCCATCAGTTCTGTAGCCCCATCATAGAAGGCCACCAAATTGGTCAGGCAGGATTTGCCCTTAGTGAAGCCATGCTGGCTGTCACCCAGCACCTTGTTGTTTTTTATGTACCTTAGCATGCTTTCCAGGAGCAACTGCTCCAAGATTTTGCCAGGCACAGAGGTGAGACTGACTGGTCTTTAATTCCCTGGGTCATCCATTTTCCCCTTCTTGAAAATGGGGGTTATATTTCCCTTTTTCCAGTTGTTGGGAACTTCACCTGACTGCCATGATTTTTCAAATATGATGAACAGTGGCTTAGCAACTTCATTTGCCAGCTCCTTCAGGAGCTGAGGATGGATTTCATCAGCTCCCATGGACTTGTGCACGTTCAGGTGCTTAAGATGGTCTCAAACCACATCCTCTCCTACAGTGGGCCTAGGGTCTTCATTCTCACAGTCCCTGTATCTGCCTTCCAGGACTTGGGTGGTGTGGTCAGAGCATTTGCCAGTGAAGACTAAAGCAATAAGAGCCTCAGCCTTCTCCAAATCCAGGGTAGCCAGTTCTGATAGCTTCCGGACAGGCCCCACGTTGCCCCCAGTCTTTCTTTTATTTGCAGTGTAACTATGGAATCCCTTCCTGTTATCTTTCACATCCCTAGCCAAGTTTAATTCTAACTGGGCCTTAGCTTTCTTAACCTGGTCCCTAGCTTCCTGGAGAACATCCCTGTATTCTTCCCAGGCTGTCTGTCCTTGCTTCCACCTTTTATAAGCCTCTTTTTCCCCTCAAAGTTTCCTCAGCAGCTCCTTATCCATCCATGGAGGTCTCCTGGCCCTCCTGCTGCACTTCCTTCTAGTTGGGACACAACACTCCTGAGCTTGTAGCAGGTGTTACTTGAATATCAGCCAACAGTCTTGGGGCCCCCTGCCCTCTAGGGCTATATCCCATGGAACCTTACTAAGCAGGTTCCTGAAGAGGCCAAAGTCTTCTCTCTTGAAGTCCAGGGCAGGGAGCTTGCTGAACACTTCTCACTGTCCTGAGGATCTTGAACTCGACCATCTCATGATCACTACAACCAAGGCTGCCCTGGAGCATCACATTTCTAACCAGCCCTTCCCTGTTGGTGAGCATAAGGTCAAGCATGGCACCTCTCCTTGTCGGCTCCTCTGATACTTACAGGAGGAAGTTGTCTTCCACGCAATCGAGGAGCTTCCTGGATTGCTTGTGCCAGGCCGTACTGTCCCTCCAACAGATGTCAGGGTGGCTGAAGTCCCCCATGAGGACAAGGGCCTGCAAGCATGAGGCTTTTCCTATCTGTCTATAGAGTGCTTCATCCACAGAGTCCTCTTGATCAGGCAGTCTGTTAACAGATCCCCACACTAATGCCCCCCATAGCTGTTCTTCCTTTAACCCTGACCCACAAACTCTCTGTGGACTGCTCACCTGTCCCCAGACAGAGTTCCATATTCTCCAGCCTATCCCTAACATAAATAACATCTCCCCCTTGCCTTCTGATGGGCCTGTCCTTTGTAAAGAGCCTGTAACCTTCCATTCCAGCACTCCAGTCATAGGAGCCATCCCATGTTTCTGTGATGCCTATTATATCATATCCTTGCAGACATGCACACATCTCTAATTCCTCTTGATTGTTCCCCATACTACGGGTATTTGTATAGAGGCATCTGAGCCGAGCTCCAAATGAAGCCAGCTCATTGACTGGAGCGGCTGGAATATCTCTACATTGCTCTGAGCCTTTATTATAGGTGCTGGCAACTGACTGGGAGTGCTGGGATGGAATGATGCCCCCCTCCCCCAACACATCTAGTTTAAAGCTTTCTTGATCAGCCTGGTAAGCCTCCTACCAAAACCTCTTCCCCTTCTTTGTCAGACCAGCTCCACCAGCCTCCAGTATACCTGGTCTCCCAAATTGAGTCCCATGTTCTAGATACCCAAACCCTTGACTATGGCTCTGCTGTTCTAACCATTTATTAACCTGCCAAATCCCCCTAGCCTCTTTAAGGTCCTCCCCTTTATCCTGGAGAATTGATGAAAAAGATGTCTGAGCTTTAGAGCCCCTAACCACCTCTCCCAGGGGTCTGTAGTCTTTCTTCATGTTCTGTGGGCTACTGCTGTCTATATCACTAGCACCCACATGAATGACTGGAAGTGGGTAATAGACAGTGGGACTTATTAGACCAGACAGCCTCTGTACAAAATCCCTTATCTGAGCCCCTGGTAGGCAACACACCTCCCTTGAGACTGGGTCAGGCCAATAGATGGTTTCCTCTATGCCTTTCAAAGTAGAGTCCCCTGCCTGCTGCTTTTTTCCTGGCAGCACCAGTAGTCATCTTCTTTACCCAAGCATTAGCCGGTTGTTCATTTTTCAAGTATGTTTCCTCATTAGTCCCCTGCAGAACTGCAAAGCATTTCTGGGTGGGGACAACAGATTTAGGAAGAATCCCCTTGCTTTTAATTGTCCTCTTTCTCCTTTTTTATTTTTGTTAGGTTTTTTTTTTTTTGTTACTCTTTCCCAGCTTCCTGATTTGATGCCCTCCTCTTTTCTGCATGATTTACAATGGATGCTGTGCGCTGCAGCCTCCCCTCTCATAGGCTCTGTCTGGGTGCCTATGCTGGCCACAGCCAGAGCAGAGCTCCCAGACCGGGCCCTGGTCATAAGGCGAGTGCTCACCATCCCGCTCGCCTGCCAGCTTGACCTGTTGCACCAAACTCCTGGTCGCTCGTGCTCCCTTGTGCAGGTTTCTAACCAGTCAGGGCTGGTGCCGCTGCTCCTGGCTCCGCCCCCTGTGAGTCAGCTGCTCGCGTCAGCTGAGCTGCCGGCTCCTGGGCAGGTCCTGTTGAGGGTTTGAGGCTTCCTCGGTAACTTCTGCTGGTCTGAATTGAAGTTCCTGGATGCTGAGCTTCCCTCCACTGAGGTGTTGAAGGCGTTCTCTCTCGAGCTACTCACCTCAGCAATTTACCGCAGCAGTTCTGTTTTGTAGGCAGAGTCTTTGCAGGCAAGTATTAAAAAGATACTCTTTTTATTGGTTTTGGAGTACGTCAAAAAAATCTTAAGTACTTTGGGATTAAAAATAAGGCTATATACCATCTGGCAAATATATGTAAGTCTAGGGAAAAAAAATGATGTAGAGTACAAAAGTTTTTCATTAAACTATATTATTATTTTTCATGTTTGAACCAACTGTTGTGTTTCATTTAGGTTCAGAAACTACAAGCTATTCTGAAACCCATGATGCTCAGACGTTTAAAGGAAGACGTAGAAAAAAAGTTGGCTCCAAAGGAGGAAACTATAATTGAAGTAGAACTAACTAATATTCAGAAGAAATATTATCGAGCGATTCTGGAGAAAAATTTTGCTTTCTTATCCAAAGGAGCAGGGCAAGCAAATGTACCCAATCTGGTTAACACCATGATGGAACTCAGAAAATG
Organism: Pezoporus flaviventris; assembly: GCF_033815535.1. Lineage (NCBI taxonomy): Eukaryota > Metazoa > Chordata > Aves > Psittaciformes > Psittacidae > Pezoporus > Pezoporus flaviventris. Next base: position 1,421,475 of record NW_026892669.1, on the reverse strand, counting down.
TTGTAATCACCCTTACCTCATCAAAGGTAAATACATGATAAAGACTGATGATTTTAATTTTTTATTGATTTTTTTCTATTAATTTTAGTACTTTTGTAGTTCTTAAATATTTAAAATATATAAGAGCTTTTGTATTTCTTAAATGTTTTCATCAGACTTTCCAAGGGACTGGATTAGGTGGAAGCATGTTTTTGATAGATGTAAGGCAAAGTTGTGATGCATTTGCATATTTAAGGCCTGAAATGTGAACTTGCTTTGTAGGATTTTACAGAATATTTAGAAGCTATTATCTCATGGGAATGTTACATATCTTTAAAGGCAGTGTGAAGAACAACTAGACCTAACTTTTAATGCTTCTCATAAGTGATATGGTCTGTGTCAGTCTTCATTGTTTTTCTCAGTTACTTATAACTGATTTGGATAGTTTTTTAAGCTCCTGAAGTTTTTGCTATGATTTTAATCATAGTGGGACTTAAGAAAAAGTCTTTAGAATGCTGTTTCTTAAGATTCCTGTCCCATTTAAAATATCACAGAGACTCAAGGACTTGTGGTTTTTCAGTTGTTGGGGTTTTTTGTTTGTTTTTTTTTGGGGGGTGTGTTTTGTTGGTTTTGGTTGGGTGGTGTTTGTTTTTTTTTGTTGTTGGTTTTTGTTTTTTTTTATGTGACACATGAGAACAAGTGGTTTTGGTTTTGCAGTTGGGGGATTTACCTTGTTCTAGGTGTTCTTTCTGTGGTACTCTGATTAAAAACTTCAGGCTGCTTTTCAAAGAGCACAGAAATAGATGTTCTTGATAGACTTTAGATCCATCTAGAACTTTGTTCTTTCTTCAGCAGCAACTAATGGAGGCATGTTTAGAGTACAAGCACCGATTTTTTTTTTTTGATTTTTTTTTTTGATTTTTTTTTTTTTTTTTTGGAACTTGGCCTTGTATGTACATGGAGATATTTGTGTAGATACACCTGTAGATACAGAAATAAAATCTTTGATAGGTGCTGAAGAGAAAATCCTTGGAGAGTTTAAAGAAACATATAACCTAAGTGCTCCAGACTTCCATCTGCAAGCAATGATCCAGTCTGCTGGTAAATTGGTTCTTATTGATAAACTTCTTCCAAAAATGAAAGCAGGAGGCCACAAAGTCCTTATCTTCTCTCAAATGGTGCGCTGCCTTGATATTTTGGAGGATTACCTTATACATAAAAGGTAAGATACTCCCTATTCTGTCTCCTGTAGTATGTTGTTCTCTGTGGGCATATCTTTGAATATTAGTGTAGGATTAGTGATTACAGCACACCAGAGATAGGAATTCTTTCTTTCTGGCTAATCACTATGTAACTTGCTGTGGCGGCTTACCATTTATTCACCAACAAATGAAACCTTCAGAGAGGTTGTTACAGTCAATTGTTGCTATATCAACCTGAAAAAAAAAATATAAAAAGACATAGTTCTGGTTGTTTTAATAGTCTATTTGTTGGAATGTACATTTTGCTTTGAAGTGTATATTTGTCAGTATACTACATAGAATCATAGAATCGTTAGGGTTGGAAAGGACCTTAAGATCATCTAGTTCCAACCTCCCTGCCGTGGGCAGGGACACCTTACGCTAAATCATATCACCCAAGGCCTCGTCCAACCTGGCCTTGAACACTGCCAGGGATGGAGCATTCGCAACCTCCCTGGGCAACCTATTCCAGTGCCTCACCCCACCCTAACAGGAAAGAATTTCCTTCTTATATCCAACCTAAACTTCCCCTGTTTAAGTTTTAACCCGTTACCCCTTTTCTTGTCACTACAGTCTCTAATGAAGAGTCCCTCTCCAGCATCCCTATAGGCCCCCTTCAGATACTGGAAGGCTGCTATGAGGTCTCCATGCAGCCTTCAGCAAGTTTGCCCATTACACCGAGCTGTGTGGTTCAGTTGATAATGATCCTGCTGTACTTGTCACTAGGGTTGGTGTAGCTGCTGTATTTGGAGTTGGAGTAGCTGCGTTGTCTGTTACCTTGCCATTGGATCCAGAGACATTTTTTTCCCTTTGAAGGCTCTGGATAGTGTTGAACAGGGCTCTGTAAGCATAGGCCAAGGCCCAGCACGTTGCCATGATTTGTCCTACTCTGGTATGACAAGGATGACAACACACCTCCTTTAAGTGTTTTACTAATTTTTCTTAAATTTGCACTTGTTCAGTGGTGAGGCTCCAAAGCACTGGAGGGGCCCACTGGCCTAGATATTTGCCCATACTATCGCACACACCCTGCAACTCATGACTGTCCAGCCTCAGGGAAAAATCTCTTGGTCCTTCTATAACATCTATATTACATAGTAATATAGAGTTTGCATGTTAAAAATTAGTGAGAATGTCAAGCCTTCCTGCAGCGGATACTGGAAGGTATATTGAAAGCCATTACTAGAATATATTAAAATCTCCTTTTGTGATAATTTTATATAACTTCTATTCTTCTATGGTTTTGGTTTCATAAAACAGTCTATTTGAGCTGCAAGCTCAACAGTTTGTATGTTTTATTTTAATAAACTAATTTTAATTTCATAGTAGTATCCAATATGGAAAATACTCCTTTTTCTGTAATGTTGTAACATCTAAACTAGTGCATCACATTTACAGGTAGAATTTTCTGAAATCCATAGGAGGTGAAACTTGCTCATGCTGCTCTTTGATTAGAAATTTTAGAGTGCACTCATGATTAGACTTCATATTTAACAGAATTCATGACTGTAGGAGATGGCTGCCTGCCAAAATGGCTGTGGTCCTGTGGATTATCTGCTGTGCCATTTTATAGCTGATTAGTAGAAAAATGGTTTTGAGGCTCTTTGACTAACAGATACACATTCAACACCTTCATCTACAATGTACAGAAGCATTTGCTCTCTTTTTAAGCATTTCACTTGATTTCAGAAGTTTCATTGGAGTTTTTGTAACTATCAAAAGTAACAAAAATGACAGCTCTACTTCAGGCTTTTAAATTTGCTGGTTTTACTTTAGGAAGCCCTGGATTCATTGATGCCTTGATAAAGACTGTTAGAGGTGCTGTCCATATCATTTTTGTTCTGTTCCTATGACTCTTGACAGAATTGATATGCAGTTTGTCCAATGATAGCTTACCAGGGACTGCTTTCTGCTGGTTACTTGGTTACCCCTAACATGTGCAGACAATTTGGTATATAATACGAAAGATCATTGTCCTGCTACTGTGACCCCAGGCAGGGATCTAAGCATAATAGCATGTGAAAAACTTGTAAGTGTCCACTTGGGACTTCAGGTTATGGTGTGTTTTAGTGCAGCAAAGTGCCATGGTAATACATGTTTCCTGGTATATCTAACCAGGTACTTGCTTTAATGAAGCAATTTCAGATGAACTTCTCTTAAAATGCTCAGTGTTTGTATTTGCTGATGTGTATTGGTACTACAGATATGCAAGTTCTGTCATGATTCCTTGTTATGTTATTCTCTGATAATCAAAGTTAGTTGGCATCACTTCTATTCACCATAAAGAATGAATATGCAAGCAGGAGATCTGTTCTAATCCCTCTTTGTGTGTGTGTGTATCCATGGCAATTTCCAGATACTTGTATGAACGAATTGATGGGCGAGTACGAGGCAATCTCAGACAAGCTGCCATTGACCGGTTCAGCAAGCCAGATTCCGACCGTTTTGTCTTCCTTCTGTGCACCAGAGCTGGTGGTTTGGGCATTAATTTGACTGCAGCAGATACATGTATAATTTTTGATTCTGATTGGAATCCTCAAAATGATCTTCAGGTAAATTCTTTTGAGCATAATAGTGAAATCTAAGCAGTCAAACCTGGCTGATAAAAATTTGATCAGTTATAATGTTGTCTTCATTTTGAATATGCATAATTTTAAAATTTTCATATTTTTGTAAGGCAAATATTTCATGGTTTTTGATGAATACTTTCTACTTGGATAGGAGAGGTCATCTGGGTTTGGATGGGTTCTACCTTTTCCTTTCAAATTGATTACACTTCGAAAGCACAACACAAGTAAACTAAGCCAATAAGTAGATAAAATGCTTAAGACTTTGATGACACTTTGAAACCAGGGATTGGATTTTGCATTTGCTGACTAACACAATTTTTGGAAATAGAGTTGTTCAGCTAAAACATAATATATAGAAAATGAGTAATGTGTTGTCGTGGTTTATACCCTAGACAGACAGCTTGTTCACTCACTCCCAGTGAGTGGTGCAGGGCTGAGAGCAATTGAGCCCCCCCCCCCCCCCCCCCCGGGGCTCTCCCCTTCCCTGCTCCCGTGAGGGATGGGGAGGAGGATCGAACAAGTGCAATGCCAGGGGTTGAGACAAGAACAGTCCAGCAACCAATGTACAACACAAATCACCACCGCTACCACCAACGACAACAATGATAAGAGAAAATAACAAGGGACGAGGATACAATACCACTCGCCAAGAAACGAGTCCCACCCGGAAGCCCGTGTCCTTCTGGGTAACTCCCAGTTACCCCCCACCCTGGGCATGACGTGCTGTGGTATGGAATACCTCTTTGGCTAGCCTGGGTCTGGCGCCCCATCTCTGCTTCCTCCCGGCTTCCCCTCCCTGGCAGAGCATGAGCCTCACAAAGTCCTTGGTCAGGGTAAACATCACTTAGCAACAACCAAAAACATCGGTTTCACCAATACTGTTCCCAGGCTGGAAGTCAAAACGCAGCACTGCACCAGCTACCACGAAGGAGAAAAATGACTGTTACTGCTGAACCCAGGACATGTGTATTAAGATACAAAGAATGAATCAAATCTAGGAATTGGTTCCTGAAATTGAATTCAGTCTTAAGTCGCAACTCCTTTACCCTTTTGTCATGGTTTAAACCGAGCTAGTAACTCAGAACCACGTAGCTGCTCGTTCCTTCCCCGCCCCCCTTCTTCTTCCTCCTGCTACTGGAGGGATGGGGAAGAGAATCAAAAGAGTGTAAATCCCATGGGTTGAGATAAGAACAGTCCAGTAACTAAGGTACATTACAAAACTACTGCTACTACCACCAATAATAATGATAAGGGAAATAACAAGAGGAGAGAATATAAAACTAAAAGGGGAAAAGGAAAAGAAAACAAAGTGATGCACAATACAGTTGCTCACCACCCGCCAACCAATACCCAGCCTGACCTGAGCAGTGATATGGGCCTTCCGGGTAACTTCCTCCAGTTTATATACTGGGCATGACATGCTGTGGTATGGAATATCCCTTTGGCTAGTTTGGGTCAGGTGTCCTGTCTCTGCTTCCTTCTGGCTTCCCATGCCCCTCCTCACTGGCAGAGCATGAGAATGAAAAGTCCTTGATCAGTGTTAGCAGTACTTGGCAACGACTGAAAACATCAGTGTGTTATCAGCACTGGTCTCAGGCAAAAGTTGAAAACACAGCACTGCACCAGCTACTAAGGAGAAAAATGACTGCTACAGCTGAACCCAGGGCAAATGTGTATTTGGAGATCATATAACTTAGGTGTTAGCTTGTCTTGTTACGTAGTTACTGCAAGAGAAACACTATTCTGTAGCATTCAGCACAGATCCTTCCTCTTCATTTTACTTACTATACTGTTTTTAGAAAACTTCACAATGCAGAAAATGTCTGGTAGTTTCTATTTAGTTATATGTGAATTGACTTCCTTTTGAGTTCATGCTGTTGTTTTTCAGACTGTGCTACCGCAGAAATAATTTCTTGAAAGAAGAGGATCTTATTCCTAGATATGTCTAAATTCTTTCTGCTATTCTTTTCTCCCTTCAAAAGGCTCAAGCCCGTTGTCACAGGATTGGTCAGAACAAAGCAGTGAAGGTCTACAGACTGATAACACGGAACTCCTATGAGAGAGAGATGTTTGATAGAGCAAGTCTGAAACTGGGACTAGATAAGGCTGTCCTCCAGAGTATGAGTGGAAGAGAAAGCACTGGTGGTGTATGTAGACATTTCTTGAAATAACTCCTTTTGCTTTGTTAATCACATGGGAACTATTTTAAATTACAGAACCTACCATTTCTCTGTTGTTTGCATCTGGGTTACGTTTTCTGATGTGGACTAACAGTGTAATTGACTTAATTTTAAATGTAGTCAATTACTCTGATAAATCTCATTATTTCTTGCTTATTAAGGTCCAAAGTAGATAATGCAAACAAGGAGGTAAGTTCCCTTTGTTTCCTTGTATCTTTTCATATTTATATATAATGTGTTACTTTAATACTAGATGTAAATCTCATCTTAATAGGTAATTCTTCTAAGCTTGTATTCATCATGGTGTTGGAACAACCAAAACAAAACATGTACCCGTAAAAATGTGTACTGTAACCACATAATAAATTGTTTCAATTGATGACCAGACTTTTATCTTAGCTTTTAATAATCTTGAATTTAAAATTTATAAGTTGTAAGACACAATTCAGTTGCACAAACATTTTTTTCTTCCCCCCCCCCCCCCAGATCCAACAACTCTCCAAAAAAGAAATAGAAGACTTGCTTCGAAGGGGTGCATATGGTGCCATTATGGATGAAGAAGATGAAGGCTCTAAATTCTGTGAGGAAGACATTGACCAAATTTTACAGCGTCGTACTAAAACTATCATGATTGAATCAGAAGGAAGGGGCTCCACATTTGCCAAGGTGTGGAAGCAGCAAGTTCTTCTTTGACAGTATAGAGCTGTAAATGTAACCAGTGCTGTAAAGCTTATGCTTTAAAAAAAAAAAAAAAAAGTTGTTTACTTTTATTTAATGTTTGTGTGTTAGGTACAGCTTTTGGGTTCCTACATCTATGTGTTTATACTAACAATGCATCTAGCAAAGTCAGTTTTGCACATACAGATTGTGTAATAGGCATGTGCTGCTTTTGAAAAGGCTAAGATTTGTGTGAGATATAATGGACTGCATTAACCAGGAATAGTAAACCAGCTTATTCTAAAAATGCCTGCATATAGGATACAGGTTGAACCTTGAGCTTTGTTAAGCAAAATATGACTGCTTCTGAAATAGCAAGGGGTGGAGAGTATATTTATGTGCCGGGGAAGGGGGGGGGGGGGGGGTGAGGCTGAGAGTGTAAGGTCTTAGAAGGAATAGTCTAGAATAAAATTGGACTGACACTTTTTATAATTTTTGGTACGTAGGAGAAAAACAGCAATATAGCATCCATGGAAAATTGGATGAACAGAATAAAAAGTAAATTTGGACTCCTTAATTTCCAAAGTATGTGCAAATATGAATCTGAACAAATACAAATTCAGGTAAATTAAAAAATACATAAATAAATCAAGCAGTATAACTGAGATTGGAATGTGGGTACTTGATGAATGCAGTTGTGACAGTTTCCCCCCCCAAGGCAAAGCAAAAGGAAAACTTACAAGAATATAAATATATATTTTTATATATATATATTTAAGATAAATTATATTTCTATATTTTATCTTATATTTTGCTTATTGTGTCTTATATAACAAACAGACTTCTAAAAACAATCACTATCAAAAAAAGTAAAAATTTTTGGTTTTACTTTTTTCCCCAAAAGCAGTATACTAGGGTTTTTAAAATGCCTTCTTGAAATTAAGCTTGTTCCACGCTCTCAAGCTTTGATTGTTAGTAGTTTAAACACTCCATTGAAATTTCCCTCACGCGAGTACTTTTGCATGAGATGAAATCCCCAAATGCTGATAAGTATCTTCAGAAGATCCTATTTTCTTCCATTCAACTCATTTAGATTCAGAATTAGAAGAATCTTGCTGCTTAATGTTGTTCTCTCCTGATGGAGCATAAGAGTTCATTAGATTTTTCTTATATATTATGGATCTGATTTAAAAAATTAAGGGGGAAGAGAACTTTTGAGACTTTTGGCACTGTAAGTAGCTTCTGAAGTCTTAACAGCTGCTTGGGAGGAGACTTTTGATGAAATAACCTTATGCAGTCTTCGCAGCACTGAGGCATTCAAACTCGACTGACTTTTGATGTATGATGTTGGTAAGATTAAGTTTTATTTATTACAGGCTAGTTTTGTTGCATCTGGAAACAGGACTGATATTTCACTAGATGATCCCAACTTCTGGCAGAAATGGGCCAAAAAAGCAGAAATAGATATAGATGCTATCAGTGGTAGAGTAAGTACTTCTCTTTCTAATGCATATTTTCTCAAGTATTTGTTTGCTGTTGAATTCTGAAATAGCAGGTGTAGAATTTCTGGTGCTTTTTTGTATTACTATTTCAACAAGTCAGACTTCTTGTGCTGGTTAATTTGTGCATGGGTAATTGTTGACGCGGGAGTCACGGACAACACAGACACGATCAATGTGATCAAGCGATTGCCAAATTTATTACAAAGCCTTAACTCCTTATATACTATTTCTTACATGCACTTACAGTGATTTGGCATATTATGATTGGATACATGTCTTGAAGACCCTTAGTGACTAACATATAATTGGTTAAGCACAGGTGTGACAACTTGACCTCGAAAGCTTGCCAACAGTCCACAGTTCTCATTATGTCAGTGAATTCCAGCTTCTTCTTATCTTGCTTGCTTAAGCTTCTTCAGGCCTCTCATGGCCTTGCTGTATCTTTCAGGATTATTCAGAGTTTATGTACCAATTATGCATTCTCCTGTGAGAGCACTGTCTCCACATCTCCCCCTTTTTGTTTTATATATGTTTTGGGTGACCCTACTTGAGCAGGGGATTTGTGCTAGATCATATCTCCAACATATGCCAACTACAGGCTGCTGGGCCTGCCCCTTTTTTCTCCTGTATGGCTCTCTGGTAACAGGGGAGGCAATCCTTCACATCAAGGTCTGGCATGGCATGTGTCCCCACCGCTCCACGCCTGCTGGGTTGCAGCCAACAGCAGAGCTAAAGGTTCTTCTTGGTGGCAAACACAGAGGCCAACCCAGTCTTGCCCTTGATTGTGGTAGCAGGCATTTTGTCATCCTCAGTCCTTGCACCTTGTTGTCAATGCAGAGTTTCACCTGCTTCATCCAGTAACAAGTCACTACTACAGCAAGGCACACACAAATTTACATTAGCAGAGTAACTATTACAGGGTGCAGCAGCATGTTGAAGATGTTGATGGCAGCGAGGGACTAGCCAAAGAAATTTCTTACCAGTGGAATTCTCCCACCCTCTTAATTTGTTCCATCACCTGCTTTATAACACTACCATTGTATTAGAATCTTTCCAGTTTTTGCCTTAGCATTTTCTAGCAGCTACTGCAAATTTCCATACCCTAACATCTCTTTTACAAATGACAAATCTATACAATACAAGGTGAAGTTCATTAGCAACTGGCTAGTAAATACAGGTGGTTTTATACACAAAATCTCAGCCTCTAATAATAGCTACTTTACAAACACACATATATTCAAGCTGTTACTTTTCATTTCCCCCCAAGTGATGTTTTGCAATCATTCATTTTTCTCTTCCCCTATCTCATTCTGCTTGGGGTATTCACGGTCAGCTCCTGTAGCTGAGGCATCAGGTTTTTCCAGTCGTCTGTCCAGCTCATGGCAAGGCTTGACAAACTTTGCAGGCAGTCTCCATGGACCTGTAGGCAGGAGGACACAAATATACCCCCTCCTCCAGTTTATCAGTTCTTGAGAAGCAGACAGGTTAAACTGCACATTGTTAACAGTCAAGGAGTTTGCTGCATCATTGCCTCTTTTTTTTTTTTTTTTTTTTTTGTTTTTCTGCCACCCTGATGCTGCTTAGGTGACGGCTCATAAAGCTTGTGGTTGCACTACCCCTCTCGCTTTTTTAGTTAGCAGTTCTTATTTCAACCGATCCATCTATTCCTCCAAGTCTTGGATTCACCCCAGGTTTCTTTAAACATACTAAGCAGGGCTCCTACCATGCACCCACTGTGTTGCAGGTGCTCTTTAGGCTTTGTCTGTGGTGTCTCTACAAACTGCCTCAATAGATTGAGAGGTTGGGTTTTGGTTTGGTTTTCTTTTTTTTTTTTTTTCCTCTTCACTCCTCTGCTCTGGCGTCCATCCTGGCCGTTCCGCCAGTGGAGCACCGGGAGCTGAATCAGAGGTCAGCTTTTTTTTTTTTTTTCCAAAAGTCGCTCACCCTGCTTTGCACAGCTACAAACGCCAGCCTGCTTGGCAGCAGGTATAAAAGCCTGTCTGCTCGGCAGCAGCTACAGCTGCCTGCCTGCTTCAGCAGCAACCATAAATACCTGCCGGTAACCTCACTTTTGCATTAACCCTTTCTTGCCCGAAATGTTAAACTGCTACCCGTTAAAAACTTTTACATGAACCCAACAACAAAAAATACACAGAACACCGTCTGCCCTCAACACACATACACACACGTATGGGATCCCAGAAGCACACGCCACAGAACTACAATATTTGAAGCACAAAATCCAGGCAATCATTACTCCCACTACAGTCCCACGTACAGAACGTGGCACAAGGACCCTGTGGAGACTAACAGCAAACCAGCTCCGAGAAGCATCATTGCAGTGCGAGGTGGCAGGCTCATCCTTAGCGGGCATCCCTGCAGAGGCTCTGCCTCCCCCACATCATATGAGGCTTGGGCTTTTATACTGACCAAAATGCACACTCATTCCGACACAGGTGGCCAGCCTATGTTGGAAGAAGTGGCCAGCAATATTTTTAAAGGTCTCCAAAGGTCGATAGAAACGTGGACATACTTATATTTACCAACTTCTAGTACATGAGTATCACAGAGAGACTGTATCAAATGAGTTGTATAAGGGATCCCAAGTCCACGGTCCGTCACAATCCCAATACCCCTGATAACAGCATAAAAGAGACCTTCCCACCACCAGAAAATCACACAATACTTCTGTATCCCGCGCTGGTCTTGCTTCCCTGGAGGTTCAGGGGGGGTGTGGTGGTTTTTCTTGTTTTTTTTTTTTTGGAGGGGGGTTTGGTGTTTGTTTGTTTTGGGGTTTTTTAATGTAAAAAAGGTTGCTCCCTTCACTTTAAGAAGGACTGAAAACATCCATAAAATGGATGTCCTGAGCTCAAATTTCAATTAATTCAATCACTGATAAGGGGGGTGTCCTGGGGTGATGCTGACTCTTTCCAGGGTTTCACCCATCGAGGTGGCACCCACCACAAACCGGAATCTGTAATTTACACACATATAACCTTGACCAGTTAGTTTTACTTCCACAGGACCTTTCCAAATGCCGGTTTCCAAATTCTTGTGCTGGACCAGAATACCTGGAGTTTTAGTCATATAATCTGAACCTAATGCCTGACCATGTATTATAGCAGGGGAGTCAAAGTCTCCTGTCAATCGCAAAAAAAAAATCATAACATATACAGCTTGAGTATAAGAGGATTTTAACCCGTATGTGGTCACTGCTTGTCAGGCCTCCTTAACTATTCTGAGATCAAAAGCTTCCAACTCTTTACCTCCCTGCTGTGTAGTAAACACAGGATATGCAGAGAGGCCCATTGCAAAAATTTCACCTGTAATAATTGCATCTTTGATTAACCCGTGCAAACAGTGCACAGGATTTGTGCCTCCCCCATACCTCTCCCACCCCCTCCCCTGGTTGCCTTCTTTAAGGAAGGGGTTTTGCAGAGGATAAGGTGGAGGTGCCGATGGAGATGTCTCAATCCCAGTCTCCAGGGCTTCAAGCTTTTTCATCAGTTGTTGCAGCTGAGCATCTCCAAGGCCAGTGAGTAGTTGCTGATGAGCTGAGCAGACTGACCCGGGAGACAAAGAGTCAGAGTCTGGAAGCAGAGGATATAAATCTGGCTCGGATTCAGGGGACTCAGAGTCTGATCCTGGGTTGAACTCAAGGTCTCCGTTGTTCGCATCTATGTCTTTCTTGTCAGGTGTCTCTCGTTCGGTATGTGGCCATCTGCGGACCTGGCTCTTGCTTTCATTGGCTCGGGGCGTTGATTTTTTTCGGCGCCGTTCCAGGTACCACAGGAGGTGCAAAAGTCATAGCCGCAGCTCTGTGATGGGGGTTAGGAGAGACATCCCCTTCTGGAGCTGTGGCGGCAAATACAGACGTAGTACACCACACTTTCCAATTTCATCTCTTTCAAAGTCTCAAACACCAATTTCCAAAGTGTAGAGTGTTTCTGTGTATCTTTGGTCCCTTTACTAACCTCGCGATCATGGGACCACTTTAACAGCCTCTGTAAGGCGGCACTATCGTATTGCAGTCCTCTCTTAGAGAGAATGTGTTGGAGGAGCTTCACCACCGCCTGTTCCTCTTTGGATAGCAAGTGCCACATCTCCTCCCCAGCCACTCACCTGATCAGGGCGAGATTGCCGAAGTTTTGCAGACGTCTGACTTCCCAGCGCCGGGGCAGCGCTGACTTTCGGCCAACTCTCCGCTCCCTCCTTTTCATCAGACCTTCAAACTCGTCTTTGTCGAGTTACCGATCGGAGGGTCCCTGTTCGGGTGCCACTTGTTGATGCAGGAGTCACGGACAACGCGAAGACAATCAGTGTGATCAAGCGATTGCCAAATTTATTACAAAGCCTTAACTCCTTATATACTGTTTCTTACATGCACTTACAGTGATTTGGCATATTATGATTGGATACATGTCTTGAAGACCCTTAGTGACTAACATATAATTGGTTAAGCACAGGTGTGACAACTTGACCTCGAAAGCTTGCCAATAGTCCACAGTTCTCATTAACTCAGTGAATTCCAGCTTCTTCTTATCTTTCTTGCTTAAGCTTCTTTGGGCCTCTCATGGCCTTGCTGTATCTTTCAGGATTATTCAGAGTTTATGTACCAATTATGCATTCTCCTGTGAGAACACTCTCTCCACAGGTAATCAGCCTGCTGATAGCTTTAGTATTTCCTAGCTACCTGCTGTCCCAAAAGAGCATGGGGGTCTTTGGTTTTTGTTGAAGGCCTGGAAATGGTTTAAAATATGTAAATGTTCCAATTCCTCTGTTTTTGTCTGTAGATCCTGGGCTGGAATCTGCAGAATAGCTGACTAATAATTCTATCAATTTTATAATACTGAAAGTTGTGTCCTATACTTGAAGATGTTTCCATGCTCTAAAAAGGTTTCAGTGCCCCTTTTTACACAGACTGCAGCATGGTCTGTGTAAATATTCAGCTCAGGTGAGGTGTTTACTGTGATTTCTTTACAGAATGCCTATTATTGACATTAGATAGAAATTGTTTCTGAATTGAAGCCATCTATTTCAAAACAGTTGGTAAGCTTTTCTTTTGTCAAAGTTTGTTTGAAATTTTGCAGAACAGCCTGGTTATTGATACCCCAAGAATTAGGAAACAAACACGGCCCTTCAGTGCTACAAAGGATGAGCTGGCTGAGTTGTCGGAGGTGGAGAGCGACGGTGATGAAAAACCGAAACTCCGTAGGCCTTGTGACCGTTCCAATGGTTACGGTAGAACAGAGTGCTTTCGAGTGGAAAAAAACTTGCTGGTCTACGGGTATTGTATACATCCTTCTTCATTCTAGGAAGTTTTTAAAAAATACTGTTTTAAATGTACTAAATTGTATTTATGGACTAACTTTTAGCTATAGTGGCAATAACCTGGTGTGTGTATATATAGCATTTATTTAGAATATGAATTTATGTGAATTTATCATGCATCCTGTATAAATCTTTATGACAGTTTGCAATAAAAGAAACATGAAAGAAGGGAGGTGAAAACTTCTTCAAAGGAGATTGACATTTAAAATGTCACTAGAGTAGTCTCTCTAAAAATCATTACAGTAAGTTATGCAGGCAGGGTCAGAACTGTGAACAAATATCTGAAATAAAGGCTTGGTAGGTGACTTGATATTCATAATTGCAGAACATCTTCCATGAGGTGCAATTAGGAACTGAAAATCTAACCAGCTAGTATGCTTAAATTGAACATGTTGATTTGGAAGTGAAATCTTAGGTTTTCTCTCACCTACCTTGCGTTTGCTTATCAGTGTGAGTTCCCATCAGTTTGCAGTCTTAGAAGCCTAAAACAATCATCCATGTTTTTGTAAGCCAACAAGTTTTGTTTAAACTAGTGGGTTTTTTTTAAACTGGTTAAAACCCAGTATCTGAAGGGGGACTACAAGGATGCTGGAGATGGACTCTTTATTTAGGAACTGTACTGATAGGACAAGGGGTAATGGGTTCAAACTTCAACAGAGGAAGTTTAGGTTAGATATAAGGAATAAGTTCTTTACTTTGAGTGCGGTGAGACACTGGAATGGGTTGCCCAAGGAAGTTGTGAATGCTCCATCCCTGGCAGTGTTCAAGGCCAGGTTGGGCAGAGCCTTGGGTGTCATGGTTTAGTGTTAGGTGTCCCTGCCCATGGAAGGGGGTTGGAATTAGATGATCTTAAGGTCCTTTCCAACTCTAACTCTTCTATGATTCTATGAAATAGATGGAGTTATGTTGCAAATGTTAACTTCATATTTCCACTCAGTAGCTTAAGGTGAACGAAAAATGTGGAAAGCTAAATGTTTTACAGAGAAATTCCCTTTTGTAATGGAAATTACAGGATACCCAAGCATTCTAGTTCAAAGTGCTGATCTGTGTTTCACTTTGGACTAGGTGGGGTCGATGGAGAGAAATTTTGTCACATGGCCGCTTCAAGAGACAGCTGAATGAACAGGATGTGGAGATAATCTGCCGAGCTCTATTAGCCTATTGTCTCATTCACTACAGAGGGGATGAGAAAATAAAAAGTTTTATATGGGATCTCATTACCCCAACAGAGGATGGGCAAACAAGAGAGTTACAGAATCACCTTGGTAAGGCCTTCTGTGTTTCTGCAGTTAAATACCTTCATATAGTATGCCTGTGGTACTGGGATGAAAACAGCTAAAAATTATCCCTGCATCCTACTTGAATTAAATGAAATTTATTCCAGATATGCAATTCAACTGATGGGAAAATTTTCATTTCTGTTTTGCTTTCTATTTGATGGCTTGCCCAAATGGATTGGTGTGCTCTGTGTAAGCTTTATTTCCATTTCAGTTCATAAGGACCTATTGTGTTTCAGAGTAGGTGAGAGCATGCTCATTTTCCCCTCTCCTGCTTTGTCCTTAGCTGGTGAAATGTACTTCAGAAATGCTCTAAGAGATGAAAGAAAAAAAGCCCCTCATATCTAGAGGCTGTGATGCTAGTATTTTTTCTGCACTGCAGGTCCCAATATTGATACAGGAACTATAAGTATCATGGGATCTATGCCTACGTGTTGCTGTTACTGTATAGTATTTTAAATTATATAGGCTTATCAGCCCCTGTGCCTAGAGGAAGAAAAGGAAAAAAAGTGAAGGCCCAGGCTACCACTTTTGATATACACAAAGCAGAATGGCTTCGAAAATACAATCCAGAACATCTATTGCAAGATGAAGGATACAAAAAGCACATAAAACACCATTGCAACAAGTAAGCAGTAGCTGAAGTGTGAATGTCTTTCAATGTCTGTGTAAAGATTCTTTTTTTTATTCTAATTGCTTATTGTCTTGAAAATACTTGTAGCACTATGAAGAAACAAGTTTAATGGTGTTATCCTGATTAGAATAGTTAGGTTTGCAGTATATTAGGAGGCGAATCAAGTATTTCACATTTAAAATAGTTATTTTTAAAGAAACTGTCTGTACAGAGAGAGATCTTGCTAGGATGTTTGGGGAGTCTTGTAGCAGCCAAAGGACTAAAAAGTTTGGGACCGCTTAGCAAAGAAACATAAAGTGCTATCAGTAAAAAAAAGTCATTACCCCTCAATCTTACATGCTGCTTACCTGGCCTGTTTTCTAGGCTTTTGGGAATCTGACCTACTAGCTTGTTTGGAAGCTCATTCATACCTATGAGCTTGTTTTAGATAAATCATTTTGTGTAGCAAAACTTCCCCCATTCTGCTTGAAAACTTCATACTGCTGTAGTAAAGATTTGAGAGAGAGCATGTGGAAGCCATTGGGGTCATGCATCAAATTCTCAGAAGGAATGAAAAGGTGATGTGAAAGATGTCAGCCCATTCACTTCTTTCGAAGGGAATCTTTTAAGTAGGAAAAGGGAAATAGTTTGTTCTTAGCAGCATTTTTATGAAGCAAGTGAGGAGTGTTCTGCTGGCCCAGGTCTTTGTCTAGGACTTGAAAGAATTTTTGCAATGAAACTGTTTGTAAAAGTGATCACAATAAAAGGTGTTAGAGGACCTGGTTATCTCCTCTTACAACTGGAGAAAGTATATTTTAGGAAGGTGACTTTGAAAGCTTTGTGATTTTACAAAACACAAAACAAAACCACCCACAACTATTGAAAGCTTTTAGAGTGCTAATATTTGTATTTCTTTTTTTCTTTGTTTAGGGTTTTACTTCGAGTAAGAATGCTGTATTACTTAAAACAAGAAGTCATTGGTAATGAATTCCAAAAGGTGTTTAATGGAATTGATGCCAGGTGAACTATACAGAGGTTTTTTGCTTATTTATTTAAATGTAAACTATCAAAGGAAAACTCAGGAATCTTCCTGGACCTAAATAGGAAGTGTTAAACCCAAATATTTGTAGCCTTAGGCAGTGAGAAAAATGCTTTTGTTTACTTTGTATTGACATGAGGAAGTCCTGATTCCTATTTATGAGAGTCTAGTTATATAAACTAAAATTATTTAAGTCAAATAGACTGAAAAACTGAAAGAGAGAATTTTGTACTTTACATTCTAATTAGCAGGGGTTTCCTGCCTGCGTGCACACTTTTGGTTATATGCTGCATATTCTGTTAATTTTTTTTTTATTATTTTTTTTTTAATGGAAGTATTGCCATTTGGAAATTCTTGACCTCACTGCTACAGGAGCTTGTGGAGGATAGAAGGTTTTAATTTGATTCAGAAAGGTGTTACAAACATTCATGGAAAAATGGTCCATCTTGTGCTGTTAAACACAAAAGCAGATAATCTTTGGTTTGCAAAGTTTTGCAAGCACAAACTACAGGAGTTGCTGGAGTTTACTGAGAGGGGAAGAATATTGTATACTGGTTCTGCTTTCATATTCTTTCTGTTACTGGTCTCTGTCAAATACAAAATATCAAGCTGTCTGGATGCTTTGTGGTGCTATTTTTAGGGTCTTACTGTGTATGTGTGCTTAGAGAAGTTTAAAAATCCCACATGAAATAGAAATGTACAAAGAGGAAAATAAAGTTTTATTTCTTCCTCTTAATATTATTGGTGATATGCTGTTGGTGATTCTCCTTAGTGAAATTGATGTTTGGGTCCCTGAGCCAGATCAGTCTGAAGTTCCTACTGAGTGGTGGGATGCAGATGCAGATAAATCCCTTCTAATTGGAGTTTTTAAACATGGTGAGTAATGTGGATGATTACATATGTACTTGCCCACCCCTCAATCTAAACACTCTACACTCATTTTTTTTTTTATAGCTTACTCTGAAAGTTGAATTTTTGCCACTTTTTCTTTTTTCTTTTATAGGTTATGAAAAATACAACACTATCAGAGCAGACCCAGCGCTGTGCTTCTTGGAAAGGGTTGGCAAGCCAGATGAAAAAGCAGTTGCTGCTGAACAGAGAGCAAATGATTATATTGATGGGTATGAGCACTTCAATTGGGCATGAATATTTCAGGGCCTTAAAGTTAACAAGACTGAATTTGTGTGTTGAACATTATTCTCTTCTTAACTACTTTTATACAAGTTTGATGCTATTGTTATGAGGAATTCTAGTTTGATTTTTGCTCCCACAGAAGAGAGTTAGGAACAGTGTAACAGAACCATTGAAGTCTGGGATTTCATACTTAAATACAGCAACTAGTTGTTAACAAGGACTCTACCTTGTGTTGCTGTATCAGAAGTATTACTTAGACACTGAAATACAAAAGCCTTCAAAGGCACAGAGTACTACAAACCTATTTAACTTGATTTTTAGGTCAGTCAGCTTGGTGTATTAGTCTTGTGTAGCTAGCCAGTGACCCCAGTAGATCAATCTGAGTATTGCTGATAATTGCTGAAGGGGAGAACTGCTTTTCTTCATTGCTTCATCAGTGAGGTTAGTAGTTGTGGTCATAAAGAACATCTTTGAATGAAATTGTGAAGGGGGGGGGGGGGGGGCAGCCTCCAGGCAAGATTCAAGCCACAGCTGCCATGAAATACTTTCCTTGTTTCAAATAGAAAATGAAATACAGTCCATCTAACTAAATTTAAATAAGTCTTGTTTAATTGAAGAGAGTTTGAGGACTTATAAAATATTACTAAGATGGGTTCCTTTGTGTTAAAATTCTAACAGGGATGTAGAAGATCCAGAATATAAACCAGCACCAGCAATGTTTAAAGATGACATAGAGGTATAGTAGGCACCTATTAATAGCTCCTTTTAACACTCTGAATATAATACTTCTACCTTTTAATTGAGAAAATTATTAGCTTTTCTATATTTATCTAAATTTGTAAAACTTATTCCATGTGTTTCCACAGTTTTGTGGGCAGGTTACATGGGAGGGAATTGCTGTATAATTATTTTATTTGCATTGTTAGCCATTTGTCCAAAATATCTCTTACTGTTGTTCTTTGACATATTCATAAATTGACTATAAGATGTAAGTTTAACCTATATCTCTGCAGAGGGCTACGTTTTAAGTTTTGCTTCACTTCTGTTTTCCTACAGGATGATGTTTCATCCCCAGGTGATTTAGTAATAGCAGATGGAGGTAAATACATAAAACTTCAAATCTGAGCTAATTCAATCTATTTTGAATTGTTTAATTCTCCTGACTTTAAGCTAAACTGTGTTTAGATAGCATAGGACCATAGGCACTAGCAACAATTATTTTTTCCTGTGTCTTTGTTTTAATATAGATGGACAAATGATGGAAGGAGACAAAATCTGTTGGCCCACTCAGTCTGCCTTAACAACACGTCTTCGCCGCCTGATAACAGCTTATCAGCGAACAAGTAAAAATAGGCAGGCCCAGCAGATCCAGCCAGCATTCCCAGTACAACATAGTATGATGCAGCCTCCATATGATGAAGTTGGTCTAAACCCAAAGATGGCTGCTAAGATTGAAAAGCAGCAAAGGTATGTGCAGCATGCAAATACACATTTTTAATACATCCTTTTATTAAAAATAGCAAATTACTATTTCACACAGCTAGCAACTGTTAAGAAAATGACAGAACTTTCAAATTTTACTTTTTTTTTCTTGATGATCAAGATGGACTAGAAGAGAAGAAGCTGACTTCTACAGAGTTGTCTCCACATTTGGTGTCGTATTTGATCCAGAAAGGGGGCAATTTGATTGGACCAAATTTAGAGCAATGGCTAGACTACATAAGAAAACGGATGTGAGCTTAGAGAAATACTTGTCTGCATTTATGTCAATGTGCCGGAGAGTCTGTCGTCTCCCCTCAAAAGAAGGTAGATGTATATATTTTTACTTTTAGTTTTATCTTTAGTTTCTGTTGCTAGGGCTTATCTTCAGAAGGTTTTTCTTTCACGTGTTCCAATATTAAAAAGGGGGAGGAGGAAATAAGGAAGTGTGTTAAGTGTAAAATGGAAATCTTATAATGGGGAGATGTGTATTAACCAATTAAAGCCAACTCCTTGTAGAACTCATTTGTGGTGGTTATTTCTGCCAGATTCTCATATTTGTTTTATTTTAATACAGAACTCGTAGACCCAAAAATCTTTATCCAACCAATCACAGAAGAGCGTGCTTCTCGGACTTTGTATCGCATTGAACTCCTAAGGAAAGTGCGGGAACAGGCCCTTAGACACCCACAGTTGTTTGAACGACTAAAACTGTGCCAGCCAAACCCAGACTTACCTGTCTGGTGGGAATGTGGAACTCATGACAGGGATTTACTTATTGGAGCTGCTAAGCATGGAGTTAGCAGGACAGATTATCATATTCTCTGTGATCCTGAACTTTCATTTATGTCTGCCCAGAGGAACTATAATCAAAATAAAGTGGCACTCTCAAAGACTTCTACTCCACTCTTGCATCAGTACCAGATGGCATTATCTGCTTCTCCTCTTACACCTCAGTCAAGATTGTCAGATGCTAAAGCGAATGCTTTTGAGGACACAAAAGCTAAACATGAAAATCTGAAAGAAGACCCTCAGTCTTCTGAAGACGAATCTATGTCTACAGAGGAGACACAGACAATAATGAAATCTGAACCTTTGAGTCCAGAAAACGGCATGCCAATACAAAATACAGATCACAAACCTAGTGTGAAGACTGAAACAGACAGGCGCATGGTGGCAGCAAGAACAGAGCCTCTAACTCCAAACCCAGCTTCCAAAACACAGAGAGTCAGCAAAAGGGGATCTGACTCTAGCTCTGATTCAGACTCTGACTCAGATAAATCATCCCGTTCTTCTAGGTCATCATCTTCATCCTCTTCATCTTCCTCATCTTGTTCACACTCTCAATCAGGCTCTAGCTCTTCATCATCATCATCTTGTTCCTCATCATCTTGTTCCTCATCATCTTGTTCCTCATCATCATCATCTTCATCATCGTCATCTGAAGAGAGTGATAGTGATGAAGAGGAGACACAGAAACGTGGTATGTGTGTAGTCTGCAGTATAACTCTTAAACTGAACAAGTTTATTCTTACTAGAAAAATGTCTAAAAAAGGATATTAAATCCCACAAAAATAAACTTAAATAAACATTTTTGCTTGATTTTTCAAGTGAATTGGAAGAATTTAAGGGATACAGCTTTTTTTTTTGCTTCGTATCAGTGCCTTGGATGAAGTATTTAGGATTTGTTGGTTGATGCCCTAAGCAAGCTTACCATGCATGTGGCTCACATGTGGGAGGAGAGTTGAGCAGCTTATGTTTTCTGGAAATGTATATTCTGTGTGTATTCCCTACTACCATTTCTTTTTCTTCTTCAATATAGAGATTCTTTTGGTTTTCCCTCTTTGTTTTTTCTACTCTTGCTCACTTGTTTTTGTAGCTTGCTCATTGTGCTTTCATGTAATCTGTAAACTTCCTTCTGGCCAAGCTATGGAGTAATGTGAGCTGCTTTCTCTTCTAAACTGGAAGTGGCAAGCAGTGTACTTCCACTGAATGTTTTCAAACGCTTAAAAATACGTACCTGGTTAGAAAAGACTGAGGTGACCATAGAGCATAGGACCAGATAATAGTGTGAAAGTTTTAAAGTAGAAGCAGAAACCTCTGTTCAGTGAAGTGATTTAAAATTTTTAATAAAGCAACCAATCATTTAATACATTCCTTATTTTAATACTATGAAGTGTTTTCTTGCCCCCTTGAAACTCAGAATGTGGAAAGATCTCTCTACTGTGATAACAAATAGTAATGCAAAAAGGAAGAGGATAAAGTTAAGCAGTTAAGTTACAACATAAATGAATAACTTCCCCCCCTCCCCCAGTATCTTAGGGAAAAGGCACTGTGTTAATCAGATGCATTCTCTTGTCTGTGGAAATGACAAATGGAAACTATAGGGTTAGTTTACTGAGAAAATGATTACTGGGCAAGTAAAATGCCACTGAAACAAAATGATTAAGATGCCGCTGCCTGTAGCAGTGGAACAATGTTTTCAGAAGAAACAGTTGTATGCAAACATTAAAACAGTGAGAGAAAAGGGATGCTTATACAACATAAATGTTTAGATCTCGGTGGTGGATACTCTAACATATGCTATAAGTCCAAATATTAGGTTTGTTTTCTGCCAGGTCAGTCTGTTCAGGCAAGTAATTGCGTCATCCTCAGATTGCAGAGTCTCATAAATCAGTTAGCCTTTCTTGTGGCTATTTTCCTGTAAATTGGTGTTGAAGTTTGATAAATGCTGAAAAATTCTCTTAACTTCATCTGCATTTTAATTTTAAGCCCAGGTTTTATTTCAGATCTGGTACAGTGACCATGGATACTTGGCATACTTCTCACACTTGAAATATCTTTTAAGGGATGAGTCTTTCAGGTGACTCAATGCATAGCTACTGTCCTCAATAGTCATACTCGTGACAATGTAGTATTTACCTTTTCAGGCAGCACCTGATTGTTTTCCTATGTCATAGTGAAACTTGCATTGTTATCTGGGTAGAGGCAAAAGTAAAATAATGATAAGTATAACCAAGTCAGAGGACACACTGGAAAGATACTAAGAAGAAATCCTCTGTCATTAAAACTTAAAAAATTCCATGATACAGGCACATGTGTCCAAGATGTGGAACATCCAGCATTCCGTCCAGAAAATGAAAAGGGCTGTTTTTTTTAAAGTGGTATCCCAGTTGATTTGCCATTTTCTGGTGATAGATATCTTTCCTTTCAGTTTAGTTCTGCATTTTAGTGTATGTTAGCTTACAAAGGAAGTATGTTAAAATAAGTAAGAACTGTCTATCAAGTTACTCTGTTTTCAAATAGCTATATGTTCAACATGTTTAGCTCTTGAAATATTGCCAGGAGTATGTGTGGAATTTCCATGCCTAGGAAAGGCTCAGCAATTATCCTGAAAAACCTAACAGATCAGTTATTCAGTTTAACTTGTGTTTGGACTTTCTCTGAACATTGTGTTTTGTTCACCTGAACCTCTTACAGTGAGTGTTAACTTCCTTATGACATCAAATGATGATAATGTTTTTATTTAGCAGAAGGAGCCGGTCATATAAAAGCATATGATGAAGAGAGTGTAGCCTCTCTGAGTACAACACAAGATGAGACGCAAGACAGTTTCCAGATGAACAATGGGACACCAAATTCCAGTTATCTCCTACAAGGTGGATACATGATGGCTGCATCCTACTGGCCAAAGGCAAGTTTATTATACTACTTTGAAAACCAAAGTTGGAGGGGCAGGTGGGCTGTGACGTTAGTATTCCATTAAATATGTTAAAACCATACCACTGAGGTGTAGGGAGATCTTGGAAAAAAAAACAGAATTTTCCTCATGGTAAATTAAAGTAAAATTATGACAAAGCATTTTGTACATTGGTTGTACAGCTGCATGTGTAAAAGGGAGAACGTGCACATAGGAAACAAAAATGTAAAGGAAGGATGTTTAAGGTGAGGTAATTTAAGATCAGATATTTGGATGATCTTAAGTCTGTGAGAGGAATTGTTTAGAGTAATCAAGAAAAAAGTAAGAAAATAAACAGCAAGAAATCAGTTAAGCTAAATATTTAAAAAACTTTTTGAATAGTAGTAGGACTCCTTCAGCTACATGGCAAGATCCTAAGTCACATTAAAGAATAGGCTGGCTGAAGCACTGGTGTAATACTGCTTCTATGTTAAAATTTAACTATATGATTCCATATGGGAATTCGTGAAATCAGTGAAATTTTAAAGTATACTTTGAAAAGGTGATAACAGTAAGTGATGAGAACGATGGCATACTTGTTTACAGGTGGTGAAATTTAACTACAGAGGTGACTTTCACAAACTTTTACAGGCAATTGGTACAAATCCAGGAATTTAGAAAATAAAATCTTTTAAGTCAGTCCAGTGATTAAAAATGTTGTTGTTTCCCTTCCTTTTAGAATTAGAAGATAATAAATGTAATGTGTACAGTGTTGTTAAGCATTATTTATGAAAATATTTTCTCTGGTTTTTAGGATCGAGTTATGATTAATCGGCTTGACAGTATTTGTCAAACACTTTTGAAAGGTAAATGGCCTTCATCAAGAAGAAGCTATGACAGCAATACAGTGGCCTCTTTCTACACAACCAAGCTTCTGAATAGCCCAGGTGCATCTGCATGTTACAGTGATCCCAGTGTACCACCACCCCCTTTTGCAGGTGTTAAAGAAGAATACGATCAGTCACCACAGATGTCAAAGGTGAAGAAGCATGTACGAGAAAAGGAGTTTACAGTGAAAATCAATGACGTATGTTTATTTTTATTGCTCTAGGACCTGATTGCGATTGTGGTGTGCGGCATGCTTTACTTGCAAGTGGCTGCCTGCTCTCACTCTCACTTCTTTCACACACTTGTTTGTGGGTATTTGGGTCTGCTGCTTCTGGGCATTGAGGATTTGGGTTTTGGGTTTGCTTTGGGGTTTTTTGGCAGGTAGTGGTGGTTTTTTGGTTTGGGGGTTTTGGTGAGATTTTTATTGGGGTTTTTTGTTTGTTTGTTTGTTGGGATTTTTTTTTCCTTTTTTATTTACATAAGCCACTGGAAGGAATTGTTGCTATTTCTCTCTCTCTGAATTGAGGTTTTGCCATTCTGATTCTTCTCCAGACAGCCTATTTTATGCTGTTTCTAAGAAGTCTGGTTAGTAATAAAAGTTATTTCTTCCGTTTGGCTTTTTTAAAGACATTTCAGCATGTCCTATCCAGCAAGCCTGGCCTTTTAGAAGGTTATATGTAAATTTCCCACTTTACATGCAGTCTAGAAGCTTCAAACATTTTCCTTACCTGTAGTTTGAGACCTGTTCATAGGACATAAAAAAAATGTATGAAAATTTCCTCTTGTAATTGAGTTTGGCATTTCTTTAAGACTGGATTATTGAGGTAGACAGCTGTTCAGTGTCTAGATTTTTCAGTTACAATAGTAGGTAATTTAAAATTTATATTCATAGAAGCAATTCCATGGAATTTCTGTTCAGATTTGTTTTTTACATTGAGGAGAAGCCAGGCTTGTTTTAAGATCTAATACAATGTTTTCATTCTTCCTCAATTCTTCTGGAGTAACTGTTGTTATGTGAGAATACTGATTATGAAGTAGCCATTTCTGCTTCAGAATAGACTCTTCTAACCCTGGCATTTATTTAACAGGAAGGTGGTTTGAAATTGACCTTTCAGAAGCAGGGACTGTCTCAGAAAAGGCCATTTGAAAGCGAGGAAGGTGTACTGGGACAACAGCACTACCTGGCTGAACTCCAGAATGCCTCAGAAACCAGCCTTGTTAACTTCCCCAAATCACTTCCCAAATCAGGTTTGTAAAATGTCAGAGGGCATAAAAGTTAGTTTTTGAATCTTATCTTCTGGGTTCTTCAAGTGATCTCCATGTACAGGCAGTGGATGAGAGGTGTGTGCAGTGTTATTTGCTCTAAACTGTAGTCTGAAGGAATCCTCTCCAGTGTGTTAGGAAAACTGGGCACCTGAGTTGAGGCACAAGGTTGGACAACATGAGTACTCTCTCACAGTGTCAGTTACAGCAATGTTCTTTTGTTAGAATGATGCCTTTTCTGTATTATAATCGCCCCCACAAGAAGATTTGAATAATGAAGTTGTGCATCACTGTACCCTGACAGTAATTGATTTAACTCTGAACTCACTGCGGCTTATTTGTAAATAAAGATGAAGAGTTAGAGATTTATGCCCATGTCAGTTTGCACTCTTCATATTCTTTCCTGTGTCTCACACAAAAAAACAGTGGAGGATGATAGTCTAGAACCAGTTTTTAGCTTATAGCCAACACTTATATCTCATTTTCATTAGAAATATTAGTAGGTATACACTGATAAATGAAAATGAACCTAAAGTAAGAAGCTAAAATTTGGATTAAAATACTCAAAATTGCTAGAGTTGGGTACTTGATTTAGGCTGGCTTCTAATTAAAAGACTTCAGTTCATTGAGGTTGCATACATGCAAGGATGAGAACATTTCCTTTAAACAAAAATACTACCCTTCACTTGAATTTTTTACTTTCTTGTTCTTTCGCAATATACCATTAAGGTCTTGTTATAAACATGTATCTAGTTATGTCTGCCTCTGTGCATGTGTGATGTCAGCAGGTTTTAA
This sequence comes from Pezoporus flaviventris, assembly GCF_033815535.1. Lineage (NCBI taxonomy): Eukaryota > Metazoa > Chordata > Aves > Psittaciformes > Psittacidae > Pezoporus > Pezoporus flaviventris. The sequence goes on along the minus strand of NW_026892669.1, from coordinate 1,395,848 downwards.
CAGCTCTCCTCCCTATACAGATTTGTTTGGAAGGGGTAGGGGAACAGTAATAGGAAACTAATGTGGTAGAGTGGCTTTTCAGAGCCTGATACTAACAGTGTTTTAAACAGCCATAAACAATAGGCAATTTCTGTTAGATGTTACAAGTAGAAATTATATACACTTGAACTATTTCAAATAATTTTATTTCCTTTTTTTATTCAGCCATTTTTTTTTATAAATAGCTCAAGCATCTAACACTGACTTTATTGCATCATTAATTAGGTACTTGCAGTCACTTAACAGCCAGTGCCAATGGAGTCATAGCTGACAGTCAGCCTGCAGTCAAAAAGAGAAGAGGAAGAAGGAAGAATGTGGAGGGAGTTGATGTTGCTTTTATAAACAGAAATAAACAGCCTAATCATGTAAGTAAACTTGATTTGGTATTCAAGAATAAGGTCCAAATTACTGTTAATCCCTTAACTGAATATAACCAGCTGTCAACATACAACAAAAATGTTATTATTCAAAAACTGCAGGCTTCGTTTTTTTTTCTGAAATTCTTCACTGATGGCTCATGACTACACAAATGAGAACTTGTAGTTTTAGTAAATGTTACATATATGCAGTACTGGTAACTTTTTAAAAAGTAAGTTTAATTCCAGTTTTGATGAACTGTAATTAACGTGTTATTAAGAACTTGATATTTGACCTAGCAACACCTTCTAACATCCTTTCTTGTAACATCTGTCACAGGACCTGGTTGTATAGACTTAAAGGGCGCTATCTATGGTATGAGTAGTCTCACTTAGTCCTTGAGTGTGTGCATAATGATCTGCAGGACTGTGGCCTTCATTGTATCATACATGATATAGTTGTGATGGTTTGTTTTCTATGGAGAACTTAATCAAATATCTTGAATTTCTCCAGGTTAATCCAGGTATTAACTCCAGTCAAGTTGCTGCAGGAATAAACCCAGCACTCACTCACACACAGTTCCAAGGCATGCTTGATGCAGAGAGTCCAGTTCCTGTTATTAACCTAAAAGATGGAACAAGGCTTGCAGGTGATGATGCCCCCAAAAGGAAAGATTTGGAAAGGTGGCTTAAAGAAAATCCTGGCTATGTTGAAGATTCAGGAGCTTGTATTTCTGTGAGTATTCCTTTCAGCTCTGCTTCAGCTAAATAGTAAAACATTTCTTGCAAACTGTATTTGGATTTGTATTCTATGTTACACGGAATTATTCCTTCTTTGTTATTCTATTTTGTTTAAGAAAAGGAAAATGTCCGGGGTTTGGGTTTTTTTTTTTTACATAGTTTAACCTCTGCAAGCCTTCCTTCTCTTTCACAAATTCAACTGCCAAGGAAAGCAATACTAAACAAAGACATTTGATCTTGGTCTAATTGCACCTAAGATTAAAAAAATAACGTAGATAAGAAAACTCATGTTACCATGATACTGATGATGGGAGCTGAAAATGTGTAACCACATATTAGTGATGTGCAAGAGGACTCAAGAATTTACCGTGGGATGTAACCCATACCTGTATTACAGTGCTATGGTAGTGATGTTTGTGTGGGTATCATCATGTTCACATCATGTTACTTCTGAATTTGAGATTTGGTAATGTTGAACAGAATGTAGGAAAACAATATATACAACATCTGGAATAATAACCTCATTTCTCCATAAAGATGTTACAATACAAAACAGTAGCAACATTCCTGACAAAGCACTGTTGAAAACTAAAATTTATTAAAACAGAGCAACGGATAGAGGCATCAGAGAGAGGGTTTAGTGCTGTTTACTGGGCTGCATATTCCATGACTGTGATTAGTAAATTACTATGGCTATTAAAAAAGTTTTGAAATCGATGGTGACTTCAAATGAATGCCTGACTCAAGAATGCATGGGTATCTTAGCATTTTTAAAACAGTTATACCAGAAAGATATTGGGCTTTTTGATTACTTTATAACAGAGGATGCAGCTGCATGATGGGAGGCCCAAACAAAAAAGACACCGTTGTCGCAACCCTAATAAGCTGGATATTAACAGTTTGACTGGTGAAGAACGTGTTCAGCTCATAAATAGAAGAAACGCAAGAAAGGTATTTATCATACTGTTCCCATTCTAATGTTCCCAAAGGAAAAGTTATCTGAAATGAAGAACTCTGTATACTACCCTTGCTAAACAATTGTGTACAGATTAAAGGGTTTTGTTGAAAAGCTTTCTCACAGAGCAAGAAAGTCAATGACAATCTTCTAGTAAATGTTTTGCAACTATGAAAATATGTTAAGATCCAGTTAGAAATTTACTTTGTTGTTTATGTTCAGATTGAACTGAACACTTGATCTATTGCAAAATTGTCATTGACTAATGCAGAGGCATGACCACTAAATTGCACACTATTCTGATCAAAGCAGCAACGTTCTCGTAAGTTCTAAATTTTTTGTACATCTTTCATTACTACTTCTGCACGTGATTACAATTACATTGGTAGTGCATCCTACATAGAAAATTATCCATTGGAATTGCTTAAATCCTGGCATCGAAGAGGTTCCTCGATTGTGTGGAAGACAACTTTTTCTTGCAAGTAATAGAGGAGATGACAAGGAGAGGTGCCATGCTTAGAATCATACAATAGTTAGGGTTGGAAAGGACCTTATGATCATCTAGCTCCAACCCCCCTGCCATGGGCAGGGACATCTCACACTAAACCATGTCACACAAGGCTCTGTCCAACCTGGCTTTGAGCACCACCAGGGATGGAGCATTCACTTCCCTGGGCAATCCATTCCAGTGCCTCACCACCCTCACAGTAAAGAACTTCTTCATTTTATCTAATCTAAACTTCCTATCTTTAAGTTTTAACCCATTACACCTTGTCCTATCACTACAGTTTCTAATGAAGAGTCCCTCCCCAGCATCCCTGTAGGCCCCCTTCAGATACTGGAAGGCTGTTATGAGGTCTCCACACAGCCTTCTCTTCTCCAGGCTGAACAGCCCCAACTTTCTCAGCCTGTCTTCATATGGGAGGTGCTCCAGTCCCCTGATCATCCTCGTGGCCATCCTCTGGACTTGTTCCAATAGTTCCATGTCCTTTTTATGTTGAGGACACCAGAACTGCCCACAATACTCCAAGTGAGGTCTCACGAGAGCAGAGAGGAGCTGACAAGGAGAGGTGCCATGCTTGACCTCGTGCTCACCAGCAGGGAGGGACTGGTTGGAGATGTGGTACTCCAGGGAAGCCTTGGCTGTAGTGATCATGAGATGGTTGAGTTTGAGATCCTCAGGACAGTGAGAAGAGCATGCAGCAAGCTCACTGTCCTGGACTTCAAGAGAGCAGACTTTGGCCTCTTCAGGAGCCTGCTTAGTAAGGTTCCATGGGATAAAGCCCTAGAGGGCAGGGGGGCCCAAGACTGTTGGTTGATATTCAAGGATCACCTGCTACAAGCTCAGGAGTGTTGTGTCCCAACTAGAAGGAAGTGCAGCAGAAGGGCCAGGAGACCTCCATACATGGATAAGGACCTGCTGAGGAAACTTTGAGGGGAAAAAAGAGGCTTATAAAAGGTGGAAGCAAGGACAGGAAGCCTGGGAGGAATACAGGGATGTTGTCTGGGAAGCTAGGGGCCAAGTTAGGAAAGCTAAGGCCCAGTTAGAATTCAACTTGGCTAGGGATGTGAAAGATAACAGGAAAGGTTTCTATAGGTATGTAGGAAATAATTACAGACTATTGACAACATGGGCTCTCTCTAGAAGCTATCAGGAGAACTGGCTACCCTGGATTTGGAGAAGGCTGAGGTTCTTAATGACTTCTTTGACTCAGTCTTCACTGGCAAATGCTCTGACCACAACACACAAGTTGTGGAGGGCAGATGCAGGGATTGTGAGAATGAAGATCATAGGCCCACTGTATGAAGGGATCAGGGTCAAGATCATTTTAACCTGAATGTGCATGAGTCCATGGGACCAGATGAAATCAATCCTTGGCTCCTGAAGGAGTTGGCGAATGAAGTCGCTAAGCCATTGTCCATCATATTTGAAAAATCATGGCAGTCAGGTGAAGTTCCCGATGACTGGGAAAAGGGAAATATAACCCCCATTTTCAAGAAGTGGAAAATGGATGACCCAGGGAATTACAGACCAGTCAGTCTCACCTCTGTGCCTGGCAAAATCTTGGAGCAGATTCTCCTGGAAGCCATGCTAAGGCACATGAAAAACAATGAGGTGGTTGGTGCTATTAGCCTTTCAGTATCTGAAGGGAGCCTGCAAGGATGCTGCGGAGGGACTTCTTCATTAGGGACTGTAGTTATAGGACAAGGGGCAATTGGTTCAAACTTCAACATGGGAAATTTAGGTTAGATATAAGGAATAAGTTTTTTACTGTGAGCTTGGTGAGGCGCTGGAATGGGTTGCCCAGGGAAGTTGTGAATGCTCCATCCCTGGCAGTGTTCAAAGCCAGGTTGGTTGGAGTCTTGGGTGACATGGTTTAGTGTGAGGTGTCCTTGCCTATGGCAGGGGGGTTTTAACTAAATGATCTTAAGGTCCTTTCCATCCCTAACTATTCTGATTCATTTAACTTTATGGTTCCCTCGTACATACCTGTTTTCAGTCACATTGTTTAGGTAGTGTAACGGGAACAAACGTAGAAGGGGAATTTTTGTGTAAAAGCACAAAAGCAGAAGATTAGAGACCAGGTGTTGAATTCAAATTTTTGAACAGGTAATCAAATCTTTGGAAAGGTGTAATGCGTTATTGGGGAAGCCTAAAAGTCAATATTCAAAAAAAGCATGCAGAGTATGACTGTTTATTGAACATGTTTGGACAGAGGTATGGGATGGTGCCTTTGAATGTAGCTTTAGTACCAGAGCAGTAGTCCAGTGGGAGTCTTGGAGGTATTATGTCACTGAATGGAACATTTTCTCTTGTGATACTGTGTACTTTTCTTTGTGTTAGAGAGCAGGTGTAGGGAAAGCAGGAAATGTTTTTATGTTGCTATATTAGGGTCAAAAGCTTTGTGCGTCCATAGAGGAGGGTCAGGCAGAATTTTGAGTCTCTTATCTCTTCAGTGCATTGAGACAGCAGCTCTAGAGAGGAACCTGTGTGGTACTAGTCTCTTGAAAAACAGCTCTGGGCTGTTCTACAGTGTGCCATGCCCCAAGGAATCTTTTCAAAGTTGATGATCAAGGAGTAAGAGATTTGATCCCTGTTTGCTGTAAAAGTCTGTTTTCATGATGGCTTTTTTTCTCTAATAGATTTCCATACCATAGTTGAGACTCTTCTAGTTTATTAATCTGTTTTCCCATTTATAACCTGTCCCATGCTTCTCTGCATCACCGAACACAGTTTGACTCATTTTCTCTTTTAGTTCAGTTCTGCATTTAGTAGTAGGTGGTGAGGGGACTTAAAGTAACCTAGAGAATGTGAATTTAAGTTGCAGTTTATAGAGAAAGCTCTGTAGAAACTGGAATTTTTTCCTTTCTTCTTTCTACCATTTCTCCTTTCTTTCTGGGTATGAACAATATCTCTGATTAATTTGAAAGCTGACTTTCCTGCTTATGATATCATTAGGACATGCTGTCTTGCAATCTTAGACTTTTTTTCATGGAAAAAAAATGCAAGAAATAATTTCACAAGAGAAGCAGAGCCTCTTAATAGAAGTATTTTTACAAGTTGACTGAGATTATGGGACTCGTTTAGTGGATAAAGGAAAGGTTTAACAGGTTTGTAGTTACAACCTTCTTGCTAAGACTCAGGCACTATTGTTCTCTATTCATGTGGTTGCTCTTCCATTTGTTGCTTGTTTTCATAATCTCTGTTATTAAATGTTATTCAGAATGTGAAGTATTAAAGTTGCAAAGTATAAGTTTAATAGATGAGTTTGAGTTTAGTAGGTTTAGAACAAATCAAGAGTATCGCACCTATACCATGAAGAATCACTGGAAAGCTATATCATATGCATTGATAATTTCAAGTGAGACTTTATTTGTATTGTTCTGTAATAAAACACCAAAAAAATTAAACAGTGTCAGGTATGAATACTCCCTTTCTTCTTATTGAATGAGAAGTATTTCCTGACTTCTGTCTTCTGCTTCCCAGGTTGGGGGTGCATTTGCTCCTCCCCTGAAGGATTTGTGCAGGTTCTTGAAAGAAAATCCAGAGTATGGAGTGGCTCCTGACTGGGGAGAAGTTGTAAAACAGTCTGTGAGTATTTGCAGAACAAGATAACCATGGCATGAAATGTATCTTAAAAATCAACAAGGCAAACAGGAAAAAAGGCATGCCAAAAGGCATACTTTTAATTTCTGATATTATATTAAATGTGGAATGTGAGTCAATGTTAGCTTTTTTCTGCCAGCTCAGTTCCCTAAACTGGTTTATTTGGCACATCTGTGAGTAGGAGGAAGGGAAGGACAGTGGCTGGTAACCCCGAATTAGAGATTTGGGTGAAGGCTCTTTATAGAGCCTGTGACTTTCTCATCTCTTAAATGTAGCCTTTGAAGGTTTTTAAGAAAAGTATTAGGCCACAGAATACTTTCTTATTCTTAAAGCTACAGTTGGGAAGATTAAGATAATTTTAAATATTTTATTTTTAATTAATTAAATTTCATTGTGCACTTTTAAGAAATTACTATCCTCAATCAAAATTTTAATCAAGTATTAATACATTTATTTTCTACTACTATTATATAGCTGGTATCTCTTTCATTTTAAGTGTCATTGGCTCAAATGTGGTGTATGGTTCTGAGTTCATTCCCTGTTTGCCTTGAAGATAAGGGCATATTTTGAATTTTAAAAAGTTGTGTTGTATACTGAAAAGGGTTTCTGGGTAACCCAGTTACTCTTCCATTCCATGTGTCTAACAGGAGTGAAGATGGTTTTGTCAACATTCTTGCGAAGTCTGTTTCCTCGCCTACTATAACTCATCAGAAGTATATTTATGCTACACTTTCAGCCTCTGGCAAAGAAATGACCAAGTTAAATCTTTTTTCTAGTTCACTGTCAACAGAACCTGTAATCTTTCTATGAAGTTCTAAATGCCAGTCTCTCCAGTACCCTTGTGGGACATTCTGGTAGAAAAATAGGTAACTAGGAACAGGATTGGACTGCAGTGAATAGAGGTATAAATAACAGCACAATTACTTTTAGAATTTAGTGGTTATGCACAGGGCAGAAAAACAGCATGAGCTCTGAATTCCTCTAGTTTCATTAGGTTAGTTTAAATTAGAGATATTTGCTGAGGGGAAAAAAGAAGGCTCTACTGTAGTATCGAGGTAATAGTTGATCTTGTAATTGCCATTTATAAGAGGAATTTTTAAGACAGTGCATTTCGAAGAGAATGTTAGTATCCACTACAATTCTTTCTTCATTGTTAGGTAGGAGGTCTTACAGAGGTGAAGTAATACTGTGCAAGCACTAAAAAGAAGTGCTCTAAATCTCATTTTAATTGAACTTGAGTCTTCAGTGTTTATTCTTAAGTTTATGGATGAGGTGAAATAAGAGGACGTTAAACAGACACTAGCAGTAATAAAAAGGGCTCAGAGATTGTTGGTGTGTGTACAGTCACACATTTAAATTTGAGTAATTTTTTAGTTAAACTGACAAATGATTTAAATGTTGTAATAATGTAAAGCAGTGCTGGGTTAGATCTTGAATTGAGATTGCTCCTATAATTAGCTATATTTGGCTTGATCTGCAAACAAGCCTCTAGGGATGAGTTATCAGAGGGGCAGAGGGTCTGAGAAGACACCTGTGTGGACCTCACTGTGGAAATGGGTGTTCAGTTGTTTAAGATGTGATAGCACAAAGTCACCACAAATTCCAGTGAGTTGTCTGGAGATCAAGCTGCTGTGCTAACATACCAGCATAATCTTTGATATTGCTACTGTATGCTTGGGTCTTTTGTTTGCTTTTCCTTTTCCATCTTTAAGCTTTCAAAATACTAACAATACCCAATGTGTCTCTTGGAGGGGTTTCTTCCAGAAGGTATGTTTGACCGTATTCTCACTGGACCTGTTGTGCGGGAAGAAGTGAGTCGGCGAGGAAGGCGCCCCAAAAGTGAGATTGCTAAGGCTACAGCAATTTCCCCTGCCACAGGCATATCAGTTAACCCTCTGCTAGCTAACGGACTTCTTCCCACAGTGGATCTGCCCAGTCTTCAGGCTTTACAGCAAAACCTGCAGTCACTGCAAGTGACAGCAGGATTAATGGGAATGCCGGCTGGTTTAACTGCTGGAGGAGAAGCTAAGAACATGGCTGCCATGTTCCCCATGCTGTTGTCGGGGATGGTTGGATTACAAAACTTGCTGGGCATGGGAGGGCTTCTGACAAAGTCTACAGAATCTATTTCAGAGGAAAAAAAGGGAAGTGATTCAAAGGATGCAGATACAAAGAAAGAAAGGACAGAAGACCAAAATACAGATGCTGGTGGTGAAAATTCTGTTTCAAGTTCTCCTTCAACATCCTCTGCTGCTGCAGCTGCCAGTCCCCTCTCTCTTAACCCTTTACTTTTGTCCAACATAATTTACCCAGGGATGCTTCTCACTCCAGGCCTTAATCTTCATATCCCAGCTTTGTCTCAGTCTAATATTTTTGATGTACAGAACAGTGAAAGCAATGATACAAGCTCAGCAAAGCTTACAGAAGAAAAGGAGGAAAATTCAAGGGTCAGAGATGAGGAAGACAAAGAGGGAACAGAACCAAGCTCTCACAATGAAAACAGCACAGATGAGGGTTCAGAGAAAGCAGATGCTTCATCTGGATCTGATAGTACATCGTCTTCATCTGAGGATTCAGATTCTAGTGATGAAGACTGACCCCAGACTCTGCACTTAAATTATAAACTGATTTTGAATTTATTCTTTAATTATTTTGTTGTAAATAACCTAGTGTTGAGTGCATCAGTGATTTACTAACCGAACATTTCAATATTTGTTTAGAAGTGCAAACTGCTTTCAGAGACATTTTGCATGTAATATTTCTTGAAGTTCATAAGTTTCCAAACTTGTATGTACTATCAAATACACAATGGTGTAAAATTACAACAAAATGCATTATAATTTTGTTGGGGGGTTAATTTTATGAAAATGCTCAATTAAGAGCTGTATATTTAATATATTTGCAGTGAACACAGAATACTTTATGCATATTTGATTTAATTTGAATATAATTTTACAGCCTCCTTGACACCTATAATTTACAGATCAAAACTCAGCAATAATTTGGGCAGCTAATGAATGTCATGAAAGCTGTAGAATCTACATCACCATCCATTGCTTTAATTACATGAAAATGCTCTAGTGTTGTGATGCACTACTGTTTCCAATTCAGGTACAAGCGTGTTTAAAAGAAGAAAAATTTTTCCAAATTAGCCAATTAAACTGGCTACCTGTTACCTCAGCTGAGTTAGTTTAGGAAGTTTACATTGGTTTCTATTACTTGTTTTCAGGTTTTGTTTTCTAAACACATCCTGTATATCATGTTAAAATCTGAGTTAAGACTGTTGGGTTTGTTTGTTTTGGTTTTTTTTCCCTTTATTACAACTGTTCTGTTTTGACAGCGCTAAGGGGAACTTAAAGCAAAACCTGTTTTATCTCATACTACTTGACACCATGTAGGTCTATTTAGTTTACACCTTGCAAAGTTTTGGGCTCCCTCTGCAGAATTGCAAGTCCCAAAATGAGGAGTAGTTTCCCCAAGTCTCAGAAGAGGCAGACTGTCATAAAGTGCCACTGAAAAGACCTTTCAGCACCGAATACTTCATGTAAAAATTGTTTGTTTGCTTTGTGTAGATTTCTATTTGTGTCTTACGTCATAAAACCTCCTGGAGTTGCCAGTTTTGATAATGATAAATAAAGTATAGATAGTTTTGAACTCCTTTTGAGTTTAAACTTCTCTGAAGATTTAAATCTGACTAAATATTACTCAAAATCATTATTGGTATATCACTTCATATATTATGCTGAGTTACCTACTGAAGAAAAAGCACTTTGAATAGTAAGGAAGACAAATTATTCCTAGAAACCACAGTAACAGGGCAGAAGGCATCTGTCTAATTCCAAATCCTTAGAACAATTACTATATAAAAATCTGTCTAAGATTTGATATGTGACGATTCCTCCCCCTTCTTAAGCTGCTATTACTCTGTCGCAGTCGAGGCCCAGATTCACATTTACCGAAGTTCAGAGCTGACCGAAACTTCAGTTGACCTTGTCTAAGAATAGGCAAGTATTAAGAGGAAATAGATACAGGTAATAGTAGAAGTCATTGATAAATCTTTACAAAGGGATAAATAAATAAAAAAACACCACAAAAAAAAAAAAACTAAAAAATCCCACAACTGTATATTTTGATATAGTTCCGTTGCTTGCTTGCACAGTAAAACTGTGGGTTTTATTAAGAACTTTACCAATGAAATATAACTTTATGTGCAAAATAACTAGTCCCATGATTAGAAGCAGTATTACATGTAATTACACAATTATACAAGTACCATTTGGATTGTGCTAGTTACATATTTTCCCAAATAATATTCTGATTTTTGGCCCTTTATGCAGTGTCTTAGCAATAGTGAAAATTAAAAACTGCCAAGAGAAGGGAGTAGCAATTCTTCATCATGGGGAAAAAAAATAAAAAATGTAGTACTTCATATTTTGCTGTTTGTAATATAGCACTTTTAATTAACTAGGATGCATCTATGAAATAGCCAAAGTTTTACAAACAGTTATTAGTTTGCTGCTGGAGTATGTCAACAATACCATCACTTCACACCCTTCCCCCTCAAAACAAATCCTAAATCTTGTGACTAAAACCTAATTTATATAATATTTCTGAAAGAAAATATTTTCCTAATTATAGTCAAGTGAGTTTGGTTACCATTCTAGTGATTCTTTCTATGTAATAAGGCAATTGCAGTTTCAATTAACAAAGGCTGGTGTAGATTGAGCGTAATATATTGGATTTATTTTTAATCTGTTTGAACTCGAAGGGAAAAAAATGTCCCACTATCAGCTAAACTATATGCAAATACAGTTGTATAAAGTTAAGGGTTATAAGGAAACCTCAGTAGAATTACATTGATACTGAAGTTAAAATTAAAAGGATATCCAAGGTGATGATAAAGCGTGTGTTGGTAGTTACTAAAAGATCCTTTAGCTGTTATCGCCTTGTATTTCTATCCCTTGTTTCAGGCTTCATGATTCAAGTCTTAGTCCAGGGTTGGTTTTTTTGGACATTTGCAATATTTGCCAGTTGTGTTCTGTGTAGTCTGAATTTGCTTTCTGTAGTTGATCAAGTGTCTTAAAAAGTCATTTGTAATTTATTGAATTACTTTCTATGATGTTCTATAGAGCAAATGGAAGTTTAATTATTTTTTATTAAACATATTCTTTGACTACCCATGATGTCAGCCTCAATATGTGAAAATAATGCTGTTTGTGTAAGGATTAAATCTGTGGATTTCAGCAGCAAAAGTTAAATTTTAGTGTTAAGCTCTAAAATGGAATATTAAGACTTTAAAAAAAAAAAAAAATCAAACCGAGGATTTGTCCTGGGTTCAGCAGTAGCATTCATTTTTCTCCTTAGTAGCTGGTGCAGTGCTGTGTTTTCAACTTTTGCCTGAGAACAATGCTGATAACGCACCAATGTTTTGAGTTGTTGCTATGTATTGCTTACTGTGATCGAGGACTTTTCAGTCTCATGCTCTACGAGCGTGGACAGGCATGGCAATCTGGGAGGAAGCAGAGACAAGACACCTGACCCAAAGTAGCCAAAGCCATACCATGGCACATCATGCCAAGTATTATATAAACTGTGGGGAGTCACTTGGAAGGCCCAGATCACTGCTTGATTCTCCTTCCCATCCCTCTGTGTGGTTCTGAGTTACCGGCTGGGTTTAAACCACGACAGGATGCTTCTCTGGGAATCAATTTCCTATTAGTCTTTTGTCATACAAACAGTGTAAGAAGTTGGTTCCAGCCTTTCAGTAGTTAGGGTTAGAAAGGAGTATATGGTCTAGGTTCTGGTCTAAAAGTTGACTTGACATAATGATGCACCTGATATTCCAGGATGAAGATGGTGGCAGTGGAGTGCCTTTTGAATATTTCTTTTAAAAGTCTGCATTACTAAATCTTTTAATTATGTGCACAGCACTTACTATTGCTATTTTTCATTTATTTTGTGCAAGGTATGGGCATTTCTCCTGACACCGAGTTGTCTCCTGGTTGTCAGATGCTTCCTTGTTCCAACCTATCATTGCACTTGAATGATTCAATGGTCTCATTCTTACTGCAGTCTGAATTTTGTTTTCAGATCATGATCTTTCTGTCTGAGCTGCTGCTTTCTCAAATCTGTACACAGGTGATATAAATACACATACATGCACATACACATATGAGCACTGTTCTCATGTTCTCCTGTGTCCTGGGTTCAGCAGTAGCAGTCAATTTTCTCCTTAGCAGCTGGTGCAGTGCTGTGTTTTTGACTTTCAGCCTGGGAACAATGCTGATAACACTGAAAGAGAACACAGTTTTTGGCACCTAATGTGGGGCTCGAGGAGTTGAGATAACGACAGATCTGACTGGATTAATAGTCACTTGTCACAATGCTGATTTATTGGCTCTCAAATTTGTTTCTCTTGATCTGTTTCAGAATGTTGTAACTTAGAGCAGGTATTTGCTGTGTTAGTGTTTATCAAGTGTGGGGCTTGGGCTAAGGTTCTTGTCTCACTGTACTTCATGGCAATGACTTGTAATACGGGCGGGCTCCAGAAGCAGGGTGGGACGGACGTGGCCGTGGACTTGTACCTGGCCATCCTGCTGCTCTTCACTGTCCTGGCCCTCATCCTCGCCTCCGTCTTCATGAGGCTGCGGGGAGCCGAGGGGGAGCGGCCCCGGGAGCTAGCGGCGGCCGAAGCGGCCCAGGAGAGCGGCCCCGGGGACCAAGCGGCGGCGGGAGCGGGGCCGGAGGCCAGCAGGGAGTGGCATCCGGTGGAGGAGGTCGGGGCGGTCGAAGAGCAGAAGGAGGCGGCTGCTGAGCAGTGGGAAGAGGCGGCTGCTGAGCAGTGGGAGGAGGCGACGGAGGAGCCGAGCCCCCCGGAGGAGCCGAGCCCCGCGACGGCCGAGAGCATTCCCCGGAAGCTGCCCGCCAAGCACCAGGAGGATGCGGAGAGCAAGATATCCCCTTTGGGAGCCTCAGCTAGGTCCAGCCTCGGGCACCCGGGACAAGTGGAGGGCGCAGGAGACCACACAGCATTTCCCAGCAAGGCAGAGGAGGAAGATCTGGACTCAGAAAAAGAGAAGCTGGTGGTGGAATAGCTGGCAAGCACAGCAGCTACACCAGCCCCAGTGACAAGTACAGCAGCATCGTTTTGAATGGCCTTTGGGTACCCTTGGGACTTTCCTGCTGATTGTGATGGGGATTAGCATGTTGGCACACATAAAGAGTGTGTTCTACCCACGACCATTTTGTCTGATCTCAAAAGTTAAGCAGAGTCAGGTTTGGGTCTTGTCTAGGGTTAGACGATGATATAGGAGGACCAGGAGATTTTCCCCAAGGCTGGACAGTCATGAATGGCCAGATGTGTGAGACAGTATGGGCAAGTATCTAGTCCACTGGGCCCCTCCACTGCTCTGGAAGTGTCGGAGATGAAAGGCAGCTGTATGGAGTCCCCAGCGACAAGTTGCAGAAACTGCTGAAGGGGAGGGTGAATTATTTCGGGCCTGGTGGGCCCATGGCACTTCAGGCCATCAGGGCAGAGATGCAACATATAGATGGAATCATGATCGAGGGGCGGACTTAGCAGTGGACACTATTGCCCAGGTTATTCAAGAGTGTGAACACTGCAAACAGCTTCTCCTGCTCTGAAAGACTGTTACAAGAGATGGAGCCCATCATCATGGACCAGATGGACTCAGCAGCTTTATAGGGACTGGTCCATGCACTAAGATAAGAGTGCACTGAGATAAGAGTGATGGTATATTGCAAATGTGGGATCTGAGCATGACATGAATGGTATGGAATAAGGGGTGGATAATGTCCTGGGTTCAGCAGTAGCAGTCATTTTTTCTCCTTAGTAGCTGGTGCAGCACTGTGTTTTTGACTTTTGGCCTGGGAACAGCTCTGATAACACTGATGTTTTTAGTTACTGCTCAAGTGTTTAGTCTGACCAAGGACTTTGTGAGCTTCATGCTCTGCCAGGGAGGAGAGGAAGCTGGGAGGGAGCAGAGAAAGGACACCTGACCCAAACTGACCAAAGAAGTATTCCATACCACAGCACGTCATGCCCAGGATGTAATGGAGGGTTACACATAAGGGCTAGTGCTTTGAGTGGTTGGACTAGGTACTGGTCGGTGCTCGGTCCAGGAGGGGCAAGTTATCAGTCGGCAGGTGGTGAGGTGTTGTATTCTCTTCCCTTGTTATTTCCTTTATCATTATTAGTGGCAGCAGTAGTGATTTGTGTTATACCTTAGTTACTAAACTGTTCTTATCTCAACCCGTGGGAGTTGCATTCTTCTGTTTTTCCTCCCCATCCCTTCGGGAGCATGGGGAGGGCAAGAAGTGGGAGGAGTGGGAGAGCAACTGCATGATTTATGGCTGACTGGGTTTAAACCATGACATCCTGGTTGGGTTTTTTTTCCTTGGAAGTCCTGCAGGTTCTGTAATAGTATTTTTAAATGTATTTTTAGCAGGTCTATTAGAAAATTCATGAAAACTCATAGGTTAAGGAGGGGAAAAAAAAAAGCAAAATAGCGTCTTCTAATTTTGCAGTCCAATCCTCTTAGTCTGTAAATGAAAATATAAGCAGATCAGTTAAACTCTTTCAAAGGAAAAGATGATTAGATGATACAGTCCAGTAACACAGTATTGATGTTCAATTTCTTGCACTCCTTTTAAATTTTTCTTTCAGAAACAGAATCTGAATGATTAGATGAGGTTATTAACAAAGTGTCCCAGGCAAATTCCTGTTCTGTTTGTTGTATCTTGTCTATGAGAAAATTGTTTCTGCCGTGCTTAGTAATTTCAATTATTTTAAACATGAGAAGGCTGTATCAATGTAATGGGGGATTTACACTGCTGTTAGTTGACCAACACTTCACAATTTACATCTACATTGCTGGAATATCGGGGTTATTCTGGTGTCTGTGGAGGAGACTTTTTTGTACCAGTGTAGCTATAGGAGTTTACAAAATGACTCTCCTGCCTCATCTACATGTCCCTTATGTTCTATGCATGGGTGATACCATTCCTTTGTCAACATTCAGAGGAAAAGGAAATAATATCTTTCCAGAATTAAACAGTGAGAAAATCTCAAACACTTTGTTTTGTTTATATTTCTAATCACATTTGTAAAATTACTTTTTTTCTATTTAAAAAAATTACAGCAATGACTTCTGATGGTCAAGAGTCTCTGATGACTCATGTTAACTATCAGTTAACAATTCCCTAAGGAAAACTATTCTTTTAGGAGAAAACTTTTCCTAACTTACTATAATTAAGTACATGTGAGAGAGGTCTTTGAAAATATTGATGATATAGAATCATCATCATAGAATCATTCCATATTAGCATAGAATATATCATAGAATCATAGAATAGTTAGGGTTGGAAAGGACTTTAAGATCATCTAGTTCCAACCCCCCTGCCACGGGCAGGCACACCTCACACTAAACCATCTCACCCAAGGCTCTGTCCAAACTGGCCTTGAACACCACCAGGGATGGAGCATTCACAGCTTCCCTGGGCAACCCATTCCAGTGCCTCACCACCCTAACAGGAAAGAATTTCCTCCTTACCTCCAATCTAAACTTCCCCTGTTTAAGTTTTAACCCATTGCACCTTGTCCTATCACTGCAGTTTCTAATGAAGAGTCCCTCTCCAGCATCCCTATAGGCCCCCTTCAGATACTGGAAGGCTGCTATGAGGTCTCCATGCAGCTTCTCTTCTCCAGGTTGAACAGCCCCAGCTTTCTCAGCCTATCTTTATATGGGAGGTGCTCTAGTCCCCTGATCATCCTCGTGACCCTCCTCTGGACTTGTTCCAACAGTTCCATGTCCTTTTTATGTTGAGGACACCAGAACTGCACACAATACTCCAGGTGAGGTCTCACAAGAGCAGAGCAAAGGGGCAGGATCACCTCCTTTGACTTGCTGGTCATGCTCCTTTTGATGCAGCCCAGGATACAGTTGGTTTTCTGGGCTACAAGTGCACACTGCCGGCTCCTGTTAAGTTTCTCATCGACCCCCAAGTCCTTCTCTGCAGGGCTGCTCCAAATCTCTTCTCCACCCAACCTGTAGCTGTGCCTGGGATTGCTCCAACCCAGGTGTAGGACCTTGCGCTAGGCATTGGGTTTTTTGTCATATACACGTAGGAAGGATGTTGAAATGCATTATAACTCTAGTGGTGTCCGTAAATTATACTGCCTAAAGTTCCAGCCTGGCAGAAATTATAAAAATATTTTGATTGTTGGATTTAATTTTTTAGCCCATGATTTTAGGAACTCTGGAAATAAATACAAATAATTGAGTGAGAAATTTCCACAAAATAGGGTGGGCTGAAGTCTTGAAATGAAGTACATGCAGGTAAGTATTTCTGTTCAGAATAGTTGCAATCCCAAAACACTTTGTCTTAGATAATTTAAATTTTAGCTTCAATTTAGAATATTTCATGCTTTAGCTAACTAACATTCATATTTCTTAAAAAAGGCAACCCCTCCCCCCCAAAAAAAAACCAACCCAAAAACCCAAAAAACTACTTGGCATTAATCAGATCAAGCATGTCTCTACTTAAAAGGAGCTCAGTGATGACAAGTTAAGGCTATGATTTTTTAATTTTTTTTTTAAACTCTGCCTGCTTTTATGCTCTCACACACAAAGAAGGAAGATGCCATTCACAAGATCCTGATGTAAAGTTATTCTGCAAAATGAGGACTTCATTTTCCCTGTGTCCTGGCTTCAGCAGTAGCAGTCATTTTTCTCCTTCTTAGTAGCCTGCGCAGTGCTGTGTTTTTGACTCTCAGCCTGAGAACAATACTGATAACACTGATGTTTTCAGTTGTTGCTCAGTAATGTTTACTCTGACCAAGGACTTTCTGAGTCTCATGCTCTGCCAGGGAGGAGGGGATGTCGGGAGGAAGCAGAGACAGGACACCTGACCCAAACTAACCAAAGGGGTATTCCATCCCACAGCACATCATGCCCAGGATGTAAACTGAGGGCGTTTACTCAGAAGGGCTAGATTGCTGCTCAGGTTGGGCTGGGTATCAGTTGGTGGGTGGTGAGCAGTTGTATCCTCTTCCCTTGTTATTTACCTTATTATTATTAAGGGTGGTAGCAGTAGTGGTTTGTGTTATACCTTAGTTACTGGACTGTTCTTATCTCAACCTGTGGGAGTTACATTCTTTCGATTCTCCTTCCCATCCCTCCAGGAGTGGGGGGAGGAAGGGTGTGAGGGAGTGAGCGAGCGGCTGCGTGGTTAGGCGTTGCCGGCTGGTCTTAAACCACACCACCCTGCCTCTTGTCTGCTTCAACTGTGAACAAGACCCAAGACTCCAAAATTCTTATTAGTGTTACAGGTAAGGTCTGTGTATAAAGGAGCCTGGTTTAGGAAATTCTTGGGATCTTAATGTTGGAGAGACAGTATTACCATCTTCCTTTTTCACCAGTGCTCACTAAAACTGATAGCATGTCCTCCAGCTGTTTATTGTTCTGAGAATAGCTTTTGATTTGGGAACTACTGTGTCAACTCCTCTGATTCATGCTGCTTGAGCTATGTTCGGTTTCTCAAAGCAGGTGGTAGGAACTCAGCTTTTTGCTCATGTTAAGGCAGTTTCTAAGTCCTAGACCCTAAATCAGGTAAGTGTACATGCAGCACAATTCTAACCTAAATCACTGGTCTTCATCAACTGAGGCTTAAGGTAAAATACCAAATGTTGGAAGAGTCCTGTTAGTGGTGCACATAGACAAAATAGCATCAGGAGTATAAGAAGATTGGCTGTGTTGGGAAGGTCCCAGGAAGAATACTGGAAAAGTTTCTGTGGTGTGTTCTTCTCTTTACACAAATACTTGCAGGAGTTGTTTATCTTGGACTTGCCTTATTAGGGAATCAGACTTGTCCTGGTGTGTATCTAGCCTTACCTGGGAGGACACTTCATCTCCCTGCAAGTAGACAATATTGGCCACCATTTCAAAAATTCCTTGTCACAATCTTCACTGAAGACAGCAAAGTCAGGGCCTGTGCTATGCACAGCATTTGTTTGACCTCAAGATTTGCTACCTGTTTCTTGTATTTTGCAAGGAAATGAGAGTTTATTATCAAGGTGTTGTGGTTTAAAACCAGGCAGAGGGCTCGTTCACTCACTCCCCCCCTTCTTGCCCTCCCCCTACTCCCAGAGGGACAGAGAGGAGAATCAAAAAGAATGCAACACCCACGGGTTGAGATAAGAACAGTTTAGTAACTAATGTACAACGCAAATCACCACCACTACCACCAACAACAACAATAAGAGAAAATAACAAGGGAAGAGAATACAACACCTCACCACCAGCCGACCAATAACTCACCCCCCCCAGCCCGACCAAGCATTAACCAATACCTCCTTCAACCCCGCAGTCCCAGTCCTTCTTGGCATGCGCAGTTACCTCCTGGGCATGACGTGCTGTGGTATGGAATACCTCTTTGGTCAGTTTGGATCAGGTGTCCTGTCTCTGCTTCCTCCTGGCTTCCCCCCCTCCCTGGCAGAGCATGAGGCTCACAAAGTCCTTGGCCAGACCAAAACATCAGGCCAAAATTCAAAACACAGCACTGCACCAGCTACCAAGAAGGAGAAAAATGACTGCTACTGCTGAACCCAGGACACATGGTCACAAGGATAGAATTTGAGGCCATTTGCCTTATTTTTCTGCAACCCTGTTTTTAAAAGGTTCACTGGTAGTTCCGAGTTGCAAACAGTACCTGTGTCTCTGGAGTGCTGCCTGTCTGAAGAGCTCAGCTTTCCATGGCTGTTTTCCCCAGTGCGACATTAGGTGGAGGTGGCACAAAACAAAGAAATAAGTAGCCCTGAAGACCTTTGGTGCTTCAGTTCATACAGAAGTCCATAGCATGTTCATAAGCTAAGTTTCTGAAACTTCAAAATGGTAAAAAATGTATTTCATTGCAGGATAGGCTAGCAGCTGTCAAGGACCAGGTTGAGGATGTCTGTGGTATTCCTGTTCAGAGTTCTGTATCGGTGGTAGCTTTAATGGCTGTTAACTTCAAGTGTTGGCAGATATAATGCAGAATCCAGTAGTGGAAATGATTCAAGTACTCAACATGCTAAATGAGGATGTCTCTTTATTTCAATACTGATGTTGACCATTGCTATGGTCTTGAATAAAATTCTAGCTTCTTTGTAAGGGGGAAAAAAGGGGGGGAAATGTCAAGGGGAGGAACAAGAGAAGTCCTCAGGGATGAAAAAGAGTTCATTATGTCTGTCTAAAATGTACCTTGTTAAAGTCTTCAGCAGCATGTTTTTTAATGGAGAAATACCCTTTTTAGTTTCTCTTATGCATAAGAGCTGTCAAACCATTTATTTACAAAGTCTGCATGCATAAAAACAGGGAAGAATGCAGGTGTAATCAAGCATAATAACTTCACCTTTAACCTATGATTTGTTTATCTTCTAGTACTGTGAGGGTCTGTTACTTTTTTTTTTTTTCTTATATCCAAATGTCCTGGGTTCAGCAGTAGCAGTCATTTTTCTCCTTCTTAGTAGCTGTTGCAGAGATGTTTTTGACTTTAGTCTCGGAACAGTGCTGATAACAAACCAATGTTTTAGTTGTTGCTAAGTAATGTTGTCCCGGGGGCAGGGGGGGTGTGAGGGGTGTGGAGGTATGACACGGGCCTATATTGTAGGGGGGGACAAAGTTCCTGTGGTGCAGATGAAGAATTTGCTGGAGAAGACAGTCTGGGTTATTCCTGCTTCAGGTAAAGGCAAACTCACTCGTGGGATTGCTTTTGCTCAGGGACCAAGTATATCTTGGTGGGTAATGCGGGAAGATGGGCAAGTCCGATGTATACCTCAAGGGGATTTGATTTTAGGGGAAAACAGCCAGTGAACTCAATCGTATGCTGTTGCCTGCTCTGTAATACTTTTATAGCCCATCAACTAGATGTCTTCAGGTCACCAGCGACTAGCCCTGACTTCCCTCCAACCATCATCCCAACAGAGAATGAACTTCAATAGAACCAGACGAGTTCTGCAGTAAAGGAACGATCAGCATCAGCAGGCAACGATCCAACACTGCACACAGCCTTTCCTGCCCTGAAAGATTGTTACAAGAGATGGAACATGACATTATGGACCGAATGGACTCAGCAGCATTATAGGGATTGGTCCATGCACTAAGAAAATGATCTCTTTCTCTCGGTCTGTGTGTGTATGATAATACCGATGTTTTCAGTTGTTGCTAAGTAATGTTTACCCTGACCAAGGACTTTGTGAGGCTTATGCTCTGCCAGGGAGGAGGGGAAGCTAGGAGGAAGCAGAGACAGGATGCCTGACCCAAGCTAGCCAAAGAGGTATTCCATACCACAGCACATCATGCCCAGTTTATAAACTGGGAGCAGTTACCCGGAAGGGGTAGATCACTGCTCAGGTCAGGGTGGGTATCAGTAGGCGGGTGGTGAGTGGTTGTATTCTCTTCCCTTGTTATTCCCCTTATCATTATTATTATTGGTGGTAGCAGTAGTGATTTTGTGTTATACCTTAGTTACTGGATTGTTCTTATCTCAACCCGTGGGAGATACATTCTTTTGATTCTCCTCCCCATCCCTCGGGGATGGGGGGGGGGGGGGGAGCAGGGACTGCGCAAGCGGCTGCATGGTTCTGAGTTACCAGCTGAGCTTAACCATGACAGTTCTTTTTGGTGCCTAATGTGGGGCAGGAAGGGTTGAGATAACAAAAGATCTGACCAGAGCGTGTCTAATGATATTTGTGATAAGCATTCATTGCTTCGGATTAATCATCTCTCCTCACAATGTTGATTTATTTGCTCTCAGAGTTGTTGCGCTTCGTCTCAGTGTTTCATCATGTCATGCCTTACTTACTGCCAGTATTTGCTGTTTTAGTGTTTATCAGCTGGGAGGCCTGGGGTAAGGTTCTTGTTTCGCTGTACTTCATGGTAATGACTTGTAATACAATAAACTCATTGATCATGAAACTGGTCTAGCATGCGTTCCCAGCGTGGTCATCACCTCTTTACTTTGGGAGGCATATAATGGAATTTTTGAGCAATTAAACATCTTTTTTTTTCCTCCTCGGGTGGTCCACCTATGAAGGAGACATTCCTTCACAACCCCCGCTCCCCCACCAGGCTATTTAAAACAGCATTTGAGAGTTCTAAAGGTTTTTGATGGCCTTTGCATACCCTTGAAACCTGCCTGCTGCTTGTGCTGGGGTTCAGTATGTTGGCACACATATAGCATGTGATTTACCCATGACCATACCACCTTGAGAACGCCCTATTTCATCTGATCTCAAAAAAACAGGGTCAGATTCAGGTCTTGTCTAGGGTTAGATGATGATAAGTAAAACACTTAAACAAGGTGTGCTCTCATCCTGGTGTTATGAAAACTTCATTTCAGCCACGGTCTAATTCAATTATTTTATTAAAATTGATTAATTGCAATAAGCAAGCAGCGCTGGGTGCGCAGGGGAGTCTCTGCTCCACCAAAGACGCACACCGGGATCTTTGGGGTATAGTCTCTTATACTTCTCGGTCTTGGGTTTTAGCCAGTCCATCATCTTCTTTACCCGGATGTCGACGTGGCTCCTTTCCATTGTTCTTTTCTTGTTGCTGGGGTCTTTCTCCAGTGAAGACATTGCTGAACTTCTTGATAACGTATTAACAGGAAAACTCTTACAAGCTTAGCCGCAGACTTAGCATTTTGTTCTATACCTCATATGGCTATTTGCCTAGTACCCAAGTTTCACAACATCCTGTAACAGGATGTATCTCTTGGTTATCTAACCCCCTAAAGGCATTCAAGCAGTTAAACAAAGCTCTCTTTGAGCAGTAAAGCAGTTGAGTAAGAGGGATTATTCCTTTGTCTCTTCTTCCCTTTCATCATTGTATTGACAGGAACATCTATCATAATAATGATCATTCCTATATTCTCCACACATGGTACAATGGTCACAAGGGGTTCCAATTCCACACAAAGTGCAATGGTTACAAGGACTTCTAAGTTGCTGACACGAATCATCCCTGTATACTCCACAATTCCCCCCTTTGTTTTTGTGTAATTTATTGATTCGTGTCTTGGCCTCAAATCTAATAACTACCTTCCGAGCCGTGGATAATATTGGAGTCATCTTAGTTTTTAATATCATCAACAAGTGGGTTCCTCCCTTATTTGCTATTTCTGGTTCCAATGGCATGGCGGTTAATTGCATGTTTTGTACAACCGTATGTATCAGTCTGGTGAAACATGGGATTATACATGGAATAATTAATAGTCCTCCAAATATTCCCAATACCACTATACCGACCTTAGTGATCCAGTCCCCATTTAAAAATTGTCCCCAAGATCCTAGTCCTCCTAAATTGATTCCATTCCAAGTTTGTACTGGAATATGGGCTATCTGTTTCATCTCTCTTACAAGCTCACTTATGGCTTTTCCCTCATCATCTATTTCTAAACAGCAATTACTAAGATTGAATTTTCCACAGACCTCTCCTTTTTGAGCTAGCAAATAATCTAAAGCCAGACGATTTTGGTATATTGCAGTTCTCATTTTAGTATTTTGCTTTGGAACTAATCCTAATGCATCTCCTGGTTTATTTACTACTATTTCTACCACATCTTGTAGTCTTATAATCCTATTCAGCATATATATAGGAGTCCTGTATCCCCAGGACCCATCTTCGGCCCAAGTTGCCGGATCATAATAAGAGATTATTCGTTCAGGTAGCCACTCATTGTCTTTCCAATTACCAATTTGTAGTTCTCTTTTATACCGTTTTCTCCTTAGTTCACCTGTTTCTGTGTATAGCTGGACTCCCAAGCGTTCCCCTAGGTTTATAGGTAATAAAAAGAAACTAGGTCTGATTGTTCTTAATATACATGATCCTGTCCAATTTTGAGGTAAAAATGCAAAGCCTATTTTACCACAGATCCAATAATGTCTGTCTGGAGTGGGCCAGCCGTTTGGTATATTAGTTCCATTAGTCCAGTTATGGAATTGTTGATTCATTTCTATGGGATCTCCCCATTTTTCCCAGTTTTTCTTTGTTTTGTTCCATGTATAACCTCCTTCACAAAGTAAGTTTCCTACTGATTTTCCATCATTTTCTAGGTTTTGCCAACAACTTTTCCCAATTATACTTGTTTGTAAGATCCATTGCTGTCTCCTTTTGTTTCTTCTGTTATTTTTCCATATTGCAGGATCACTTACATTACTTTCCATTGCCTCCCAGGGCCATCTCTCCTCCTGGTTAGTTCCCCCACAAACATAGCAGTTAGTTACATTCAATGCTTTAGCTATATTTTCAGCAAGATTTACAAAGAGATTCTTAGCAACTGTGGGAATTTCATATTGGACTCCTGTTTCCATTTCATGATAAAAGGAACTGAATAATAAGTGGTGTTGTACTGACTCTCAAGATTTTTCTTTAATTATTATTTGTAAAACCACCCCTGGATCTTCTCCAGGTCCATAAATCAATAGTCCAGTTTTTACGTCTTCTTGTTTCCATTGTTCTGGATTCTAGATAGTTAGATTGACAGGGTTGCGAGAATGGGCTGTGCAATTAGGAAGAGTTATTCCCTTTTTAATCTCTGCCTTCAATTGGGTTCTCTTACATTTTTGGGGCCATCCCCAGGTAGGAGCAGTGCTCCAACAGGCACAACTCCATCCTGTGGCTGTACAATAGTGATAACTTCTGCCTACAACATCTGTTTCATCAGGATAACACCCAGAGGGTTTTGGTGATGAGACACACAAATATTTTTCATTTCCTCCATAATATTTTCTCCAATTCAAGTTTCCACAGTTGGAATAAAAATCATCATCAATAGCATCACAGGCATCAAAAGTTACCCATACAGGGTGACTTAAATTAGCTATTATTTGGCTTTCTGCTATTGGTCTTCCTTTTGCTGAGTTTGTTCTTATTTCTACCCAATATTGATAGGGGAGTTCTTTTGGATTAAAACATACCGTTTTAGTTGTTCTTTCTTTACAAAGTCCATATTGGGTTTGGTTATGTATATAGTAGCCGATTATTGTTCCTTTACATTCATACATGGTGTGATAGACCAGCGTCTGAGAGGTTACTCTCCATCGTCTAGTTGTGGTAATGCATTCACTACAGTTGTTGGGAATGCTTATAGAAGCCATGGCATTCTCCCATATGGTTCCTATCAGAACCAACACCAAAAGAGGTCCGGTCAGGATCATAGTGCTCAGTGGTCACAGCCCCAGGGGCTGCAGCCCTCAGCAGACCTTTCCAGCTGCAGCATCGATTCCCTCCGGTCTTGCCCTCTCTGGTAGGTCAGAGGTATATTTCTTGTCGGCTATTATGGCAATAGTATTTGACCCACAACAACTGTTCCAATGAGGTTATAGTTTCACACCGAATGCAAAGGAACTGTAAATGATTCCTCAGAAATTGTTCTTGGTCTCCTCTACGGGTAATAATATAATTTGAGCAATTGGGACACCTTGCCCTAATATATAGGTTGCAACGTTTACAGATAGGACATGGACTGGTATTGGCCCTCATTCTATTATTTATCAAAATGACTTCAATTGTACCTGTTTTTTCCCATAAAATATCTACAAGAGTCAATATGAATCCCCTCAGTTACTTATTTAAGTCCTCTTGAGGGTCAGCTTGGTGTCTCCAGGTTCAGTCACAACTTTCCATTCTTTTATGGGTCCTTTTACTCGTGACGTGTGTGTCCACCCTTTTTCAGCAGTTCTTATCACCATCTCTGTAGTTAAAAGAACAAAAAACAGTCCTTCCCATTGAGGGGATAAACTCTCTTCTTTCCAGCTTTTTATTAGCACCTTGTCTCCTGGTAGGATTTTATGTATTGAAAATTCCAAGGGGGTGCTTTGTGCTAGGCCCTGAGTTCTTGCATGTTCTTATTCAAAGTAGTGATATAATGTTGGATAGTAATATCCTCCAACTTGGGGTGGGTGACCTATTGGTAGTCCCTGGGTATATGGCATCCCATATAACATCTCAAAAGGTGAGATCCCAGTAGTCAAATTTGGCATAGTTCTAATATTTAGCAAGGCCAGAGGAAGACATTTGATCCATGACATTTTAGTTTCACCCTAGATAGGAAACTCGGGTTTGGATTAGTTGGGCCTTTTGTCTGGTTACCCAATAACCATTCAGTCCCAGAAAATTCAGTAATCCCACCATTCACTGGACACATTCTTCCTTTGTTTCTGTGGCAATTAATAGATCATCCACATATTGTAAAAGAGTCCCCATCTGAGTGGGTGGTTTCCATGATTCTAGTTCCAGTGCCAGCTGATTTCGAAAAATCATTGGACTGTTTTAAAACCCTTGAGGTAATACTGTCCAAGTTCATTGGGTTTTCCTTACTGTGTCAGGATGTTCCCATTGGAAAGCAAATAAATTCTGGTTTTCTTTGGCCAATGGTAAGCAAAAGAAAGAGTCCTTTAAATCCAAGACGGCAAACCATTTCTGATTCAATTTAGTCAATAAGGTATATGGATTAGCTATTACTGAATATCCTCTACAAATTTGTTGATTCCTGAGATCTTGAACCAATCTGCAACTTTTCTTTACTGGCAAGATAGGAGTATTATATTCTGCTTCACATTCAATTAATAATTTATATTTTAAAATTTATCAATGATTTTTTAAATTCCCTTTTCTGCAATTTTAGGGGCTATTGTTTTATTCTAATTGGGTAGGCCCCCCTTTTTCTTTCTACTTTAACAGGCAAATCATTTTTTGCCTTACCTGGAACTTCAGATGCCCATACTCCCAGATATACCTGGATTAAGGATTTCTTCTGTTTCAGGGAGGTCCTCCTGTTTGCTTTTTATGTTGAATTAAAGATAAAATCAAAACTGCAATTAACTGATTTTTAACTCTTAATTCCATTTTGCCTTCTTTAAATGTTGTTTCTTGCCCTAATAAACATTTTGGAGAATTTGGCATGCGTAAAGATTTTATGCATTCCTATTTGTTTTCCCAATTTGTACTTTAAGAGTTTCAGAAAGAATGCCTCTTTTTGCATTTTTTTTGTTGTTTTTTTTTGTTTGTTTGTTTGTTTGTTTGCTTCTTTTTTTTTTTTCCTTGGTGGCCAGTAGCTCCCACATCTGTAACAAGTTCTTTTCCCTTTGATTTAACACCGAATAAGTTACTTCTGTATCCACCAAAATTCCAGTTTATTTCCTCTAGTCCCTAGTTTTAATTTAACCAGTGGATCTGATAGGGTAGATTCCCCAGGTCCCTGTCAGTCTAGTTCCAATTCAGCCACCGGAGCCACCCCATGGCACTCTCCCCCCAGGGCAGTCTCACTTCCAGCTTCCAAAACTCCCCACAGCACACACACACACCGATTCGGTCCCATAGGAGAAGAACCCACTTCCCCTCTGCCCGACATCCCTCCTCCACTGCTGCCTCCCCAGCACTCATCCCATGCTCAAACACAGGAGCTGCCTGAGCTCTCCTCCTTTCCCCCTTGGTTCTCCTTAACTTTAAGCATCTGTCCCCAGTATCACAATCTGAACACCATCTCTCCAGCTTAGCTTTCAGGTTTTTTCCTGTCCTTTTCCAAAGCCAAAATTAAGGGATCTGTCGGAGCTATATTTTCGCATTCCGTCTGTCACTAGGGGTGGTTTCTTAAAGAGAAAAACATATCTGCATACATTACTTCATCCCATTTTCCTTGCCCCCTCAAAAACAACATTAATTGTAACAATGTATCATAGTTCAAAGCTCCATTTTTAGGCTATTTTCCTGATCTTCCAAAGTATACAAAAGCCATCATTGGTTACAATATTTTATCAACATTTTCTCATTAACCGAGCCCCCAGGAAACCCAGGTCTTTCCACTGTGCCAAAATCATAGAATCATAGAATCGTTAGGGTTGGAAAGGACCTTAAGATCATCTAGTTCCAACCCCTCTGCCATGGGCAGGGACACCTAACACTAAATCATATCACCCAAGGCCTCGTCCAACCAGGCCTTGAACACTGCCAGGGATGGAGCAGTCACAACCTCCCTGGGCAACCCATTCCAGTGCCTCACCACCCTACACAGGAAAGAATTTCCGTCTTATATCCAACCTAAACTTCCCATGTTTAAGTTTTAACCCATTACCCCTTGTCCTGTCACTACAGTCTCTAATGAAGAGTCCCTCTCCAGCATCCCTATAGGCCCCCTTCAGATACTGGAAGGCTGCTATGAGGTCTCCACGCAGCCTTCTCTTCTCCAGGCTGAACAGCTCCAACTTCCTCAGCCTGTCTTCATACGGGAGGTGCCCCAGTCCCCTGATCATCCTCGTGGCCCTTCTCTGGACTTGTTCCAACAGTTCCATGTCCTTTTTATGTTGAGGACACCAGAACTGCACACAATACTCCAGGTGAGGTCTCACAAGAGCAGAGTAGAGGGGCAGGATCACCTCCTTTGACCTGCTGGTCACGCTCCTTTTAATGCAGCCCAGGATACGGTTGGCTTTCTGGGCTGCAAGCGCACACTGCCAGCTCATGTACATTTTCTCATCAACCAGCACCCCCAAGTCCTTCTCCGCAGGGCTGCTCTGAATCTCTTCTCTGCCCAACCTGTAGCTGTGCCTGGGATTGCTCCGACCCAGGTGTAGGACCTTGCACTTGTCATGGTTAAACCTCATGAAGTAGGCATCAGCCCACCTCACAAGCATGTCAAGGTCCCACTGGATGGCATTCCTTCCTTCCCCCCAGGATATCAACCGAACCACACAGCTTGGTGTCATCGGCAAACTTGCTGAGGGCGCACTCAATCCCACTGTCCATGTCAGCGACGAAGATGTTAAACAAGATCGGTCCCAACACCGATCCCTGAGGGACACCACTCGTTACTGGTCTCCAGCTGGACATTGAGCCATTGACCACAACTCTTTGCATGCGGCCATCCAGCCAGTTCTTTATCCACCAAGTGGTCCATCCATCAAATTGATGTCACTCCAATTTAGAGACAAGGATGTCATGTGGGACAGTGTCTAACGCTTTGCACAAGTCAGGTAGATGACAACAGCTGCTCTACCCCTGTCCATCAGTTCTGTAGCCCCATCATAGAAGGCCACCAAATTGGTCAGGCAGGATTTGCCCTTAGTGAAACCATGCTGGCTGTCACCCAGCACCTTGTTGATTTTCATGTGCCTTAGCATGCCTTCCAGGAGAATCTGCTCCAAGATTTTGCCAGGCACAGAGGTGAGACTGGCTGGTCTGTAATTCCCCGGGTCATCCATTTTCCCCTTCTTGAAAATAGGGGTTATATTTCCCTTTTTCCAGTCATCGGGAAATTCACCTGACTGCCATGATTTCTCAAATATGATGGCCAGCAGCTTCGCAACTACTTTCACCAGCTCCTTCAGGACCCACGGATGGATCTCATCAGGACCCATGGACTTGTGCACGTTCAGGTTCTTAAGATGGTCTCGAACCAGTTCCTCTCCTACAGTGGGCGCAAGGTCTTCATTCTCACAGTCCCTGCATCTGCCTTCCAAGACTTGGGTGATGCAGTCAGAGCCTTTGGCAGTGAAGACCGAGGCAAAGAAGTCATTCAGAACCTCAGCCTTCTCCAAATCCTGTGTAGCCAGTTCTCCTGAGAGCTTCCTGAGGGGGCCTACATTCTCCCTAGTCTGTTTTTTATTTGCTATGTACCTGTAGAATCCCCTCCTGTTATCTTTAATACCTCTAGCTAAGTTTAATTCTAACTGAGCCTTAGCTTTCCTAACCTGGTCCCTAGCTTCTCGGACAATATCCCTGTACTCTTCCCATGCCACCTGTCCTTGCTTCCACTTATTATAAGCCTCTTTTTTCAATTGAATTTTCCTCAGGAGCTCCTTATCCATCCAAGGAGGTCTCCTGGCCCTCTTGCTGCACTTCCTTCTGGTTGGGATGCAACACTCCTGAGCTTGTAGCAGGTGATCCTTGAATATCAACCAACAGTCTTGGGCCCCTCTGCCCTCTAGGGCTGTATCCCATGGAACCTTCCGAAGCAGGTTCCTGAAGAGGCCAAAGTCTGCTCTTTTGAAGTCCAGGGCAGTGAGCTTGCTTCATGCTCTTCTCACTGTCCTGAGGATCTCAAATTAGACCATCTTGTGATCGCTGCATCCAAGGCTGCCCTGGAGAGTCACATTTCCAACGAGCCCTTCCCTGTTGGTGAGTACGAGGTCAA
Source organism: Pezoporus flaviventris (assembly GCF_033815535.1). NCBI lineage: Eukaryota > Metazoa > Chordata > Aves > Psittaciformes > Psittacidae > Pezoporus > Pezoporus flaviventris. Next base: position 1,366,459 of record NW_026892669.1, on the reverse strand, counting down.
GCACGGCACCTCTCCTTGTCGGCTCCTATATTACTTGCAGAAGGAAGTTGTCTTCCACACAATCGAGGAACCGCCTGGATTGCTTGTGCCGGGCTATACCGTCCTTCCAACAGATGTCAGGGTGGTTGAAGTCACCCATGAGAACAAGGGCCTGCGAGCGTGAGGCTTTTCCTATCTGTCTATAGAGTGCTTCATCCGCAGGTTCTCCTTGATCAGGTGGTCTGTAACAGATCCCCACACTAATGCCCCCCCTAGCTGTTCTTCCTTTAACCCTGACCCACAAACACTCTGTGGACTGCTCACCTGTCCCCAGACAGAGTTCCATACTCTCCAGACTATCCCTAACATAAAGGGCAACTCTCCCTCCCCGCCTGCCGGACCTGTCCTTCCTAAAGAGCCTGTAACCTTCCATTCCAACACTCCAGTCATAGGAGCCATCCCACCATGTTTCTGTGATGCCTATTATATCATACCCCTGTAGACGTGCACACATCTCTAATTCCTCGTTTGCTCCCCATGCCACGGGCATTTGTATAGAGGCATCTGAGCCGAGCTCCAAATGAAGCTGGCTCATTGGCTGGAGCAGCTGGGATATCTCTAAATTGCTCCAGGCATTTATTATAGGTTCTGGCAACTGACTGGGTGTGTTGGGATGGAATGATGCCCCCCTCCCCCAACACATCTAGTTTAAAGCCTCCTTGACCAGCCTTGCAAGCCTCCTACCAAAACTGCTCTTTCCCTTCTTTATCAGAGCAGCTCCACCAGCCCCCACTAGACCTGGCCTACAAGCTTGGGTCCCATGTTCAAGACACCCAAACCCCTGACTATGACACCACCCTTTTAACCAGTTATTAACCTGGCTAATCCTCCTAGCTTTTTTTAGGTCCTCCCCTGTACCCTGGAGAATTGATGAAAAGACTATCTGAGCTCCAGAGCCCCTAACCACCTCCCCCAGGGCTCTGTAGTCCCTCTTTATGTTCCCCAGGCTACTACTATCTATGTCCCTAGCTCCCACATGTATCACCAGGAGTGGGTAATAATCCGTGGGACTTACTAGAGCAGGCAGCCTCTCTGCCATGTCCCTGATCCGTGTCCCCAGTAGGCAACACACCTCCCTTGAGACGGGGTCTGGCCAGCAGACAAGTGCTTCTGTCCCTTTCAGTGTAGAGTCCCCTACTACTACGACCCGCCGCTTTTTCCTAGGGGCACCAGTAGAGATCTTCTTTAGCAGTGCATCAGCCAGCTGTTTCTGGCTCGAGTGCGCTTCCTCATTAGCCCCCTGCAGGAGAGCAAAGCTGTTCTGCGTGGAGACAGGGGATTTAGGGGAAGCCCCTTGCTTTTGGTTGTCCTTTTCCTTCTTTTTTTCGTTGTTTTTTTTTTGCCACTAATTCCCAGCTTTCCAGGTTAACGGCCTCCTTCTTTCCTTCGTGAGGTAGAGGTGAAACTCGAGGCCCCTGGACAGTTTGGGCGTGGAACAAGCATTCCTGCTTCCTCTCAGCTTCCCTAAATGCACTCTAAAGGACTCTTTTTCAAGACCTCTCCACTCTGCTGATTTTCCACTATCAGTCTCGCATTCATACACACACACGGGATCCCACAGACACAGTCCACACAATTACAGCACTCGAGACAGAGACTATCATTGTATCAAACCAGCAATTAACAGTTATAAAAGTCTGTCACCAACACCAAAATCACAAGACCAAAATCTTACAACACTTGTAACAGAGACAACAATTATAATGCATTTATAACAGTCTGTCATGCTTTGCCTGTCATGGTGTCATGGTTTAAACCCAGTCAGTCAACTCGTTCACTCACCCCCCCTTCTTTCCCTCCCCCTACTCCCAGAGGGACGGAGAGGAGAATTGAAAAGAATGCAACTCCCACGGGTTGAGATAAGAACAGTTTAGTAACTAAGGTATAACACAGATCACTACTGCTACCACCAATAATAATAATGATAAAGGAAATAACAAGGGAAGAGAATACAACACCTTAGCACCAGCCGACCGATAACTTGCCCCTCCTCAGCCCGACCAAGCACCGACCGATACCTCCTCCAACCCTGCAGTCCCCCAGCCCTTCCGGCTAACTCCCAGTTACATCCTGGGCATGACGTGCTGTGGTATGGAATACCTCTTTGGTCAGTTTGGGTCAGGTGTACTGTCTCTGCTTCCTCCCGGCTTCCCCTCCTCCCTGGCAGAGCATGAGGCTCACAAAGTCCTTGGCCAAAACAAAACATTGCTATCAGTTCTGTTCCCAGGCCGAAAGTCAAAACACTGCGCTGCACCAGCTACCAAGAAGGAGAAAATGACTGCTACTGCTGAACCCAGGACATTATCCACCCCTTATTCCATACCATTCACGTCATGCTCAGATCCCACATTTTCAATATACCATCACTCTTATCTCGGTGCACTCTTATCTTAGTGCACGGACCAGTCCCTATAAAGCTGCTGTGTCCATCTGGTCCATGATGTCAGGCTCCATCTCTTCCAGAGCAGGAGAGACTGTGTGCAGTGTTCACACTCTTGAATAACCTGGGCAATAGTGTTCATTGCTAAGTCCACCCCTCGATCATGAGTCCATCTCTGTGTTGCATCTCTGCTCTGATGGCCTGAAGTGCCATGGGCCCACCAGGCTTAAAATAATTCACTGTCCCCTTAAGCAGTTTCTGCAGCTTGTTGCTGGGGACTCCATACAGCTGCCTTCCATCTCTGATGCTTCCAAAGCACTGGAGGGGCCCAGTGGACTAGATACTTGCCCATACTGTCCCACACACCCTGCCACTCATGACTGTCCAGCCTTGGGGAAAATCTCTTGGTCCCCCTGCATCGTTGTCTAACCCCAGACAAGACCCAAACCTGACTCTGCTTAACTTTTGAGATCAGACAAAATGGTTGTGGGTAGAACACAGTCTGTGTGTGCGCCAGCATGCTGATCCCCATCACAATCAGCAGGCAGGTCCCAAGGATACCCAAAGGGCATTCAAAACCTTCGGAACGCTCAGACGATGCTGCTGTACTTGTCACTGGGGCTGGTGTAGCTGCTGTGCTTGCCGGCTCTCCCACCACCAGCTTCTCTTTTCCTGAGTTCAGCTCTTCCTCCTCTGCCTTGGTGGGAAATGCTGCGTGGTCTCCTGCATCCTTCTGGGGCTCGGCGGGCGGCTTCCGGGGAATGCTCTCGGCCGTCGCGGGGCTGGACTCCTCCGCGGGGCTCGGCTCCTCCGCCGCCTTCTCCCGCTGCTCGGCAGCTGCCTCCTTCCGCTCCTCGACCGCCCCGACCTCCTCCACCGGCAGCCGTCCCCTCGCGGCCTCCGGCCCCGCTCCCGCCGCCGCTTGGTCCCCGGGGCCGCTCTCCTGGGCCGCTTCAGCAGCCGCCGGCTCCCGGGGCCGGTCCTCCTCGGCTCCCCGCAGCCTCACGAAGATGGAGGCGAGGGCGAGGGCCAGGGCGGTGAAGAGCAGCCGGACGGCCAGGTACAAGTCCACGGCCACGTCCGTCCCGCCCTGCTGCTGGAGCCCGCCCGTATTACAAGTCATTGCCATAAAGTACAGTGAGACAAGAACCTTAGCCCAAGCCCCACACTTGATAAACACTAACACAGCAAATACCGGCTCTAAGTAATGTACTACATTCTGAAGCTGTGAGATTAAGAGGAACAACTCTGAGAGCCAATAAATCAGCATTGTGACGAGTGACTGTTAATCTGGTCAGATCTGTCGTTATCTCAACCCCTCGTGCCCCACGTTGGGCGCCAAAAAGAACTGTCGTGGTTTAAACCCAGTCAGGTAACTCGTTCGCTCACCCCCCCCTTCTTTCCCTCCCCCTACTCCCAGAGGGACGGAGAGGAGAATCGAAAAGAATGCAACTCCCATGGGTTGAGATAAGAACAGTTTAGTAACTAAGGTATAACACAGATCACTACTGCTACCACCAATAATAATAATGATAAAGGAAATAACAAGGGAAGAGAATACAACACCTCACCACCAGCCGACCGATAACTTGCCCCCCCTCAGCCCGACCAAGCACCGACCGATACCTCCTCCAACCCTGCAGTCCCCCAGCCCTTCCGGCTAACTCCCAGTTACATCCTGGGCATGACGTGCTGTGGTATAGAATACCTCTTTGGTTAGTTTGGGTCAGGTGTCCTGTCTCTGCTTCCTCCCGGCTTCCCCTCCTCCCTGGCAGAGCATGAGGCTCACAAAGTCCTTGGCCAAACCAAAACATCGCTATCACCTCTGCTCCCAGGCCGAAAGTCAAAACACTGCACTGCACCACCTACCAAGAAGGAGAAACATGACTGCTACTGCTGAACCCAGGACACATGGCCACTCTGATTATTCCAATAGGGATTCTGATTATGCCATTTTTGCTCTCTGGGAGGACCCTGTTGATGTCGCCTCTCCCAGTTTCGCATTCTGGGTTGCCTAATCACAGATCTTTCTTCTGCAGTAAATAATATTCCCAATATTGACTGCATCTCTTCCTATGTATAAATATTAGGGCCGAAAAACTGATGCAATCGTTCAGAAACATCCAAAAGGTTGTCTAATAACCGACCCATTTCTTTTTTAAAGAATCTTACATCACCCGTATTCAGGGGTACTGATACAAATCCAATCCCTCCTGTATTTCCTCCCATCGGCACCTCTCGGAGGGGGAATAGAGTTTCTTTCTCTTTTGTTTTCTCCTGAGGATTTTCATCCTCCTGTATTTTTATCTTACTTCTGGTGTGACTGGAGGGAGGGGAGGATGGGGGAGCCGATGGAGTAGTTTTGGGTGGTATCGGAGGGTAAACACCTTCTCCATTACTTCCCGAGTCCTGCCCCTGATAAGGGGGTGGTAAATTATCTAACAGCTCCCATGATGAAACCGACATAGATGACCCTTTCCATAATGCAGCATAATCACTCTCCTCTTGATTGAAAGGTTCCTTGCCATTTACATCTAAATTTAAAGCCTGACAAATCCAATCATCAAAAGACCCAAATATTGGCCAGTATAAGTGGTCAGGCCAAATTTCCTCTCTAGTCCACACTTCCATACAGTAATGGACCATTTTTTCCTTACTCTTTCCATCTTGGGACGGCCAAGAGTACCAATTTTTGACCATTGACCCCAAGGCACTGCCTGGGGGTATTTCTGGTAATTCTCTCCCTGTCTTATTCCTGGGACCTCTCCGTGAGCCCCTTCCTGGGTTAGAGTTACGACTCCTACTCTGACCCATTTCCCGCCGGGTGTGTCTCCTTTCAATCCACCACTATCACTTCCCTCCTTCAGCGGCCAAGTCCCTCACAGGAGATTGGAAACGCGCTTAGAAGAGGTCCACACTCGCTTCGCAACGTTGTTGCGTCTCAGTCATGCACACACTGGCCTTCCCACTCAACCGGACGATACTTACAATCCATTGTTCTCGTCCAGATCTTCGTGCACAGGAATTACGGGTAATTTATACTGCAGTTTTCCGGGAGCTCGAATTCCTTGGTTATTGCCTCTCTGGTTCGTTGATCTCTCGAGACTGTCCGGGGCTACCACTCCCGAGCCACAAGTTGTGGGGCGCCCCTCGTAAGAGTTATAGTCCCAAGCAGACACACAGAGATCACGTTGGGGTCACCAATTTTGTTATGAAAACTTCGTCTCAGCCATGGTCTAATTCAATTATTTTATTACAATTGATTAATATGGAGAGGCAATAAGCAAGCAGCGCTGAGTGCACAGGGGAGTCTCCACTCCACCAAAGACGCACACTGGGATCATTGGGGTATAGTCTCTTATACTTCTCGGTCTTGGGTTTTAGCCAATCCATCATCTTCTTTACCCGGATGTCGACGTGGCTCCTTTCCATTGTTCTTTTCTTGTTGCTGGGGTCTTTCTCCGGTGAAGACATTGCTGAACTTCTTGATAACGTATTAACAGGAAAACTCTTACAAGCTTAGCCGCAGACTTAGCATTTTGTTCTATACCTTATATGGCTATTTGCCTAGTACCCAAGTTTCACAACATCCTGTAACAGGATGTATCTCTTGGTTATCTAACCCCCTAAAGGCATTCAAGCAGTTAAACAAAGCTCTCTTTGAGCAGTAAAGAAGTTGAGTAAGAGGGATTATTCCTTTGTCTCTTCTTCCCTTTCATCATTGTATTGACAGGAACATCTATCATAATAATGATCATTCCTATATTCTCCACACATGGTACAATGGTCACAAGGGGTTCCAATTCCACACAAAGTGCAATGGTTACAAGGACTTCTAAGTTGCTGACACGAATCATCCCTGTATACTCCACACTGGCAATACCAGTGAGGGCCAAATGGCAATGTGCTGGGGCTTAGCCTACGCCTACAGAGCTCTGCTCAACACTATGCAACGCCTTCAAGGGGAAAAAGATATCTCTGGATCTGATGACAAAGCAACAGACGACGCAGCTACTCAACCCCCAAGCACAGCAGCTACACTGACCCTGACAACAGACACTGCAGCCACTCCAACCCCCGTGACAGACACTGCAGCTAAACAAAAGAACCAATCCATGCCAATATCAGTTGTCCCTATAAGCAAGGAGAAAAGGAAATGGGAGCCACAAAGAGCACCTCGTGCAGTGAAGAAATATGAAGACCCAATGCACGTAACAGGGGATGCCATCTGAACAAGAGTTATTTAATACATGAATCAGCAGAAGAGGAAGATGAAGAAGAGGTAACTTCTCGATCCCACACCTCGACCAAGATACAGAATATGAGAAAAGATTTCAGCCATCTTCCAGGGGAGCAAATTGTCACCTGGTTGCTCCGATGCTGCAGCAATGGGGCCGGCGGTCACAAACTAGAAGGTAGGGAAGCCAAGCACCTGGGATCACTGGCTAGGGAAGGGGGAAATGACGAACAGATTGCAAAAGAGAAACAAGCCCTCAGCCTCTGGAGGTGGCTCTTGGCAGCTGTGAAGGAAAGGTTTCTGTTGACGCGGGAGTCACGGACAATGCAGAGACAATCAATGTGATCAAGCGATTGCCAAATTTATTACAAAGCCTTAACTCCTTATATACTATTTCTTACATGCACTTACAGTGATTTGGCATATTATGATTGGATACATGTCTTGAAGACCCTTAGTGACTAACTTATAATTAGTTAAGCACAGGTGTGACAACTTGACCTCAAAAGATTGCCAACAGTCCACAGTTCTCATTAACTCAGTGAATTCCAGCTGCTTCTTATCTTGCTTGCTTAAGCTTCCTTGGGCCTCTCATGGCCTTGCTGTATCTTTCAGGATTATTCAGAGTTTATGTACCAATTATCCATTCTCCTGTGAGTACACTGTCTCCACATCTCCCCCTTTTTGTTTTATATATGTTTTGGGTGACTACTTGAGCAGGGGATTTGGTCTAGATGATATCTCCAACTGTCCTGGGTTCAGCAGTAGCAGTCATGTTTCTCCTTCGTGGTAGGTGGTGCAGTGCTGTGTTTTGACTTCCAGCCTGGGAACAGTATTGGTGAAACTGATGTTTTCGGTTGTTGCTAAGTGATGTTTACCCTGACCAAGGACTTTGTGAGGCTCATGCTCTGCCAGGGAGGAGGGGAAGCCATGAGAAAGCAGAGACGGGGCGCCTGACCCAGGCTAGCCAAGGAGGTATTCCATACTACAGCACATCATGCCCGGGGTGAGGGTTAACTGGGAGTTACCCAGAAGGACACAGGCTTCCGGGTGGGACTCGTTTCTTGGCCGGTGGTATTGTATTCTCTTCCCTTGTTATTTTCTCTTATCATTAATGTCGTTGGTAGTAGCGGTGGTGATTTGTGTTGTACATTGGTTGCTGGACTGTTCTTGTCTCAACCCATAGGAGTTGCACCCTTTTGATCCTCCTCCCCGTTCCTCCGGGAGCAGGGAAGGGGAGAGCTCCAGTGGAGAGGGAGGGGGGGGGGGGCCTCGATTGTTGTCAGCCTGGCACCACTCACTGGGAGTGAGTGAACAAGTTGCCTGACTGGGTTTAAACCACAACAGTTCTTTTGGTGCCCAACATGGGGCACGAGGGGTTGAGATAACGACAGATCTGACTGGATTAATAGTCACTTGTCACAATGCTGATTTATTGGCTCTCAAGGTTGTTCCTCTTGATCTCACAGTTTCAGTATATCATATCTTACTTCCATCCGGTATTTGCTGTATTAGTGTTTTTCAAGTGTGGGGCTTGGGCTAAGGTTTTTGTCTCATTGTACTTTATGGTAATGACTTGTAATACAATAGAATCATTGATCATGAAACTGATCTGGCTTATGTTCCCAGTGTGGTCACCCCCTTTATACTTTGGGAGGTATATGATGGAGGTGCTTAGCAATTACACATCTTTTTTCTCCTTCTCAGGTGCTCAACCTGTGAAGGAGACATTCTTTTACCCTCCCAGTCCTCCCCCCAGACCATTTAAAGAATCATTTGAGAGTTTTGAAGTTTCAGAATGGCTTTTTAATGCTGCTGAGGCTTGTTTGCTGACAGTGGCAGGGATCACCATGTTGGCACACATATAGAGTGTGCTTTGCCCACGACTGATTTCAAGAGTTAAGCAGAGTCAGGTTTGGGTCTTGTCTGGGGTCAAACAACAATATAGGAGGACCAAGAGATTTTCCCTGAGGCTGGACAGCCATGAGTGGCAGTGTGTGTGGGATAGTATGGGCAAGTATCTAGGTCAGTGGGCCCTTCCAGTACTTTGGAATTTCACTACCGAACAACTACAAAATCCAGAAGAATTAGTAAAACACTTAAATGAAGTGTGTGGTCATTCTGGCCGTACCAGATATGGACAAATCATGGCAACGTGCTGGGGCTTGGCCTATGCTTACAGGGCCTTGTTGAACACTATCCAGCACCTTCAAAAGGAAAAGAATGTCGGCAGATCTGAGGGCAAAGCAACAGTCAGCGCAGCTACTCCAGCTCCAAGCACAGCAGCTTCACCACCCCCAGCGACAAGTACAGTCGCTACTCAATCTTTGGCTGCAATGAACAGCGCAGCTACCCCAGCGGCAAGTACAGCAGCTGCTCAGACTTCGATTGCAACAGACAGCGCGGTTACCCTAGCTCCAAGCACAGCAGCTGCACCACCCCCAGCAACAAGTACGGACGCTACTCAAACCACAGTGAGGCAAGAAGGGTGAAGCGAGATGAAGAAACAATGAATTCACCAGCCGGTCCAGAGTCTGATCAGGAGTCATCATCACATGACGAAGAAGAAGAAGAAGAGGTAACTTCTCAACCTCGGACCTCAACCGAGCTGCGGAATATGCGAAAAGATTTTACCTGTCAACCAGGGGAGCACATCATCACCTGGTTACTCCGATGCTGGGACAATGGGGCTGATTGTCACGAACTAGAAGGTACAGAAGCCAAGCAGCTGGGATCACCTGCTATAGAAGGGGGAATTGACAAAGCAATTGCAAGGGAGAAAAAGTCCCTCAGTCTTTGGAGGCAGCTCTTGGCAGCTGTGAAAGAAAGGTTTCCGTACAAGGACGATGTTACGAGTCGTTCGGCCAAGTGGACTACTATAGACAAAGTCATCCAGTCTCTGAGGGAATTAGCCATCGTAGAGATGATCTATCACATCAAGCCGAATAACGGGGATATACCCATAGATCCAGATGAAGTTGAATGTACACGACCCATGTGGCGAAAACTTACACGGAATGCACCGTCATCATATGCCCATTCATTGGCAACAGTAACCTGGAATGACATATTACCTCTAACAGTGGATGAAATGGTTCATAAACTCCGAGAGTTCGAAGACAATCTCACAGCTTCCCTCATCTCAGCTGTGGAAAAACTGTCCCAGGACCTCAAACAATTGTGGGACGATCTATCTGATTTATCCAGCTCCTCACGTGTACCAACACACATCTCACCTATTAACAAAAGGCATCCTATTGTTCGAGAGAGGAGATACAGGAGGTGTATGCCACGGGGTATCCTGTGGTTTTACCTGCTGGATCACAGAGAAGACATGACAAAGTGGGATGGAAAACCTACTTCAGCTTTGGAGGAACGGGTGAGTGAACTGAAGAGGGGAGCAAGGGCCAAGACTGATCGTCCCATGAGAGCTATGGCTTCAGTCTCTGGTGAGCAGTTTCCCAGATGGAATGGAAGAGCTGCTTTTACTCCAGCTCCTGTGATAAGGAAGAATAATCCCTTACACCACGACTTAAGTGTCCAACGCTGTGATGACCATTAGAGGGGCCCTGCCTCCAGCCAGGTAGAGGTAGGGGACAATCGGATTTACTGGACTGTGTGGATCAGATGGCCTGGCACATCAGTCCCACAGAAGTATAAGGATCCAGTAGATACCGGTGCACAGTGTACCCTGATGCCATCAAGCTGTCAAGGGGTGGAACCCATCTATATTTCTGGAGTGACAGGAGGATCCCAAGAGTTGACTGTGCTGGAGGCTGAAATCAGCACGACTGGGAGGGAATGGCAAAAGCACCCTATTGTGACTGGTCCAGAGGCTCCATGCATCCTCGGCATAGACTACCTCAAGAGAGGGTACTTCAAAGACCCAAAAGGGTACCGGTGGGCTTTTGGTATTGCTGCTTTGGAGACTGAGGAAATTGAGCAGCTGTCCACCTTGCCTGGTCTCTCAGAAGATCCCACTTCTGTGGGGTTGCTGAAAGTCGAAGAACAACAAGTGCCAATTGTGACCACAACAGTGCACCGGCGGCAATATCGCACCAACCGAGACTCCCTGATTCCCATCCATTAGCTGATCCGTAGACTGGAGAGTCAGGGAGTGATCAGCAGGACCCACTCGCCCTTTAATAGCCCCATATGGCCAGTGCGAAAGTCTAATGGAGAATGGAGGCTAACAGTAGACTATCGTGGCCTGAATGAAGTCACACCACCCTTGAGTGCTGCCATACCGGACATGCTAGAACTTCAGTATGAACTAGAGTCAAAGGCAGCCAAGTGGTATGCCACGATTGATATTGCCAAGGCATTTTTCTCATTTCCTTTGGCAGCAGAGTGCAGGCCACAGTTTGCTTTTATTTGGAGGGGTGTCCAGTTCACTTGGAACCAACTGCCCCAGGGGTGGAAACACAGCCCTACCATTTGCCATGGACTGATCCAGACTGCACTGGAACAGGGGCAAGCTCCAGAACACCTGCCATACATTGATGACATTATTGTGAGGGGTGATACAACCGAAGAAGTCTTTGAGAAAGGGAGGAAAATAATCTAAATCCTGCTGAAAGCCGTTTTTGCTATAAAACGGAGTAAGGTCAAGGGACCTGCACAGGAGATTCAATTTGGGGGAATAAAATGGCAAGATGGACGTCACCAGATCCCCACAGATGTGATCAACAAGATAATAGCAATGTCTCCACAAACTAATAAGAAAGAAACACAAGCTTTCTTGGGTGCTGTGGGGTTCTGGAGAATGCACATCCCAAATTGCAGTTCGATTGTAAGCCCTCTCTATCATGTGACCCGGAAGAAGAATGATTTTAAATGGGGCCCTGAGCAACAACAAGCCTTTGAGCAAATTAAACGCGAGATAGTTCATGCAGTAGCCCTTGGACCAGTCCAGACCGGGCCAGATGTCAAAAATGTACTGTACACTGCAGCTGGGGAGAACGGTCCTACCTGGAGCCTCTGGCAGAAAGCTCCAGGGGAGACTCGAGGTCGACCCCTCGGCTTTTGGAGTCGGGGATACAAAGGATCTGAGGCCAGCTATACCCCAACTGAGAAAGAGATACTGGCAGCCTATGAAGGGGTTCGAGCTGCTTTGGAAGTGATTGGCACTGAAGCACAGCTCCTCCTGGCACCCCGGTTGCCCATGCTGGGCTGGATGCTACATTACACAACGAGCTCGGTTAGGAAATCTACATCGTCCAGGCATTCTAGAAGTCATCATGGACTGGCCAGAGGGCAAAGATTTCGGAATGTCACCAGAGGAGGAGGTGGTGCGTGCTGAAGAGCCCCCACCATATAATAAACTGTCAGAAAGTGAAAAGCAGTTTGCCTTGTTTGCTGATGGCTCTTGCCGTAAAGCATCGGAGATGGAAGGCAGCTGTATGGAGTCCTGGATGACAAGTTGCAGAAACTGCTGAAGGAGAAGGTGAATCGAGTCAGTTTGCTGAGGTGAAAGCCATCCAGCTGGCCCTGGACATTGCTGAACGAGAAAAGTGGCCAGTACTTTACCTCTATTCTGACTCATGGATGGTGGCAAATGCCCTGTGGGGGTGGTTGAAGCAATGGAAGCAGAGCAACTGGCAACTCAGAGGTAAACCCATCTGGGCTGCTGCACTGTGGAAAGATATTGCTGCCAGGGTGCAGAACCTGGTGGTGAAGGTACGTCATGTAGATGCCCATGCACCCAAGTGTCGGGCCACTGAGGAACACCAGAACAACCAACAAGTGGATAAAGCGGCTAAGATTGAAGTGGCTCAGATGGACTTAGATTGGCAACATAAAGGTGAATTTTTTTGGCCCGGTGGGCCCATGACACTTCAGGTCATCAGAGCAGTGATGCAACATATAGATGGGCCCATGATCGAGGGGTGGACTTAACAATGGACACTATTGCCCAGGTTATTCATGAGTGTGAAACATGTGCTGCAATTAAACAAGCCAAGCGGTTAAAGCCTCTTTGGTATGGAGGACGATGGTTGAAGTATAAATATGGGGAGGCCTGGCAGATTGACTATATCACACTGCTGACATCCCGCCAAGGCAAGCGCCATGTGCTTACCATGGTGGAAGCAACCACCGGGTGGCTGGAAACATATGCTGTGCCCCATGCCACTGCTCGGAACACTATCCTGGGCCTTGAGAAACAGATTTTGTGGGGACACAGCACCCCAGAGTGAATTGAGTCAGACAATGGGACTCATTTCCTGAACAATCTTCTAGATATTTGGGCCGAAGAGCATGGCATTGAGTGGGTCTATCACATCCCCTACCATGCACCAGCCTCTGGGAAAATCGAACGGTGCAATGGGCTGTTAAAAACTACACTGAGAGCAATGGGTGGGGGAACTTTCAAGCATTGGGATACACACTTACCAAAGGCCACCTGGTTGGTCAACACCAGAGGATCTGCCAACAGGGCTGGCCCAGCCCAGTCAGAACTTTTACATATTGTAGAGGGGGACAAAGTTCCCGTGGTGCATATGAAGAATTTGCTGGAGAAGACAGTCTGGGTTATTCCTGCTTCAGGTAAAGGCAAACCCACTCGTGGGATTGCTTTTGCTCAGGGACCTGGATATACTTGGTGGGTAATGCGGGAAGATGGGGAAGTCCGATGTATACCTCAAGGGGATTTGATTTTAGGGGAAAACAGCCAGTGAACTCAATCGTATGCTGTTGCCTGCTGTGTCATACTTTTATAACTCATCAACTAGATGTCTCCAGGTCACCAGCGACTGGCCCTGTCTTCCCTCCAGCCATCATCCCATCAGAGAATAAACTTTAATAGAACAGGATGAGTTCTGCAGTAAAGGAACGACGAGCATCAGCAGGCAACGATCCAATACTGCACCCAGCCTTTCCTGCCCTGAAAGATTGTTACAAGAGATGGAACCTGACATTATGGACCGAATGGACTCGGCAGCATTATAGGGATTGATCCATGTGCTAAGAAAATGATCTTTTTCTCTTGGTCTGTGTGTATATGGATGTATATATGTGGGAGAGTGATGGTGTATTGAAAATGTGGGATCTGATCATGACATGAATGGTATGTAATAAGGGGTGGATAATGTCCTGGGTTCAGCAGTATCAGTCATGTTTCTCCTTTGTGGTAGCTGGTGCAGTGCTGTGTTTTGACTTCCAGCCTGGGAACAGTGTTGGTGAAACCGATGTTTTCGGTTGTTGCTAAGTGATGTTTACCCTGACCAAGGACTTTGTGAGGCTCATGCTCTGCCAGGGAGGAGGGGAAGCTGTGAGGAAGCAGAGACAGGACACCTGACCCAGGCTATCCAAGGAGGTATTCCATACCGTAGCATGTCATGCCCAGGGTGGGGGGTAACTGGGAGTTACCCGGAAGGACACGGGCTTCCGGGTGGGACTCGTTTCTTGGCCGGTGATATCGTATTCTCTTCCCTTGTTATTTTCTCTTATCATTGTTGTTGTTGGTAGTAGTGGTGGTGATTTGTGTTGTACATTGGTTGCTGGACTGTTCTTGTCTCAACCCATAGGAGTTGCACCCTTTCAATCCTCCTCCCTGTTCCCCCGGGAGCGGGGAAGGGGAGAGCCCCGGGGGGGGCGGGCTCGATTGTTGTCAGCCTGGCACCACTCACTGGGAGTGAGTGAACAAGTTGCCTGACTGGGTTTAAACCACGACACCAATATATGCTGACTACAGGCTGCTGGCCCTGCCCCTTTTTTCTGCGGTATGGCTCTCTGATAACAGGGGAGACCATCCCTCACATCAAGGTCTCTCATGGCATGTGTCCCCACCGCTCCACTCCTGCTGGGTTGCAGCCAACAGCGGAGCTAAAGGTTCTTCTTGGTGGCAAACACAGAGGCCAACCCAGTCTCTCCCTTGATTGTGGTAGCAGGCATTTTGCCATCCTCAGTCCTTGCACCTTGTTGTCAATGCAGAGTTTCACCTGCTTCATCCAGTAACAAGTCACTACTACAGCAAGGCACACACAAATTTACATTAGCAGAGTAACTATTACAGGGTGCAGCAGCATGTTGAAGATGTTGATGGCAGCGAGGGACTAGCCAAAGAAATTTCTTACCAGTGGAATTCTCCCACCCTCTTAATTTGTTCCATTACCTGCTTTATAACAGTACCATTGTATTAGAATCTTTCCAGCTTTTGCTTTAGTATTTTCTAGCAGCTACTGCAAATTTGCATACTCTAACATCTCTTTTACAAGTGACAAATCTATATAATACAAGGTGTAGTTCCTCATTAGCAACTGGCTAGTAAATACAGGTGGTTTTATGCACAAAATCATAGCCTCTAATAATAGCTACTTTACAAGCACACATATTCAAGCTGTTACTTTTCAGTTGCCCCCAAGTGATGTTTTGCAATCATTCGTTTTTCTCCTCCTCTGTCTCATTCTGCTTGGGGTATTCACGGTCAGCTCCTGTAGCTGAGGCATCAGGTTTTTCCATTCGTCTGTCCAGCTCATGGCAAGGCTTGACAAACTTTGCAGGCAGTCACCATGGACCTGTAGTCAGGAGGACACAAATATAGCCCCTCCTCCAGGTTATCAGTTCTTGAGAAGCAGACAGGTTAAACTGCACATTGTTAACAGTCTAACAGAGAGTGGAGACTCACAGTAGACTATCGTGGCCTGAATGAAGTTACACCACCCTTGATTGCTGCCGTATTGGACATGCTGGAACTTCAGTATGAATTAGAGTCAAAGGCAGCCAAGTGGTATGCCACGATTGATATTGACAATGCATTTTTCTCAGTTCCTTTGGCAGCAGAGTGGAGGCCAGAGTTCGCTTTTACTTGGAGGGGCGTCCGGTTCACTTGGAATTGACTGCCCCAGGGGTGGAAATGTTATGAGTAAATTCTTGTTTGTTAATCAAATCTTGCTTGCTTAAGAGTTATTGGAAAATTACGCTTGCTTAAGAGTTACTGGAAAATTATGACACTTCGACATTTTGCTTATAGACCGCAGGCGTCCCGTAAAGTAAACGATGTATGGGGGAAGGAGATAAGGAGACTTCCTCCCCACACCCACCGGGAGGCAGAATGAGACCTCTTATCAACAGGCCGGAGCCTTCCTCCCCACACCCACCGGGAGGCAGAATGAGACCCCTTATCAACGGGCCGGAGCCTTCCTCCCCACATCCACCGGGAGGCAGCATGAGACCCCTTATCAACAGGTCACACAGGCGCAGAGTACGCCAGGAAGCGACACGTATATCCGATGAAGAGTATGAAACCAGTGACTTTGGGGAAGTGGGTTGCGCGCCGTTGGCGGAGCAGAGACTCCCCGGCAGCCCAGCGCTGTTTTGCTTGCTGTCGCTTGCTCAATAAACCGATTTGATTCATTGGTCTGGCTCTCGTCAATTTATTTGAGCCACATTTATAACAGAAACACTGCCCTGTGATTCGGAGAAAACTCCAAGAACAAACTCGCCAACAGAGTTTCTAGTTGCCAAGCAGGTATTCTTTATTGCGGAGCCGGGAGACACGGGGGATAGCTCCTCCTAACGTGCGTCCCCGAATTGATATACAGGTCATCCTTATATGGTCACTGAGCATATTACATCTTTTTCCAGAAAGTTTCCCGCATGCATACAAAAATGGGATGGTGGTCTTCAAGGGTCATTTTTCTCAACAATGTTCATAGCCAGCTTAATTAACATTACAGACGTAGCAATCACCCTGTCTTGTACTTATCAGTTAGTTTAACTGCTCTCATCCTGGACATCTGCTTGTCCCGGATACTCCCTAGTAGATGCTCACACCAGCTTAATGGGTTTATTAGCACCCCAACACATAGCAATCATCCTGTCCTTTTACTTATCAGTTAGTTTAATGAAGCCCACGCTGGACATCTGCTAGTCCCAGATACTCCCCATCCCTCGGTCCTGTTTTTCTGTTCTGCTTTTCTTACACCTTTTGTACTGAGGTCCTAGGGACCTGAAACTATGTCAACTACCTTCAAGCACCGCAGTTATTTTCCATTGCAAAGCCATCACACTTAACATTGCTTAGAACTGATTACATTTTGTGCTCTTGTGTCTCCTTGTCTCACCTGCCATCTGCCATGGACTGATAGGGACTGCACTGAGACAGGTGCAAACTCCAGAAATACCTGCAGTACATTGATGACATTATTGTGAGGGGTGATACAGTGGAAGAAGTTTTTGAGAAAGGGAGGAAAATAATTAAAATCCTTACAAAGTCCTGTTTTGCCATAAAAGGGAGTAAAATCAAGGGATCTGCACAGAAGATTCATTTTTAGGGAATAAAATAGCAAAATGGACATAGATCCCCACAGATACAATCAACAATATAACAGCAATGTCTCCACAAAATAATTGGAAAGAAACACAAGCTTTCTTAGGTATTGTGGGGTTCTGGATAATGCACATGACAAATTACAGTCTGTAAGCCCTCTCTATTGTGTGACCTGTAAGTAGAATGATTTCAAATGGGGCCCTGAGCTGCAACAAGCCTTTGAGCAAATTAAACAAGATATTTCCTGCAGTAGCTCTTGGGCCAGTCTGGACTGTGCCGGATATGAAAAATGTACTCTACATCACATCCGGGGAGAATGGTTCTACCTGGAGCCTCTGGCAGAAAGCTCCAGGGGAGAGTCAAGGTCGACCCCTCGGCTTTTGGAGTCGGGGATACTGAGGCAGCCTATGAAGGGGTTCTAGCTGCTTCAGAAGTGATTGGCACTGAAGCACATCTCCTCCTGGCACCCCGGGTGCCTTTGCTTGGCTGGATGTTCAAAGGCAGGGTCTCCCCTACACATCATGCAACCGATGCTACATGTAATAAGTGAGCTGCACTAATTACACAACAAGCTCAAATAGGAAATCCCAGTGGTCCAGGCATCCTAGAAGTCATCATGAACTGGCCAGAGGGCACAGATTTTGGCATGACAGAGGAAGGGGTGATTCATGCTGAAGTTACCCCACCAACTGTCAGAAAGTGAAAATCAGTATGCCTTGTTCACTGATGGGTCCTGCCGTATTGTGGGAAAGCATCAGAGATGAAAAGCAACAGTATGGTGAGACAAGGAGGCACAGAAGTACAAAACGTAATCAGTTCTAAGTAATGTTAAGTTTGATGGCTTTGTAATGGAAAATAACTGCGGTGCTTGGAGGTAGTTGACATAGTTTCAGGCCCTCAGGGGCTCAGTACAAAAGGTGTGAGAAAAGCAGAATAGAAGAACAGGACCTGGGGATGGGGAGTATCCTGGACTAGCAGATGTCCAGGATGACAGCAGTTAAACTAACTGATAAGTAGAAGGCCAGGATGATTGCTATGTCTGTAATGTTAATTAAGCTTGTTGGGAAAAGTAAACGACCCTTAAAGACCACCACATTTTTGTATGCATGCCGGAAACCTTTTGGAAAATGATGTAATATGCTCAGTGACCATATAGCAATTCGGGGACACACGTTAGGAGGAGCTATCCCCCGTGTCTCCCGGCGCCGCAATAAAGAATACCTGCTTGTCAGCTTGAAACTCTGTTGGCAAGTTTGTTCCTGGAGTTTTCTCCGAATCAGTGGTGTCCCCGACGACACTTTGCAGAATTTGGTTAAGGTGAGGGTGAATCTACTCAGTTTGCAAAGCTGAAAGCAATCCAGCTGGCCATGGGCATTGCTGAATGAGAAAAGTGGCCAGTATTTTATCTCTATACTGACTCATGGATGGTGGCAAATGCCCTGTGTGGGTGGTTGCAGCAATGAAAACAGAGCAACTGGCAATGCAGAGGTAAACTCATCTGGGCTGCTGCATTGTGGCACAATATTGCTGCCCGGGTGCAGAACCTGGTGGTGAAGGTACGCCACATAGATTGTCATGTACCCAAGAGTTGGGCCACTGAGGAACACCAGACCAGCCAACAGGAGGATAGAGCAGCTAAGGTTTACATGGCTCATATGATTTTAGATTGGCAACATAAGGGTGAATTATTTTTAGCTTGGTGGGCCCATGACACTGCAAGGATGACTTGTTTAGCAATTCGGGGAGACACGCTAGGAGGAGTTATCCTCCCTGTCTCCTGGCATCGCAATAAAGAATACCTGCTTGTCAACTTAAACTTTGTTTGATGAGTTCCTGGAGATTTCTCTGAATCAGAGTCTTCTCTGTTTGGCAGGGCCTTTACAACAGGAACTCTCCTTGCATCTCCCCCATGTATTGCTTTTCATCTATTGGTAACAGAGATCACCTTGTGAAAAACGAACTCACTCCTCTAAACAAGATAACAAGGTTTTATTGAGGGACAAAGTCAATAAAGCAAAAGCAATAGTGCTGGGCACGTGACCATAGCCAGAGGTGCACTGATTAGCATTTGTTACAGACTTATATACTTTCACTATTGCATTAGCCATATACTAAATCCTGTTATTTCACCACAGACTTACAACACAAACATTGTTCTTTAAAGCTAAAGATACTTTAGAAGACTAGTGTGAAACAATTAACTCATGTTTAGTGGGGCCACTACATTCTACAGACTTACAACACAAACACTGTTCTCTTTCTACAACCTTAGTTAAGCTAAAAAGTACTTTAACTCTATGTTTTCCAGGCACTAGCTTTTCTTAAATCAAGCCCCCCCCCCCCTTTCTTTTACCTTTACAAATTCTTTTGCTATGTGACTCCATTTTGCTCAAGAGTTCCAGCCCTTCTTTAACTTGTTGTCTAATCTTGTGTCTTTAGCGAGCTTTGTTTCTGTTATTGTAAACTCCACACAACCACACCTATGATTTGCAAATGCCAATACATTTATGTGTTTATTACAATTCCCCTTTTTCTTTTTCTTAATCAATTTGGCTTGAGCCATAATTTCCACTCTGGCTTTTCTCATTCATTCATTTTTTTAGAAGATTAGTTTTGCCTCCTCAAACGGATCATCACGAGACCGATTTTTTAACCTTCTAATTTTTGATTCTGTTCACTCAGAAGTAATTATTTCAAATCATAATTGCTCTATGGTCCTACAGACCATTCTACTCATCAGGGGAACAACACGAAGTACAACAAGTAAACCAGTTATTAGCAAAACAAAACCCAGCAGAATTCCTCTTAACCCCCCAAAGTTCCACCAGCTATTGTTCCACCATTTTTTCATATCCAAGTTAAACCCTTTAAAGGTTTGAACGGGAACATGTGGACCTTTTTCATTTCAGTAATTATCTTTTCAATAGCTTTTCCTTTATCATCTATCTGTAAATAACAGTTAGACAGATTGAATTTCCCACACACACCCCCTTCCTGGCCCAAAAGGTAATCCAGGGCAAAGCGAGTTTGATATACCGCTGTGCGAATTTTGCTGTTCTGTTTGGCTAATATGGTGAATGCATCACCAGTTTTGTTAGTCACAATTTCCAGGACTGCTTGCAACCTAATTATACAATTTAACATATATAGAATCATAGAATCATAGAATAGCTAGGGTTGGAAAGGACCTTAAGATCATCTAGTTCAAATCCCCCTGCCATGGGCAGGGACACCTTACGCTAAATCATATCACCCAAGGCCTCATCCAGCCTGGTCTTGAACACTGCCAGGGATGGAGCATTCACAACCTCCCTGGACAACCTATTCCAGTGCCTCACCACCCTAACAGGAAAGAATTTCCTCCTTATATACAATCTAAACTTCCCCTGTTTAAGTTTTAACCTGTTACCCCTTGTCCTGTCACTACAGTCCTTAATGAAGATATATAGGAGTCCGGTATCCCCAGGATCCATCCTCCTGAAGAGGCCAAAGTCTGCTCTTTTGAAGTCCAGGGCAGTGAGCGTGCTGCACGCTCTTCTCACTGTCCTGAGGATCTCAAATCATTACCATAAAGTACAATGAAACAAGAACCTTAGTCCAAGGCCCCCAGCCAATGAACACTAACATAGCAAATATTAGCTGTAAGTAAGGTACGACATGCTGAAACTGTGAGATCAAGATCCCCAGGATCCATCCTCAGCCCAGAAGGCAGAATTGTAATATGCAATAATTCGCTCTGGGGGCCACTGATCATCTTTCCAGTTTCCAATCTATAGGTCCCTTTTTGCCCAGGATATTTCAGATGCCTCAGAATAGACTGGCACCCCTAGTTGTTCCCCCCTACGTATTTGTAATAAAAAGAGCCTTGGCTGGATGGTTCCCAAAACACATGTTCCGGTCCAATTCCCAGGTAATTCAGAGTATGCATATTTATCACTGATCCAATATAGTCCTTCTGGAAGCTTCCCACTTATCCGCAGGATTCTTATTTAAAGTCCAATTTTTCCCTCCATCTGCAATATCCGAAGGATGGCCCTAAGTTGTTCTTTTTTTTTTTTTTTTTTTACTGTTTCATTCCAAATTCTACTGTTTTCACAAGTTAAATCCCCCACTGTTTTTTTTCCCTTGTCTCCCAGGGTGCTTTTGCCAACAGTTTTGGCCAATGATACTCATCTGTAGTGCCCATTGTTTCACTCTCTGGACTTTGCTTGAATTCCATATATTATTGTCAGTGATATTAATTTCCTTAGACTCCCAAGGCCATTGTTCCCCCATATTGGTACCTCCACAAACATAACAGTTGCTTATATTGAGTACTTTTGCTATATTTTCTGCCAAATTCACAAACAAATTTCTGGCAATTGTGGGAATTTCATATTTGGCCCCAGTTTCCATTTCATGATAAAAAGAATGGCCAATTGCTGAGGTGAGTAGCTCGAGAGAGGATGCCTTCAACACGGGAGCAGGGGGGGAGATCAGCGTCCAGGAGCCTCATCTCCCAGCGACAAGAGCCACCGAGGGAGCCTCAAGTCCTCAACAGGGCCTGCCCAGGAGCCGGCAGCTCAGCTGTCGCGAGCAGCTGACTCACAGGGGGTGGAGCCAGGAGGAACGCCCTGACTGGTTAAAAACCTGCCCCAGGAGCACGGCGACCAGAGCGGGTCCAGGCAGTTGGCGCAGGCAGGCGAGCGGGATGGTTAGCACTCGTCGTATGACTAGTGTAAGAAACTAAGGATAAGGGTATTGTTTATTAAGATTTATGTTAAGCCCAATGTAAAGGTTAGGCAACAAAAGATGTGAAATCGCTTACTCAAACAATCACCAGACACAACTTGTGCAAGATAAGATAACCGTAATCGCTTACACAAACTAAACCAAGTACCGCTTAGCAGATGTTGACTAAAGATAACTGTAAGATGTTCCAGGAACTGGCGGAGATAAGACAAACAACTCCATATAAGGACATATGAGTAAAAGGTCAACTATGGAACAAAGGAAGAAAACTTCTTACTTCAGTCTCAAGGATCACCAGGAGGCAGAGGTTGACCCCCTAACAACAGCGGAAGCATGCGCAGAGTACCTCCACTACTTCATGAACACGGAAGTGAGATGTATAAAAAGGGGCTGTTTGAACTGCTCAGTATGGCAGTTGGCAGAGCGCAGACTCCCCTGTCGTCCAGCGCTGTTTTTGCTCATATTCTACTTGCTATAATTAATAAAATTTTAATTGGATTATGATCCGTTGTGGTCTCAATTTATGACACTAGGGCCCGGTCCGGGAGCTCTGCTTTGGCTGCCCCGGCGGTGGCCAGCGTAGGCACCCAGACAGAGCCGATGAGAGGGGAGGCTGCAGTGCAGAGCTCGGGGTGTAGAGACTGCATGCACTGGTCTTGTGAGGGAATGGTGCACAATGGGCAGGGCTGTACTCGGTGCTCCCTGGGGGAGGTCCTCCTGCAGCAGGTGGCTGAGCTGCGGGATGCTCTTAATAGACTGCGAGATGTCAGGGAAGCTGAGAGTAAGCAGAAATGCTTGCTCCTGGTCCAAACTTCAGGGGCCTCAAGCTTCCCCTCTAGCTTATGAAGGAAAGAAGGAGGCCGTTAACCTGGAAAGCTGGGAATTAGTGGCAAAAAAAACCCCAAAAACAACAAAAACAGGAGGAAAAGGACAATCAAAAGCAAGGGGCTTCCCCCTAATTTTGTTGTCCCCATGCAGAACCACTTTGCTGTCCTGCAGGGGGCTAATGAGGAAACGCACTCGAGGCAGAAACAGCTGGCTGATGCACTGGTAAAGAAATTCTCTACTGGTGCTGCCAGGAAAAAGCGGCGGGTTGTAGAAGAAGGGGACTCTACACTGAAAGGGACAGAAGCATTCGTCTGTCGGCCTGACGCCGTCTCAAGGGAGGTGTGTTGCCGACCAGGGGCACGGATCAGGGATGTGGCAGAGAGGCTGCCAGGTCTAGTAAGTCCCACGGACTATTACCCACTCCTGGTGATACATGTGGGTGCTAGGGATATAGATAGTAGTAGCGTGGGGAGCATAAAGAAGGACTACAGAGCCCTGGGGGAGGTGGTTAGGGGTTCTGGAGCTCAGATAGTCTTTCTGTCAGTTCTCCAGGATACAGGGGAGGACCTAAATAAAGCTAGGACGATCAGCCAGGTTAATAACTGGTTAAAAGGGTGATGTCATAGTCAGGGGTTTGGGTGCCTTGAACACGGTACCCAAGTTTGTAGGCCAGGTCTAGTGGGGGCTGGTGGAGCTGATCTGATGATAAAGAAGGGAAAGAGCAGTTTTGGTAGGAGGCTTGCCAGACTGGTCAAGGAGGTTTTAAACTAGATGTGTTGGGGGAGGGGGGCATCATTCCATCCCAACACACCCAGTCAGTTGCCAGAACCTATAATAAATGCTCGGAGCAATGTAGAGATATCCCAGCCGCTCCAGCCAATGAGCCCGCTTCATTTCGAGCTCGGCTCAGATGCCTCTATACAAATGCCCATAGCATGGGGAACAAACAAGAGGAATTAGAGATGTGTGCATGTCTATGGTGGTATGATATAATAGTCATCACAGAAACATGGTGGGATGGCTCCTATGACTGGAGTGTTGGAATGGAAGGTTACAGGCTCTTTAGAAAAGACAGGTCCGGCAGGCGGGGAGGGGGGGTTGCCGTTTATGTTAGGGATAGTCTGGAGAGTATGGAACTCTGTCTGGGGACAGGTGAGCAGTCCACAGAGAGTTTGTGGGTCAGGGTTAAATGGAACATGGCTATGGGAGACATTAGTGTGGGGATCTGTTGCAGACCACCTGATCAAGGAGAACCTGCGGATGAAGCACACCATAGACAGATAGGAAAAGCCTCACGCTTGCAGGCCCTTGTTATCATGGGGGACTTCAACTACCCTGACATCTGTTGGAAGGACGGTACGGCCCTTCACAAGCAATTCAGGAGGTTCCTCGATTGTGTGGAAGACAACTTCCTTCTGCAAGTAATATAGGAGCCGACAAGGAGAGATGCCATGCTTGACCTTGTGCTCACCAACAGGGAAGGGCTGGTTGGAAATGTAATGCTCCAGGGCAGCCTTGGATACAGCGATCACGAGATGGTCGAATTTGAGATCCTCAGGACAGTGAGAAGAGCTTGCAGCAAGCTCACTGCTCTGGACGTCAAGAGAGGAGACTTTGGCCTCTTCAGGAACTTGCTTCGGAAGGTTCCATGAGATATAGCCCTAGAGGGCAGGGGGTCACAAGACTGTCGGTTTATATTCAAGGATCACCTGCTACAAGCTCAGGAATGTTGCATCCCTGCTAGAAGGAAGTGCAGCAGGAGGGCCAGGAGACCTCCTTGGATGGATAAGGAACTCCTGAGGAAAATTCAAATGAAAAAAAGAGGCTTATAATAAATGGAAGCAAGGACAGGTGGCCTGGGAAGAGTGCAGGGATGTTGTCCGAGAAGCACCAAGTCTTGCACCACCCAAGTCTTGGAAGGCAGATACAGGGACTGTGAGAATGAAGACCTTGTGCCCACTGTCGGGGAGGATCTGGTTCGAGACCATCTTAAAAATCTGAACGTGCACAAGTCCATGGGTCCTGATGAGATCCATCCGCGAGTCCTAAAGGATATGGCAAATGAAGTTGTTAAGCCACTGGCCATCATATTTGAGAAATCATGGCATTCATGTGAAGTTCCTGATGACTGGAAAAAGGGAAATATAACCCCCATTTTCAAGAAGGGGAAAAGGGATGACCCGGGGAATTACGCACCAGTCAGTCTCACCTCTGTGCCTGGCAAAATCTTGGAGCAGGTTCTCCTGGAAGGCATGCTAAGGCACATGAAAAACAACAAGGTGCTGGGTGACAGCCAGCATGGCTTCACTAAGGGCAAATCCTGCCTGACCAATTTGGTGGCCTTCTATAATGGAGCTACAGAAATGATGGACAGGGGTAGAGCAGTTGATGTCATCTACCTGAACTTGTGTAAGGCGTTCGACACTGTCCCACAAGACATCCTTGTCTCTAAATTGGAGTGACATCAATTTATTGGATGGACCACTCGGTGGATAAAGAACTGGCTGGATGGCCTCACACAAAGAGCTGTGGTCAATGGCTCAATGTCTGGCTGGAGACCAGTAATGAGTGGCGTCCCTCAGGGATCAGTGTTGGGACTGGTGTTGTTTAACGTCTTTGTTGGCAACATGGACAGTGGGATTGAGTGCGCCCTCAGCAAGTTTGCCAATGACACCAAGCTGTGTGGTTTGGTTGATAGGCTGGAGGGAAGGAATGTCATCCTGAGGGACCTTGACATGCTTGTGAGGTGCGCTAATACCAACCTCATGAAGGTTAACCATGCCAAGTGCAAGGTCCTACACCTGGGTCGGAGCAATCCCAGGCACAGCTACAGTGGCCTAGATACTTGCCCATGCTATCCCACACACCCTGCCACTCATGGCTGTCCAACCTTGGTGAAAATCTCTTGGTGGTTCTCTTGTATTGCCATGTAACCTTAGACAAGACCTGAACCTGACCCTGCTTAACTTTTGAGATCAGATGAAATAGGGCGTTCTCAGGTTGGTATGGCTGTGGGTAAAGCACATGCTGTATGTGTAGCAACATGCTGATCCCCTGTTCAAGCAGCAGGAAGGTCTCAAGGGTATTCAAAGGCCATCCAGAACCTTCAGAATTCTCAAATGCTGCTGTAACTAACCTGGTGGAGGAGTGGGGGGTGTAAGGGAATGTCTCCTTCATAGAAGATCTCATCAGATCTGTTGTTATCTCAACCTTTTGTGCCCCACATAAGGCATCAAAGAGAACTGTTGTGGTTTTAGCCCAGCTGGCAATTCAGAACCACACAGGCACTCGCTCACTCCCCCCCTTCTTCCTCCCCCTACTCCTGGAGGGATGGGGAGGCGAATCAGAAGAATGTAAATCCCACAGAATGACATAAGACAGTCCAATAACTAAGGTATAATACAAAACTACTACCACCAATAATAATAATAAGGGAAATATCAAGGGGAGAGAATACAGTTGCTCACCACTCGCTGACCGATACCCAGCCAGACCCGAGCAGTGATGTCGGCCTTCTGGGTAACTCCCCCAGTTTATATACTGGGCATGACATGCTGTGGTATGGTATACCCCTTTGGCTAGTTTGGGTCAGGTGTCCTGTCTCTGTTTCCTCCCAGATTTCTATGCACCTCCTCACTATTCATGCATGAGACTGAAAAGTCCTTGATCAGAGTAAGCAATACTTAGCAACAACTCAAAACATCAGTGTGTTATCAGCATTGTTCTCAGACGGAAGTTCAAAACACAGCAGTGCACCAGCTTCTAAGGAGGAGAAAAATTTTTTACTATGTTCTTCCTGTAGCGATACTGACTTGCAATCCATCAGATCTAATGGGAAAATAATGACCTTGTCGCTGTCATGTTGAAGATATTGCACATTTTAAAAGTGCTCCAGTGTTAAAAGAAGTCCTGAAATGGACGTCCAAGAGGCCCAAGTGTGTTTGATCAGTAAGCACGTGACCAAGTGCTGTCTAAATAAAGATGGTTTTGTATCTGTCTTTTCCTTTATGCTGTAGCAAAGCCATCAACAAGGCCTATGAGGAGTATGTTTTGTCAGTAGGAAATCTTGATGAGCGAATATTTCTTGGGGAGGATGCAGGTGAAGAAATTGGAAATCTCACAAGTTGCTTAAATACAACTTTGGGAATGGAAACACCTGAAAGAGTACAAGTGACACATAATTTGCAACAGCACTTTGACAGAGTGAGTATGACATGGTCTATGTTGCTGGTTTTATTTAGAGAATAAGACAAGTTTGTCTGTGTCTCATCACAAGAATCAGCTACTAAAAATTGACATCTTTATTGTTCAAGGTGATCTTGGAGTGTACACAGCACAACTGAGTTAAATTTTGGTAATTGATTAGAAATAGTCTTTACTGTTGGATTTTTTGGACAGAATTTATCCATGCATTTGGGGTTACTTTGATCAAATCTACCACAGACAATATTTAGGTAATTATCTAAAGCGGGATCTTTAGGTGAAGATTTTGAAGCACAACAGGAGGGACAATTCTGTACAGATGTTTTGGCAGGTGCTGAATTGTCCTGCAACTGTTGGGAATACCTTTACTTGTCTGTGTAGCTTCCCCTTCCCTCACATCTCTGTCCTATATGCAGAGCTGATTGCTTAACACATGCAAAGCTGCTCAGTGCTTTGCTTTCTACGTTCCTTTTGTTTCCCTTTGCCAGATGTCCTTCAGGTCATAATATTATATCTGTTAACAGTCTTACATAAAGCACTAGGGAATGTTTTTCACCTTGCTTTCCTACAAACACAATATACAGATATGTCTTTATATATGAGTAATAAAGTAGCACAGAATGTGGTCTTTGGCAGGATAAAGAACACTACGTATTTCAGAACAATAAAGTGAAGACATGTAAAATTATCAGGGCCTTCATGTGACTAGAGCAGCTTCTGAAAACCAGGCATGGGCTTTAAATGCAGATATGTGTACCTATGGATACAGAATATCACAGTGTTCTGGAAGAAAGTTTGCAAGATCATCTGTAAACTGACTCAACTCCTCCTTTAGCAGTTTCTGCAATATTGCTTCTCACTTTCTGACAGTTTATTATATGGTGGGGCCTCTTCAGCACACATCTCCTCTTCCTCTGGTGACATTCCAAAATCTTTGCCCTCTGGCCAGTCCATCATGACTTCTAGAATTCCTGGGTGACTGGGATTTCATGTTCGAGCTCATTCTGTAATAAGTGCAGCCCATTTACTCTCTGTAGCATCAGTTACATGAGGTGTAGAGGAGACCCTGCCTGTGAACATCCAGCCCAGCATGGGCAACCGGGGTGCCAGGAGGAGCTGTGCTTCAGTGCCAATTACTTCCGAAGCAGCTTGAACCCCTTCATAGGCTGCCAGTATCTCTTTTTCAGTTGGGGTATAGCTGGCCTCAGATCCTTTGTATCCCCGACTCCAAAAGCTGAGGGGTCGACCTTGAGTCTCCCCTGGAGCTTTCTGCCAGAGGCTCCAGGTAGGACCGTTCTCCCCAGCTGCAGTGTACAGTACATTTTTTACATCTGGCCCGGTCCGGACTGGTCCAAAGGCTACTGCATGAACTATCTTGCGTTTAATTTGCTCAAAGGCTTGTTGTTGCTCAGGGCCCCATTTAAAATCATTCTTCTTCCAGGTCACATGATAGAGAGGGCTTACAATAGAACTGTAATTTGGGATGTGCATTCTCCAGAATCCCACTGCACCCAAGACAGCTTGCATTTCTTTCTTATTAGTTGGTAAAGACATTGCTGTTATCTTGTTGATCACATCTGTGGGGATCTGTCTACGTCCATCTTGCCATTTTATTCCCAAAAATTGAATCTCCTGTGCAGGTCCCTTGACCTTACTCTGTTTTATGGCAAAACCGGCTTTCAGCAGGATTTGGATTATTTTCCTCCCTTTCTCAAAGACTTCTTCCACTCTATCACCCCTCACAATAATGTCATCAATGTACTGCAGGTATTTCTTGAGCTTGCCCCTGTTCCAGTGCAGTCTGGATCAGTCCATGGCAGATGGTAGGGCTGTGTTTCCACCCCTGGGGCAGTCAATTCCAAGTGAACTGGACACCCCTCCAAGTAAAAGCAAACTGTGGCCTGCCCTCTGCTGCCAAAGGAATTGATAAAAATGCCTTGGCAGTATCAATTGTGGCATATCACTTGGCTGCCTTTGACTCTAGTTCATACTGAAGTTCTAGCATGTCCGGTACGGCAGCACTCAAGGGTGGTGTGACTTCATTCAGGCCATGATAGTCTACTGTTAGTCTCCACTCTCCGTTAGAGAGTACTCATTTCTCTTTTGCCATCACTTTGTCAATTCCCCCTTCCCTAGCAAATGATCCCAGGTGCTTGGCTTTCCTATGCTCTAGTTCATGACCTTCGGCCTCATTTTCCTAGCATTCGAGCAACCAGGTGATGATGTGCTCACCTTGAAGACAGCTGAAATATTTTCGCATGTTCTACAGCTTAGTCAAGGACAGGGTTTGAGAAGTTACCTCTTGTTCTCTCTCTGATTCTTGTACTAATTCTCATTCAGTTATTGCCCCCTCTGTTTCTGGCGTTGAGTCTTCTGCATCTTCCTTCTCTGGACAAGCTGGTTTTCGTTTGCATCTCCTCTTGCTTATAGGGGTAACTGATATTGGCACAGATTGGTCCTTTGGTTCAGCTGCAGTGCTTGCTACTGGGTTTTGGGTGGCTGCAGTGTCTTTCACTGGAGTTGAAGTGACTGCTGTGCTTCTTGTCGGGGACAGAGTAGCTGTGTTGTCTGTTGCTTTGCCATCAGATCCAGAGACATATTTTTCCCCTTGAAGGTGCCATATAGTGTTGAGCAGGGCTCTGTAGATGTAGGCCAAACCCCAGCACATTGCCATGATTTGTCCCTCTCTGGTGTTGCCAGGATGACAGCACACCTCATTTAAGTGTTTTACTAGTTTTCCTGGATTTCGTACTTGTTCAGGGGTGAAGTTCCAAAGCACTGGAGGGGCCCACTGGCCTAGATACTTGCCCATACTATCCCACATACCCTGCCACTCATGACTGTCCAGCTGGTATGGGGAGGAGAATCGAAAGAATGTAAATCCCACATATTGAGATAAGAACAGTCCAGTAACTAAAGTATAACAGAAAACTGCTATTAATAAGAATAATGATAAGGGAGATAACAAGGGGGAGAGAATACGAAACTAAAAAGGGAAGAGAAAAAAAACCCAACAATCACAAGTGATGCGCAATACAAGTGCTCACCACCCGTCGACCGATACCCAGTCTGACCCGAGCAGCGATCTGGGCCTTCAGGGTGACTCCCCCAGTTTATATACTTGGCTTGATGTGCTGTGGTATGGAATACCCCTTTGGTTAGTTTGGGTCAAGTGTTCTGTCTCTGCTTCCTCCCGGCTTCCTGTGCCCCTCCTCACTGGCAGAGCATGAGAGACTGTCATGT
Organism: Pezoporus flaviventris; assembly: GCF_033815535.1. NCBI lineage: Eukaryota > Metazoa > Chordata > Aves > Psittaciformes > Psittacidae > Pezoporus > Pezoporus flaviventris. The sequence continues at coordinate 1,336,528 of NW_026892669.1, read as the reverse complement.
CCTTGATTGAGGTAAGCATTACATAGCAGCAACTAAAAACATCAGTGTGTTATCAGTGTTGTTCTCAGGCAAAATCCGAAAACACAGCACTGCACCAACTACTAGGAAGGAGAAAAATAACTGTTACAGCTGAACCCTTGACAGATGGCTTTATCTGATGAAAATGAATTAAAATGCTAATCTGTTGCAGAATGGCTCCAAGAGCAAGGCCATGGGTCCTTAGAGGCCTTGTGTGAGCAAAGCAAAGTGTAGGCCTCACAGGTAACCGGAAACCGGACATGGGAGGAGAATGTAGAGGAAGCCGTGTAGAACTAACCAATACTGTTGTGACTAGTAGGCGTGGCTAACACCACGCGGATATAAGCGATGTGCGCCAGGAATAAAGTAGAAGCTTGCTTATCACCCATATTGGGTTGGGGTGTCTTGCTTCTCCTCGCCGCTAACACTAATCAAGAGGACTTTTCATTTTAATCATTAAACCTGTTGAAAGGAAACCCTGGCTCAGTACACTTTTCCTATGAGCTACAGCTACCTTTTTTATTCACAAGGTAGGAAGGGATTGTTGGGTGTTTAGGGTTTTTTAGATTGGCCTGTTTTTTTCACACTTCCCTCCCAGTACCTGCATTTCATTGTGAAGTCACATCTTCCCTGTTCATATGTTTATATAGTACTGTTCAATACAGACACATAGGTCATTGGGGTCTCTTTTCTGAGACATCACTAGTTTGGGCTGTTTGATTCCCAGCCATTTTCCCCAGGCATGTATCATAACACAGGGTAAGAATTCTACAGATGGACACTTCTGTGGTTATGACTTGTGTCTAAGTTTTATAGCAGTGCTCAGTTATGTTCTTATTTTTTTCTCTTGTTAGTCCAAATCACTCAGTATTACAACCCCACTTACCGGCCGCAAGTATATTAAAGAGATCAACCCGTATGTAACACCTGTTTCCATGGCAACATACAGCTTGAGCCGCCTTCACACAATGCTGGCAGGACTGAAAAATGCCCCCAGTGAAAATCTGGAGCAAATACTCAGGTGGGTTTGATGTTTAGCTACCAAATAATCCTATTCTTTAAAATAGTTTTAATAACAAATGTTAATGATGAACACTAAGATTTGAAAGGTTCTGGAGTAAAATAGGACTCAGAGAGATATTTAAATATCAAATACTTTGTTCTCTTTATTTAGACACATTTGTCCTTAAGGGACTGATGGCTGTAAGAAAATACCACATTTAAAACACAGTGGTTCCGAGCATCTCTAACAGCAAACTGCTAATACAAAATGTCAAGACTTTTCTTCTGCCTACTTGGCAAATCTTGCATCTAGCAAATAGCTCCCCTTTGTAGGAGATGCAACATAAAATTTATTCTTCATGTAGATAAACTGTTGCGTCAGGTACAATATATTTAAAATCAATTTTATATAATGTGAAAAATGCAGTTTAAATAATTATCCCCAATCAAGAAAATATGTGTGTATTTACCACCATGTATACAATACTAATAATTTGTTGTGGCTGTTTTACATTACAAATGAAGTTAGGCACCTATGGGTGTGCTCACATTGTTATCCAAGATATTTCCAGTTTCAAACTTTCATTGTATTATAAAAAAAAATTAAAGGCTTGGGTTTAGAATTATAGAACCATAAAATAGTTAGGGTTGGAAAGGACCTTAAGATCATCTAGTTCCAACCCTCCTGCCATGGGCAGGGACACCACACACTAAACTATGTCACCCAAGGCTCTGTCCAACCTGGCGTTGAACACTGCCAGGAATGGAGCATTCACAGCTTCCCTGGGCAACCCATTCCAGTGCCTCACCACCCTTACAGTAAAGAACATCTTCCTTATATCTAACCTGAATTTCCCCTGTTGAAGTTTTAACCCATTGCCCCTTGTCCTACAACTAGAGTCCCTCATGAACAGTCCCTCCCCAGCATCCTTGTAGGCCCCCTTAAGAAACAGGAAGGCCACTATGAGGTCTCCACGCAGTCTTTTCCAGGCTGAACAGTCCCAACTTTAGACTCATAGAATCATACAATAGTTAGGGTTGGAAAGGACCTTAAAATCTTCTAGTTCCACCCCCCCTGCCATGGGCAGCGACACCTCACAATCAACCATGTCACCCAAGGCTCTGTCCAACCTGGCCTTGAACACCACCAGGGATGGAGCATTCACAACTTCCCCAGGAAACCCATTCCAGTGCCTCATCACCCTCACAGTAAAGAGTTTCTTCCTTATATCCAATCTAAACTTCCCCTGTTTAATTTTTAACCCGTTACCCCTTGTCCTATCACTACAGTCCCTAATGAAGAGTCCCTCCCCAGCATCCCTGTAGGCCCCCTTCAGATACTGGAAGGCTGCTATGAGGTCTCCATGCAGCCTTCTCTTCTCCAGGCTGAACAGCCCCAACTTTCTCAGCCTATCTTCATACGGGAGGTGCTCCAGTCCCCTGATCATCCTCGTGGCCCTTCTCTGGACTTGTTCCAACAGTTCCATGTCCTTTTTAAGTTGAGGACACCAGAACTGCACACAATTCTCCAGGTGAGGTCTCACAAGAGAAGATTAGAGGGGCAGGATCACCTCCTTTGACCTGCTGGTCACGCTCCTTTTGATGCAGCCCAGGATACGGTTGGCTTTCTGGGCTGCAAGTGCAAACTGCCTGCTCATGTTCATTTTCTCATCAACCAGCACTCCCAAGTCCTTCTCTGCAGGGATGCTCTGAATCTCTTCTCCGTCCAACCTGTAGCTGTGCCTGGGATTGTTCCAACTCAGGTGTAGGACCTTGCACTTGGCTTGGTTAACCTTCATGAGGTTGGCATCAGCCCACCTCACAGGTCCCTCTGAATGGCATTCCTTCCCTCCAGTGTATCAAAATGTTTCTGGTTTGTTTTTTTTTTCTTTGTAGGAATAGTATGTTGACAGTGTTTTTATTTTCAGGGCATGTTCCAGAGATCCTTCTCAATCTATTGCCAACTGAGTAAAAGAAATGCATGAAGTATACTGCCAGAGCACGCAGTCTGAAGGAGAATTCAGTAATTTTTCCAAAGGTGGGAAACATTTTACTTATACAGAAAAGAATTAAAATACCTGTAAGTAATTGTAACTACATTAGAGGATATGCTTCAGCACAAGTGTGTCCTTTCTTATGTTTGTATTTTCCTGTATTCTTAAGACTCAGCAAAATTCAACCCTGAATACAAATTTATCATCAGCCTTAGCTTAAATCACTGGAATTTGAGGATGCTTTCAGTTCTACAAAAGCAAAATGAAAAGCGCTGTTAAGGGGAACACTTTTTCGATCAAATATAAGAATAATTGTGATTGCAAGGATTTCTGTGACAGTAATGAAATTAATTAATTGTAGTCTTTACAAACCTTACGTCAAGTTGGATCCATTTCAATATATTTTCCAACATATTTTCTGAACTTGAAATATGTGTATTAGAGCAATGTTAAGGATTGTTCTTATAGATGGTGTTGTCATCAAAATCTGGGTTCAGTAATAAGCTATTCTGCTCTGCATGCAGGAGTCAGTGCAGCACAGGAGAGGGATTACTACCTTTATTTTAAATTAACTGGTTTAGTCCTGGAAGCATTGTAATCACAGTAGTACAGAAATCCACACAGGCTACTAAATAGTTGCATCTTTGTAGCTTAAGATATAGAATGTAATTCTTTTATTGCATTTCTCAGTATTGTTTCTTTTTAAAATTCCTGCAGATGTTGCTAGTAAGCATTTTTGTCATGCTGAGGTGCTATACTACAAGGTGTTGGAGTCTGTCATTGAGCAAGAGAGGAGGAGACTGGGAGACACTGACTTATCTGTAAGGAAAACTAATCAAATTGTACCTCTTTTCTAAACTTGGACCTACAGAAAAGGAAACTAGCTGTAGAGCAGAATATACAGCTCTGCAAAATTAGGGTAAATCTCTGAAACAGAGCCTGTAGGTACATTGAATGTTACGTTGTCCATCATATTTGAAAAATCATGGCAGTCAGGTGAAGAAGGGGAGAAGGGATGATCCAGGGAATTACAGATCAGTCAGTCTCACCTCTGTGCCTGACAAAATCTTGGAGCAGATTCTCCTGGAAGGCATGCTAAGGCGCATGAAAAACAACAAGGTAGTTGGTGACAGCCAGCATCGATTCACTAAGGGGAAATCCTGCCTGACCAATTTGGTGGCCATCTATGATGGGGCTACAGAACTGATGGACAGGGGTAGAGCAGTTGACGTCATCTACCTGGATTTGTGTAAAGTATTTGACACTGTCCCACACGACATCCTTGTCTCTAAATCGGAGAGATATCAATGTGATAGGTGGACCACTCGGTGGATAAAGAACTGGCTGGATGGCCGCACTCAAAGAGTTGTGGTCAATGGCTCAATGTCCAGCTGGAGACCAGTAATGAGTGGTGTCCCTCAGGGATCAGTGTTGGGACCGGTCTTGTTCAACATCTTTGTTGGCAACATGGACAGTGGGATTCAGTGCACCCTCAGCAAGTTTCCCAATGACACCAAGCTGTGTGGTTCAGTTGATGCACTGGAGGGAAGGAATGCCATCCAGAGGGACCTTGACACGCTTGTGAGGTGGGCCATTATTCCAACCTTATGAAGTTTAACCATACCAAGTGCATGGTCCTACACCTGGGTCAGAGCAATCCCAGGCACAGCTACAGGTCGGGCAGAGAAGAGATTCAGAGTAGCCCTGCAGAGAAGGACTTGGGGGTGCTGGTCAATGAGAAAATGAACATGAGCAGGCAGTGTGCGCTTGCAGCCCAGAAAGCCAACCGTATCCTGGGCTGCATCAAAAGGAGCGTGACCAGCAGGTCAAAGGAGGTGATCCTGCCCCTCTACTCTGCTCTCGTGAGTCCTCACCTGGAGTATTGTGTGCAGTTCTGGTGTCCTCAACATAAAAAGGACATGGAACTGTTGGAACAAGTCCAGAGAAGGGCCACGAGGATGATCAGGGGACTGGAGCACCTCCCGTATGAAGATAGGCTGAGAAAGTTGGGGCTGTTCAGCCTGGAGGAGAGAAGGCTGCATGGAGACCTCATAGCAGCCTTCCAGTGTCTGAAGGGGGCCTATAAGGATGCTGGGAGGGACTCTTCATTAGGGACTGTAGTGATAGGACAAGGGGTAATGGGTTAAAAATTAAACAGGGGAAGTTTAGATTGGATATAAGGAAGAAACTCTTTACTGTGAGAATAGTGAGTCCCTGGAGTGGGCTGCCCAGGGAGGTTGTGAATGCTCCATCCCTGGCAGTGTTCAAGGCCAGGTTTGACAGAGGCTTAGGTAACCTTGTTTAGTGTGAGGTGTCCCTGCCTGTGGAGATAGTTTTCTCACAGGAGAATGGATAATTTGTACATGAACTCTGAATAATCCTGAAAGATACAGGAAGGCCGTGAGAGGCCCGAGGAAGCTTAAGCAAGCAAGATAAGAAGAAGCTGGAATTCACCGAGTTATGAGAACTGTGGACTGTTGGCAAGCTTTCAAGGTCAAGTTCTCACACCTGTGCTTAACCAATTATATGTTAGTCACTAAGGGTCTTCAAGACATGTATCCAATCATAATATGCCAAATCACTGTAAGCGCATGTAAGAAACAGTATATAAGGAGTTAAGGCTTTGCAATAAACGGGTTTGGCCTAATCACATTGATCTCTGACTGAGTCCATATTTTTTCTGCAGCACCTGCCCATGGCAGGGGGGTTGTAGCTAGATGATCTTAACGTCCAGCCCTAACTATTCTATGATTCTAAAAAGTGTACAGGGAATTGTTCGTTTGTAAAGACAAGATACATGAGATTTTTAATGAGTGAAGATGGCTCATTTTGGAGTCTGTTCTGCCTTTATCAAATAACATCTCTTTTAATAAGCTTGATAATCTTGCTGTTAAGGCAGAGTAAAAAATATTTTACTGTTTTATAGTTGCACTGTAAATTAAACATTAAAATTTGCAACTCTTGCAGGCAATACTAGAGCAGGATGTGTTTCATTGATCACTGCTGGCATGTTGCCTTGAGATCATTACCTTCACGTACAACCCACCTGGAAACTTTCCATTCATCCCTGAAATATTTGACATTCCAGTTCATAATTTTTATAAGGTAAAGTGTTTGATAGCTATAAATGCTTATCCAGTCATGAGTAAGTCATGTTAATGTACACACTAACCCTTCATGCTCAGCTTTGCCCTGTTTTGTATTGAAAAAAATATTACACAAGTGTCTGTTTTTCTGGGGTGTGTCTTGGACATTTAGCAATCAAACAGTGTTAGCAGTTTGAGAAGCAGTATCCATGTAGTAACTGCTGGATTATCATTGTATCATGAACTACTGTTGCAGCTTGATGTGTTTGTTTAGAAAGATACAAATATCTGTCTTCTGATGAAAGCGGAAAGCAGCACCTGATTGAGGCATAGTGATGCAGCCTTCATGTTTCTAATAATCTCTTCCTTGAAAATCAGGAATTAGCTCTTTCTGTAAGAAACAATCTATGAAACAAGTACACTATGTTGATCATAATTATCCACCTTGCAGGTAATTGAAGCTTTCATCAGAGCAGAGTATGGCCTTTGTCGGGAAGTAGTAAAACACCTTAATCATATTGAGGAGCAGATCTTGGAAAGCATGGCTTGGAAACAGGAATCCATACTGTGGGACAGAATCAGGGATAATGAAAACAAGGTTCCTGCTTGTGAAGAAGTGAGCACTTCTTTCTGTTTTACAGTTTCTCTCATCAGACAGGATAGTAGAGAGGAGATGTTATACTCTGAAGGATCGGCTCTACATGTTTAAATCTTAGTTTCACCCTACAAGGTGCTCAGTTTAGAGGACGCAGGAACTGTAGTGTGCTGCAGGGACAGTGTCATGGTTTAAGCCCAGCTGGTAACTCGGAACCATGCAGCTGCTCGCTCACTCCCCCTTCTTCCTCCCCCCACTCCCAGAGGGATGAGGAGGAGAATCAAAAGAATGTAACTCCCATTGGTTGAGATAAGAACAGTCCAGTAACTAAGGTATAATACAAAACTACTACTACTACTACTACCTACTACTACTACTACCACCAATAAAAATAATGATAAGGGAAAATAACAAGGGGAGAGAATACAGTTGCTTACCACCCACCAATTGATACGCAGCTCTACGCGAGCAGCGATCTGAGCCTTCCGGGTAACTCTCCCCAGTTTATATACTGGGCATGATGTGCTGTGGTATGGAATACCCCTTTGGCTAGTTTGGGTCAGGTGTCCTGTCTCTTCTTCCTCCCGGCTTCTCCTCCTCCCTGGCAGAGCATGAGACTCAGAAAGTCCTTGACCAGAGTAAACATTACTTAGAAGCAACTCAAAACGTCAGTGTGTTATTAGTGTTGTTCCCAGGCTGAAAGTCAAAAACACAGCATTGCACTAGCTACTAAGAAGGAGAAAAAATGACTGCTACTGCCAAACCCAGGACAGACAGACACAATGAAGACATGCAGCTGAGGTGATTATCACCCAGTATTTGCACAGCATAGTTGAACAGGGAACAAAAAGGCTAAGCAGGGAAGATTTGGACTAGTCACTTGTGCTTGAGAAGATTACTAGGCAAAAAAATGTGATTAAAAAAAGCAGACTTTTAATTGTAGTCACAGGAAGATTGTTACAGTACCCTATCTACCCAAGTAGGACAATGGCTACAAAGTTTTAGTTAGGTTGATGTTAAGTTTTTCAGTGGTTTTTTGTTTTTTTCTATAGTCGTGCTGTTAAAAATTCTGTAGTGTAGAAGCTTTTAAAAATGTGTTATGTAGACACTCAGATACAGACAATCTAATAACAGTATGAATATTGTATGTAATGCCACCTCAGTATTTTGAGAGATCTGCTGGGAACAGTGCTGTGGGTTTTCCATTGACATCAAGAAGAATAAATGAGTTCCGCACTGAAACTGGTGAACTAGGGAAAGGTGAGACTTTTAAAAGTATAACATACTTACACTTCTTAGACCATGGCTTTAATTTTTTTTTGTCATACAGTAAGGAAGTTGCTTTAATGTCAAGGTACAGTTAACTGCAAACACATCTTTACATGGTATTTCTATTGCAACTCACATAGTTAAGTCAGATGTGTGATGCATTCATTAATTTCAGCATGCACAAAATGCTGTTTTCAGGAAGCTATGTATATGAACAGCATGTATGTCTGTATACATATGTATATGTTAATACTTAAGCACACACTACTTAAGTTCTCATTGGTAGCACTTGAACAGTTTGCTTTACTGTTACACCAAAATCAAAGCTCCACTTATATATTTAGTTATATGAAGTCTTAAACTTGTTCTCTGAAAAATAAAATATAATACATTAGCTTAGAAAAACATGAAACAGTATTATTTGAGATGAAGTAATCTCTAAAAGCAATCTTTAAGGCACAAATGTAGACATGAAGAGCTGGGCATGACATGTTTTGGTACTCCTTAGATTTCTCTCATGTATTTTTATAATATGGGATTATACAACAAGAGTTAAATATATATGTGTGTGTGTGTTGTTTCTCAATGCACAGGCCCTTCATCCCCTTCAACCACCCTGTATGACAGATACAGCTCTCCTACAGCCAATCCTACAAGGAGAAGGCTGTTTGCTGATAACAACTCTGACAGCAGCACTCCAGTAAGAGTTTCCCAACAGCCTGTGGTGAATACGGTGCCTGTGCAGAACATGAATCCCAAGTGATGTCAGTAACCCCAGTGCCTGGCCAGACACTGTTTACAGCAGCAACTTCCACCGTAACTACCAAAAATGGGCAAACTGTGACAATACCAGTACAAGGTGAGAGAAAGCTACTGTAGCATTACTGGGGCTTGCTCCCATCAGAGTATTAGGACACAGTAAGGAGGAAGGGAGAACAGTACACCAGTGGAGAAAAAAAGGATTCCTAATGGGGGAAGAATTGTTTGAATAGATGAGCAGAAGTTAGAGACAGAACATGTATACAAGGATGTTCTGACTGCCAACATCTGCCTTATAGAACTGAGTTATTTCAGTCAGCCTGCCTTCCTGAACTGGCACTGGATGGAAGTTACATTAGTATGAAAAACTTGGTTCAATTTCATTATCTTCTAGTCTCCTTATGATGAAAAGCCAAAAGTATTTTGATGAAAGTTTCATATATAATGTACTAAATATATAGTTATAAGCAACTAATAAAATTAGTTGCTTATAAAATACTGAATTCTTTAAAAACCCCAAACCAAACAAAACCACAACCAATCAGAAATACCTACCCACCCCACACACAACTTGCTCTTATTTCAGACTCTTTTCCTTAAATTACAGGTATCGCCAATGAAAACGGAGGAATTACTTTCTTCCCAGTCCAGGTAAATGTGGGTACCCAGGCTCAGGCTGTCCCTGGCCCCATTCAGCCCCTCAGTGCCCAGGCGCTCACAGGTACCCTGAACACCCAGGTGACGGGGGCTGTGCTGCAGTTACCCAGCCAGGTCACTGTGCAGCAGATTTCTCCTGGAGAGCAGAGGCAAACCCAGCCCTTTGCCACTGTCATGTCCATCAGGTCGTGGAAGATGGGCTCGCTTTCACTCTTCTTTAGAAAGGTAATTTTCAGTCTGATTTGTGCTTTGCTTAGTATTTTGGCAAGTCTTCAGTGATTTTTAAAATATGTAATTATTATTACTACCAATAGAAGAATATTCCATTTCAAAGTGAATCTATACTTTTTGTCTGTTCATTCACATACCTGGAGAGTAGTTTTCTTTTGCAGGCAACTTCTCACTAGCAAAGGAGTAGGCTCTCAGACCACGAATTGTGAAGTATATTATGTACTCCGCTAGCAGGTACTTGAAGGTGTCTGTTTTCTTTAAGGCTTTGTAAAAGAAAGAAATTCACCTTAGAGATATTTTGGTTTATCCAGTACACAGCAGTTGCTCTAAGCTGTGCAGTGCCCTTCCTGTGCTCAGGACAACTCAAAGTTAAGCTTAATTTAAACAAATGTTTTCTTAGAATCAATACCAGAACTGAGAATATCTGTTTCTTTAAAGGAAAAAAAAAAATTAAAAAGAATTCTTCTTTTGGCTTATCATTTGCACAAGTTTTACAGGGTGTGCAGGTCTGAGCTTCTCTTGAGCTGGGTGAGAAAAGCTGTATTGCTGGGCCCTGAGCAAGTCTCCCTTTCCACAGGTGTACCATTTAGCTAGTGTTTGCCTGAGAGATCTCTGTGTCAAACTCGTATCTGATGAGATGCGGAAAAAGATCTGGACATGTTTTGAGTATTCCTTGGTGCACTGTCCTGAAATCATGATGGATAGACATCTGAATCAGCTCCTGATGTGTGCCATCTACATAATGGCTAAGGTAAGGTGTGAATAAAACAAAAACAAACCAACAAAACACCTCCCTAAGACTTAATGTTCCAAAGATTACAATTCCTCAAAAATCCCAAACCAATCAAACACTACAGACAACCACCCCAAACAAATAAAAAGAACACAGAAAAACTGTTATCCTTTTCTGTCCATCTCCTCTTAGGTGACCAAGGAGGACAGATCATTTCAGAACATTATGCGCTGCTATTGGACACAACCACAAGCCAAGAGTCATGTAAGTACAGATCGTATTCAACAACGTGGTATCTGGTTTATTAAATGCCTTGGGTCTATCTTAGGAATGGATCTCTTTCTGAAGGAACAGTTAGTATTCAATGACTGCAGTCCATGAGCCATTCTCCTCACCAGACAGCAGTTGATCCAAAATCCTGCACTACTGAAAGCTTTTCATGCTAGACTAAACCTAAAATAAAAAAATCACAGCAGCAGTGCCTGTTGGATACACTCCTCTTGGGAGGCTCTATTTTCCCCTGTAAGCAGCAGTTTGATACCACAATGTAGTTTCTGAAAAGCCAATGTATCATGCATATTATTGTTTCCTGAGTACGTAAATGCCTACCTGACCATCCTCCCTTCGCTGTGCTCCTCTTTCTCCCTGCAGGTATATCGGAGTGTCCTGATAAAAGTCAGGAGATGCCGACGACGCTCTGGCAGCAGTGACAGCAGCGGCCAGCAGAACTCACCTACAGAGAGAAGTAAAGAGAGGAACAAGGAAAGAAGTGAGTGATTCCCAATTCCAGGAGTTTGGGTTTAATTCTATTTCCAAAACAGTGTGTGTAAAGTAAGAGTTGGATTTTGTGTCACCCCACCCCAAACAGTTCCTTCTTTGCTGAACCTGGACACAATTGAGAATGTATTGATACCATGTAAGAATTGCTATAACTCCAAAGTTAGTCTTACACCCACTTTGACAGTTTGGAATCCATCACCACATGCGCTTCCCTTCAGAGTTTACCATGGTAGCTGGCCTCAGCTCTTGGAGCTCAATCTGTCCACCAAAGAACACGTCTTTGTAGAAAGGAAGGAAACCCGTGGTACCCCATGCTCACAGGTACTCCTTTACTTACCACAGTTGTGTAGCTGTAGCAGTTTCTTTTGCAGCAGCTGGCTGTCTTCAGAGACAGGGACAAACCAAGCACCCACAGCATCTGCTTCAGCCAATCCAACAGCTCTGCAGAGGCTTTCCTTGGCACATTTTCCTTGAGTTAACCTTTATAAAGGAAAGCAAATAAGTGATGCTGTATATTCCTACCACAAGTTTTCAAGATACTATGAGCTGAAAAAGTCTACTGTTCCCAATTTGAAATGGTGACAGTCAGCAACAAGAGCTACTGTTAAAAGCGCAGCATGAATACCTGAAAAGTGGAGGTTTATCTCTGCTTACTGTGTGATGAAACTGAGCTTATACAGAAGAACCACTTGCGGTTTGTCTGGTAAGATGATAGAAATCAAACATGTTTCTGTACACATCCTCAGCAGCACATTGGTCTGTAATAAGGCTGATACTGCTTCTCTGTAAGATGAGGTGCTAAGGGAACGACATCAGCCTTGCTTGTACTGGCACCAGGTTCAGGCTCACTGTGCTGCAATTTAAGGGTGGGGAAGACAGTGGCTTTATGGGGCTGAACAACAGGTGGAGGTGACTGGAGCAGGTGAAGCAGCTGTGACTCAGCTCAGGAGCTGTTCCTCATTGCAGGGAGCAGAGACTCCAGCCCTGTGATGCGATCCAGCAGCACCCTGCCTGTTCTGCACCCCAGCAGTGCCCCCCCTATCCCAACCCGACTGACCAGGACCAACAGTGACACCAAGGCGGAGGAGTGAGGGGACCTCATACAGTTCTATAACAACATCTATATTGAGCAGATCAAAGAATTTGCCCTGAAATACACCTCAAATGCAGTAAGTAAATTCTGTGCTTTTCATTTGTTACGAGATCTTTTTTTACTGTACCTACAACAGTGAAGTGCTCTTAGCTAACCCCACTGCAAACAAACTCCAGGGTTTATAATTTTATTACAAGTTCACCTCAAGGACACGCTCTGCTGCTAACACCAAGAACTGTCCATACCTACTTGCTGTTTTCTCCTGTATGCAATACACAGTGCTGAGCAATGTCAGCTGCCAGCCTCAGATAGCATTAGGAAAGTAAATTAAAAATAAAAACCTAAAGCACCACTGATCTGGCCAAATAACATGACACAACTTGCATCTGTTCTAAACGTGTATGGTGTGACAGCAGTGAGAAAAACTGAACCAAGTTTAAGGTGACCAGCTCACAGAAGCTGTGCTGTAGGATCAGACACCAACTGCAGTTTGATTTTTCTCTCTCCCTTTCTCTGCAGACAGACTCCCCTCCGCTCTCGCCCTACCCGTTCATGCAGGTGGGCTCCCCTCGCCGTGTGCAGCTGTCCCACAACCACCCTGTGTACATCTCACCACACAAAAATGAGTCTGTGCTCTCTCCTCGAGAGAAAATATTCTACTACTTCAGTAGCAGTACATCTAAGGTGAGACTGAAGGGTCTTAGTTTGCTTTTATAAATCCTTAATTCTACCTTTTTCTTTTTGGTAGTGCCACACACTGTTCTGTTTACATAGTCTAACCTGTGCTTTCTCACCTGATGCTCTTCCAACTGCCAGTTCAGGTATCTAAGAAGTTGTAAAGCAATCAGGTGCCTAAGAGTACTGCGTACTTTGAAATGTTACTCTTTGTACCAAAACAGGTGAAAGACTCAAGGCTGGCAATGGCACCCTTTGCTTTCAGGTGACAGGGGGTTCCTTGGTGTTCAAAGAGAACACCAAGCACAGTCCCACCCTCTTACCTACCTAGTGTGGAAAAAAATCCTCCAGCAAGCTCTTGACTATGAGAGGACTCACCAGGGGAGCATGTAATAGCCTGAATCCCACCATCCCTGGGCAGCAAGAATGAAGAAGAAATCTTCCTTGGGAAGCATTTTCAGTCTTAATAGGAATTGTTTTACCTATGGTCACAACTAGGGTTGGAGGGCCTTTGAGCTCTACGTGTGTTGAAAAAACAAACCTACTTGAATGTGAGTGCAGCATGCTCTGGTAATGGAGAGACCAGCATGGTGATTGAGAAGGATGGTCTGTCACAGGAAGCACTTCGTGCAGTGCAGATATCCAGAAACAAAAGTGTATGTAATCCCACTGTAATGCAAATATCAAAAGGTGTCCTTATGTTTAGGGAGTCAAAATAATGAGAAATTAATTCTCCTTCCCCCCTCCAGAGGCTACAGGAAATAAACAGCATGGTTAGAACTGGAGAACCTGCAACAAAGAAGAGAGGCATTCTCTTGGAAGATAGTACTGAAGCACCAGCCAAGCGTATCTGCCAGGAGAATCACACTGCTCTGCTAAGGCGGCTACAAGATACAGCAAATGACAGAGGCTCTCACTGAGAATGTTACAGCTATTCCAGGTATTCTGTACGTCCTTCCTTCCTTCCTTCCTCCCTCCCTTCCTTCCTTCCTCTGCCTTCCATTACCTACCTTCCTTCCTTCGCCTTCCATTACCTTCTTTCTTTCCTTCCTCCCTTTCTCCATCCCTTCCTTTTCCTTCCTCTGCACTCCATTACCTTTCTTCCTTCCTTCCTTCCTTTCTTTCTATGCCTTCCATTACCTACCTTCCTTCCTTCCTTCCTCTGCCTTCCATTACCTTACTTCTTTCCTTCCTCCCTCCCTCCCTCCCTTCCTTCCTCTGCCTTCCATTACCTATCTTCCTTCCTTCCTTCCTTCACCTTCCATTACCTATCTTCCTTCCTTCCTTCCTTCACCTTCCATTACCTTCTTTCTTTCCTTCCTCCCTTTCTCCATCCCTTCCTTTTCCTTCCTCTGCATTCCAGTACCTTTCTTCCTTCATTCCTTTCTTTCTGTGCCTTCCATTACCTACCTTCCTTCCTTTCTCTGCTTTCCATTACCTTCCTTCTTTCCTTCCTCCCTTCTTCCATCCTTTCCTTCCTTCCTCCTGCCTTGCTTCCTTCCTTCCTTTCTCTCCCTTCCGTTGCCCTTCTTCTTTCCTTCCTCCCTCCCTTCCTTTTCCTCTCTCCCTCCCTTTTCCTTCCTCCCTTCCCCCCCTCCCTTTTCCTCCCTCCCTCCCTTTTCCTTCCTTCCTCCCTCCCTCCCGACCTTTTCCGACCTTTTCTTTCCTTCTTTTTACTTCCTTATTTTCTTCCTTTCTTCCTTCCATTTCCTTCCTTTCTTCCTTCTTTCCATTTCCTTCCTTCCTCCCTCCCTCTCTTTTCCTTCCATTTCCTTCCTTTTACTTTCTTATTTTCTTCCCTCTTTCTTTTTCCTCCCTCCTTTCCTTCCTTGTCCTTCCTTCCTTTTTCTTCCTTTCCCTTCCTTTTCTTCCTTCCTTTCCTTCCTTCCACTTTGTCCTGGGTTCAGCAGTAGCAGTCATTTTTCTCCTTGGTAGCTGGTGCAGTGCTGTGTTTTGACTTTCAGCTCGGGAACAGAGCTGATAACAAGGATGTTTTGGTTTGGCCAAGGACTTTGTGAGCCTCATGCTCTGCCAGGGAGGAGGGGAAGCCAGGAGGAAGCAGAGACAGGACACCTGACCCAAACTGACCAAAGAGGTATTCCATACCACAGCACGTCATGCCCAGGATGTAACTGGGAGTTAGCCGGAAGGGCTGGGAGACTGCAGGGTTGGAAGAGGTATCGGTCGGAGCTTGGTCGGGCCTGGGGGGCGAGTTATTGGTCAGCTGGTGCTGAGGTGTTGTATTCTCTTCCCTTGTTATTTCCTTTATCATTATTATTACTGGTGGTAGCAGTAGTGATTTGTGTTATACCTTAGTTACTAAACTGTTCTTATCTCAACCCGTGGGAGTTGCATTCTTTTTGATTCTCCTCTCTGTCCCTCCGGGAGCAGGGGGAGGGAAAGAAAGTGGGGGAAGTGAGCGAACGAATTACCTGACTGGGTTTAAACCACGACACACTTCCTTCCTTTTCTTCCTTCCACTTCCTTCCTTCCTTTATTCTTTCTTTTCACTTCCTTCCGTTTCCTTCTCTCTGTGCTTCCTTACTTCCTCTCTTTCTCCCTCCCTCCCTGCTTTCCTTCTTTCCTCTCTTCCTTCTTTCCTCTTTCCCTCCCTTCTTTCCTCCCTCCCTCCCTCTCTCTCTTTACCTAACTGCCTTCCTCCCTCCCTTCCTCCCTCTCTCCATCCCTTCATTCTTTTTATTCTTTTTTTTTCTGCCTTCTTTTTTTCTCTTATAGGTTTATAGTATACTGAAATCTATTGCAGCTTTAATATCATCTGTGTTTTCTTTAATTTTACATGCATAGATAGACATGATTCAGTCAGCTGATCGGAGCTAGCCTAGCTAGAGCCGCAGCCAGCACGCTTCAGCGACCACGAGGGTCAACGGAGATTAGGAAAATCAGAGGGGAGAGCGCAGAGACATCGCTATTCCCGACATCTCCTGATCCCCGAAGCCCCAGCAGCATTGCGAGAGAGAGGCTGACGTGGCGGGGGGGGGGGTCCCACGGTGACGGTGACCACCCCCCTGCCCCTTGCCTTGAAAGAGCCTCTGAGAGGGCAGCGGCATGTCACTGCCCACCAGGCGCAGGGAGGAACAAGCAGGTCTTGTTGCTGGTGTCCCAGACTGCTGACCAATATGGTCATCTCCAGAAAGAGAGCTTGCAGTAAGAAGACTGCAGCAACTCAGAGACCCCGTCCCAAACTGTGGCTGTTCAGGTCTCTGGATGCAGGGAGTGCCAGAGCCTGTTGCTGCTAGGGGAGAGAGGACAGCATTCCACCTGCGTGAGGTGTGAGCAGGTAGAAGATCTGCTTAGCCTGGTGGCAAAACTTAAGGAGGAGGTTGAGACGCTGAGGACCATCAGGGAGTGTGAAAGGGAGATCGACTGGTGGAGTAACTCCCTGGCGTGCCAGTCGGAATGGTTCCAGGGAGATACCCTCCAGAAGGGGAAGGACCCCCTGCCTTCTCACACAGAGGGGGGTGGCCCAAGACAGCCCCTGCCCTGTAGCTGTTGCGCAGAGGTAGGGGACCAAAAAGGCGACGAGGGTTGGAAGCGAGTTCCAGTTTGGCGTCGTGGGAAACCCTCCCCCCTTCCTGCCCTGCTTCCCCAGGTGTCCCTCCGTAATAGGTTCGAGGCCCTGGATCTTGAAGGAGAGGTAGGTGAGAATGTGGGGCAAGGCCAGCCTACAAGGCCACATAGGAAAAGGCGGTCGACTTTGCACCTCAAGACTGCCTCTGATAAGAAAGAAAGAAGGGTCATTGTAGTAGGGGATTCCCTTCTGAGAGGAACAGAGGGCCTGATATGCAGAGTTGACCCTCATCATAGGGAAGTGTGTAGTCTGCCTGGAGCCCGGATCAGGGATATCACCAGGGCGATCCCCAACCTGGTGCACCCGACAGACTAATACCCGCTGCTGATCTTCCAGACAGGTGGATGGAAGCTGCTTCCCGCAGTCTGAGGGGGATGAAGAAAGATTACAAGGCCTTGGGGCGGATGGTGAAAGAGTCTGGGGCTCAAGTGATCTTCTCCTCACTCCTTCCATCTTCCACTGATGATGTGGGAAGGAATGGGAAGATTCAGTCCATAAACGATTGGCTTCGAGACTGGTGCTACAGGCAGGGCTTTGGATTCTTTGATAACAGCTGGTTTTATAGGGCACCAGTCTGGACAATGACAAGTGGGAAAGGTTTATCTCACAGAGGCAAAAGGATGCTGGGGCATGAATTAGCAGGGCTCATTTGGAGAGCTTTAAACTAGATTCGAAGGGGGATGGGGTTGTAGCTGGGCTTGCCCCAGTGGGGCAGCACTCCAGAACTGATGAAGACTGGGAGCCTCCTATAATCCTAGGGTGACATCGGTGTGCTCAGCTCGCTCCCCGGAATATCTATACACCAATGCGCACAGCATGGGAAATAAGGAGGAGGAGTTGGAAACCTGTGTTAAGTCAGGAGACTATGATCTGGTGGCAATTACAGAGACGTGGTGGGACAGCTCACATGACTGGAATATAGTCATGGAAGGCTATGTCCTTTTCAGGAAAGACAGGCCAGCCAGGAGGGGTGGTAGGGTTGCTCTTTATGTGCGGAAGCAACTACAATGCACTGAGTTCTGTCCAGGGACAGATGACGAGCGAGTTGAGAGTCTGTGGGTGAGAATTAAGGGGCAGGCTGGCAGGGGAGATGTTGGTGTCTGTTACAGACCACCAGATCAAGGTGAGGAAGTTGACGAGGCCTTCTACAGGCAGCTGAGAGCAGCCTCACAGTCACAGGCAGTGGTCATAGTGGGGGATTTTAACTTCCCTGATGTTTGCTGGAAGGACCACTCAGCAACCCAGCCACAGTCCAGGAGGTTCCTCCAGTGTATGGATGATAACTTCCTACTGCAAATGGTTGAGGAGCCAACCAGGAGAGGACCGCTGCTGGATCTCATCCTCACTAACAAGGAGGGTCTGGTCGAAGCAGTAAGGGTTGAGGGCTGCCTTGGTTGCTGCGACCACGAGATGGTGGAATTCAGGATCTTGTGTGGTAGGACCAGTAGAATAGCTAGTAGAATTGCAACCCTGGACTTTAGCCGGGCAAACTTTGGCCTTTTTAAGCAATTGCTAGGGGAAATCCCATGGGCAACCTGTTTGAAGGCAAAGGGGCCCACGATAGTTGGTTGGCATTCAAGGATTGCTTTTTCCTAGCTCAAGATTGGAGCATCCTGACACGTAGGAAGTCAAGGAAGAGGGCCAGGAGACCTGCGTGGCTAAATAGGGAATTGCTGGGTATGCTCAAGTGGAAGAGGAGAGTTTACAGGTCATGGAAGGAGGGGCTGGCCACTTGGGAGGAATATAGGGCTGCTGCTAGAGGATGTAGGAAGGCAGCTAGGATGACTAAGGCCTCCTTAGAATTAAACCTGGTGAGAAGGGTCAAGGACAGCAAAAAGAGCTTTTTCAAATACATGGCAGATAAAACTAACACCAGAGGCAATGTAGGCCCACTGATGAACGGGATGGGTGCCCTGGTGACAGAAGATACAGAGGTGGCAGAGTTACTGAATGCCTTCTTTGTCTCTGTCTACTCTGCTGCAGGCAGTCCTGAAGAGACCTGTACCCCTGAGACCTTAGATGAAGTCAGGTCGATGGAGCGGTTTGCCTTAGTCGATGAGGAATGGGTTAGAGACCAGTTGAGCAATCTGGACATCCATAAATCCATGGGTCCAGATGGGATGCACCCGCGGGTGCTGAGGGAACTGGCGGAAGTCATTGGTAGACCACTCTCCATCATCTTTACCAAGTCTTGGGAAACGGGAGAGGTGCCTGAGGACTGGAGGAAAGCAAATGTCACTCCAGTCTTCAAAAAGGGCAAGAAGGAGGACCCGGGTAACTATAGACCGGTCAGCCTCACCTCCATCCCTGGGAAAGCGATGGAACACCTTATCCTTGGTGCCATCTTAAGGCATATCAAGGATAAGAGGGTTATGAGGGGCAGTCAACATGGCTTCACCAAGGGGAAATCATGCTTGACCAATCTCTTAGCCTTTTATGAGGAAATAACACGGTGGATGGATGATGGCAGAGCGGTGGATGTGGTCTACCTTGACTTCAGCAAAGCATTTGACACAGTCTCCCACAGCATCCTCACAGCTAAATTGAGGAAGTGTGGACTGGATGATCAGGTAGTGAGGTGGACTGTGAACTGGCTGAAGGAGAGAAGCCAGAGAGTTGTAGTCTATGGGGCTGAGTCTAGTTGGAGGCCTGTAACTAGTGGAGTGCCTCAAGGGTCAGTACTGGGACCAGTATTATTTAATATATTCATCAATGATTTAGATGAGGGAATTGAGTGTACTATCAGCAAGTTTGCTGATGACACTAAGCTGGGAGGAGTGGCTGACACGCCAGAAGGCTGTGCTGCCATCCAGCGAGACCTGGACAGGCTGGAGAGTTGGGCAGGGAATAACCTGATGAAATATAACAAGGAAAAGTGTAGAGTCCTGCATCTGGGCAGGAACAACCCCAGGTTCCAGTATAGGTTGGGGAACGACCTGTTAGAAAGCAGTGTAGGGGAGAGGGACCTGGGGGTCCTAGTGGACAACAGGATGACCATGAGCCAACACTGTGCCCTTGTGGCCAAGAAGGCCAATGGCATCCTGGGGTGTATTAGAAGGGGGGTGGTTAGTAGGTCGAGAGAGGTCCTCCTTCCCCTCTACTCTGCCCTGGTGAGACCGCATCTGGAATATTGTGTCCAGTTCTGGGCCCCTCAGTTCAAGAAGGACAGGGACCTGCTGGAGAGAGTCCAGCACAGGGCAACTAAGGTGATTAAGGGAGTGGAGCATCTCCCTTATGAATAAAGACTGAGGGAGCTGGGTCTCTATAGTTTAGAGGAGACTGAGGGGTGACCTTATTAGTGTATATAAATATATAAAGGGGGAGTGTCACGAGGATGGAGCCAGGCTCTACTCAGTGGCAAACAATGATAGGACAAGGGGTAATGGGTACAAACTGGAACACAAGAGGTTCCACTTATACTTGAGAAGAAACTTCTTCTCAGTGAGGGTGACAGAACACTGGAACAGGCTGCCCAGGGAGGTTGTGGAGTCTCTTTCCCTGGAGACATTCAAAACCCGCCTGGACACATTCTTGTGTAACATTATGTAGGTGTTCCTGCTCTGGCAGGGGGATTGGACTAGATGATCTTTTGAGGTCCCTTCCAGTCTGTAGCATACTGTGATACTGTGATACTGTGACATGCATGTACCTTTTTATTTTGATTGTCACATTTATGTTTGAATACAGGAAAGTGGGGATGATGCATAGAGTTGACCAATGTACAGGGGGGTTGTACAGGGGGGTTGTACAAGGGGGTTAGAGGAATTTGCTTGCTTAAAGAAAAGTATTGTCTGTTGTAAATGCCTGCTAAGCAGAACAAAGGCACCTGGTCCTATTGATAAGGAAAAGCAGACACTTGGTCCTATTGATAAGCAGCTATTGATAAGGAAATGCAGGCACTTGATCCTATTGATAAGCAGCTATTGATAAGGAAAAGCAGACACCTGAATCTACTGATAAGGGGGAGAAGCAGATGGTTTATGGCTGGGATACTGACCAAACCCTAAGGCCATATGTAAAGACTGAAAGGTGAAAAGTGCAAGAAGAGGGAGACTCATTTACTTCATCTTGAAGACCCCTACCCACAGGAGGAAGACTCAGTTACTTCATCTTGAGACCCCTGCCCATGACCAGAGGGGGCACTGCGCAGGTGCAGAGGACCTTCTAGCTCATTATAATGCGAAGCGGGGATAGGACATGAATATGTATAGGCGTGTTGTGCAACCTTATGAATATATATAACTTTAGAGAATAAATGTAGAGGGAAACAACACTGAGGTATGCATGACTTTGAGGAATTATCCCCGTGCGTCTCAGCGCTGAATAAATAGCATACCTACTTTACAACTTTAACGAGTTGTGGAGTCAATCCGCGCATCAGGGACCAATTATTTAGAGAGTATCTTAACTTGCAGAGATGACTGAGTAGAGCTCAGTAATGAACACCATTTATTCCTTTGCTTTTCTGAACAGAGACTACTCAGTACTGTGGGTGGTTTAAAAAGAAATAAATGTGAGCCCATGTTTATTGGAAAGTTAAGTCTGTGTGATCAAAACAGATTCAAAACTAAGCTTCTTGAGTTTCAAATCTTGTTGTTCAACATATTCCATCCTAACAGCCCCCTAACAAGGATTTGATTAAATATTTGTGCTTGCTTTTTTTTTCACCAGAAAATTTCTGCAAAAATAGCTAGAGCCAGTAACTTTTTTAGAAAAGCCATTTTTAGTTAATCACTGCCGTGCCTGTTTCAATATATGATTTCTGCAACTTATTCCTTTGCATTTGTGGTTTTCTGGTTTTTATGTTTTTCCCCGCATTATGAATTCTTCATTTCTCATGAGAGTCATAAAATTTTGAAAGGTATAGTAGCAGTATGCAACACAGACTTCCTTGCATCCTTTTGCTGATCTTCATGAAACCTGATTTAAGGTACTCATTTTCTGCAGTGATCAGTCAACATAATGTGATTGCTTGATTAAAATCATGCTATAGTAGTTAGATATTTTGAAGAGGGACTTTTTTTTTTAATTATTTTTGGTTGTTGTTTCACTGAGCTCTGTTAGCAGTAAGTGAATTTTATTCTTTCCTTTTTCTGCTGGTTTGAGCTCATCTCTCTGTCTTTACTTTTCATTTGATTTTCTTAGGTCAGTATGTTGGGCCAAGCACCTAAGGGCTACTTAACTGAGGAAGCTATTTTACTTATAGGATTATTCTACAGCATCTATACAGGACCAGACTGCTGGTATGAGAAAACCTCCACAAAAACTGCTTTTCCAAGTTGTTTTTTTGGTGGGCAGAGCTTGCTTTCTGCAGGGTGCACCAGAGAGAGTGCCTGGAAATTTGCCATTGTTGCATATTCCCTCTGAAAATAGAGCTATTTTTAGTAACACAGGCCACAGTGTCTTTCACCTTCTCTTATTTGCCCTGCTGGTTTTGCCCTTGCCTCCTTGAGGTTAAAGCGGAACTAATTTTAAATTCATCTCCAGCAGCTCCAAAGACTCTTTTAGGGCAAACCATCCATTTCTACTCAATAAAACAGTTCTGTGCTCAAATTCTTAAAATTTGCGTAAAACTCTGTTTTTACTTCTGTCTTGGAAATCTACCCTGTCATGGAGAGCACCTATCAGGAAAAATCACCTTGCTATGTCCATATTACCTTTCCCAGGCAATCTCTCTGGGCTGAAAGCCCATCTCTTCACCTTTCCCTGTGTTCTCCCTAGACAGTGTTGCCTCCAGCTCTTCTTACTTACACTCATATTAGTTTCATAAGCAAAGTGGACACACCACTAGAGCGCAGGCACTGGCCCAGCATCAGAAGAGATATTCTACCAGATGGGTTTGCTGTGTTACCAGAGAAGTCACCAATCACATATCTTTTGTTCAAATTATTCACCTTCTCCTGTGTAAAAGATGTAAGCTGATAGAAAAGCAGAATGTGTAAACTGCCTGCTGGACTTAGCACAGTAATAGGTGATACTTCAGAAATATAATGCTAGTGTTACAGTAGCAAAAGTATAGCAGCCTGAGCTTTTAAACAAATCTTATCAAACTATTTACTGATCTCAGCATAATCAGATTTGGTTTCTCATCAGTACTGTGCTAGATGAATGCACTATACCATCTCCTCCATAGCCCCCTGAAATACATGCTGCACATACAAAATTCAAGTCAGAGAGTGTCTTCTGCATGTGCATATGGTAGTCCTAAAAGAAATCAGCCTCAAAACCCCAGACTTTTCCTACAGCCATGCATACAAAGTGTCATATGCTAAGAAGCTGTGCCTGTGAGAGGGTAATTTTACAGAAATTACCCATGCCAGTGTCGTGGTTTAAGCCTAGCTGGTAACTCAGAACCATCCAGCTGCTCACTCACTCCTCCCACTTCTTCCCCCCCACTCCAGGAGGGATGGGGAGGAGAATTGAAAGAATGCAAATTCCATGGGTTGAGGTAAGAACAGTCCAGTAACTAAGGTATAATACAAAAGCACTACTGCTACCACCAATAATAATGATGATAAGGGAAATAACAAGGGGAAAGAATACAATTGCTCACTACCTGCTGACTGATACCCAGCCCGACCCGAGCAGCAATCTCAGCCTTCTGGGGTAACTCCCCCCCAGTTTTTATATTGGGCATGATGTGCTGTGGAATGGAATACTTCTTTGGCTAGTTTGTATCAGGTGTCCTGTCTCTGCTTCCTCCTGGCTTCCCGTGCCCCTCCTTGCTGGCAGAGCATGAGACTAAAAAGTCCTTGATCAGAGTGAACATTAATTAGAAACAACTGAAAACATCAATGTGTTGTCAACACTGCTCTCAAACGAAAGTCGAAACCACAGCACTGCGCCAGCTACTAAGAAGGAGACAAATGACTGAACCCAGGACAGCCAGCCAGCCACCATAACAGGGTTCAACTATAGGTTTCCACTGAACTGATAATCTAAACGATAGATTTCTCTATAAAAGCACTTGTGTTTGTGTGGCAAAGTTTTGGTAGCAGGGTGAGAAACTGTTAGAGGCTGCTGTGTCTGACAGAACCAATGCCAGCCAGCTCCAAGTTGGACTAGCCACTCTCCAAGGGTGAGCTAATTGGCGATGGTGATATCACCTCTTAAAGAAGGGAAAAAAACTGCTTTGCAGCAGCAGCTGGAATAGAGGAGTGAGAATATGTGAGAGAAACAACTCTGCAGACACCAAGGTCAGTGAAGAAGAAGGGGGAGAATGCGCTCCAGGCACCAGAGCAGAGATTCCCCTACAGCCTGTGGTGAAGACCATGTTAAGGAAGGCTGTCTCCCTGCTGTCCACGGAGGTCCACAGTGGAGCAGGCGAATGCCTGAAGGAGCCTGTGACCCCATGGGAAGACTGCTGGGGGAGGTTCCCTGCAGAACCTGTGGACCCTTGGAGTAAGAGGAGCCCATGTTGGAGCAGGTTTGCTGGCAGGACTTGTGACCTCATGGGAGACCCATGCTGGAGCATTCTGGTCATGAAGGACTGTACTCTGTGGAAGGGACCCACATTCGAGCAGTTTGTGAAGAATTGTAGCCCATGGGAAGGACCCATGCTGGAGCAGGGGAAGTGTGAGAAGTCCTCCCCCTGAGGAGGAAAGAGCTGCAGAAACTGCAGCCCCCAGTCCTTGTCCCCCTGTGCTGCTGGGGTGGAGGTAGAGAATTTGGGAGTAAAGTTAAGCCCAGGAAGAAGGGAGGAGTGGGGTTAAGATGTTTTTAAGATTTGGTTTTATTTCTCATTATCCTACTCTGATTTGATTGGTAATAAATTTAATTTGTTTTCCCCAAGTCAAGTATTTTTTGCCTGTGACAGTAATTGGTGTCCCCATGAGACTTTTGTCATATTTTCTCTCCCCTATCCAGTTGAGTAGGGGGAGTGATAGAGTGGCAGCTTGATAGACACCTGGCTTCCGCTAGGGTCAACCCACCACAGTACTTTTTAGTACTACACCTCGAGCTAGGTGCCTCTAAAGAAGGACCCTGAAAAAAGAAGATACTGAACAATTATACCCTTACAATCTAAGTTCCCCACCCCTCACATGACAGATCAGACTGGAGTCTTCCCATTCTTCATTTGGTCCTTTCATTGTCTCTGGGTGGGCTGTTTCTTTTCTTATCTCTTAAGGTTCCAGCTTCTGCTGACAATTGTAGCTTCCTTATCTTCCAGCTTGAACTGGCTCTGGGGACTTCTTTTACTTAACTAGGTAAAAGTTCAACATATCTATGTGAAAGTTCACAGCTTGAGGCCTAAGGCTTCAGCAAATTTAGCTGCTAAGCAAGTTATGGTAAACAAATAAGTAGTATACCAAATTGGACAACAGTAGAAACCTCTTTCAAAACATGATGCAGCCCTGTGTCAAAGATGCAGGAACTGACAGTAGTAATTTATCTGGTGCTGAAAAACAGGACATGGGATTTGGGTTCTTCCCTCTGTTCCAAAAAACCCTTTTCCATTACCCTTCACATGCTGCAGGGCAGCAGTTCTCAACTCATAACTTATGCAAAACTACAGTACACCAACACAAAACTCCAAAAGAAGATGAGGACATAGACATACAACTATACATGCAATATAAACCAAAAAAGAGCTGGAAGCACAGAGAATGCATATTTTACAATGCGAAAAGTCTTCTTTAGCTTGTAAAAGCACAGTGAAAGCAAGTATTTTCTGGATTTTGTCATTGGTTGTGAGGGCAGAACTCTTCCTGAATAATACCATCTGTGCAAAAGGCATTTGGAGAGATATGGGATTGCCCCAACCCAGGTGTAGGACCTTGCACTTCACACTGTTTAACGTCATAAGGTTGGCATTGGCCTACCTCTCAAGTGTGTCAAGATTCCTCTGGATGGCATCCCTTCGCTCCACCACTGACCGGTCTAGTTCAACATCTTTGTCAGTGACATGGACAGTGGGATTGAGTGCACCCTCAGCAAGTTTACTAACAACAAGCTGTGTGGTTCAGTTGATACGCTGGAGGGAAGGAATGCCATCCAGAGGGACCTTGACATGCTTGAGAGGTGGGCTGTTATTTGAACTGTTCAAATCACACTAGCCAGAGGAAAGAAGTGATTTGCAGTACTGTAAATCATGGGATTTTTTTTTCCAGAAATTGCATAGCTTGGGATGGATCTGACCGAAGTCCTCAAGGAAGGCTGCAAGGCCAAGTGGACATTTCTGAACTGCGGGATCAGGATCTGCACCATGCACTGTTTGTCAGGGGTCTACAGTTTCCCCCAGCTTCTTCTAGGAAATCAGTTGCCAGTTGGGGTTTGATGTTTACAGCAAGCTCATATGTTAAATTCTAGTTTATAAAAGCTGCAGTGGTTTGTTACTTGGCTGTGACTGGCTTCCAGAGCAACTCTTGAGCAGAAGATGACATAGTTCCTGCAGTTTCCAACACTGAAAGTAAAATTTTGAATTTTCATCACCAAACTTCCACCTTTATTCAAGATATTAAATAGATATGATATTTTTGTATATGCATTCCTTTCTGACTTTGAGGAAAACACACTAAAAAATTCAATGAATTTTCTTCTTGCTCAGAAGTAGAACACCAATAGCAGTACATCATACATTAAAAGAGCATTTCATTAAAGATAACATCAGAATATACTGCTACCTATAGATCATTTTGTTACTGTAAAAGTCAGTTGGTCGGTCCTAATGCTGAGTTAGCAGTTGGTATATCCTTGCTTCTGTTCTGTTCCAGTCTCTCTCCATGTTGGGCACCACTCTGCTATCTTGAAGGCTGGCATCCTTGGTCTTATTTCTCATAAATGTGCCTGACCAATTATATGTTAGCTACTAGGGGTCTTAAGGACATATATCCAATCATAATGTGCCAAATCATTGTGAGCAAATGTAAGCAACAGTATATAAGGAGTTGATGCTTTGTAATAAATGGCTTTTAGTATGATCATATTGATCTCTGACTGAGTCCATTCTGCGGCACTGATCTATCCAGCTCCCCACGTGTACCAATCCATGTCTCAGCTATTAACAAAAGGTGTCCTATTGCTCAAGAGAGAAGATATAGGAGGTACATGCCATGGGCCACCCTATGGTTTTACCTGTGGGATTATGGAGAAAAAACCTACCTAAGCTCTGGAGAAATGGGTGTGTGAATTGAAGAGGAGAACAAAGGTCAAGGATGATCATCCCATGAAAGCTGTGGCTTCAGTTTCTGGTGAGCAGGTTCCCAGATGGAGTGGAAGAGCTAATTTTACTCTAGCACTGCACAAGCTACTAAGAAAGAGAAACATGACTGCTACTGCTGAATCCAGGACAACAATCCTTTTGCCATTCCATATGATTTCTCAAAGTGAATATTTCCGCATAAGCTACTTCATCCCACTTTCCTTATCAACTCAAGAATAACATCAATTGTAACAAAGTATTATAATGAATTGTGCTGTTCACAGGCCACTTTTCCCCAAAATACAGTTTGTACAGTGTCCATCATTGGTTACAGTATTTTAACAAAGTCTCCCAAGTAACTGAACCACCTGGGTGTCCACCACATTGTTTCAAAGTCTCACAACTGACCAAGCCACCTGAGAGTTCACTGATTTGTTTCCAGAGTGTTGCAAAATGCTACCCAGTGGGGATTTTTTCAGGATTCCCCCTTTGGAGGTAGTGGTACCTATGATCCTGACCTCCACCCAGATACAAGAGTCCAGACAACCAGAACCAGACTACCTTTACCAACCACACAGGGCGTTCCTTATGTGGTAAGGGACCAGAAAGAATGATTTTTAAAGAAATAAAATCAGGAGTCTTATCGAGGTCCTGAGTTGGTCCGGGGAGCTGTGGTTCCTTTCAGGGAAACTGCCCAATGCTGACGTGAAGGTCCCAGAGACTCCCCAGATCCGCAGGAAACATGGCAGAGGGTCCTTGTTCAAGGCACCAAATTGTTACCTCAAAAGTCAGTCAGAGAAAGTCTCTAAGACTCAATTTGGAGTTTTAGAAAGCAGGCATTCTTTATAGCAGCGCTGGGCGCACATGTGAATCATTTCGCAAAGGTGAGTGAAACCATTACTTGATGGCAGCAGCTATGTATTTGACATACTCAAACATATACATAGCTTTTCCAGGAACTAAATATAATATTTGCATCCCAATTAAGCATGCACTGTATTGCTCAGTGGGGGTCTCCGCTGGTCACTGATAGTCTTTCTCACTGTGTTTAATGAATTACCTCAGTGCTTGCGCACGCTTGCAAGGTTCTAGTGCTAAATTAGCAGTTGGTATGTCCTTGCTTCTGTTCTGTTCCAGTCTCACCCCACATTGGGTGCCACTCTGTTATCTTGAAGGCTGAAATCCTTGGTCTTATTTACTGTCTCCTTAGTTGTTATCAATCCCATGATCAATCCCAATTCCCCCATCAGCCAAACATTCCTTTCTATCTATGTGTTAATAAGTGTCAGCCAGTAACTTAGAAACATTCAGCCACTCACTCACTCCCCATCCCCTTCTTCCCCCCCCCCCCTCCCCCCCGTACTCACAGAGGGATGGGGAGGAAAATCGAAAGAATGTAACTCCCACAGGTTGAGATAAGAACAGTACAGTAACTAAGGTATAATACAAAACTATGACTACTACCACCAGTAATAATAATGATAAGTGAAATAACAAGGGGAATCGAGTTAATTTTTGTAAATTAATTAAAATTAAATTAAATTATTTATTTTTAATTAAAAAATAATTAATATTTAATTAATTAATAATATTTAATTTACTACATAAATAGTTTGCTTCAGCAAAAGCTTGCTTTATCTTTGTTTTTGCATTGTATCCTGCTTAAGCACAATCACGTAGGCAGACAGGAAGAATTAAGTTCCTGAAACTGCGAAATGAACAGGAACAAGGGTCTTTTGCGGCTGGACATAGGACATATGGCAGTCATGCTTGATTGAACCAACATCTAATCTGGAAGTAACAGAACAAGTTATATAAGGGCTTTAGGCACATTCATAGGGTTAAGTAGCTCAGAAGTTCATATCAACGACAACTACTAGCCTTTATCAACTAGCTCTTAAAAGACCCTCACAGAAGAAAGAATGAAAATTACATCAGCCATTGGGAGGTGGTATTCATGTTCCTGAAAGTCCTATGAATATGTAAAAGGCTTGACTATAAGAAACTTTGTACTCACAAGTGTGCATGCGGGATATGAAGGCATGCACCCAGTGCTGTAAATAAACCTTTGCTCCACTGACTTTGTCTCCAGTTAAATTTTTCTAAAGGTGAGTGCGTTTCTCACACCTATCATGCACCAGCCTCTGGGAAAATAGAATGGTACAATGGACTGCTATGAGCGCGTGCTGAGCTCCCGTGTCCCACCCAGCCCTGCAGTGTTACAGTTCTGCAGGGCACCCTGGAGGGAAATGAGCTAAGCTTTGAATGGTCATGTAACGTGTGGCTGGAAATGGTGATGACATTGTGGATCTGGTGTCACATCAGTGACACTGTGGCACCCACTGAGAGCAGGAGCTGAAGGCAGTAGATCCAGACCGGAGCTGCAGAACAACACTCCCTAATGGAAATCGCTATTGCCCCTCAGCACGACGTACTGCAGTGACGCTATTTGAAGGGAGAGGTCACGGCTCTATCACATGGGAGCACGGCACCGCCCGTCTATGATGTCCGCTCGAGACACCGACCTTGGCTGACATGGCGGCTGATGCAGCAGTTCCCACACCCCACCGCTCGCTCCTCACGACAACACCACACCCTCACGGCCAACCACCGGCCGGAAGTTAATAGCGGCAACCATGGCAACGTGCCAGAAGTGGCGTACAGCCAAACGGGTCGAAGAATGCCCGCGACTATTTCTTCCCCTCCGCCCTATCTCCCCCCCTCCAAAGTGTCCTTGTTCCCCTTAATGAAGGGAATGGTACGCCCCAGCTGCAGTGGGGCAAGAACCTCGGAGAGCACAGCCCTGCCCTCTTCATGAATATGCAAATATAGGACAGGGCAGTGAGACAGAAGCTGAGTCATTTCAGTGGTGCTGATGATGCGCGGATTGACTCCACAACTCGTTAAAGTTGTAAAGTAGGTATGCTTTTTATTCAGCGCTGAAACGCACGGGGATAATTCCTCAAAGTCATGCGTACCTCAGTGTTGTTTCCCTCTACTTTTATTCTCTAAAGTTATATATATTCATAAGGTTGCACAACACGCCTATACATATTCATGTCCTATCCCCGCTTCATATTATAATGAGCCAGAAAGTCCTCTGCTCCTGCGCAGTGCCCCCTCTGGTCATGGGCAGGGGTCTCAAGATGAAGTAACTGAGTCTTCCTCCTGTGGGTAGGGGTCTTCAAGATGAAGTAAATGAGTCTTCCTCTTCTTGCCCTTTTCACCTTTTTTAGTCTTTACGTGTGGTCTTAGAGTTTGGTCAGTGTCCCAGCCGTAAATCCTCTACTTCTCCCCTTTATCAGTAGATTCAGGCGTCTGCTTATCAATAGGACTGGAGGTCTCTGTTCTGCTTAGCAGGCATTTACAACAGATAGTCCTTTTGTTTAAGCAAGCAAATTCCTCTAACCCCCTTGTATAACCCCCCTGTACAACCCCCTTGTACAACCCCCCTGTACTACCCCCCTGTACATTGGTCAACTCTCTGTATCACTGATGTGATAGAATTTGTGGTGGCTGTTGTGTTGTTGTTTTCCAGCGTTTGAGGAGTTTCCATGCGTTTGATTTTCTGTCTTATTGCTTTGCTTTCACCGTTATGGTGGAGGAGATAGATTGGTTTCAGGTGCCTGTTGTTTGCGCTGAGATGCAGGCGCCGGTGAGGGGCGGGTAGAGCTGCAGTGTCATCGAGAGTCGCCACCTCGTTATGGGGCTGGGGGGGAGGGGGGGCGAGATGGCGGCGCCGCTGAGGTCAGGCCAGTGCGCACCGCGGTCTTTATGTAACAGCCGTCCCCTCAGCCCCCTGGCCGAGTCTCAGGGTTGTGCCCAGCAGTTGCTACTATGTCATTTCTGATTGCCTGGTGGTCAGGGCTGTCTTCCTGGCTTTTCTGTCTTGTTTTTCTCCTCCCCCTGGCATCTCTATGGGTGCTGTCGGTAGTAACGGCAGAAGCTGCCCGCAGTAAGGGCAAGGGGACGGGAGTAGCTCTATTTCTACTGATGCGCGGATTGACTCCACAACTCGTTAAAGTTGTAAAGTAGGTATGCTTTTTATTCAGCGCTGAGACACATGGGGATAATTCCTCAAAGTCATGCATGCTTCAGTGTTGTTTCCCTCTACATTTATTCTCTAAAATTATACATATTCATAAGATTACACAATATGCCTATACATATTCATGTCCTATCCCCGCTTCGTATTATAATGAGTTAGAAGGTCCTTTGCGCCTGCACAGTGCCCCCTCTGGTCATGAGCAGGGGTCTCAAGATGAAGTAACTGAGTCTTCCTCCTGTGGGTAGGGCTCTTCAAGATGAAGTAAATGAGTCTTCCTCTTCTTGAACTTTTCACCTTTTAGTCTTCACGTATGGCCTTAGGGTTTGGTCGGGTGTCCCAGCCATAAGCCATCTGCATCTCCCCCTTCAGGTGTCTGCTTTTCCTTATCAATAGCTGCTTATCAGTAGAATCAGGCCTCTGCTTTTCCTTGTCAATAGAACCAGGTGTCTGCTTTTCCTTATCAATGGTTAGTGCCTTTGTTCTGCTTAGTAGGCATGATAGGTACAGACAATACTTTTGTTTAAGCAAGCAGATTCCTCTAACCCCCCTGTACAAACCCCCTGTCCATTGGTTAACCCTGTATCACTACTTCGGTTGAAATGTGACTTTTCCAAATGCGGTGGCACCCTGGAGTGTCCTGGCGTAGCTGGTGCATGAGACGGAGCATGGAATCTGTGAATTGGTGTAGCCCAGCTGCAGTGGCTTCATGGAGTTGGATCCTGCTTTTGAGGGCCAGTCAAGTTGTGTGTGGCTCTAGCATTACATGCCGGTCAATATGTGTGTTCAAGATGGAGTGTGATCTCAGCCTCACTCCTTCCTTCTGGGGAGTGCAGTAGCTCAGGCTCTGGACTAGTGAGCATCGCAACTCTGAGGGGACAGTCAGATGTTAAGGCAGCTTATTGTCCTGGGTTCAGCAGTAGCAGTCATGTTTTTTCCTTTGTGTTAACTGGTGCAGTGCTGTGTTTTGACTTCTAGTTTGAGAACAGTGTTGGTGAAGCCGATGTTGTCGGTTGTTGCTAAGTGATGTTTACCCTGACCAAGGACTCTGTGAGGCTCATGCTCTGCCAGGGAGGAGGGGAAGCTGTGAGGAAGCAGAGACGGGGCGCCTGACCCGGGCTAGCCGGGGAGGTATTCCATACCACAGCACGTCATGCCCGGGGTGGGGGGTAACTGGGAGTTACCCGGAAGGACAGGAGCTTCCGGGTGGAACTCGTTTTCTTGGCCGGTGGTATCGTATTCTCTTCCCTTGTTATTTTCCCTTATCATTGTTTTAGCTGATAGTAGCGGTGGTGAGTTACCTGACTGGGTTTAAACCACGACAGTTCTTTTTGGCGCCCAACGTGGGGCACGAGGGGTTGAGATAAGAACAGATCTGACTGGATTGATAGTCACTCGTCACAATGCTGATTTATTGGCTCTCAAGGTTGTTCCTCTTGATCTCACAGTTTCAGTATACCATATCTTACGTCCATCCGGTATTAGCTGTATTAGTGTTTTTCAAGTGTGGGGCTTGGGCTAAGGTTTTTATCCCATTGTACTTTATGGTAATGACTTGTAATACAATAGAATCATTGATCATGAAACTGATCTGGTTTATGTTCCCAGTGTGGTCACCACCTTTATACTTTGGGAGGTATATGATGGAGGTGCTTAGCAATTACACATCTTTTTTCTCCTTCTCAGGTGCTCAACCTGTGAAGGAGACATCCTTTTACCCTCCTAGTCGTCCCCCCAGACCATTTACATTTGAGAGTTTTGAATTTTTTGAATGGCCTTTTAATGCTGTTGAGACTTGTTTGCTGATGGTGATGGGAATCACCATGCTAACACGCATACAGAGTGTGTTTTGCCCACTACTGATTTCAAGAGTTAAGCAGATTCAGGTTTGGGTCTTGTTTGGGGTCAAAAGACGATGTAGGAGGACCGAGAGATTTTCCCAGAGGCTGGACAGCCATGAGTGGCAGGGTGTGTGGGATAGTATGGGCAAGTATCTAGGTCAGTGGGCCCCTCCAGTATTTTGGAATTTCACTACCGAACAACTGCAAAATCCAGAAGAATTAGTAAAACACTTAAATGAGGTGTGTGGTCATTCTGGCCATACCAGAGATGGACAAATCACGGCAACGTGCTGGGGCTTGGCCTATGCTTACAGGGCCTTGTTCAACACTATCCAGCACCTTCAAAAGGAAAAGAATATCGGCGGATTTGAGGGCAAAGCGACAGTCGCTACTGAAACTTTGGCTGCAATGAACTGCGCAGCTACCCCAGTGGCAAGTACAGCAGCTGCTCAAACTTCAACTGCAACAGACAGCGCGGTTACCCCATCTCCAAGCACGGTAGCTACACCACCCCCAGCAACAAGTACAGTCGCTACTCAAACCACAGTGATAATCACTGCAGCCAAACCAGAGGACCAATTCGTACCAATATCAGTTGCCCCTGTACGCAAGAGAACAAGCAAAAAGGAGGCAAAAAGGGTGAAGCGAGATGAAGAACCAATGAATTCACCACCCGGTCCAGAATCTGATCAGGAGTCATCATCACATGACGAAGAAGAAGAAGAAGAGGTAACTTCTCGACCTCGGACCTCAACCGAGCTGCGGAATATGCGAAAAGATTTTACCCGTCAACCAGGGGAGCACATCATCACCTGGTTACTCCGATGCTGGGACAATGGGGCCGATGGTCACGAACTAGAAGGTACAGAAGCCAAGCAGCTGGGATCACTTGCCAGAGAAGGGGGAATTGACAAAGCAATTGCAAGAGAGAAAAAGTCCCTCAGCCTTTGGAGGAGGCTCTTGGCAGCTGTGAAAGAAAGGTTTCCGTACAAGGACGATGTTACGAGTCGTTCGGCCAAGTGGACTACTATAGACAAAGGCATCCAGTCTCTGAGGGAATCGGCCATCGTAGAGATGATCTATCACATCAAGCCGAATAACGGAGATACACCTATAGATCCAGATGAAGTTGAATGTACACGACCCATGTGGCGAAAACTTACACGGAATGCACCGTCATCATATGCCCATTCATTGGCAACAGTGACCTGGAATGACATAGTACCACTAACAGTGGATGAAATGGTTCATAAACTCCGAGAGTTCGAAGACAATCTCACTCCTTCCATCATCTCAGCTGTGAAAAAAATGTCCCAGGACCTCGACAAATTGAGGGACGATGTATCTGATTTATCCAGCTCCTCACGTGTACCAACACACGTCTCAGCTATTAACAAAAGACGTCCTACTATTCAAGAGAGGAGATACAGGAGGTATACGCCACGGATTACCCTATGGTTTTACCTGCTGGATCACGGAGAAGACATGACAAAGTGGGATGGAAAACCTACTTCAGCTTTGGAGGAACGGGTGAGTGAACTGAAGAGGGGAGCAAGGGCCAAGACTGATCGTCCCATGAGAGCTACGGCTTCAGTCTCTGGTGAGCAGTTTCCCAGATGGAATGGAAGAGCTGATGTTACTCCAGCTCCTGTGATAACGAAGAATAATCCCTTTCACCACGACTTAAGTGTCCAAAGCTGTGATGACCATTAGTGGGGCCCTGCCTCCAGCCAGGTGGAGGTAGGGGACAATCGGATTTACTGGACTGTGTGGATCAGATGGCCTGGCACATCAGTCCCACAGAAGTATAAGGCTCTAGTAGATACCGGTGCACAGTGTACCCTGATGCCATCAAGCTGTCAAGGGGTGGAACCCATCTATACTTCTGGAGTAACAGGAGGATCCCAAGAGTTGACTGTGCTGGAGGCTGAAATCAGCACGACTGGGAGGGAATGGCAAAAGCACCCTATTGTGACTGGTCCAGAGGCTCCATGCATCCTCGGCATAGACTACCTCAAGAGAGGGTACTTCAAAGACCCAAAAGGGTACCGGTGGGCTTTTGGTATTGCTGCTTTGGAGACTGAGGAAATTGAGCAGCTGTCCACCTTGCCTGGTCTCTCAGAAGATCCCTCTGCTGTGGGGTTGCTGAAAGTTGAAGAACAACAAGTGCCAATTGCGACCACAACAGTGCACCGGCGGCAATATCGCACCAACCGAGACTCCCTGATTCCCATCCATCAGCTGATCCGTAGACTGGAGAGTCAGGGGGTGATCAGCAGGACTCGCTCACCCTTTAATAGCCCCATATGGCCAGTGCGAAAGTCTAATGGAGAATGGAGACTAACAGTAGACTATTGTGGCCTGAATGAAGTCACACCACCATTGAGTGCTGCCGTACCGGACATGCTAGAACTTCAGTATGAACTAGAGTCAAAGGCAGCTAAGTGGTATGCCACGATTGATATTGCCAATGCATTTTTCTCCATTCCTTTGGCAGCAGAGTGCAGGCCACAGTTTGCTTTTACTTGGAGGGGTGTCCAGTTCACTTGGAACCGACTGTCCCAGGGGTGGAAACACAGCCCTACCATTTGCCACGGACTGATCCAGACTGCACTGGAACAGGGGCAAGCTCCAGAACACCTGCAATACATTGATGACATTATTGTGTGGGGCGATACAGCGGAAGAAGTCTTTGAGAAAGGGAGGAAAATAATCCAAATCCTGCTGAAAGCCGGTTTTGCCATAAAACGGAGTAAGGTCAAGGGACCTGCACAGGAGATTCAATTTTTGGGAATAAAATGGCAAGATGGACGTCGCCAGATCCCCACAGATGTGATCAACAAGATAACAGCAATGTCTCCACCAACTAATAAGAAAGAAACGCAAGCTTTCTTGGGTGCAGTGGGGTTCTGGAGAATGCACATCCCAAATTACAGTTCGATTGTAAGCCCTCTCCGTGTTTAAACCACGACACTTATGCTGCTGGAAGAGCCATTCCCTTCCTCTTTTCAGGAAAACGCAGCATGCCAGCCTGTGCTATCAGCTGAGCTGCATGGTTGTAGGTGGTGGAAGAAATACAAAACATACTGTGAGCAAATATCACAATTTGTGGATGAATGACTTGTCAGCCTGGCAGATGGTTGCAGTTGAAGGAGGAACATATTGCATTTGTAATAAGAGGCGCATCTGAATAGCTGAGGTCTCAATTCAAGTCATTATCATAAACCGTTTTGTTTTCATCTGCTTCTATTAGTTTGTGCTCTCTATGGGGATGTGACTGGAAAGTGATTTTTCCAAACTCTTTTTACTAATCATCTGCAGGTAAAAGCCTCGAGGAGTCACAATGATGGAAGGAGCAGGAGGTCCCCTTTCCAGTGGCTCAGTAAGAAACCCTAATAGCTGATTGTTATTGAGCCGAATTCTTTTCCCATTAGAAAACACTTTCACTGTGATAATTACCACCTGTAAACTGTATTGATGGTATAAGACCTAGGCTACTTCTGCAGGCATTTGTGAAATTATGATCTTCAGGAGAAACCATGTGATACAGCTGTTGCTGGATGTGGCAGGAAGTGGAGACTGTGAGGAGTTAAACTGAAGTGGGGAGATGTCGTGGTTTAAACCCAGTCAGGTAACTCGTTCACTCACGTCCCCCCGTTCTTGCCCTCCCCCTGCTCCCGGAGCGATGGAGAGGAGAATCGAAAAGAATGCAACTCCCACGGGTTGAGATAAGAACAGTTTAGTAACTAAGGTATAACACAAATCACTACTGCTACCACCAATAATAATAATAATAATAATAATGATAAAAGAAATAACAAGGGAAGAGAATACATCACTTCACCAGTTGACCGATAACTCGCCCCACCCCACCAGACCAAGCACCCACCGATACCTCCTCCAACCCTGCTAACTCCCAGTTACCTCCTGGGCATGACGTGCTGTGGTATGGAATACCTCTTTGGCTAGCCTGGGTCAGGTGTCCTGCCTCTGCCTCCTCCTGGCTTCCCCTCCTTCCTGGCAGAGTATGAGGCTCACAAAGTCCTTGGCTAAACCAAAACATCATTGTTATCAGCTCTGTTCCCAGGCCAAAAGTCAAAACACTGCACTGCACCAGCTACCACAAAGGAGAAAAATGACTGCTACTGCTGAATCCAGGACAGGAGAGAATGCAACTTCAGCATCAGTGTTCTTCTACTGCCATGCTTTTGTGAGATATGTCTTGACTCTGTATGAGCCACAATATTAGCTCCTGTTCTAGTTGGTGTACTTTTTATTTCTGGATTTAAAACATGGCATGTTAATGCAGTTGGGTACCCACTGGTGTGATGGAAATATAGAACAGTTAATGAAATATTTATGCAGCATAAGCAGAAATATCCCTGTAGGGGCCTACAAGGATGCTGGAGAGGGACTCTTCACTAGGGACTGCAGTGATAGGAAAAGGGGTAACGGGTTAAAACTTAAACAGGGGAAGTTTAGATTGGATATAAGGAAGAAATTCTTTCCTGTTAGGGTGGTGAGGCACTGGAATGGGTTGCCCAGGGAAGTTGTGAATGCTCCATCCCTCTCAGTGTTCAAGGCCAGGTTAGACAGAGCCTTGGGTGGCATGGTTTAGTGTGAGGTGGCCTTGCCCATGGCAGGAGGCTTGGAACTAGATGATCTTAAGGTCCTTTCCAACCCTAACTATTCTATGATTCTAAATGTTAGAGTTCAAGGTTCTGGGCATGTTTGTAATGAAAATGTTTGGCATAGCTCCTGGATAATTAAGATGCCATGCGTTATCTCTTTGTGTATGGGTTACTGTCAACACCTCAGAATTATTGTGGGCATGGTAGCAGCAGGCAGCTACCACTGTAATTTGTTTGGTGTAAAAGCTAGACCTGAGAACTAGCAGTTCAAATTGGAGTTTGGCCATGCAGATGTTTTTGGAAATTTCATAAGCATTTGAAAATTCCCTGAGCCATGCCCCATTATAGCTGGGGGAGTAGTTATATCTGAAAAGCTCTTGGAGCAGTTGGAGTAAATGGCCCTAAACTGTACTGCTTGTGCGATTTAATATCCATTTCTGCACAAAGCAATTCTGAAAATATTTTACATATAGTGTAAGAGCAGAATGTAATTTTGCTATGTTAAAGTCTGTTGGCTCTCCTACAAACAGGAAATAGTTCACAGTTGCTTGATAATTGAAATTACCGAAGTGGGAAATTTGACTGAATTACATTTCCTTGTACAGAAAAAGCACAGTTATATACTCAGGGTTGACTGCGTTGCTCTGATTCTAATGTTTGCAAGTACTGCAGAAGTAGAAGCAAAAACAAACCAAACAAAAAAAAAAAAAACCAAACCAAAAACAAACAAACCCAACACCCCCCAAAAAGAACAAACCAGAAACAGGGTAGGTGTACATGAGCTATCCTGTGATTAAACATAACGCAATCTTAATGTCATTCTTTGTATATGATATCACAGTGGCTGTGCAAACTGGGTGAAACAGATTATAATTAAACTGTTGCTCTCTGTGGCATAGATGAATCATGAGTTGCTTTGGGTGTTTTCTGTCTGTGACCCTATTTCTGTTTCTGTGACCATGTTCTGTTCATCTTGAGCCACTTCTGTGTGCTGTCTTGGGATCACCCCACATCACACCCCTCAACTAAAAACTATGGTTCTGCAGGCACTTTACAGAAGCTCTTATGATGATGCTTAATTTCCAGATATGGATACTGATCATATGGTCCCATAACTTAGGTTGGAAACATTGCTTTGGAGGTGATGTAGCTAAAATATATATTTTTACTTCAACAGCTGTAGAGACAGAGAAGAGATTAAATGGAAACATTTCTGGATTTCCGAAGGGCAAACTTTGGCCTCTTCAATCAATTGCTATCACGCAGTATCATGGCAAAGGGTACTAGGTGGTAAAGGGGCTCAAGATAGTTGGTCAGCATTTAAGGACCACTTCTTCCAAGCTCAGGATCAGAGTGTCCCAATGAGTAGGAAGTCAAGTAGGGGAGCCAGGAGACCAGCATGGTTAAACAAGGAACTGCTGGGCAAACTCATACAGAAAAAGAGAATCTATGGATTATGGAAGGAGGGGCTGGCCACTTGGGAGGAATATAGGACAGCTGTTACAGGATGTAGGGAAGCAATTAGGACAGCTAAGGCCTCCTTGGAACTTAATCTGGCAAGTCGGGTCAAGGACAATAGAAAGGGCTTCTTCAAATACATAGCGAATAAAACTAATACAAGAAGCAGTATAGGCCCACTGCTGAATGAGGTGGGTGCCCTGGAGACAGAGGATATAAAGAAGGCAGAGGTGTTGAATGCCTTCTTTGCTTCTGTCTTTACTCCTGCAGACTCTCCCCGGGGGACCCAGATTCCTATAGCCCTGGAAGGAGTCAGGATAAAGGAGGAGTTTGCTTTGGTAGATGAGGATTGGGTTAGGGATCAGTTAAGTAATCTGGACATCTATAAATCGATGGGTCCAGACGGAATACACCCGCGGGTGCTGAGGGAGCTGGCGGAGGTCATTGCTGAGCCACTCTCCATCATCTTTGGTAAGTCATGGGAAACAGGTGAGGTGCCTGAGGATTGGAGGATGGCAAATGTCACGCCGGTCTATAAGAAGGGCAAGAAAGAGGACCCGGGTAATTATAGACCGGTCAGCCTTACCTCCATCCCTGGAAAGGTGATGGAACAACTTATTCTTGACACCATCTCTAGACATATCAAGGATGAGGGGGTCATTAAGAGCAGCCAACATGGCTTTGCCAAGGGGAAGTCATGTTTGACCAACCTTATAGCCTTCTATGAGCAAGTAACTAGGTGGATGGATGATGGTAGAGCGGTAGATGCGTTTTTTCTTGATTTCAGTAAGGCATTTGATACTGTCTCCCACAGCATCCTCATAGATAAGCTAAGGAAGTGTGGGCTTGATGATCAGGTAGTGAGGTGGATCAAGAACTGGTTGGAAGGAAGAAGGCAGAGAGTTGTGGTCAATGGGGCAGAATCTAGCTGGAGGTCTGTGACTAGTGGAGTCCCTCAGGGGTCGGTGCTGGGACCAGTGCTGTTTAATATTTTCATCAACGACCTGGATGAGGGAACTGAATGTACCCTCAGCAAGTTTGCTGATGATACTAAACTGGGAGAACTGGCTGACACACCAGAGGGCTGTGTTGCCATTCAGTGAGACCTGGACAGGTTGGAGAGTTGGGCAGAGAGGAACTTGATGAAATTCAACAAGGGCAAGTGTAGAGTCTTGCATCTGGGGAAGAACAACCCCATGTACCAGTACAGGTTGGGGGCTGACCTGCTGGACAGTAGTGAAGGGGAAAGGGACCTGGGGGTCCCGGTGGATAGGATGACTGTGAGCCAGCAATATGCCCTTGTGGCAAAGAAGGCCAATGGCATCCTAGGGTGAATTAGAAAGGATGTGGTTAGTAGGTCAAGAGAGGTTCTCCTCCCCCTCTACTCTGCCTTGGTGAGGCCGCATCTGGGATATTGTGTCCAGTTCTGGGCCCCACAGTTCAAGAAGGACAGGGAATTGCTTGAAAGAGTCCAGCGCAGAGCTACAAAGATGATTAAGGGAATGGAACATCTCTCTTATGAGGAGAGGCTGAGGGAGCTGGGACTCTTTAGCTTGGAGAAGAGGAGACTGAGGGGTGACCTCATCAATGTTTACAAATATGTAAAGGGTGAGTGTCAGGATGATGGAGCTAGGTTTTTTTCAGTGATGTCCAGTGATAGGACAAGGGGCAATGGGTGTAAACTGGAGCATAGGAGGTTCCATGTGAACATCAGGAAAAATTTCTTTACTGTGAGAGTGACAGATCACTGGAACTGGTTGCCCAGGGGGGTTGTGGAGTCTCCTGCGTTGGAGATATTCAAGGCCCGCCTGGACAAGTTCCTGTGTGATGTCGTGGTTTAAACCCAGTCAGGTAACTCGTTCACTCACTCCCCCCCTTCTTGCCCTCCCCCTACTCCCGGAGGGACGAAGAGGAGAATCGAAAAGAATGCAACTCCCACGGGTTGAGATAAGAACAGTTTAGTAACTAAGGTATAACACAAATCACTACTGCTACCACCAATAATAATAATGATAAAGGAAATAACAAGGGAAGAGAATACAACACCTCACCACCAGCCAACCGATAACTCGCCCCCCCAGCCTGACCAAGCACTGACCCATACCTCCTCCAACCTTGCAGTCTCCCAGCCCTTCCGGCTAAATCCCAGTTACATCCTGGGCATGACGTGCTGTGGTATGGAATACCTCTTTGGCTAGCTTGGGTCAGGTGTCCTGTCTCTGCTTCCTCCTGGCTTCCCCTCCTCCCTGGCAGAGCATGAGGCTCACAAAGTCCTTGGCCAAGCCAAAACATCATTGTTATCAGCTCTGTTCCCAGGCCGAAAGTCAAAACACAGCACTGCACCAGCTACCAAGAAGGAGAAAAATGACTGCTACTGCTGAACCCAGGACATGTACTCTAGGTTACCCTGCTCTTGCAGGAGGGTTGGACTAGATGATCTTCTGAGGTCCTTTCCAACCCTTAGGATTCTGTGATTCTGTGAAATCCTCACTAAGCTGAGAAAGTTGGGGCTGTTCAGCCTGGAGAAGAGAAGGCTGTGTGGATACCTCATAGCAGCCTTCCAGTATCTGAAGGGGGCCTATAGGGATGCTAGGAAGGGACTCTTCATTAGGGACTGTAGTGATACGACAAGGGGTAACGGGTTAAAACTGAAACAGGGGAAGTTTAGATTGGATCTAAGGAGGAAATTCTTTCCTGTTAGGGTGGTGAGGCACTGGAATGGGTTGCCCAGGGAGGTTGTGACTGCTCCATCCTTGGCAGTGTTCAAGGCCAGGCTGGACGAAGCCTTGGGTGAGATGGTTTAGTGTGGGGTGTCCCTGTCCATGGCAGAGGGGGTTGGAACTAGATGATCTTAAGGTCCTTTCCAACCCTAACCCTTCTATGATTCTATGAAAGGCGTCAGTGGTAATGAGAGTTTTTTTTAATGCTTTCCCTTGTATTAATTCTATAAGTAACTTACAAACCAAATTGAAACCCTTGCCGATGACCCCATTCCTGTTTTGTTGACTCTTTTCTAGTCTCCGTTTTGCCATATACAGTGCGCACAACAAAAGAAACAGACGCAAGTGTGGACCTAGCCTCCAAATTTACAACTGAGAAGGTACCTTAGGAGGAAAGTAGTTCGGCTTTTATTTGCTTGCTATGTGTTGCTCTTGTCCTTTTAATTGTGAGCTTCTTATATGAATGAGACTCATAGGGAGAAGAAATTGTCAGATGTGACAGACTGGTAGAGACGTGACTCTGTGTTGATCAGGGATGTATAACGTAATTAAAATGTTGGGGAGCTCTGTCTGAATTACAGTAGTTTGGATGATAATGAGAAAGGAGTAACTTCCTGAAATTAACTGAGCAAAGAGCATGAAGCCATTCACAAGGCAATTCTGGAAAAACATTTTGCTGAAAAAGGAAGATGATATACTGTATACTGAACTCAACCTTTAAAATGTTTGGGGAACAGTCTGGCTTGCGAGACTTGTGATTTCTTTATGTACTTTTTTTTTAATACCTGCATGGGTATTAACATCTTGACTGTTTGCATTTGCAGCATTCCCAGATCTTCAACTTCCTTAGAAACCAGGGTGCTGAGTGTCGTGGTTTAAACCCAATCAGGTAACTTGTTCACTCACTCCCAGTGAGTGGTCCCGAGCTGACAACAATCGAGGTCCGTGTCCCCCCCCTCCCACCGGGGTTCTCCCCCACTCCTGGAGGAACGGGGAGGAGGATCGAAAAAAAGTGCAACTCCCACGGGTTGAGACAAGAACAGTCCAGCAACCAATGCACACAAATCACCACCGCTACTATCAACTACAACAATGATAAGGGAAAATAACAAGGGAAGAGAATACGATACCACCGGCCAAGAATACGAGTTCCACCCGGAAGCCCGTGTCCTTCCGGGTAACTCCCAGTCACCCCCCCACCCCGGCCATGACGTGCTGTGGTATGGAATACCTCCCTGGCTAGCCCGGGTCAGGCGCCCCGTCTCTGCTACCTCCCGGCTTCCCCTCCTCCCTGGCAGAGTATGAGCCTCACAAAGTCCTTGGTCAGGGTAAACATCACTTAACAACAACTGAAAACATCGACTTCACCAACACTGTTCTCAGGCTGGAAGTCAAAACACAGCACTGCACCAGCTAGCACAAAGGAAAAAAAAAACATGACTGCTACTGCTGAACCCAGGACATTATCCACCCCTTATTCCATACCATTCACGTCGTGCTCAGATCCCACATTTTCAATACACCATCGCTCTCCCATATATATACATCCATATACATACAGACCAAGAGGAAAAGATCATTTTCTTAGTGCATGGACCAATCCCTATAATGCTGCCGAGTCCATTCGGTCCATGATGTTCAAAGTTCATTCTCTGTTGGGATGATGGCTGGAGGGAAGTCAGGGCCAGTCTCTGGTGACCTGGAGACATCTAGTTGATGGGCGATTAAAGCATTACACAGCAGGCAACAGCATACAATTGAGTTCACTGGCTGTTTTCCCCTAAAATCAAATCCCCTTGAGGTATACATCGGACTTCCCCATCTTCCTGCATTACCCACCAAGTATATCCAGGTCCCTGAGCAAAAGCAATCCCACGAGTGGGTTTGCCTTTACCTGAAGCAGGAATTACCCAGACTGTCTTCCCCAGCAAATTCTTCATATGCACCACGGGAACTTTGTCCCCCTCTACAATATGTAAAAGTTCTGACTGGGCTGGGCCAGCCCTGTTGGCAGATCCTCTGGTGTTGACCAACCAGGTGGCCTTTGGTAAGTGTGTATCCCAATGCTTGAAAGTTCCCCCACCCATTGCTCTCAGTGTAGTTTTTAACAGCCCATTGTACCGTTCGATTTTCCC
Source organism: Pezoporus flaviventris (assembly GCF_033815535.1). NCBI lineage: Eukaryota > Metazoa > Chordata > Aves > Psittaciformes > Psittacidae > Pezoporus > Pezoporus flaviventris. The sequence goes on along the minus strand of NW_026892669.1, from coordinate 1,293,076 downwards.
AGAGGCTGGTGCATGGTAGGGGATGTGATATACCCACTCAATGCCATGCTCTTTGGCCCAAATATCTATAAGGTTATTTCGGAAATGAGTCCCATTGTCTGACTCAATTCTCTCTGGGGTGCCGTGTCGCCACAAAATCTGTTTCTCAAGGCCCAGGATAGTGTTCCGGGCAGTGGCATGGGGCACAGCGTATGTTTCCAGCCACCCGGTGGTTGCTTCCACCATGGTAAGCACATGGCGCTTGCCTTGGCGGGTTGGTGGCAGTGTGATATAGTCAATCTGCCAGGCCTCCCCATATTTATACTTCAACCATCATCCTCCATACCAAAGAGGCTTTAACCGCTTGGCTTGTTTAATTGCAGCACATGTTTCACACTCATGAATAACCTGGGCAATAGTGTCCATTGTTAAGTCCACCCCTCGATCACGGGCCCATCTATATGTTGCATCTCTGCCCTGATGGCCTGAAGTGTCATGGGCCCACCGGGCCAAAAATAATTCACCTTTATGTTGCCAATCTAAGTCCATCTGAGCCACTTCAATCTTAGCCGCTTTATCCACTTGTTGGTTGTTCTGGTGTTCCTCAGGGGCCCGACTCCTGGGTACATGGGCATCTACATGACGTACCTTCACCACCAGGTTCTGCACCCTGGCAGCAATATCTTTCCACAGTGCAGCAGCCCAGATGGGTTTACCTCTGCGATGCCAGTTGCTCTGCTTCCTTTGCTTCAACCACCCCCACAGGGCATTTCCCACCATCCATGAGTCAGTATAGAGATAAAGTACTGGCCACTTTTCTCGTTCAGCAACGTCCAGGGCCAGCCGGATGGCTTTCACCTTGGCAAACTGACTCGATTCACCCTCTCCTTCAGCAGTTTCTGCAACTTGTCGTCCAGGACTCCATACAGCTGCCTTCCATCGCCGATGCTTTCCCACAACACGGCAAGAGCCATCAGTAAACAAGGCATACTGCTTTTCACTTTCTGACAGTTTATTATATGGTGGGGCCTCTTCAGCGCGCACCACCTCCTCCTCTGGTGACATTCCAAAATCTTTGCCCTCTGGCCAGTCCATGATGACTTCTACAATGCCTGGACGACTGAGATTTCCTATTCGAGTTCGTTGTGTCATTAGTGCAGCCCATTTACTCCATGTAGCATCAGTTGCATGATGTGTAGAGGAGACCCTGCCTTTGAACATCCAGCCCAGCACGGGCAACCGGGGTGCCAGAAGGAGCTGTGCTTCAGTGCCAATCACTTCCGAAGCAGCTCGAACCCCTTCATAGGCTGCCAGTATCTCTTCCTCAGTTGGGGTATAGCTGGCCTCAGATCCTTTGTATCCCCGACTCCAAAAGCCGAGGGGTCGACCTCGAGTCTCCCCTGGAGCTTTCTGCCAGAGGCTCCAGGTAGGACCGTTCTCCCCAGCTGCAGTGTACAGTACATTTTTTACATCTGGTCTGGTCCGGACTGGTCCAAGGGCTACTGCGTGAACTATCTCGCGTTTAATTTGCTCAAAGGCTTGTTGCTGCTCAGGGCCCCATTTAAAATCATTCTTCTTCCGGGTCACATGATAGAGAGGGCTTAAAATCAAACTGTAATTTGGGATGTGCATTCTCCAGAACCCCACTGCACCCAAGAAGGCTTGCGTTTCTTTCTTATTGGTTGGTGGAGACATTGCTGTTATCTTGTTGATCACATCTGTGGGGATCTGTCTACGTCCATCTTGCCATTTTATTCCCAAAAAATTGAATCTCCTGTGCAGGTCCCTTGACCTTACTCCGTTTTATGGCAAAACCGGCTTTCAGCAGGATTTGGATTACTTTCCTCCCTTTCTCAAAGACTTCTTCCGCAGTATCGCCCCACACAATAATGTCATCAATGTATTGCAGGTGTTCTGGAGCTTGTCCCTGTTCCAGTGCAGTCTGGATCAGTCCGTGGCAAATGGCAGGGCTGTGTTTCCACCCCTGGGGCAGTCGGTTCCAAGTGAACTGGACACCTCTCCAAGTAAAAGCAAACTGTGGCCTGCACTCTGCTGCCAAAGGAATGGAGAAAAATGCATTGGCAATATCAATCGTGGCATACCACTTGGCTGCCTTTGACTCTAGTTCATACTGAAGTTCTAGCATGTCCGGTACGGCAGCACTCAATGGTGGTGTGACTTCATTCAGGCCACAATAGTCTACTGTTAGTCTCCATTCTCCATTAGACTTTCGCACATTAAAATGCCATTCAAAAAATTCAAAACTCTCAAATGTAAATGGTCTGGGGGGACGACTGGGAGGGTAAAAGAATGTCTCCTTCACAGGTTGAGCACCTGAGAAGGAGAAAAAAGATGTGCAATTTCTAAGCACCTCCATCATATACCTCCCAAAGTATAAAGGTGGTGACCACACTGGGAACATAAGCCAGATCAGTTTCATGATCAATGATTCTATTGTATTACAAGTCATTACCATAAAGTACAATGGGACAAAAACCTTAGCCCAAGCCCCAAACTTGAAAAACACTAATACAGCAAATACCGGATGGACGTAAGATACGATATACTGAAACTGTGAGATCAAGAGGAACAACCTTGAGAGCCAATAAATCAGCATTGTGACGAGTGACTACCAATCCAGTCAGATCTGTTCTTATCTCAACCCCTCGTGCCCCACGTTGGGCGCCAAAAAGAACTGTCGTGGTTTAAACCCAGTCAGGTAACTTGTTCACTCACTCCCAGTGAGTGGTGCCGAGCTGACAACAATCGAGTTCCGTGTCCCCCCCCCACCGGGGTTCTCCCCCACTCCCGGAGGAACGGGGAGGAGGATCGAAAGAGTGCAACTCCCACGGGTTGAGACAAGAACAGTCCAGCAACCAATGTACACAAATCACCACCGCTACTATCAACTACAACAATAAGGGAAAATAACAAGGGAAGAGAATACGATACCACCGGCCAAGAAGACGAGTTCCACCCGGAAGCCCGTGTCCTTCCGGGTAACTCCCAGTCACCCCCCACCCTGGCCATGACATGCTGTGGTATGGAAACCTCCCTGGCTAGCCCGGGTCAGGCGCCCCGTCTCTGCTTCCTCCCGTCTTCCCCTCCTCCCTGGCAGAGCATGAGCCTCACAAAGTCCTTGGTCAGGGTAAACATCACTTAACAATAACTGAAAACATCGACTTCCCCAACACTGTTCTCAGGCTGGAAGTCAAAACACAGCACTGCACCAGCTAGCACAAAGGAAAAAAAAACACATGACTTCTACTGCTGAACCCAGGACACTGAGTACTTAAGATTTTCATGCTGTTTACTTTAACTTTTCTGAGGGAGTTTTGGCTGAGTAGCTGAAGGGAGATGCGGTAATTCCCTGCTGAAATCCCTCACAAGATCCCTCCGAGCCCTTGCTTGTGAGTGCAGGCTGAGTAAACTTGGAGTAGTTTATTCAGCTTGTCTAGATGGCAAACAGCCTGCCCAGGGTGCCTTGGGTTGAAGGTTAATAGGTCTGGCAAATGCAAAGTAGTTATGTGATGGAGAGGGCAGCCTGTAGTTTAGACATGAATCCAGAGCCTGAACAAAGTTCTGCAGTCTTCAAACATTTCATTTTCATTTCAGAAATGTCTGACATCAAGCTGACACTCAGCAGGCAGCATTGTCGGTTGTGTGGGTTTTGGCATTGACTTGAGATCTCAGTCAGAGAGCCTTCAGACTTGGACACCCCTGCTCTCAGAGGGGGGATTTACTAGGTATAGGAGAAAAGCAGGATGAAGAATGATTGATGGAGGAGTGAACAGGAAGAACAATCAGACAGCTCAGAAAAGGATCTGAGGGATTGGATGAAAGATGCCAGGGGTATTCCGGGAACAAAAAGCAAGACCTCATTCATCTCCCATGTATAGGAATTGAATATGTAAAAATTAGTGGCCTTTCTTAAAATAAAAGAGTCCTAACTGTTAACTGAAAAAGAATGAGTGGCCCCGGAGGTATGCTAGTAATAGTTGTGACATTGAATCAATGATTGGAGCCTTTGGACTGTTGAAAGGTATGGATAACAAGGAACATCAGGCCCCGACCCTTGGATACCTACCCAGAAGAAAATGGGCGGTAGATGGGTAAAAGGTAATTTTTGCATGGGGCAGTGCAGCCACTGACTGGAGAAACCCAATTCAAAAGAAGAGAAAGACTGAGCATGGTGCCTGATTAGCATGAGAGGCGAGAGGGACTTTTAACCAATAAGGGGTGGAATATTAATTAATGAATAAATTGTGTAACTCTCAACCAATGGGCACTGATTCCTTTGTCAAAATATATAAATAGCTTAAAGTTGCAATCATTGGAGTGCTTGATTTGTGGAGACTTCCACTGAGTACCTGTAATGGATGGGAACATAGCTGAGAGTTTATTCTCAATGGTGACTGAGAGACATAACAAAGTAGTTGTTTGCCACAGTGTATTAGGTAGAGTATTAGGTGACTGTTTGTCATAAAGAGGCAGGAAAATATAGGTGTGCAGCTGTTCTGTGACCTTCATAATTGGCTGCACTGGGGTGCCTGGCCAATGCTCTCAGTGTGGGCAACGGTGAGATCATGAAACTTCACGGTCCCATGAGAAAACAGAGATCTGGCATAAAGCCAGATGTTTTTCTAAGGGTATAAAAGCAGGACTCTCTTGTGGCCATGGGAGAAGCCTCACCTATGGGTGGATGCACAGCATAGGAATTTTCCCAATTACCTGAGACTCCTGGCATCAGCTGCAATGGGGCTTCCCAGCTGGAAGTGTGGGCCTGAATGATGATTCATTTGTAATTGGTGATGGATTTCTTCTTAATCTCTGTTCTTTCTATGCAGCAATGATTTAATGCATTGCTAACTTTCTTCGGTACTTATATACCTGTATCTCTGATTTGCCTTATTGTACTTATTCACTATATATAGAGAGATATTTACCTAATTCACATTAGTGTGCTTGTTTTAGTGTGCTTATTGGCTTTAGTGTGCTTGTTTAATAAACTCTGCATATTATACAGCTAGTGTGTGGTCACTTTGTGGGGTACCCTGCCTGTCAGCAGAACAGTACCCTGTGCAGAAAAGATAATGTCTCCTTTCTAAACTAGTGCATCCTATTTTCTATAGGATGCACTGTAATTTTCTATAGGATGCAGCTACAGCATGTGGCAAAAAGCCCAGGTTCCTGTTCCTGCCTTCATCCTCCATTTTTTTAAATCATTTTGAGGATATCCTCCCTCATGAATTGAGGTTTAAAGAGTAGTTGTAAAATTGTTTTGGGGGGAGGGGTGTGTGTGTGTGTTGAGATCCTGGTTTGGCCAGATGCCAGTTCCTAAACTGACTTACAACAGCTTCCAAGGAATTTATGATGCTTTCTAGATTTAAATTCTTATATGTGTCATCGCACCTCAGAGCTGTATGTACAAAAGGAAAGGTGTAATGCCTTCATGTATATATCCTTTACAAGGAAGGAAATGTTTTGGTACTGGAGCATCTTGAAAGCATACCTCAGTTAATAGCTGGTTTTAAATAGTTATTGCATGCCAGCCATTTTGTGAGTGTTGCAAGCAGTGGGGAGTGCAGTATGGCATTTCTTTAATTTGTAATGTTAATGATCCAGTTTAAGTCATGTAAAGTTAGCACAAGATACCAAACCTATAAGTGCATGTGATTATCGCTGGTGCTTATGCATGAGAAGAGCCTGGAGGGAAATAAGATGTTAAATATACTCTATCATGATTGAAAGGAAAGAAAGGACCAGGGACTTCCTTTGCTGCTGGTTTCTCAGAGGGAAATCTTAACAGAAATCATGTAATTACTCCCATTTTTCTTCCGTGTCCCTCAGTTGCTTTCCCAAAGTATTTGGTCTGCTTACTGAGTTGGTGCTTCCTCTCTTACTCCCAGGACCCAGGATTAGTCATACATCATAATCTAAAGAAAGGGGACTTTCTTCCCTGGCTTAAAAGCAGGCTTCTTTCTTATTAAGATGGATGAGGAGAGGCACCTGAAAAGATCAGGGATGTTATCAGCTTACACCAAATCAAAATCATCTCTGTTGACTTTCTGCATGACAAATCAGTCTGTAAACCAGGCTTAAAATCCTCCAGTAACAGCAATTCCATAACTTCATCAGGCAAATGCACAGCTGCTTAGCCTTACCTCTATAATTTTCCTTGCAATCCTGCTGCAATTTAAAGTAATTTAAATAATTTAAGTAATTTAATTTAAATTTCCCCTGTTCCTGGATGATTGAAGCTTCTACCTTTTATTTATAGGACTGTGTCATGGTTTAAAGCCAATTAGCCGTAAATCACACAATCTCTCACTCCCCCCCCTTCTTTCCCTCCCCCTACTCCCAGAGGGATGGAGAGGAGAATCGAAAAGAATGCAACTCCCACGGGTTGAGATAAGAACAGTTTAGTAACTAAGGTATAACACAAATCACTACTGCTACCACCAATAATAACAATGATAAAGGAAATAACAAGGGAAGAGAATACAACACCTCACCACCAGCCAACTGATAACTCACCCCCCCAACCGACCAAGCACCGACCAATACCTAGTCCAACCCCTCAGTGCTCTAGTCCTTCTGGCTAACTCCCAGTTACATCCTGGGCATGACGTGCTGTGGCATGGAATACTTCTTTGGTCAGTTTGGGTCAGGTGTCCTGTCTCTGCTTCCTCCTGGCTTCTCCTCCTCCCTGGCAGAGCATGAGGCTCAGAAAGTCCTTGGCCAGGCCAAACATTTGAGCAGTAACTAAAAACATCAGAGTTATCAGCACTGTTCCCAGGCCGAAAGTCAAAAACACAATGCTGCACCAGCTACCAAGAAGGAGAAAAAATGACTGCTACTGCTGAACCCAAGACAGACTGCTGTGGGGATTACATCTTCCTTGAAATAATGGGCTCCAAAACTGAATGTTTAAGATGTAGTCTGAGGGATGTGGAGGAGAACATGAGAGTCTTCTGTGAGTTTTGCAGGTTCCATTCCTGGGATGGAATAATGCTGGGCACAAGTATAAATTGGCAGAGGAATGGCTGGAGAGCAGCCCTGCAGAAAGGGGTCTGGGGGTGTTGGTCAACAGCAGCCTCAATAAGAATCAGCAGCATGCCCTGGCAGCCGTGAGGGCAAACTGCATCCTTGGGTGCATCACAGTACAACCAGACGGTCAAAAGAGGTGATTATCCCACTGTATTCAACATTGATGCAGCCTCACCTTGAGCACTCTGTGCAGTTCTGGCCCCCACAGTTTAAGAAGGATGTTAAGGGACTAGAGTCCATCCAGAGGAGGGTGACAAAGCTGATTAAGGGGCTGGAAGGCATGTCCTATGAGGAGTGACTGAGGACTTAGGGCTTGTCTAGAAGGAGGCTGAGGGGCAACCTCTTTGTTCTCTACAGCTTCATGAGAAGTGGAAAGGGAGGTGCTGAGTTCTTCTCCCTGGTATCCAGTGACAGGATGTGTAGGAATGGTTCAAAGCTGTGCCAGGGGATTTTCAGACTTTACATTAGGAAACATTTCTTTGCTGAGAGGGTGGTCAACCCCTGGAACAGGCTTCCTAGAGAGGTGGTGGATGCCCCAAGCCTTTCAGTGTTTAAGAGGCATTTGGGCAATGGCCTTAATAACATGCTTTAACTTTTGGTCAGGCAGTTGGACTAGATCATTGTAGGTCCCTTCCAACTGAACTATTCTGTTCTGTTCACATCATCTGGCTTGACACAGGTTACACCGCATAGCTGAGATTTTGATGTCGGGGTCAGAGCTGAATGCATTGGTCTAGGGAAGCTTGTAAAAAAGGATAAAATTGCCAAGTGAATTCCAGTAGTGAAAGCCCATAGTGAATGTCGGTGTGCTCCTAGGCATTCACAAGCAAAAGGCTAATTAGTCAAATAAATGTTTTTTCTGAGTGGATGAGCTATAGAGAGAAATGTATCCATTCAGTATGCACAGAAGTAAAGTGTGTTCAATGCAGAGGCAGCTCCAGCCAAGCTGCTGTGGGAATGATGTCTTCGTACAGCTGGGGTTTGTTACTATGGAGTCCTGTGAATTTCTGCAGAACATATATGAAGTGATGGATGGGAAATATAACAGTGCCTTGATGCTCCTGGGACATGGACTGATAAATGCTAGCACTGGGGATGCTGTCTCTGGACCAGCTGTTTCCTTTTGGTTCCATTTTACTCTTTGGAGGGGAGCGGTCCCAGCTCATGCATGCAGTGGTGATTGCCCAGACTCTGCTGGTGCTTTGCGATCCCTCTGCACCAGTTGTGAGCCTGTTGTGTAGCGGTAATGTGTTCCCCTGTGGCTCTGCTGTAGAGGTGCAGTGCTATTGAGGCATAAAAGCATCATTCCAAACCTTGGAGATGAATTGCTGGTGTGGACTGGTGTTATGGACTCTGCTAGTGTGGACTGGTGTTGTTATGGACTCTGCTGGTTGTTATGGACTTCAGCATCCCCACCTCCAGTGTCAGGGGCAGGGGTGCAGTCTCCACCAGTTGCCAGGCCTCTGTATTCAGTAGGGGGAAAGGAAGACACATCTCCAGGGATGGACTCATCTCCTTTTAAGATGAGTGTCTATGGAGGGGATGAATTGCTCTTTGAAAATCATCTTTGTCTTCTCTGGTGATCTAGGAAGTCTTTTCTATTTGGTTTAGAGCCCAGCTTTGACATTGCTCTATCCAGACAAGAGTCCAGATCCTCAAAGGCAACTCAGAACATTTCTCCCCTCCCACTGTTCATGCAAATGGATGTCTAACGTCACTGGCAGGTTACCCACAAGGAGAAGCTACTGTCAGCGCATCAGCTTCCAAGTAGCTGGTTTTGATTTGAAGAGTTTAAGTATAAATTTAACAGTTTAAACCTGAGCCAGTCCAGGCAGCCTTTCCCTGCTATGTGAACTGCAGGCTCTGGGTTCCTTCCATATGGAAGCTCATGTGTTCAGGTGCTGGAATGCACCAGCTCAGGAGGCAGTATCTGGCCATCACACCATGTCCTTTACTATATATAACATGTCTACTCGATGCCTTCCTGCAGCCAGCGGGTTGGAGCTCCAAGGACATGGTTGTGTTCAGTAGCACTAGGAAGAATCCAGCTCTTAAAATCATAGAATCATAGAATGGTTAGGGTTGGAAAGGACCTTAGGATCATCTAGTTCCAACCCGCTTGCAGGGACACCTCACACTAAACCATCTCATCCAAGACTCCATCCAACCTGGTCTTGAACACTGCCAGGGATGGAGCATTCACAACTTCCTTGGCCAACCCATTCCAGTGCCTCACCACCCTAACAGGAAAGAACTTCTTCCTTATATATAACCAAAACTTCACCTGACTGCCATGATTTTTCAAATATGATGACCAGTGACTTAGCAACTTCATTCACCAGCTCCTTCAGGACCTGCAGATGGATTTCATCAGGTCCCATGGACTTGTGCACGTTCAGGTTTTTAAGATGGTCTCAAACCATATCCTCTCCTACAGTGGGCCCAAGGTCTTCATTCTCACAGTCCCTGCATCTGCCTTCCAAGACTTGGGTAGTGGGGTCAGAGCCTTTGCCAGTGAAGACCGAGGCAAAGAAGTCATTCAGAACCTCAGCCTTCTTCAAGTCCTGCGTAGCCAGCTCTCCCGATAGCTTCCAGATGGGGCCTATGTTGTCCTTTGTCTTTTATTCGCTACATACCTATAGAATCCCTTCCTGTTATCCTTAACATCCCTAGCCAAGTTTAATTCTAACTGGGCCTTAGCTTTCCTATCCTAGTCCCTAGCTTCCCAGACAACATCCCTGTATTCTTTCCAGGCATCTTCTTTCCGGGTATCCTTGACCATTGCCGGTCAGTTGCTGAGGTGAGTAGCTCGAGAGAGAATGCCTTCAACAATGGAGCGGGGGGAAGCTCAGCGTCCAGGAGCCTCAATTCAGAGCAGCAAGAGCCACCGAGGAAGCCTCAAGTCCTCGAAAGGACTTTCCCAGGAGCCAGCAGCTCAACAGACGCAAGCAGCTGACTCACAGGTGGCAGCGCCAGCCCTGACTGAGTAAACCAGACCCCCAGGGAGAACGAAGGACCAGGAGGGTGGATGACCAGGGTGGGTGACGAGGTTTAAACCCAGTCAGGTAACTTGTTCACTCACTCCCAGTGAGTGGTGCCGAGCTGACAACAATCAAGGTCCGTGTCCCTCCCCCCCCCACCGGGGTTCTCCCCCACTCCCGGAGGAACGGGGAGGAGGATCGAAAGAGTGCAACTCCCACGGGTTGAGACAAGAACAGTCCAGCAACCAATGTACACAAATCTCCACCGCTACTATCAACTACAACAATGATAAGGGAAAATAACAAGGGAAGAGAATACGATACCACCGGCCAAGAAGACGAGTTCCACCCGGAAGCCCGTGCCCTTCCGGGTAATTCCCAGTCACCCCCCACCCCTGCCATGACGTGCTGTGGTATGGAATACCTCCCTGGCTAGCCCGAGTCAGGCGCCCCATCTCTGCTTCCTCCCGTCTTCCCCTCCTCCCTGGCAGAGCATGAGCCTCACAAAGTCCTTGGTCAGGGTAAACATCACTTAACAACAACTGAAAACATCAACTTCACCAACACAGTTCTCAGGCTGGAAGTCAAAACACAGCACTGCACCAGCTAGCACAAAGGAAAAAAAAAAAAACAAAACATGACTGCTACTGCTGAACCCAGGACATTATCCACCCCTTATTCCATACCATTCACGTCGTGCTCAGATCCCACATTTTCAATACACCATCGCTCTCCCATATATATACATCCATATACACACAGACCAAGAGGAAAAGATCATTTTCTTAGTGCATGGACCAATCCCTATAATGCTGCCGAGTCCATTCGGTCCATGATGTTCAAAGTTCATTCTCTGTTGGGATGATGGCTGGGGGGAAGTCAGGGCCAGTCGCTGGTGACCTGGAGACATCTAGTTGATGGGCTATAAAAGCATTACACAGCAGGCAACAGCATACAATTGAGTTCACTGACTGTTTTCCCCTAAAATCAAATCCCCTTGAGGTATACATCGGACTTCCCCATCTTCCTGCATTACCCACCAAGTATATCCAGGTCCCTGAGCAAAAGCAATCCCACGAGTGGGTTTGCCTTTACCTGAAGCAGGAATTACCCAGACTGTCTTCCCCAGCTAATTCTTCATATGCACCACGGGAACTTTATCCCCCTCTACAATATGTAAAAGTTCTGACTGGGCTGGGCCAGCCCTGTTGGCAGATCCTCTGGTGTTGACCAACCAGGTGGCCTTTGGTAAGTGTGTATCCCAATGCTTGAAAGTTCCCCCACCCATTGCTCTCAGTGTAGTTTTTAACAGCCCATTGTACCGTTCGATTTTCCCAGAGGCTGGTGCATGGTAGGGGATGTGATATACCCACTCAATGCCATGCTCTTTGGCCCAAATATCTATAAGGTTATTTCGGAAATGAGTCCCATTGTCTGACTCAATTCTCTCTGGGGTGCTGTGTCGCCACAAAATCTGTTTCTCAAGGCCCAGGATAGTGTTCCGGGCAGTGGCATGGGGCACAGCGTATGTTTCCAGCCACCCGGTGGTTGCTTCCACCATGGTAAGCACATGGCGCTTGCCTTGGCGGGTTGGTGGCAGTGTGATATAGTCAATCTGCCAGGCCTCCCCATATTTATACTTCAACCATCATCCTCCATACCAAAGAGGCTTTAACCGCTTGGCTTGTTTAATTGCAGCACATGTTTCACACTCATGAATAACCTGGGCAATAGTGTCCATTGTTAAGTCCACCCCTCGATCACGGGTCCACCTGTATGTTGCATCTCTGCCCTGATGGCCTGAAGTGTCATGGGCCCACCGGGCCAAAAATAATTCACCTTTATGTTGCCAATCTAAGTCCATCTGAGCCACTTCAATCTTAGCCGCTTTATCCACTTGTTGGTTGTTCTGGTGTTCCTCAGGGGCCCGACTCTTGGGTACATGGGCATTTACATGACGTACCTTCACCACCAGGTTCTGCACCCTGGCAGCAATATCTTTCCACAGTGCAGCAGCCCAGATGGGTTTACTTCTGCGTTGCCAGTTGCTCTGCTTCCATTGCTTCAACCACCCCCACAGGGCATTTGCCTCCATCCATGAGTCAGTATAGAGATAAAGTACTGGCCACTTTTCTCGTTCAGCAATGTCCAGGGCCAGCTGGATGGCTTTCACCTTTGCAAACTGACTCGATTCACCCTCTCCTTCAGCAGTTTCTGCAACTTGTCGTCCAGGACTCCATACAGCTGCCTTCCATCTCCGATGCTTTCCCACAACACGGCAAGAGCCATCAGTAAACAAGGCATACTGCTTTTCACTTTCTGACAGTTTATTATATGGTGGGGCCTCTTCAGCGTGCACCACCTCCTCCTCTGGTGACATTCCAAAATCTTTGCCCTCTGGCCAGTCCATCATGACTTCTAGAATGCCTGGACGACTGAGATTTCCTATTCGAGTTCGTTGTGTCATTAGTGCAGCCCATTTACTCCATGTAGCATCAGTTGCATGATGTGTAGAGGAGACCCTGCCTTTGAACATCCAGCCCAGCACGGGCAACCGGGGTGCCAGAAGGAGCTGTGCTTCAGTGCCAATCACTTCCGAAGCAGCTCGAACCCCTTCATAGGCTGCCAGTATCTCTTTCTCAGTTGGGGTATAGCTGGCCTCAGATCCTTTATATCCCCGACTCCAAAGCCGAGGGGTCGACCTCGAGTCTCCCCTGGAGCTTTCTGCCAGAGGCTCCAGGTAGGACCGTTCTCCCCAGCTGCAGTGTACAGTACATTTTTTACATCTGGCCCGGTCCGGACTGGTCCAAGGGCTACGGCGTGAACTATCTCACGTTTAATTTGCTCAAAGGCTTGTTGCTGCTCAGGGCCCCATTTAAAATCATTCTTCTTCCGGGTCACATGATAGAGAGGCCTTACAATCAAACTGTAATTTGGGATGTGCATTCTCCAGAACCCCACTGCACCCAAGAAGGCTTGCGTTTCTTTCTTATTAGTTGGTGGAGACATTGCTGTTATCTTGTTGATCACATCTGTGGGGATCTGTCTACGTCCATCTTGCCATTTTATTCCCAAAAATTGAATCTCCTGTGCAGGTCCCTTGACCTTACTCCGTTTTATGGCAAAACCGTCTTTCAGCAGGATTTGGATTATTTTCCTCCCTTTCTCAAAGACTTCTTCCGCAGTATCGCCCCACACAATAATGTCATCAATGTATTGCAGGTGTTCTGGAGCTTGTCCCTGTTCCAGTGCAGTCTGGATCAGTCCGTGGCAAATGGCAGGGCTGTGTTTCCACCCCTGGGGCAGTCGGTTCCAAGTGAACTGGACACCTCTCCAAGTAAAAGCAAACTGTGGCCTGCACTCTGCTGCCAAAGGAATGGAGAAAAATGCATTGGCAATATCAATCGTGGCATACCACTTGGCTGCCTTTGACTCTAGTTCATACTGAAGTTCTAGCATGTCCGGTACGGCAGCACTCAATGGTGGTGTGACTTCATTCAGGCCACAATAGTCTACTGTTAGTCTCCATTCTCCATTAGACTTTCGCACTGGCCATATGGGGCTATTAAAGGGTGAGCGAGTCCTGCTGATCACCCCCTGACTCTCCAGTCTACGGATCAGCTGATGGATGGGAATCAGGGAGTCTCGGTTGGTGCGATATTGCCGCCGGTGCACTGTTGTGGTCGCAATTGGCACTTGTTGTTCTTCAACTTTCAGCAACCCCACAGCAGAGGGATCTTCTGAGAGACCAGGCAAGGTGGACAGCTGCTCAATTTCCTCAGTCTCCAAAGCAGCAATACCAAAAGCCCACCGGTACCCTTTTGGGTCTTTGAAGTACCCTCTCTTGAGGTAGTCTATGCCGAGGATGCATGGAGCCTCTGGACCAGTCACAATAGGGTGCTTTTGCCATTCCCTCCCAGTCGTGCTGATTTCAGCCTCCAGCACAGTCAACTCTTGGGATCCTCCTGTTACTCCAGAAGTATAGATGGGTTCCACCCCTTGACAGCTTGATGGCATCAGGGTACACTGTGCACCGGTATCTACTGGATCCTTATACTTCTGTGGGACTGATGTGCCAGGCCATCTGATCCACACAGTCCAGTAAATCCGATTGTCCCCTACCTCCACCTGGCTGGAGGCAGGGCCCCACTAATGGTCGTCACAGCTTTGGACACTTAAGTCGTGGTGAAAGGGATTATTCTTCGTTATCACAGGAGCTGGAGTAACATCAGCTCTTCCATTCCATCTGGGAAACTGCTCACCAGAGACTGAAGCCGTAGCTCTCATGGGACGATCAGTCTTGGCCCTTGCTCCCCTCTTCAGTTCACTCACCCGTTCCTCCAAAGCTGAAGTAGGTTTTTCATCCCACTTTGTCATGTCTTCTCCGTGATCCAGCAGGTAAAACCATAGGGTAATCCGTGGCGTATACCTCCTGTATCTCCTCTCTTGAACAATAGGACGCCTTTTGTTAATAGCTGAGACGTGTGTTGGTACACGTGAGGAGCTGGATAAATCAGATAGATCGTCCCTCAATTGTTTGAGGTCCTGGGACAGTGTTTCCACAGCTGAGATGATGGAAGGGGTGAGGTTGCCTTCGACTCTCGGAGTTTATGAACCATTTCATCCACTGTTAGTGGTACTATGTCATTCCAGGTCACTGTTGCCAATGAATGGGCATATGATGACGGTGCATTCCGTGTAAGTTTTCGACACATGGGTCGTGTACATTCAACTTCATCTGGATCTATAGGTGTATCCCCATTATTCGGCTTGATGTGATAGAGCATCTCTACGATGGCCGATTCCCTCAGAGACTGGATGCCTTTGTCTATAGTAGTCCACTTGGCCGAACGACTCGTAACATCGTCCTTGTACGGAAACCTTTCTTTCACAGCTGCCAAGAGCCGGCTCCAAAGGCTGAGGGACGTTTTCTCTCTTGCGATTGCTTTGTCAATTCCCCCTTCTCTGGCAAGTGATCCCAGCTGCTTGGCTTCTGTACCTTCTAGTTCGTGACCATCGGCCCCATTGTCCCAGCATCGGAGTAACCAGGTGATGATGGGCTCCCCTGGTTGACAGGTAAAATCTTTTCGCATATTCCGCAGGTCGGTTGAGGTCCGAGGTCGAGAAGTTACCTCTTCTTCTTCTTCTTCGTCATGTGATGATGACTCCTGATCAGATTCTGGACCGGGTGGTGAATTCATTGGTTCTTCATCTCGCTTCACCCTTTTTGCCTCCTTTTTGCTTGTTCTCTTGCGTACAGGGGCAACCGATATTGGTACGAATTGGTCCTCTGGTTTGGCTGCAGTGATTATCACTGTGGTTTGAGTAGCAACTGTACTTGTTGCTGGGGGTGGTGTAGCTGCTGTACTTGGAGCTGGGGTAACTGTCCTGTCTGTTGCAGTTGAAGTTTGAGCAGCTGCTGTACTTGCCACTGGGGTAGCTGCTCTGTTCATTGAGGCCAAAGTTTGAGTAGCGACTGTACTTGTTGCTGGGGGTGGTGCAGCTGCTGTGCTTGGAGCTGGGGTAACCGCGCTGTCTGTTGCAGTTGAAGTTTGAGCAGCTGCTGTACTTGCTGCTGGGGTAGCTGCGCAGTTCATTGCAGCCAAAGTTTGAGTAGCGACTGTTGCTTTGCCCTCAGATCCGCCGACATTCTTTTCCTTTTGAAGGTGCTGGATAGTGTTGAACAAGGCCCTGTAAGCATAGGCCAAGCCCCAGCACGTTGCCGTGATTTGTCCATCTCTGGTATGGCCAGAATGACCACACACCTCATTTAAGTGTTTTACTAATTCTTCTGGATTTTGCAGTTGTTCGGTAGTGAAATTCCAAAGTACTGGAGGGGCCCACTGACCTAGATACTTGCCCATACTATCCCACACACCCTGCCACTCATGGCTGTCCAGCCTCTGGGAAAATCTCTCGGTCCTCCTACATTGTCGTTTGACCCCAGACAAGACCCAAACCTGACTCTGCTTAACTCTTGAAATCAGTAGTGGGCAAAACACACTCTGTATGCGTGTTAGCATGGTGATTCCCATCACCATCAGCAAACAAGTCTCAACAGCATTAAAATGCCATTCAAAAAATTCAAAACTCTCAAATGTAAATGGTCTGGGGGGACGACTGGGAGGGTAAAAGAATGTCTCCTTCACAGGTTGAGCACCTGAGAAGGAGAAAAAAGATGTGTAATTGCTAAGCACCTCCATCATATACCTCCCAAAGTATAAAGGTGGTGACCACACTGGGAACATAAGCCAGATCAGTTTCATGATCAATGATTCTATTGTATTACAAGTCATTACCATAAAGTACAATGGGACAAAAACCTTAGCCCAAGCCCCACACTTGAAAACACTAATACAGCAAATACTGGATGGACTTGAGATACGATATACTGAAACTGTGAGATCAAAAGGAACAACCTTGAGAGCCAATAAATCAGCATTGTGGTGAGTGACTATCAATCCAGTCAGATCTGTTCTTATCTCAACCCCTCGTGCCCCACGTTGGGCGCCAAAAAGAACTGTCGTGGTTTAAACCCAGTCAGGTAACTTGTTCACTCACTCCCAGTGAGTGGTGCCGAGCTGACAACAATCGAGGTCCGTGTCCCCCCCCCACCGGGGTTCTCCCCCACTCCCGGAGGAACGGGGAGGAGGATCGAAAAAAAGTGCAACTCCCACGGGTTGAGACAAGAACAGTCCAGCAACCAATGCACACAAATCACCACCGCTACTATCAACTACAACAATGATAAGGGAAAATAACAAGGGAAGAGAATACGATACCACCGGCCAAGAATACAAGTTCCACCCGGAAGCCCGTGTCCTTCCGGGTAACTCCCAGTCACCCCCCACCCCGGCCATGACATGCTGTGGTATGGAATACCTCCCTGGCTAGCCCGAGTCAGGCGCCCCATCTCTGCTTCCTCCCGGCTTCCCCTCCTCCCTGGCAGAGCATGAGCCTCACAAAGTCCTTGGTCAGGGTAAACATCACTTAGCAACAACTGAAAGCATCGACTTCACCAACACTGTTCTCAGGCTGGAAGTCAAAACACAGCACTGCACCAGCTAGCACAAAGGAAAAAAAAAAAAAAAACAAAACATGACTGCTACTGCTGAACCTAGGACAGTGTGGCCCGTCAGTAAAGATGTAGTGAAGTTTGCGCAAGCAGGGCGAGTGGGCAGCAAGCCGTATGGTGAGCACTCGACTCATGACCAGGGCCCAGTCTGGGAACTCTGCTCTGGCTGCCCTGGCTGTGGCCAGCGTAGGCATCCAGATAGAGCAGATGAGAGGTGAGGCTGCTGCGCAGACCTCGGAGTGTAGAAAGTGCCTCGACTGGTCTCTTCAGGCAAGGGTACAAAATGGGCATGGCTGGACTCGGTGCGCAGTGGTGGAGGTCCTCCTGCAGCCGGTGGCTGAGCTGCAGGAGGCTGTCAGTAATCTAAAAGATGTCAGGGAAGCTGAGAGGAAGCTGGACTGCTTGCCCCAGGCCCAAGCTGTGCAGGGGCCTCAAGCGTCCATTATAGCTCATACAGGCAAGAAGGAGGGCATTAACCCAGGAAGCTGGGAACTAGCAACAAAAAGAAAAAGAAACCAAACCAAAACAAAATCAAAACCAAAAAGAAATAAGCAGGAAGAGGACAATTAAAAGCAAGGGGCTTCCTTGTAAATCTGATGTCTCCACCCAGAACCACTTTGCAGTTCTGCAGGGGGCTAATGAGGAAACACGCACCTTGCCACATGAACAACCTGCTGATGCACCAGTAAAGAGGACCGCTACTGGTTCCACCAGAAGAAAATCAGTAGGTCATAGTATTAGGGACTCTACTTTGAAAGGTGCAGAGGCACCTGTCTGCCTGACCCAGTCTCAAGGGAGGTGTGTTACCCACCAGTGGCTCAGGTCAGTGATGTTGCAGAGAGGCTGCCTGGTCTAGTAAGTCCCACTGGCTATTACCCACTTCTAGTCATCCATGTGGATGCTAGCGATATAGCTAGCAGTAGCCCAGAGAACATTCAGGACTACAGAGCGCTGGGAGAGGTGGTTAGGGGCTCTGGAGATCAGATATTTTTTTTATCAATTCTCTGGGATAAAGGGGAGGACCTTAAAAAGGCTAGGTGGATTTGGAAGGTTAATAACTGGTTAGAACAGTGGTGCCATAGTCAGGGGTTTGGGTATTTAGAACATGGGCCTCAATTTGGGAGGCCAGGTCTACTGGAGGCTGGTGGAGCTGGTCTGCTGTTTTGATAGGAGGCTTGCCAGGCTGATCAAGAAAGCTTTAAACTAGATGTGTTGGGGGAGGAGGGCATCATTCCATCCCAACACACCCAGTCAGTTGCCAGCACCTATAATAAATGCTCAGAACAATGCAGATATATTTCATCTACTCCAGCCAATGAGCCGGCTTCATTTGGAGCTCGGCCCAGATGCCTCTATACAAACGCTCGTAGTATGGAGAATAAACAAGAGGAATTTGAGATGTGTGCACGTCTATGGGGATATGATATAATAGTCATCACAGAAACATGGTGGGATGGCTCCTATGACTGGAGTGCTGGAATGGAAGGTTACAGGATCTTTAGAAAAGACAGGCCCAGCAAATGGGGAGGGAGGACTTGCTGTTTATGTCAGTGATAGGCTGGAGAGTATGGAACTCTGTCTGGGGACAGGTGAGAAGTTAACAGAGTTTGTGGGTCAGGATTAAAGGAAGAACAGCAATGGGAGACGTTACTGTGGGGATCTGTTACAGACCGCCTGATCAAGGAGACTCTGGGGATGAATCGCTCTATAGACAGATAGGAACAGCCTCACGCTTGCAGGCCCTTGTCCTCATGGGGAACTTCAACCATCCCAACATCTGTTGGAGGGATGGTACAGCCCAGCACAAGCAATCCAGGAGGTTCCTCGATTGTGTGGAAGACAACTTCCTTCTGCAAGTAATAGAGGAGCCGACAAGGAGAGGTGCCATGCTTGACCTTGTGCTCACCAACAGGGAAGGGCTGGTTGGAAATGTAATGCTCCAGGGCAGCCTTGGTTGCAGCAATCATGAGACGGTCGAGTTCGAGATCCTCAGGACAGTGAGGAGAGCATGCAGCAAGCTTACTGCCCTGCACTTCAAAAGAGCAGACTTTGGCCTCTTCAGGAACCTGCTTAGTAAGGTTCCATGGGATATAGCCCTAGAGGGCAGGGGGCCCCAAGACTGTTGGTTGATATTCAAGGATCACCTGCTACAAGCTCAGGAGTGTTGCATCCCAACTAGAAGGAAGTGCAGCAGGAGGGCCAGGAGACCTCCTTGGATGGATAAGGTGCTGCTGAGGAAGCTTACAGTGGAAAAAAGAGGCTTATAAAAGATGGAATCAAGGACAGCAGGTCTCGGAAGAGTACAGGGATGTTGTCCAGGAAGCTAGGGACCACGTTAGGAAAGCTAAGGCCCAGTTAGAATTAAACTTGGTTAGGGATGTGAAAGATAACAGGAAGGGCTTCTATAGGTATGTAGCAAAAAAAAGACAGACTAGGGTTTCTGTGGGCTCTCTCTGGAAGGAAATGGGAGAACTGGCTACCCTGAATTTGAAGAAGGCTGAGGTTCTTAATGACTTCTTTGCCTTGGTCTTCACTGGCAAATGCTCTAACCACACCACCCAAGTCGTAGAAGGCCGATGCAGGGACTGTGAGAATGAAGACCTTGGGCCCACTGTAGGAGAGGATATGGTTCAAGATTATCTTAAGCACCTGAACGTGCACAAGTCCATGGGAGCTGATGAAATCCATCCTGAAGGAGCTGGCAAATGAAGTTGCTAAGCCAGCGTCCATTTTTTTTGAAAAATCATGGCAGTCAGGTGAAGTTCCCAACAACTGGAAAAAGGGTAATATAACCCTCTATTTTTAAGGAGGGGAAAATGGATCACCTAGGGAACTACAGACCGGTCAGTCGCACCTATGTGCTTGACAAAATCTTGGACAGATTCTCCTGGAAGGCATGCTAAGGCACATGAAAAACAACTGACGAAGGAGAGGGTGAATCGAGTCAAATTGCTGCCACAGAAAATATATGGACTTAGTCAGAGATCAATATGATCAGACAAAAGCCATTTATTACAAAGCCTTAACTCCTTATATACTATTTCTTATCTGCAGTTACAGTGATTTGGCATATTATGATTGGATACATGTCTTGAAGACCCTTAGTGACTAACTTATAATTGGTTAAGCACAGGTGTGAGAACTTGACCTCAAAAGCTTGCCAACAGTCCACAGTTCTCATTAGCTCAGTGAATTCCAGCTTCTTCTTATCTTGCTTGCTTAAGCTTCTTCAGGCCTCTCATGGCCTTGCTGTATCTTTCAGGATTATTCAGAGTTTATGTACCAATTATGCATTCTCCTGTGAGAACACTGTCTCCACAAATTGCTGAGGTGAAAGCCATCCAGCTGGGCTTGGACATTGCTGAACGAGAAAAGTGGCCAGTGCTTTATCCCTATACTGAATCATGGATGGTGGCAACTGCCCTGTGGGGGTGTTTGCAGCAATGGAAGCAGAGCAACTGGCAACACCGAGGTAAACCCATCTGGGCTGCTGCACTGTGGCAAGATATCGCTGCCTGGGTGCAGAACCTGGTGGTGAAGGTATGCCACATAGATGCTCATGTAGAATCATAGAATGGTTAGGGTTGGAAAGGACCTTAAGATCATGAAGTTCCTGAGGTCTTTGCATAACTGCAAAGTTATACCAGGTTATGGAGCTAGCGGTGAATCCTAAGTATGCTTTTTTAGAAGGTCAAGCAAAATAAGCAGAGTGCATGTAACACTGTAAATAAAGTAAGAAAAACATATATGATCACTGTCCCTGGCACTGAGGCCTTTCCAGTGAGCAAAGTGTAGTAGGTTTAACCCCCAAATTTACCCCTCTGTGTTAATGGAATTTGCTGTTGCAAAGCACCCTCACCAGCTCAGAAAGAGCAGAGGCACCTTGTTGGGGTTCACGTTTATTCCATTTTCATAGAAGCATAGAAGAGTTAGGGTTGGAAAGGACCTTAAGATCATCTAGTTCCAACCCCCTCTGCCATGGACAGGGACACTTCACACTAAACCATCTCACCCAAGGCTTCGTCCAACCTGGCCTTAAACACTGCTAGGGATGGAGCAGTCACAACCTCCCTGAGCAACCCATTCCAGTGCCTCACCACCCTAACAGGAAAGAATTTCTTCCTTATATCCAATCTAAACTTCCCCTGTTTCAGTTTTAACCCGTTACCCCTTGTCCTGTCGCTACAGTCCCTAATGAAGAGTCCCTCCCTAGCATCCCTATAGGCCCCCTTCAGATACTGGAAGGCTGCTATGAGGTCTCCACACAGCCTTCTCTTCTCCAGGCTGAACAGCCCCAACTTTCTCTGCCTGTCCTCAGACAGGAGGTGCTTCAGCCCTCGATTGTCCTTGTGGCCCTCCTCTAGACTTGTTCCAACAGTTGCATGTTCTTTTTATGTTGAGGACACTAGAACCACACACCGTACTCCAAGTGAGGTCTCACAAGAGCAGAGTAGAGGGGCAGGATCACCTCCTTCGACCTGCTTTGATGACTTTAAGCATCAAATCGATGCAATTTACAGAGGGAACTACTTTCTGTCCTTGGTTTCTGATACCATCCTCTCCAGAGGCGTGTGGAAGAGTGATGTGCCTTTCCCACCGGACATTGCTGCAGAGGTGATGCTGTCAGAGCTGCTCTTATAGCTTCATTACACCATGATCGGGAAAGGAGATGCAACTTGCTCTATCTCATGTTACTGGCCCCTGAAGAGCTGGTAGGAGGAACCCTTGATCCTGTTACTGTGATGAAACAATGTGACTTAAGGCGCCCAGGTAACAAATGCAGGGGATAGAAAAATGCCAGCTTGAGTTGTGTTTCTGGCTTGCCTTGCCTCATTTTATATCTCTGTGGGCTTCAAGTCAGGGCACGTCTCCTCGCTCAGCTGGCTTTGCTGGTTTGTGTATTGGGTGATCAGGAAATGATGATTCCTCCTGTCGTTCCCAAGTGAATATGCTGCCTGAGGGGAGACTCCTGAAGACAGCTCATCAGATCCCAGTGCCCCCAATTTTTGGCTTAACTGCCATCCCTGAAAAGGACAAGGCCATCAGTCCCTGGGCTTCTTCCCTATCTCTAGCACTCTACTAGTGCTGACCTGTAGTATTTTTATTACCCAAAGTTTTGTCTTGCCCTCCCGTTGACCTCACAAGTGCAGCTGTTAGCAGCCACCTAGGCTTGTTGAAAGCAGAGAGTATTTTCTAACACCCTATTGCTCTGCTCAGAGCTTTTACTGGTCCTCTTTGAGCACTGTGTGTGCCAGCATCACTGGGGTGGAGAGACTGTCAGGAAATATGAGTGTTAAAGCTGTTTCTGTTTTGGTCTTGGCAAAAGCCAGGCTCTTTCCAGTATACTGTCCGTGAGAAAGAGATTCCAGGTTTGAGGGTGTTACTGACTGTGTGTGTGTACATACTGTGGTTCCTTCATCCTCCCTGCACTTGCTTAAACTTCTTGCCTTGGGGGAGCTGGTACCTCATTCCTGCTCCCCATCTCCTGCAGACACTCCATCCCATGCATTCAGAGAGAGTTTCTGATGTTGCTTCACACTGAAGTTGTCTCCAGGACAGATAATCCTGTTACACTTACTTCCTGTCCCCCAGGGTTATTTGAGATCCACAGAAAAACAGAACAGCTGAGGTTGGGAGAGACCACCAGGGGTCATTTACTCCAACCTCCCTCCTCAAGAAGGGTCACCTACACATCATTGCTCAGGACTGTGTCCAGATGGCTCTTGAAATATCTCCAGGGAAGGAGACTCCAAAACATCTCTGGGCAACCTATTCCAATGCTCAATCACTCTTCCTCATAGAATCATCATAGAATCACAGAATGGTTTGTGTTGGAAGGGACCCTAAAGATCATCTGCTTCCAACCCCCTCCACTAGACCAGGTTGCTCAAAGCCCCGTCCAAACTGGACTTAAACATTTATAGGGATGGGGCATCCACAACTCTGGGCAACCTGTGCCAGTGCCTCACCACCCTCACAGGGAAGAATTTTTCCCTAATATCTAATCTAAATCTCCCCTCTCAGTTTAAAGCCATTTCCACTTGTCCTATCACTACATGCCCTTGTAAGAGGTCCCTCTCCAGATTTCTTGTAGGCTCCCTTTAAGTATTGGAAGACTCTTATAAGGATACCCCTGAGCCTTTTCTTCTCCAAGCTGAACAACTCCAACTCTCTCAGCCTGTCTCCATAGGAGAGGTACTCCAGACCTTGGAGCATCATCATGGCCCTCCTCTGGACTCACTCTAACAGGTCCACATCCTTGTTGTGTTGGGGGTACCAGAGGTGAATGCAATACTTCAGGTGGGGTCTCATAAGAGTGGAATAGAGGGGGAGAATCCTCTCCCTTGACCTGCTGGTCACATTGCTGGGGATGCAGCCTAGGACATGGTTGGCTTTCTGGGCTGTGAGTGTACACTGCTAGCTCATGTTGAGCTTTTCATCAACCATTACCCCCAAGTCCTTCTCCTCAGGGCTGCCTGTATTTGTGCTTGGGTCCCTCTGGATCCCATCCCTTCCCTCTAGCATGTCGACTGCACCACATAGTTTGGTGTCATTGACAAACTTGCTGAGGGTGCACTCAATCCCACTGTCCATGTTCATAGAATCATAGAATCATAGAATCGTTAGGGTTGGAAAGGACCTTAAGATCATCTAGTTCCAACCCCCCTGCCATGGGCAGGGACACCTTACACTAAATCATATCGCCCAAGGCCTTGTCCAACCTGTCCTTGAACACTGCCAGGGAAGCCGCATTCACAACCTCCCTGAGCAACTTATTCCAGTGCCTCACCACCCTAACAGGAAAGAATTTCCTTCTCATATCCAACCTAAACTTCCCCTGTTTAAGTTTTAACCCATTACCCCTTGTCCTATCACTACAGTCTCTAATGAAGAGTCCCTCTCCAGCATCCCTATAGGCCCCCTTCAGATACTGGAAGGCTGCTATGAGGTCTCCACACAGCCTTCTCTTCTCCAGGCTGAACAGCTCCAACTTTCTCAGCCTGTCTTCATACAGGAGGTGCTCCAGTCCCCTGATCATCCTCATGGCCCTTCTCTGGACTTGTTCCAACAGTTCCATGTCCTTTTTATGTTGAGGACACCAGAACTGCACACAATACTCCAGGTGAGGTCTCACAAGAGCAGAGTAGAGGGGCAGGATCACCTCCTTCAACCTGCTGGTCACCCTCCTTTTGATGCAGCCCTTTTGATGATAGGTTATCATATTGTCATGGTTTAAACCCAGCCGGTAACTCAGTACCATGCAGCTGTTCACTCACCCCCCTTTCCCCTTCCCAGTTTGGATGGGGAGGAGAAATGAAAGAATATAAAACCCATGGGTTGAGATATAAACAGTTTAATAACTAAAATAAAGTAAAATATAGTGATAATAGAAAGAATACCAACAATAACAGTATTGATAATAATAATAGGGAACAACAAAAAAGGGAGAAATGAAAATTCAAAAAACACAAGTGATGCACAATACAATTGTTCAGCACCCACCGACCGATACCCAGCCTGACCCAAGAAGCCATCTGCCCTTCTGGGTAACTCCCCCCAGTTTATATACTGGGCATGACATGCTGTGGTATAGAATATCCCTTTGGCTAGTTTGGGTCAGATGTACCTGTCTCTGCTTCCTCCCTGCTTCTTGTGCCCCTCCTCACTGGCAGAGCATGAGAGACTGAAAAGTCCTTGATCAGGGTAATCACTACTTAGCAATGACTAAAACATGGGTGTGTTATCAGCATCATTCTCAGACTAAAGCCAAGACACAGCACTGCACCAGCTACTAGGAAGGAGAAGAAGTAACTGTTACAGCTGAGACCAGGACACCCATCATACATGGGCTCCTATCCCTACTGGAGGCAGTATTAATACAGTGCAAACACTGAATACCTGCAAAAGGCTTAGGTTTTGGTCCTGAATCCTATTTGTGATTCTGCGGTAAGAAGTTATTCTCCTAAATGAAAAGCTAATTTAAATCCTGTCTTGCACTGAATACACAGCAGTTTGATGTACTCTCCAAGTTTTAAGGCACGTTTCAGCAGTGAGTAGAACAAGTTCTGAAATTTTAAGCAAACAATGTGCTATTTAAAAATACAGCTGCAAAATGTTTCTTTTTTTTTTTTTTAATAAAGAAAGCAAGCTCCCAAGAATCAGTTTGCAATAAAAGAGAAAGAAACATGGGGAATATCACAGGTTGCCAGGAAGAGAAGCATGGAGGCAGCGATATTTTCTGCTGTGGGGTGTGTTAGTCTGTTGACATGCCATCCAGGGAAATGGTAATAACTCAGGCATGATGTCAAGCTAGGCTGGACTAACATTAAATGGTGGTGCTGCTTTGCTGGAGACACTTTTCTATCCCCACTGGGCCCCTCAGTGACAGTCCCAGTAGGAAGAGAAAAAGTAAAAGGATAAATTCCCTTGCCTGGCACAAAGCACAGTCTTACATAGTCCATGCAGCAACCAGGTGTGGGGAGTGAAGATAGAGGCAAGGTCTCTGCCCTTTTTCTGCCCCAGCTAGTTCTCATCCAGAAGCTCCATGACCATCTTAGTGTGGTGTTGTCAACTAGCTGCTGAGAGTCAGGGTATGTTAGCTTTAGCCCCAGGTGACCTTGGAGGCAATGGGACACAGCTCAATCTGGCCTTTGCAGTATCCCTGTTTGGGAGATTGAGAACTCATGTCCTTTGCTATTAATTCTGCTATGCCTTTTACTGCTATCAAATCTGGGTTTCTGCAGCTGTATGGTGGCCAGCCAGGCTGTTGCCCTAATTTTGCTTTTCGCCTTTGTATCCCATACATAGAGAAGCAGAGGGAGCTGGCTCAGAAAGGGTCCCTGAAGAATGGCAACATGGGAAGCCCAGTTAATCAGCAGCCCAAGAAGAACAACATGATGGCACGAACAAGGTAAAGGACTGGAAAAACACTAAATTATGCTCTAAGCTTCAATCCCTAATGACCTTAGGATGGACAAGGATGATGTTCATGGCTATTTGCCTACTGCCAAACATGCTGCAAGAGCAGTGATGGTTCTTCCTGGAGCTGGCCGTCCTGGCCGTTCTATGCTGTGGTGCATCCCATCCTCTGGGGAGATGCAGGAACAGCTGGGCTCAGGACTGGTGACAGTGCAGCATGAAGGAGGCAGAGGTAGCCCAGCTTGGTTAAAATTAGAGGTTTGATATGACTGTCTTGCATGTTCTGGATAGTCTCACGTAACACATAATCCTGCCAGCAGGAGAATGTACAATGCTGCTTCATGTAACACAAAGTGGTTTAGAGCTTAGTTCTGACTTGACTACTTTTATCTCAGTAGTTCCTCTGTTCCTTTTTGATCACAGAATCATAGAATCAACTAAGTTGGAAAAGACCTTTAAGATCAAGTCCAATCTTTACCCCAGGACTGCTAAGTCCACCACTAAACCATGTCACTAAGGGCCTCACCTACATGGTTTTTGAACACTTCCAGGGACAGTGTTCCAATACTCCCCTGGGAAACCTGTTCCAAAACCTGATCACCCTTTTGGTGAAGAAATGTTTCTTAATATCCAGTGTAAACCTCCCCTGGCTCAAGGTCATCTTCTCTTATCCTATCATTTGTTACTTGGGAGAAGAGACCGACCTCCACCTCACTACAACCTCCATTCAGGTAATTGTAGAGAGTGATAAGGTACCCCTGAGCCTTCTCCAGACTAAACAACCCCAGTTCCCTCAGCTGTTCCTCATAAGACTTGTGCCAAGGCCCTTCACCAGCTTCGTTGCCCTTTTCTGGATCCACACCAGCAACTCAGTATCTCTGTGTAGTGAAGGGCCCAGAACTGAACACAGGATTTGAGGTGCAGCCTCATCAGTGTACAGGGGGACAATCACTTCCCTGGCTCTGCTGGCCACACTAATGCTGATACAGGCCAGAATGCCGTTGGCCTTCTTGGCTGCTGGGGTACAAGCTGGCTCAGGTTCACCAGCTGTCACTCAGCAACCCCAGGTCCTTTTCAGCTGTGCAGCTTTCCAACCACTCTTCCACAAGCCTATAGCATTGCATGGGGTTGTTGTGGCCCAAGTGCAGGACCCATCACTTAGCCTTGTTGAACCTCATAACACTGGTCACAGCCCATCGATCGAGCCTGTCCAGATCCCTCTGCAGAGCCTTCCTATCCTCCATCAGTTCAAGACAGATGGATTGTCCAAATAGACAACATCAACAGACTTTCTCTCATCAACCAGGCAGGTCACCTTGTCATAGAAGGACATCAGGTTCGTCAAGCAGGACCTGCTCTTCATGAACCCATGCTGACTGGGACTGATCACTCAGTTTTCCTGCACATGGTATGTGATAGCACTCAGGATGATCTGCTCCATGACCTTCCCTGGCACTGAGGTCAGGCTGACAAGCCTGTAGTTTCTGGGGTCATGTTGAGGCGTCATGTTGGCCAACCTCCAGTCCTTTGGGACCTGCCCACTAGACCAGGACTGCTGATAAATGATGGATAGTGGCTTGGCAAGCTCCTCTGCCAGCTCCTTCAGCACTCTTGCGTGGAACCCATCTGGTCCCATAGACTTGTATATGTCTAAGAGGAGCAGGAGGTCACTAACCATTTCTTCTCTGCCATCCAACTCAGGGGACTGACTGGGGACCCTGAGAATAGCTGGTGTGACTATTAAAGACTGAGGCAAAGGTGGCATTAAGTACCTCAACCTGTTCCTCATCCTCTGTCACTAGGCTTCCCCCAGGATCCAATAAAGGATGGAGGTTCTCCTTGCCTCTCCTTTTATTGATGATATATTTGTAAAAATATTTTTTATTATCTTTTATATCAGCAGCCAGATTAAGTTCCAGCTGTGCCTTTGCCTTTCAAATTTTCTCACTGCATAACCTAACAACATCCTTGTACTCCTCATGGGGTGACAGTCCCTTCTTCCACAGGTGACAGATTCTCTTTTTTTTCCTGAGTTCCAGCAATATTTCCCTGTTCAGCCAGTCTGGTCTCTTCCCCACCAGTTTGATTTTTGGTACATGGGGTCTGCCTGCTCCTGCACCTTGAAGATTTCATTCTTGAAGAGTGTCCAGCCTTCCTGGACGCCGTTGTCCTTCAATAATCTATCCCAAGGGATTCTCCCAACCAGCATCCTAAACAGGCCAAAGTCAGCCCTCTAGAAGTCTAAGGTGGAGGTTTTGCTGACCTTCTTCCTGACTTCTCTAAGGATTGAAAATTCTATCATTTCATGATCGCTTTGCCCAAGGCAGCCTCCAACCATCACATCACCCACCAGTGCTTCTCTGTTTGTGAACACAAATCTCCCCTAGTTGGCTCACTCACCAGCTGGGTCAGGAAGTTATCTTCCACACCTGCTAAGCATCTCTCTGTTGTATTGTACTTCCAGCATCCATCTGGTAGGTTGAAATCCCCCACAAGAACAAGGGCAAGCGATCATGAAACTTCTCCCAGTTGTCTGAAGAACACTTCATCTGTAGCTTCATCCTGGCTGGGTGGTCTATAACAGACTCCTACCAGGATATCTGATTGGCTGTGATTCGAAGAAAACTCCAGGAACAAACTTGCCAACAAAGTTTTCAAGCTAACAAGCAGGTATTCTTTATTGCGGCGCTGGGAGACACAGGGGATAACTCCTCCTAATGTGAGTCTCCCAATTGCCACACAAGCTGTCCTTTTGTAGCCACTGGGCATACATACATATTCATGAGGCTACGTATGGATTACATCATTCTCCAGAAAGTTCCCCACATGCGTACAGAATTGTGGTGGTGGTCTCTGAGGGTCGTTTATTTCTTCCAACAGTCTTCATCACTTCTGGCAGCCTTTGAAGCACACCCAGTAGATGCTCATACCAGTTTAATTGGTTCGTTAGCACCAGACACATAATAATCCTCCTATCCTCCTACTTATCAGTTAGTTTAACTGTAGCCCATCCTGGACACCTGCAGTTCCCAGATACTCCTTATCCCTGTGTCCTGTTCTTCTAGACTGTTTTTCTTAAAACTCTGTGTCGTGGTTTAAACCCAGTCAGGTAACTTGTTCACTCACTCCCAGTGAGTGGTGCCGAGCTGACAACAATCGAGGTCCGTGTCCCCCCCCCCCCACCGGGGTTCTCCCCCACTCCCGGAGGAACGGGGAGGAGGATCGAAAGAGTGCAACTCCCACAGGTTGAGACAAGAACAGTCCAGCAACCAATGTACACAAATCACCACCGCAACTATCAACTACAACAATGATAAGGGAAAATAACAAGGGAAGAGAATACGATACCACCGGCCAAGAATACGAGTTCCACCCGGAAGCCCCGTGTCCTTCCGGGTAACTCCCAGTCACCCCCCACCCCGGCCATGACGTGCTGTGGTATGGAATACCTCCCTGGCTAGCCCGAGTCAGGCGCCCCATCTCTGCTTCCTCCCGGCTTCCCCTCCTCCCTGGCAGAGCATGAGCCTCACAAAGTCCTTGGTCAGGGTAAACATCACTTAGCAACAACTGAAAACATTGACTTCACCAACACTGTTCTCAGTTGGAAGTCAAAACACAGCACTGCACCAGCTAGCACAAAGGAAAAAAAAAACAAACATGACTGCTACTGCTGAACCCAGGACATTATCCACCCCTTATTCCATACCATTCACGTCGTGCTCAGATCCCACATTTTCAGTACACCATCGCTCTCCCACATATATACATCCATATACATACAGACCAAGAGGAAAAGATCATTTTCTTAGTGCATGGACCAATCCCTAAAATGCTGCCGAGTCCATTCGGTCCATGATGTTCAAAGTTCATTCTCTGTTGGGATGATGGCTGGGGGGAAGTCAGGGCCAGTCGCTGGTGACCTGGAGACATCTAGTTAATGGGCTATAAAAGCATTATACAGCAGGCAACGGCATACAATTGAGTTCACTGGCTGTTTTCCCCTAAAATCAAATCCCCTTGAGGTATACATCGGACTTCCCCATCTTCCTGCATTACCCACCAAGTATATCCAGGTCCCTGAGCAAAAGCAATCCCACGAGTGGGTTTGCCTTTACCTGAAGCAGGAATTACCCAGACTGTCTTCCCCAGCAAATTCTTCATATGCACCACGGGAACTTTGTCCCCCTCTACAATATGTAAAAGTTCTGACTGGGCTGGGCCAGCCCTGTTGGCAGATCCTCTGGTGTTGACCAACCAGGTGGCCTTTGGTAAGTGTGTATCCCAATGCTTGAAAGTTCCCCCACCCATTGCTCTCAGTGTAGTTTTTAACAGCCCATTGTACCGTTCGATTTTCCCAGAGGCTGGTGCATGGTAGGGGATGTGATATACCCACTCAATGCCATGCTCTTTGGCTCAAATATCTATAAGGTTATTTCGGAAATGAGTCCCATTGACTGACTCAATTCTATCTGGGGTGCCATGATTTGTCCATCTCTGGTATGGCCAGAATGACCACACACCTCATTTAAGTGTTTTACTAATTCTTCTGGATTTTGAAGTTGTTCGGTAGTGAAATTCCAAAGTACTGGAGGGGCCCACTGACCTAGATACTTGCCCATACTATCCTACACACCCTGCCACTCATGGCTGTCCAGCCTCTGGGAAAACCTCTCGGTCCTCCTACATTGTCGTTTGACCCCAGACAAGACCCAAACCTGACTCTGCTTAACTCTTGAAATCAGTAGTGGGCAAAACACACTCTGTATGCGTGTTAGCATGGTGATTCCCATCACCATCAGCAAACAAGTCTCAACAGCATTAAAATGCCATTCAAAAAATTCAAAACTCTCAAATGTAAATGGTCTGGGGGGACGACTGGGAGGGTAAAAGAATGTCTCCTTCACAGGTTGAGCACCTGAGAAGGAGAAAAAAGATGTGTAATTGCTAAGCACCTCCATCATATACCTCCCAAAGTATAAAGGTGGTGACCACACTGGGAACATAAGCCAGATCAGTTTCATGATCAATGATTCTATTGTATTACAAGTCATTACCATAAAGTACAATGGGACAAAAACCTTAGCCCAAGCCCCAAACTTGAAAAACACTAATACAGCAAATACCGGATGGACGTAAGATACGATATACTGAAACTGTGAGATCAAAAGGAACAACCTTGAGAGCCAATAAATCAGCATTGTGACGAGTGACTACCAATCCAGTCAGATCTGTTCTTATCTCAACCCCTCGTGCCCCACGTTGGGCGCCAAAAAGAACTGTCCTGGTTTAAACCCAGTCAGGTAACTTGTTCACTCACTCCCAGTGAGTGGTGCCGAGCTGACAACAATCGAGGTCCGTGTACCCCCCCTCCACCGGGGTTCTCCCCCACTCCCGGAGGAACGGGGAGGAGGATCGAAAGAGTGCAACTCCCACGGGTTGAGACAAGAACAGTCCAGCAACCAATGTACACAAATCACCACCGCAACTATCAACTACAACAATGATAAGGGAAAATAACAAGGGAAGAGAATACGATACCACCGGCCAAGAAGACGAGTTCCACCCGGAAGCCCCGTGTCCTTCCGGGTAACTCCCAGTCACCCCTCACCCCGGCCATGACGTGCTGTGGTATGGAATACCTCCCTGGCTAGCCCGAGTCAGGCGCCCCATCTCTGCTTCCTCCCGGCTTCCCCTCCTCCCTGGCAGAGCATGAGCCTCACAAAGTCCTTGGTCAGGGTAAGCATCACTTAGCAACAACTGAAAACATTGACTTCACCAACACTGTTCTCAGGTTGGAAGTCAAAACACAGCACTGCACCAGCTAGCACAAAGGAAAAAAAAAACAAACATGACTGCTACTGCTGAACCCAGGACAGTGTCACAACTATAACGATTTATCTTGTGAGAATTCTCAGTATGTTCTCTAGCTGTACTCTACTTTTTCTTCTGTATCATGCACCTCAGTAATTTTCCATTGCTACTGTTACAACGCCATCAAACTTAACATTACTTAAAACTAATTCTAAAGGTTTCTATATTCCATTTTGTGATTTTGTGCCCCCTTGTCTCAGTTTGTCTTCCCCCTGATCTTCACCCACAAGCTTCAGCTTTCTTACTCACAACACTGAGTTTGAGGCATTCAATGCAGCCCCTGACATACAATGCAACCCCACTTCTAAGAGCCTGTAGCCATCCACTGCTGGAGTGCTCTCTATTCATGCGAATCATTCCACCACATTTCTGTGATGGTGACTATGTTATGGTTTCCCTGCTGCACAATGGCTTTCAGCTTCTCCTGTTTGTTGCCCATGCTGTGGGCATTGGCATAGGTGTATTTAAGTTGCTTTGTGGGTCTGACCTCCAACAGTGGCACACCACGCTCTGGCTCATTTTTAGTGATCCTGGTTTTATCCCCTTCAAGCCTAGTTTAAAGCCCTCTTTTTGAGCCCTGCTAGCTCATGGGCTAAGATCCTTTTCCCCCTTTGATACAGGCTTGGCTAGGGATGTTAAGGATAACAAGAAGGGATTCTATGGGTACATTTCAAATAAAAAACAGACTAGGGACAACGTAAGCCCCCTCCAGAAGCTATCATCGGAAGAACTAGCTACACAGGATTTGGAGAAGGCTGACGTTCTGAATGACTTCTTTCCCTCGGTCTTCACTGGCAAAGGCTCTGACCACACCACCCAAGTCTTGGAAGGTAGACGCAGGGTCTGTGAGAATGAAGACCTTGTGCCCACTGTAGGAGAGGATCTGGTTCAAGATCATCTTAAGAACCTGAACGTGCACAAATCCATGGGACCTGATGAAATCCATCCGCGGGTCCTAAAGGAGCTGGCGAATGAAGCTGCTAAGCCACTGGTCATCATATTTGAAAAATCATGGCAGTAAGATGAAGTTCCCGATGACTGGAAAAAGGGAAATATAACCCCCATTTTCAAGAAGGGGAAAATGGATGAGCCGGGGAATTACAGACCAGTCAGTCTCACCTCCGTGCCTGGCAAAATCTTGGAGCAGATTCTCCTGAAAGGCATGCTAAGGCACATGAAAAACAACAAGGTGCTGGGTGACAGCCAGCATGGCTTCACTAAGGGGAAATCCTGCCTGACCAATTTGGTGGCCTTCTATGATGGGGCTATGGAGCTCATGGACAAGGGTAGAGCAGTTGAGGTCATCTACCTGGACTTGTGCAAAGCGTTCGACACTGTCCCACATTACATCCTTGTCTCTAAATTGGAGAGACATCAATTTGATGGATGGACCACTCGGTGGATAAAGAACTGGCTGGATGGCCGCACTCAAAGAGTTGTGGTCAATGGCTCTGTATACAGCTGGAGAACAGTAACGAGTGGTGTCCCTCAGGGATCAGTGTTGGGACGGGTCTTGTTTAACATCTTCATCGCTGACATGGACAGTGGGATTGAGTGCTCCCTCAGCAAGTTTGTGGATGACACCAAGATGTGTGGTTCAGTTGATACCCTGCAGGGAAGGAATGCCATCCAGAGAGACCTCGACACGCTTGTGAGGTGGGCTGATACCAACCTTATGAAGTTTAACCATGACAAGTGCAGGGTCCTACACCAGGGTCAGAGCAATCCCAGGCACAGCTACAGGTTGGGCAGAGAAGAGATTCAGAGCAGCCCTGCAGAGAAGGACTTGGGGGTGCTGGTTGATGAGAAAATGAACATGAGCTTGCAGTGTGCGCTTGCAGCCCAGAAAGCCAACTGTATCCTGGGCTGCATCAAAAGGGGTGTGACCAGCAGGTTGAAGGAGGTGATCCTGCCCCTCTACTCTGCTCTTGTGAGACCTCACCTGGAGTATTGTGTGCAGTTCTGGTGTCCTCAACATAAAAAGTCCATGGAGCTGTTGGAACAAGTCCAGAGAAGGGCCACGAGGATGATCAGGGAACTGGAGCACCTCCCATATGAAGACAGGCTGAGAAAGTTGGGGCTGTTCAGCCTGGAGAAGAGAAGGCTGTGTGGAGACCTCATAGCAGCCTTCCAGTATCTGAAGGGGAGCTATAGGGATGCTGGGGAGGGTCTCCTCATTAGAGACTGTAGTGACAGGTCAAGGGGTAACAGGATAAAACTTAAACAGGAGAAGTTTAGATTGGATATAAGGAGGAAATTCTTTCCTGTTAGGGTGGTGAGTCCCTGGAATGGGTTGCCCAGGGAGGTTGTGAATGTGGCTTCCCTGGCAGTGTTCAAGGCCAGGTTGGATGAAGCCTTGGGTGAGATGGTTTAGTGTGAGGTGTGTCTGCCCGTGGCAGGGGGGTTGGAACTAGATGATCTTAAGGTCCTTTCCAACCCTAACTATTCTATGATTCTATTCTATGATTCTATGTTTCTATAAGCCTTCAGCAGGCCTGGTGCCGTGTAAACCAACACATGGTAAAAAAACACCAAAATTCTGATGTTAACACCACTCCCGGAGTCAGGAATTAATTTGCATGCTTTTCCTGATGCTTCCATTGTCATTGCTTGTGACTGGCAGGAAAGATGAGAAAACTACTTGGGCTCCCACATCCTGAAGCAGTCACTCCAAGCCATGAAGTCCTTCTTGAGTCCCCTGAGGCTCCTTCTTGATAAGACTTCTTCATTACCCACCTGAAAGACTAGTAAAAAGTAGTGATTATTAGGCCATGCCAGATGAGAGAGTTTTATGATGTCCCTACCCCGGCCCCAGGGACACAGCAGACTTCCCTCTGAGTTGGGTCCAGTCAACATATTGGGCCTTCTGTTCCTCTCAGGGTGAAGTCACCAACCGCAACCACTCTTTTTCCTAGTAGAGTTGGTTATGATACAAGGCATTGTATGACTCACCTGTGGTGACTCTTCCAACCTGGATGATCCCTTATCTACTTCATCATCTTCCTCATTTTCTTGTTCCTCAAGTACGAGGGCCTCGTATATGATGACCCCTTCCCCATACTGATTGACTTAAACACTTGCAAATAATCCACTTCTCTGTGCTTTGCTATATACCTCCTCTGCACTTTGGACAGCATGGTCATACTTTGCCAGAGCTGCTTTAGCACATCTTTGTATGATAGTATCAGACAGTACTACAAACTGCTGTAAAAAAAATAAAATTCTTGTCTGAATACTTTCTTTTTAGATTTTTTTTTTCTATTTTTTACATGCATGCCTCAATATACCAATGTATCACTTACCTACATTCAAGAGAAAGGAACCCCCCTGAGTCTACAGGATTGCATGCTTTGCATGCTACTAGAAAGGTGGCAGTTTTTAGTAGAGGATCTCACTTAGAATGAAAGCAGAATCTGAATGAATGCTGGGTGCTTATTGATGAATGAGAAAGTTGCATGGATTACTTTAAGTAGAACAGGAGCTGCAAGTCAGAGCTTCTTTGTATGCAACACATCCAACAGATGAGGTTCCTTGTTTACATTAATTCCCCAAGCCCACAACAGTAGTCATAAATCATTCCAGGATTTTGTCAAGTTTTGTTTGTAAGCCCCTGTAATGTTGTTGGAATACACTTCATTGCTCACTGCTCTGTGTTTGGTTGTTAGGACCATACAAAGGAGACAGGCCCTTAGTGGCCAAAAGAAATTCAACAAGATGCTCTCAGATGGCTTTTCCATGTTTCTTGTCTTCTAAATACAAGCTGGAAATACTTGGCTTGTTTTGGCGATAGGCTGCACGCTAGCTTCCCAAAAGGAATGGTAACAGATTTACTGCTTGAGAAATTTAGAAACACTGAAATTAGTGGAGGAACATGTTAAGGGAGAGAAAATGGGATAAGTACAGGTGCCTACCTGTAAAATTAGTGACTTGTCCTTGGAGAGGTTGCTGCTACCAAGCTGCTGATGGAAAAAGTGATTTGGGTGGGAAAGGGCAGAGCAGTGACACCCACTGACAAAACCTTTCAAACAACTAGTTCAGTTTTATTCCATTTGTGGACACCTGAGCACTGTTCAGAGAACATGTGGGCACCTCCACAGCCAAGTGAAGCCTGCTGGCAGTAGACTTGCTTTTCTTAGTTACTTTTCACACAGCTTTTAGAAACATCCCTTGGGATCTGAAAAACAGTTTGCAACCATTGCTTTATTAGCAGATGTGGCCAAGCACTATTGTTCCCATATGTCTGGGAAGTGTTTGGCATAGGGTCTTGATGGTTCATGTATCTTCATCTCCCAGCTCCCTTGGCTTTCTGGGAGCCAAGCAGCACCACAAGCACAGCACTAGTAATACCTCAGAACGGTTTGGTCTGTCTTGCAACAGACAGGGCAACTCCAGGAATTCAGAAATGCCACAAGTTTGTTCAAGCAGCTTCTTTTCACAAGATAATAGCTGCAGTACATTGGGAGATACTCCAGTGGAATGCACTGTAAAACATCCAGGTTATAGTAGTTCTTTAAGTCTGAACTGTTGTCTTCCTCTCCTCTCTGCAGGAGGAGAATGAGCTAAAGCCAATTCCACTTTTTTAACAGTTCTGCTCTTCTCCTCACCAAATATGTTTTCCTTTGTTCAGGCAAATCACACTGCCTCTCCTAGTCTCTGCTCCACTCCTTCCCCAAGGCTTCTGTTCTGTATTACCTGTATGAATTTCTGACATCCAGTCTCTAGTACCAGGTTGCCTTCACTATTTAGTCTTCTCCTGAGGCAGGGGCACAGCCAGTCTTAGAAGCGAAAGGATCTGAATCCATAAAACTCTCAGTCTCCCTAAGAGCAAATAAATTGTGAACAGGTTTGGAGTGATGCTGGCATACTCACTATGAGAACAAGCAGAGCATACACAACTATCCACAATACTTAGCCAGATATCATAGCCCACTCTGAGGATAACCTAAACTCAGATTTTGTCATAATATATTTCATGTTAAGCGAGCAAACACGCTAAGACAAGAAGCTTATATTGGGGCACATGCTGATGAAAGCAGCTATGACTTTAATCCAGCTTTGTTACAAGGAGAGTGGTGCGGTTTAAACCCAGCCAGTAACTAAGTAACACACAGCATTACTCACCAAGTCCACCACTGTCCTTGAGAGAAAGCAATCCCACAAGTGGGTTTGCCTTTACCTAAAGCAGGAATAATCCAGACTGTTTTCCCCAGCAGATATTTTTATGTGCACCTCAGGAATTTTATCCCCCTCTGTGGTACGTAAAAGTTCTGATTGGACTGGGCCAGCCCAGTTGGCAGATCCCCTAGTGTTGACCAACCAGGTGGCTTTTGCTAAATGTGTATCCCAATATTTGAAAGTCCCACAACCTATTGCTCTTAGTGTAGTGTTTAACAGTCCATTGTATTGTTTGTATGGTACTAAGGTACCATACAAAACTACTACTACTGCCACTAATAATAATAATGATATGGGAAATAACAAGGGAAAAGAATATAAAACTGTAAAGGGAAGGGGAAAAACAAAAGACACAAGTGATGCACAATACAATTGATCACCACCCGCTGATAAATACCCATCCTGACACGAGCACCAATCAGGGCCTTGTGGGTAACTCGCCCCAGTTGATATACTGAGCATGATGTGCTGTGGTATGGAATACCCCTTTGGCTACTTTGGGTCAGGTGTCCTGTCTCCACTTCCTCACAGATTCTTGTGCCCCCGCTGTCAAGGTTTAAGCCCAGCCAGCAACCCAAAACCACACAGCCCCTCGCTCACTCCCCCCACCTTCCTCCCCCTGCTCCTGGACGGATGGGGAGGAGAATCGAAAGAATGTAACTCCCATGGGTTGAGATAGAACAGTCCAGTAAATAAAGTATAACACAAAACCACTACTGCTAGCACCAATAATAATAATGATAAGGGAAATAACAAGGGGAGAGAATACAACCCCTCATCACCCGCCAAATGATACCCAAGCCAACCCAAGCAGTGATCTAGCCCTTCTGGGTAATTGCCCCCAGTTTATATACCGGGAGTGATGTGCTGTGGTATGGAACACCTCTTTGCCTACTTTGGGTCAGGTGTCCTCTCTCTGCTACCTCCTGGCTTCCCCTCCTCCCTTGTCGACGCGGGAGTCGTGGACAATGCAGAGACGATCAATGTGATCAAGCGATTGCCATTTATTGAGCATCAGACATGATCTTTTATACACAAATCCACACATTGATTACATGCTGTTTGGTTAACATGCCTTGCCAACAAGCTTCTGGTTGGGTTTTACACAAAGTTGCTTAATACAAGTTACAACAGTTACCTATGTTTAGCACTAACCTCAACATCCATATACTGCAGTTTTACATCCTGTTTTTTGTCTTAACATCTGTTCTTAACATCGCTAACGTTGCAATTCCATCGCTAACGTTGCAATTTCATTTCCTCCACTGCTATCTCTGGCTAACCTCCCCTCTGGCCTAGTATTTTTCCACTTATAGAGAAGCTCTACTTATGCTAACTGAAGCTCTACTTATGCTGAGAAGCCCGACTTGTGCTAACTGAATCCATACAACAATTCTCCCTGTTTGTTTTGAGGCGGGCGCGTTATTCAATATCTTTATATAGCGCAGTGATCTCTTCATATTTGGTGCCGAGGCCCAATTCAATGTGTGATTGTTGAACAAACCAAGCCTTCGGAATGAATCTCACACACAACGCTTTCCCACATGCAAAAATTCCACAGCCAATAAGCAATAATACCAACAACGTGATTAACAGTTGTGCTAGGCTATACAGTAAAGGTGGCAGCCAGCTGCTAAATCCCAATTGAGCTAGTCAATCGTCTAAACCTTGTTCCACTTTAATCGTTGTTACATGTTCTTGCATTTGTTGCAACCGCTTCTGAATAGATCATGAATGATCAGTTAGATTAAAATAATACATGCCTTCTAAATCATTACATCCATGCCCATGAGCTAATAATAAGACATCAATACTGCGTGATTCTGCAATATAGCCTTACGACTACTGTCTATATCATTCATAAGGTCTGTTAAAACTGTGGATGTTAGATTGGCTTGTTTCACAACCCAACAAGCAGGCTTTTGCATATTAGCATTAGCAATAGTTGCTGCACACCCGGGACAAAAAATAATACTTGTTAAGAGATTTTTGACTCTGCCCAAAAGCTTTACAGAATCCTGACAGGTGCTCTCCAGCTTAGTAAGAAATCTACGAGATCGAACAAAAGTAGTTTTGTTTAACAGAGATATCGATGGAGCTACAAGACTAACACGTCCCAAGTAACATGGCCCACCAAGGGGATGCTTTGGGATACCTTGCCAGGTGCGATCCCCACAAATCAAAAAAACTCCCTTAGGCAAAGCTAACGACATGCTTGGAAAAAGTTCATACCGGCCAAACTCCTCTAGACCTACAGCTCCCCCACACCAGGTTCGGGCCTCAGAAGCATCCCGTATCCCATAAATATCTGATCCAGATATATTTGTCCACACATCAAGTGGATAACACAATATGCTGATACGAGAGCTTACACACCTTGTTTTAGTTGGGGTATCAATTATATTAGCGCTAAAGCCAAAGCACAAGCCATCTTTAGTTCCATTTATGGATCCTGCCAGCCGCACTTCCTGTGGATCCCACGGTAAAGTTTTATTCAAATGCTGAATCAAAATAATGGACATCCAAGCTAGTGTCCGGTTTGCAATATTACCAGGGATACAACCTCCACACCAAATCTGTTTGTCGGCCTGGCAGGCCGTCTGATTTCCGTGACACCAGCTATCAGACGCACTAGCCTTGTCTCCTTCCTGTTGCAATATGGTTCGGTTAGCTAATGAACTGTTACTTATATATCCTACAAATCTTTTGGGCTCCAAAAAGGGTATTCCAATTAGACAGGTGCTAAATGGATCAGACACGGCTGCTAAAGACACACAAAAACTAGAAGTGTTGGTTCTGTTCGCCCATGTTACCCATATGTTGTCTTGAGGCAATGCCATGCCTAAGAGTGGGTCTTCCAGACCTGCTGCTACAGCACTCATCCAAGCAGTTAAAGTGAGCAGCCTCGCCGATCTGGCTTGAGCCATCGGCTGGGTACCCATAGTGGTCCGGAATCTGTGGAAACACAAACATAGCCCCTTCCAGTCATTATGACTTCAACTGGGCCCTTCCATTCCCCTGTCTGCAGATCTCTATAAACCACTCTAGCACCATTCACCTTAATGCATCCTGCGGCTAAGGCATTGCTATGTACCACGATAGGTGGCTCTGTCCTATCCCCTGTCAACTGCAAAAAATTTAAAACATAGACAGCTTTTGCAATTTGTTCAGCTGGTGGGAGAGGTGCTCCCCCTTTTTGTTTTTGCAAAAGCTCCTTAAGAGTTGCATGAGCACGCTCCACGATAGCCTGATCAGTTGGAGAGTGAGGGATTCCTGTGACATGTCAAATACCCCATTGATTATAAAAAGTCTGATACTTACGGGAGACATATGCAGGCCCGTTATCTGTTTTAATTTGAAGAGGGACCCCTAAGGCTGCAACAGCAGAGTGCATGTGACAAATGACGTGACGAGGTGTTTCACCAGTTTGTACAGTAGCCCAAAGCGCTAGTGAAAAGGTATCAATAGAGACATGGACATATTTGAGTCTACCAAATTCAGGGACATGTGTAACATCCATTTGCCATAACTGAAGGGCCATAAGACCTCGAGGGTTTACCCCTAGGCCTACTCTGAGACCACTACGCTGACAAGTTGGACAAGACTGGACTATGCCCTGTGCATCTGTTACAGAAATGCCAAATTGTTGAACAAGCATTTTTGCAGATATTGATGAAAAAAATCATGGGAAAAACATGCTTGTTCAAATAAATTAGGTGTGGGCCCTGTCCATACAGGAGCAGTGACAAGGTTGTCGGCATGGTTATTTCCTATGCTGAGACCACCACAATTCTGGTGACTACGGATGTGTGTGATGAAATACGACTCGGTTCACTGATTAATGACCTGTAACAATTGTAGCAAGATTTTTTGTAAAATAGAATTGTTCAGTGTCTTAATCATTGACCGTTCAAGGTGTTGAACAACTCCCACAACATAAAGAGAATCTGATACAACATTAAGAGGTTCTGTTTGCCAGTTTAAAAAGACCCAGGACACAGCCTTCAGTTCCAAAGTCTGAAGGGAATCGCTAGGCTCTCCTTCAATGAATTGTTTTTTCCAGCCATTGTTAGTATGTCAGGTTGCAACAGCAGTTTTAGACTTCTTGCCTGCATCAGTAAAAACAGCGCAACCTTGTACAGGTCGCTCAGACCTTTTAGGACATTCCTCCCAGTGTTGTCCTGATAATAGCGGCAAGATTTTTGCTTTAGGGAAGACATTGGTCACCTTTCCTGCAAAATCTGTCATAGCAATTTGATATTCTGTGGAAAAATGTTCAAGCCACTCCAAATAATTAGAGACAACAGGTAAAATTATTTCACAGGGGTCATGACCTGAGATATTGATCGCTCTATTTCTCCCTTTCATGATTAATCGGGCAAATAACTCTGGTCTGGTAGTTACTGTCTTGTGAGGCTGATGTGACAAAAAGATCCACTCAAGGATTCGCAATGATTCAGCTTGAAATATAACTATTAAAGCCAAAGGGTGCTGTCTGTCCCCTCCAGAATTTATGATCATCAAGGTGACTTGCTGATCTGCTAAACACCTAGAGGCATAACCAGCAGCAATTTTTTGGGATATGCAACCCAATGCCTGACTTTGCTCACTGGTTAGATGTCGCTTGGTTTCTGCCTTGTGTTCTTGGCCTAATAGAGGCATCAATGGTGTAAGATTATCATTTGTGATACCACAGACATGTCGAACCCACTGAATATCTCCCATGAGTTTCTGTACATCAGTGAGTGTGTTAATTTTTGCAGAGATTGTTACCTTTTGGGGTTGAATACAGCTGCCAGAAATGACCCAACCCAAATAGTCCCGTGGGGTAACTTGCTGGATCTTTTCTGGGGCAATACATAACCCTTTGACAGATAAGGTGGTTTGCAGGTCATCCAGTAAGTCACCAGGAATACTCTTTCCTGCTATTAAGATATAATCCATATAATGATAAATGATCAACTCTCGATATCTTTGTCTGACCGGTTCCAATGTCCATGCAACATATGCCTGACAAATGGTAGGGGAATTTTTCATCCCTTGGGGTAACACTGTCCAATGATAGAGTTTTGCAGGAGCCTGCTTGTTCACGCTAGGTACTGTAAATGCAAATTTTTCACAATCCTCTGGATGCAGACAGATGGTGAAAAACAATCTTTCAAGTCGATAATTAATAATTCCCAATTCTCAGGGAGCATTGCAGGTGATGGTAGCCCTGGCTGCAACGCCCCCATTTCCTGCATGACAGCATTTATGGCTCGGAGATCGTGCAATAATCTCCATTTTCCTGACTTTTTTGGGATAGTGAAAATTGGAGTGTTCCATGGGCTTGTAGACGGCACAATATGTCCTGCCTGAAGCTGTTCCTGTATTAATTCTTCTATTACTTGCAACCTTTCTAGTTTAAGCTGCCACTGATCTACCTAAACTGGTTTTTCGGTCAGCCAAGTTAGTTTCAGTATAGGTGGCTGCTCTTCAGTGACTGCCCCTAAAAAGGTGAAGTAATCAATTTTGCATGGAACTGACTCAAGACATCCCTTCCTATCAGTGCTACAGGAAGGTGCAGCACATAAGGTTTGACAGTGGCAAGGGCTCCATCTGCAAAAGAATAATTGACTATTTCTTGACTCATAAAAGTCTGTTGACAGCCTCCCACTCCCATGACTCCAGTAGGAGCCTGTATCAATGGCCAAGAGGGAGGCCAAAGATGCATGGGAACAACAGTGACATCTGCTCCGGTATTTTAATAGTCTGCCCATTTTTGTGTGCTAGTATTACAACCTCAGTTGGCTTCCCTCTGGTAATATCCATAGCAAATAAAATGTTCGGTTGCCCTGTTGATCCAAAGCCTCCATGGCCTCTGTCCTGTGTCCCCCTCCTGGGTATCTTTGCTTCAAATGGAATTAGCTGAGCTATTTTCTCCCCTGCTGGTATTGAAATTGGTGGTGTTAATGTATAAACCATTATTTTAATATTACCTTGGAAATCCGCATCAATTAATCCTGGGACTACAAAGATACCCTGACGGGAGACAGAGGATTGCCCAATCAATAAGGCACTAAGTCCATGGCCCAACGGTCCCCATAATTGTGACACTGTCATATGCACTTGATAGTCACTCAACGTAACAGTTACTGCGGTTGCCACGTCCACTCCTGTAAGCGGCAAGGAGAAGCAGACAAGCCAACCCAATATGGGTGATAAGCAACTTCTCCTTTATTTGTGACGCAGTTCACATATATATAGGAGTGGTATTCAGCCACTCCTCCTTGGCACAACAGTATTGGTTAGCCCCACACAGCTTCCTCCACATTCTCCTCCCATGTCCGGTTTCCGGTTACCTGTGGGGGCCACCCCCTGCCTTGCTCGCACAGTCCTCCAGGGCTCTATGGTCCTGCTCTTAGAGTCATTCTGCAACACACTCCTGCACTGCTGATGGTTGCTGAGGCAATGCAGTCCAGGCACCCTTCATTTTGTGTCGGAGCGCGAGGGTAAGCGCTCGCCTTGCCGTTTTCCGTCCTTTTACACTCCTGTGTGTTGTGAGTTGGTTTATTACAGCGCACACACCATTTAGTACTACACTGATTAACTGGCTGTTGATCTAGACCGTTTCCGGATTGATTCCTATTTTGTGCCTTACATTGAAAACAAAGATGCCCTGATTTCCCACAGTTATAGCATTTTCGTTCTCTCTTTCCTTTTCCTTTTCCTTGTACAATCAGACGAACTGCAGCCCCTACAGCCTCCGCCATATAGGCTGCCTTTTGTTTATGACCCATTCACTCAACAGCTTCCAGCATCTGAGCTACCAAAGTACCTCTAGGCAATGTATTCAAAAGTTGTTTCACCTGATCATTAGACCCATCAAATGCAAGCATATCCAGTAATTTTGTCTTCATATCATCACTCATATCCGGGTTGCCTTGCAACGCACCAAATAACCGATCAATAAACTGTGGATAAGATTCTCCAGGTCCCTGTTTTAGAGACCAAAAACCAGGAGTTGTCTTGTCATTTGGAAGCGAAAGCCAGGCTCTCAGATCCAATTCTTGGGAGCGAGTCAAGACCTGAGCAGGAAGCCTCGCTTGATTTTGTGGATTGGTAAATTGGCCTCGACCCAAATACGCATCTACTGGCGTCCCAAACAGTGGGTCTCCTTGTT
Source organism: Pezoporus flaviventris (assembly GCF_033815535.1). Taxonomy (NCBI): domain Eukaryota; kingdom Metazoa; phylum Chordata; class Aves; order Psittaciformes; family Psittacidae; genus Pezoporus; species Pezoporus flaviventris. The sequence goes on along the minus strand of NW_026892669.1, from coordinate 1,248,864 downwards.
GGCGGGGCTGACTCGCTTCTTCCATACAAGCCAACTCCCATTTATTCAAAAACAAAAGTTGCAAGTTAGGGGGAAGCAATGTTTGAGCAATCATTTTGACATCATATGGGGTTAAGATATATGCAGAGAAAAAATGAGCAATAATCAATTGAGTATATGGCGCTTTTAACCCGTAGGTTGCTACTGCGTGACGGGCCTCCTTTACAATTTTTAAATCAAAGGCTTCCCAGTCCTTTCCCCCCTGCACGTTAGCAAAAACAGGGAAAAGAGAAGGACCTTCAGAAAACTCCCCAGTTATCACCGCATTCTCAATCACCCCTCGCCACTTCTGGGCTGGATTAACACCCCCCCTGTCCAAAGAAGAAGGTGGCACAGGTGGTGCAGCAGCCTCCTGGATCTCAAGAGCTTTGAGTTTTCTCAAAAGCTGCTGCAACTGGGCGTCTCTCAGGCCCGCAGACACCTGTTGATGGAGTGAACAAATGTATTCATCCTCTGAGCCGTCATTGGAGTCGGGAAGAGGAGGATACAGGTCTGGCTCTGCCTCAGGTGAGTCTGGATCTGGTTCCAGTTCAGACTCCGGGTTGTCCTCGCTTCCTGCACCAGCAACGTTCTGCGTATCTTTGGCATTCTGCATGCTCGTATCAGTTTTTTGTGGTTTTCGGGCTCGTTTGCCCTTTTTAGAAAAGTAAGTCACAGTCCTTTTCGGGACACTCTGCGGTACGACAGGAGGTGCAAAGGCCATTGCAGAGGCACCCTCTGGGACCGTAGCCATCAGCACAGATGCAACTGCAGTCCTTTCTGATTTTACATCTCTTAGAGTGTCTATGACTAACCTCCACAATGCGGAGTGCTTCTGAGCCTCTTTGGACCCTTTAATGATTTCGTTCCACAGCGTTTGACCAATCCGGTCCCATTCTGGAACCTCAAACGCATCTTGTAGTGAGGGCAGAAAACCACGATCGCGGGACCATTTTAACAGCCTCTGGAGGGCGGCACTATCATATTGCAAGCCTCTCTTAGAGAGAATGTGTTGGAGGAGCTTCACCACCGCCTGTTCCTCTTTGGATAGCGAGTGCCTCATCTCCTCCCCGGCTGCTCACCTGATCAGGGCGAGACTCCCGAAGTTCTGCAGATGACTGACTTCCAGCGCCGGGGCAGCACTGCTCTCGGCTGGCTCACCGCCCCCCCTTGTCCCCTTGGTCCTTCCACCTCGGCTCGGCAAGGTACCGATCGGAGGGTTCCTGTTCAGGCGCCACTTGTCGACGTGGGAGTCATGGACAACTCAGAGACGATCAATGTGATCAAGCGATTCCCATTTATTGAGCATCAGACATGATCTTTTATACACAAATCCACACATTGATTACATGCTGATTGGTTAACATGCCTTGCCAACAAGCTTCTGATTGGGTTTTACACAAAGTTGCTTAATACAAGTTACAACAGTTACCTATGTTTAGCACTAACCTCATGTCCTGGGTTCAGCAGTAGCAGTCATTTTTCTCCTTGGTAGCTGGTGCAGTGCAGTGTTTTGACTTTCGGCCTGGGAACAGAGCTGATAACAATGATGTTTTGGTTTGGCCAAGGACTTTGTGAGCCTCATGCTCTGCCAGGGAGGAGGGGAAGCCGGGAGGAAGCAGAGACAGGACACCTGACCCAAGCTAGCCAAAGAGGTATTCCATACCACAGCACGTCATGCCCAGGATGTAACTGGGAGTTAGCTGGAAGGGCTGGTAGACTGCGGGGTTGGAGGAGGTACCGGTCAGAGCTTGGTCGGGCGAGTTATCTGTTGGCTGGTGGTGAGATGTCATATTCTCTTCCCTTGTTATTTCCTTTATCATTATTATTATTGGTGGTAGCAGTAGTGATTTGTGTTATACCTTAGTTACTAAACTGTTCTTATCTCAACCCGTGGGAGTTGCATTCTTTTCGATTCTCCTCTTCGTCCCTCCGGGAGTAGGGGGAGGGAAAGAAGGGGGGGAGTGAGTGAACGAGTTACCTGACTGGGTTTAAACCACGACACCTCAACATCCATACACTGCAGTTTTACATCCTGTTTTTTTTCTTAACATCTGTTCTTAACATCGCTAACGTTGCAATTCCATCGCTAACGCTGCTATCTCTGGCTAACCTCCCCTCTGGCCTAGTATTTTTCCATTTATAGAGAAGCTCTACTTATGCTAACTGAAGCTCTACTTATGCTAAATGAAGCTCTACTTATGCTAACTGAGAAGCCTAACTCATGCTAACTGAATCCATAGAACACTCCCTGGCAGAGCATGAGACTCTGAAAGTCCTTGGTCAGAGTGAACATTACTTAGCAACAACTGAAAACCTCTGTGTTATCAGCGTTGTTCCAAGGCTGAAAGTCAAAAACACAGCACTGCACCAGCTACTAAGGAGAAAAATGACTGGTACTGCTGAACACAGGACAGTATCCACCCATTATTCCATACCATTCACGTCATGCTCAGATCCCACATTTTTTCAATATACCATCACTCTTGTCTCATATATATAAATATACATACACACACACACAAAGAGAGAGAGATATCATTCTTTAGTGCATGGAGCAATCCCTATAAAGCTGCTGAGTTCATCTGGTCCATGATGTCGGGCTCCATTTCCTGTAACAGTCTTTCAGAGCAGGAGAGGCTGTGTGCAGTGTTGGATCGTTGCCTGCTGATGATACAGGAGAACTCACCTGGTTTCATCAAAGTTCATTCTTAGTTGGCATGATGGTCTGAGGGAAGTCAGGGCCAGTCGCTGGTGACCTGAAGACATCTAGTTGGTGGGCTATAAAAGCGCTACATAGCAGGCAACAGCCTACAATAGAGTTCATTGGCTGTTTTCCCTGAAAATCAAATCCCCTTGAGGTACACATTGGACTTCCCCATCTTCCCACATTACCCACCAAGTATATCCCGGCCCCTGAGCCAAAGCAATCCCACAAGTGGGTTTGCCTTTACCTGAAGCAGGAATAACAGAGGCTGACTTCCCCAGCAAATTCTTTATGTGGACCACAGGTACTTTATCCCCTTCTACAGCATGGGAAAGTTCTGACTGGGATGGGCTAGCCCTGTTGGTAGATCCTCTGGGGTTGACCAACCAGGTGGCTTTCGATAAATGTGTATACCAATGTTTGAAAGTCCCGCCACCCATTGCTCTCAGTGTAGTTTTCAACAGCCCATTGTACCGTCTGATTTTCCCAGAGGCTGGTGCATGGTAGGGGATGTGATATACCCATTCAGTGCCATGCTCTTTGCCCCAAGTGTCTATAAAGCTGTTCAGAAATGAGTCCCATTGTCTGACTCAGTTCTCTCTGGGGTGCCGTGTTGCCACAAGATTTGTTTCTCAAGGCCCAGGATAGTGTTCCCGGCATTGGCAATATCAGCGGTGGCATCCCACTTGGCTGTCTTTGACTTCAGTTCATATTGAAGTTCTAGCATGTCCGGTATGGCAGCACTCAAGGATGGTGTGACTTCATTCAGGCCATGATAGTCTGCTGTTAGATCTTAGGATCCTCTGAGCGACCAGGCAAGGTGGACAGCTGCTCAATTTCCTCAGTCTCCAAAGCAGCAATACCAAACACTCATCGGTACCCTTTTGGATCCTTGAAGTGCTCTCTCCTGAGGTAGTCTATGCCAAGGATGCATGGAGCCTCTGGACCAGTCACAAAGGGGTGCTTTTGTCACTTCCTCCCAGTCAGGCTGATTTCAGGCTCCAGTACAGTCAACTCTTGGGGTCCTCCTGTCACTCCAGAAATATAGATGGGTTCCACCCCTTGACAGCTTGATGGCATCATGCTACACTGTGCACCAGTATCTACTAGAGCTTTATACTTCTTTGGGACTGATGTGCTTGGCCATCTGATCCACACAGTCCAGTAAATCCGATTGTCCCCTACCTCCACCTGGCTGGAGGCAGGGCCCCTCTAATAGTCATCACAACGTTGGACACTTAAGTCGTGTTGAAAGGGATTATTCTTCGTTATCACAGGAGCTGGAGTAAAATCAGCTCTTCCATTCCATCTGGGAAACTGCTCACCAGAGACTGAAGCCATAGCTCTCATGGGATGATCAGTCTTGTCCCTTGCTCCCCTCTTCAATTCACTCACCCTTTCCTCCATAGCTGAACTAGGTTTTCCATCCCACTTTGTCATGTCTTCTCCGTGATCCCGCAGGTAAAATCATAGGGTGTCCCTTGACATGTACCTATTATATCTTCCCTCTTGATCAACAAAGCACTTCCTGTTCATAGCTGAGTTGTAGGTCTGTACAAATGTGGAGCAGGATTTATCATTTCTTAATTTCTGGAATTCCCTGGTCAGTTTTTCCATAGCTGAAAGATGGAGCGGAAGAGTAGGCATGGTACTGGTCATCAGAGTTGGAGTAGCTACAGTGCTTGTTGTGGAGATTGAGGTGGCTCTTATGCTTGTTGCCAAGGGTTTGATTAGCCATAGTTCTTGCCACTGGTGTTTCAGTAACTATAGTGCGTGTCACAGGGGTTGAAGTATCCGCAATCCTTGTCACTGGAGTCTGAGTCTCTCTTTTTCTCCTTCAAGCCACAGTGCTTCTTATTCGGGTTGGAGTAGCCACATGTAGCTGTTTAAGCCTAAGCAAGATATGAACCATATTTAACAACATACTGATTCACAGCAATAGAATAGATAGAATAGTTGGGGTTGGAAAGGACCTTAAGATCATCTAGTTCCAACCCCCTCTGCCATGGACAGGGACACCTCACACTAAACCATCTCACCCAAGGCTTCGTCCAATCTGGCCTTAAACACTGCCAGGGATGGAGCATTCACAACTTCCCTGGGCAACCCATTCCAGTGCCTCACCACCCTTACAGTAAAGAACTTCCTCCTTATATCCAATCAAAAGTTCCAATAGTTTAAATAAATAAAGAATAACAATAAATAACAATAGATAACAATAAATAAATAGGGCCAGGCTGGTTTCAGCATCCCAAGACTATTCAAAATTTTTAAAATTCTGAAATGCTGCTGTAAATATTCTGGTGGGGGAGATGTGGGGGTATATCCTTGGTTCAGCTGTAACAGTTCTTTTTCTCCTTCTTAGTAGCTGGTGCAGTGCTGTGTTTTTGGCTTTCAACCTGGGGACAATGCTGATTGATAACACAACGATTGTTTTAGTTGTTGCTAAGTAATGCTTACCCCAATAAAGGACTTTTCATTCTCATTCTCTGCCAGTGAGGAGGGGCACAGCAAGCCAGGAAGAAGCAGAGACAGGACACGTGACCTAAACTAGCCAAACGGGTATTCCATGTCACAGCATGTCATGGCCAGTATAGAACTGGAGGGAGTTACCCAGAAGGCCCAGATTGGTGCTCGTGTTGGTCTGGGTATCTGTCAGCGGGCGGTGAGCAATTATATTGTGCATCACTTGTGTTTGTTTTCTTTTCCTTTTCCCCTTTTAATTTCATATTCTTTCCCATTGTTATTTCCCTTATCATTATTATTATTTGTTATGGTGGTAGTAGTTTTGTATTATACCTTAGTTATTGGACTATTCTTATCTCAACCCGTGTGATTTATGTTCTTTTGATTCTTCTCCTCATCCCTCCGGGAGGGGGGGTAAGGGAAGAAGAGGGTGAGTGAGCGAGCAGCTGCACGGTTCTGAGTTGCTGGCTGGGCTTAAACCACAACAGGGGATGGCTCTACATTGGTTGGCTCTCTGAGGAGAAAAGGCAGAAGGTATGAATATTAGCAGTTCCCATTAGATGGCTCCCAAAATATAGGGGTAATGGCAATGCTGAGAAAACATACCAAATCAGTTTCGTGACCAGTAATTCTATTGTATCACAAGCAACTATTATAAAGTACAACAAAATGAGAACATCAGCCCAGGCCCCAAAGGCAATAAATACCAAAATAGGGAATGCTGGCTGCAATCAAGATGTAACATAATGCCACTCTGAAACCAAGCACAGCAACTCTGAGAGAAAATGAATCAACATCGTGACTCATGACTATTAAACCAAAACAATGAATGCTTATAACAAATTTTTTTTGACACTCTCTGGTCAAATCTGTCATTATCTCAACCCTTTGTGCCCCACATTGAGTGCCAAGAAGGACTGTCATGGTTTAAACTCAACACCATGCATCCACTCGCTCACTCCCCACCTTCATCCCCCCTGCTCCCAGTAGGATGGGGAGGAGAATAGAAAGAATGTAAAACCTGCAGGTTGAGATAAGAACAGTTTAATAACTAAAATAAAGTACAAACAATACCAACAATAGCAATACTTATAATAATAGGGAACAACAAAAAAGGGAGAAATGAAAATTCAGAAAACACAAGTGATGCACAATCCAATTGCTCACCACCACTGACCAATAGCCAGCCCAACCCAAGCAGTGATCTGCCCTGCTAGGTAGCTCCCCCCCCGTTTATATACTGGGAATGACATGCTGTGGTATAGAAAACATATTTGGCTATATTGGGTCAGGTGTCCTGTCTCTGCTTCCTCCCGGCTTCCTGTTATCCTCCTCACTGAAAGAGCATAAGAGACTGAAAAGTCCTTGATCAGGGTAAGCGTTACTAAAACATCAATGTGTTATCAGCATTGTTCTCAGACTACAGCCAAAACACAGCACTGTACCAGCTACTGGGAAGAAAAGTACCTCTATCCCAGACAAAACCAGGAAAAGGGGGAAGCAAAAGTGAGGCGAATCAGGATGCAAAGGAATGGTTTAGATCAGGGTCAAAGACATTGTCATAATTTCTGTCTGTTGCAGAAAAAATTAAGTCCTGTGCCAAGCCATTATCCATCATAATTGAGAAGTAATGGCAGTCTGGTGAGGTTTCTCCTGACTGGAAAAGGGGAAATATAACCCCCAGTTTTATAAAAGGAAGACACATGGAAGGGTAAAGCCTGGCACAAGTAATCCAGGAGGTTCCTCGATTGTGTGGAAGACAACTTCTGTTTGCAAGTAATAGAGAAGCTGACAAGGAGAGGTGCCATGCTTGACCTCGTGCTCACCAACAGGGAGGGGCTGGTTGGAAACGTGAAGCTCCAAGGCAGCCTTAGCTGTAGTGACCATGACATGGTTGAGTTTGAGAAGGACAGTTTGCAAGGATGGGCAGCCTGGGAAGATTACAGGGATAAACACTAAACCAGCAAATACTGGCTGCAAGTAAGGTATGACATGATGAAACTCTGAGACCAAGCGCAACAACTAAAAGAGCAAATAAATCTCAAATAACAGGGTTAAAGGGCAAACAGTGATGGGAGACATTACTGTGGGGATCTGTTACAGACTGCCAGATCAAGAAGAATCTGCGGATGAAGCACTCTACAGACAGATAGGAACAGCTTCAGGTTCACAGGCCCTTGTTCTCATGGGGGACTTCAACCACCCTGACATCTGTTGGAAGGAGGGTACGGCCCGGCACAAGCAATCCAGGAGGGTCCTTGATTGTGTGGAAGGCAACTTCCTTCTGCAACTAATAGAGGAGCCGACAAGGAGAGGTGCCATGATTGACCTCGTGCTCACCAACAGGGAAGGGCTCGTTGGAAATGTGACGCTCCAGGGCAGCCTTGGATGCAGTGATCATGAGATCCTCAGGACAGTGAGAAGAGTGTGCAGCAAGCTCACTGCCCTGGACTACAAGAGAGCAGACTTTGGCCTCTTCAGGAACCTGCTTAGTAAGGTTCTACGTGATAAAGCCCTAGAGGGCAGGGGGGCCCAAGGCTGTTGGTTGATATTCAAGGATCACCTGCTACAAGCTCAGGAGTGTTGTACCCTGACTAGAAGGAAGTGCAGCCTGAGGGCCAGGAGACCTCCATGGATGGATGAGGAGCTGCAAAAAAAGAAAAAAGAAAACTTGAGAGGGAAAAAAGAAGCTTATATAAGGCGGAAACGAGGACAGGCAGCCTGAAAAGAATACAGGGACAGTGTTTGTGAAGCTAGGGACCAGGTCAGGAAAGCTATGACCCAGTCAGAATTGAGTATGTCAAGTGATGTGCAAGATAACAGGAAGGGCTTCTATAGGTATGTAGCAAAAAAAAAAAAAGACAGACTAGGGTTTATGTGGGCTCTCTCTAGAAGGAAATGGGAGAAAAGGCTATCCTCGATTTGAAGAAGGCTGAGGGTCTTAATGACTTTGCCTCAGTCTTCAATGGCAAAGGCTCTGAGCACACCACCCAAGTCTTGGAAGGCAGATACAGGGACTGTGAGAATGAAGTCCTTGCACCCACTGCAGGAGAGGAACTGGTTCGAGGCCATCTTAAAAATCTGAATGTGCACAAGTCCATGGGGTCCTGATGAGATCCATCCGCGGGTCCTGAAGGAGCTGGCAAATGAAGCTGATGAGCTGACAAATGAAGCTGATAAGCTTCATATCATCTATCATAATTGAAAAATCCTGGCCATAAGGTGAAGTTCCTGATGACTGGAAAAAGGGAAATATAACCCCCATTTTCAAGACGGGGAAAATGGATGACCCAGGGAACTACAGACCAGTCAGTCTCACCTCTGTGCCTGGCAAAATCTTGGAGCAGATTCTCCTGGAAGACATGCTAAGGCACATGAAAAACAACAAGGGGCTTGGTGACAGCCAGCATGGCTTCACTAAGGGGAAATCCTGCCTGACCAATTTGGTGGCGTTCTATGATGGGGCTACAGAACAGATGGACAAGGGTAGAGCAGTTGACATCATCTTCACGGACCTATGCAAAGCATTTGACACTGTCTGGCATGACGTCCTTGTCTCAAAATTGGAGAGACATCAATTTGATGGATGGACCACTCGGTGGATAAAGAACTGGCTGGATGGCTGCACGCAATTATTTGTGGTCAATGGTTCAATGTCCGTTTGGAGACCAGTAACAAGTGGTGTCCCTCAGAGATCAGTGTTGGGACCAGTCTTGTTCAACATCTTTTTTGGTGACATGGACAGTGGGATTGAGTGCGCCCTCAGCAAGTTTGCCGATGACACCAAACTGTGCGGTTCGGTTGATGCGCTGGAGGGAAGGAATGCCATCCAGAGGAAACCTGACAGGCTTGTGAAGTGAGCTGATGACAGCCTTATGAAGTTTAACCATGACAAGTGCAAGGTCCTATACCTGGGTCGGAGCAATCCCAGGCACAGCTTCAAGTTGGGTGGAGAAGAGATTCAGAGCAGCCCTGCGGAGAAGGACTTGGGGGTGTTGGTTGATGAGAAAATGAACGTGAGCCGGCAGTGTGCTCTTGCAGCCCAGAAAGCCAACTGTATCCTGGGCTGCATCAAAAGGAGGGTGACCAGCAGGTCGAAGGAGGTGATCCTGCCCCTCTACTCTGATCTTGTGAGACCTCACTTGGAGTACGGTGTGTGGTTCTGGTGTCCTCAACATAAGGACATGGAGCTGATATAGCAAGTCCTGGAGCCCCTCCCATATGAAGATAGGCTGAGAAAGTTGGGGCTGTTCAGCCTGGAGAAGAGAAGGCTGTGTGGAGACCTCATAGCAGCCTTCCAGTATCTGAAGGGGGCCTACAGGGATGCTGGGGAGGGGCTCTTCATTAGGGACTGTAGTGACAGGACAAGGGGTAACAGGCTCAAACTTAAACAGGGGAAGTTTAGATTGGATATAAGGAGGAAGTTCTTTACTGTGAGGGTGGTGAGGCACTGGAATGGGTTGGCCAAGGAAGTTGTAAATGCTCCATCCCTGGCAGTGTTGAAGGCCAGGTTGGATAGAGCCGTGGGTGAGATGGTTTAGTGTGTGGTGTCTCTGCCCTTGGCAGGGGGGGTGGAACTAGATGATCTTAAGGTCCTTTCCAACCCTAACTATTCTATGATTCTATTCTATGATTAAGACAATGCACATGTGGCTATCAGAAAATTGAACATTAACCCTTCTGAATCATAGTCCCTTAAGCGGGTTATAACCATGGGGCATGTTTGTTGGCTTGTTATGGAATATCATGGATGGTCTGGCAGTATGCATCAACTGCAGATTGTGCTGGGTCTTCCTACCTGGTCTTGTTTTCAGACCTTTGCTTCAGCCAGAAGGTTTTCCTCATGTCCTCATTGAACGTTATGCTGTGGTGACTTGCCAGAAAGGTGTATAAATGCATGGCTGTTCTGGCACTGCTCTCCTTAATCCTGTCTCTGCTGCCATGGCCCAGAGAAGGCAAAAGCAAAGAACAGAGACCCTGACGCTCTGTTACAGCATTACAAAGCCCTAAAATCTGCAGAGCTGCTGGGGACTCTCCTAACTGCAGATTGCTTTCAATAAAGCAAATTGTTCCTTGTTACAGTCTTTGCACCAAACAGATGATCTTCTTAACCCCTATTTTCAGTTGAAAGTCATACAGGGGGAGGAGTGCCATGGAGTATGAAAGGCTGCACTGCTGTCCATCTAAATCACCATGCAAATAGTATAGTTTCCTTATATTGATGCCTCCACAGAGGAATTTGCATTTGATGCTTCCTAAAGCCAAACTGGCTTTTTGTTAGGATTTTATACAATTTTCACCACTAAATTGCCTGAGTTTAAGCAAATCCTTTCCTTTTATCAGTTGTTAATTTTGCCCTTTAATGTGAGCTGATTTTGGACTCCAGGGTCTGAGCACTCAACTATCTCTGCAGTCAGTCTGCAAACTCACTAATTCCACATGTCTGTGTGAGAGGGAGCATCCTCCTATTGTTGAGAAAGGTCTCTAGATAGGATGATCTAGTCCTTTTTTCTGGTTGTTGTATAATAATGTTTAGCTGAAAGAAGCCTGATGTCCAGGCAACCATCCCAGAGGCTCATTTGATGTCTTAGCAGACATATCTTGAAACCAACCCTTGGAAGGGTCACTAGATCATATAGAATCATAGAATAATTAGGGTTGGAAAGGACCTTAAGAACATCAAGTTCCAACCCTTTTTCCTAGCAGCACCAGTAGAGATATTCTTTAGCAGTGCATCAGCCGGCTGTTTCTGGCTCGAGTGCGTTTCCTTATTAGCCCCCCACAGGACAGCAAAGTGGTTCTGCATAGGGACAACAGATTTAGAAGGAAACCCCTTGCTTGGCTGTCCTTTTCCTTCTTTTTTTTGATTTTTTTTTTTTTTTTTGTCACTAATTCCCAGCTTCCCAGGTTAACGGCCTCCTTCTTTCCTTCATGAGGTAGAGGTGAAGATTGAGGCCCCTGAACAGTTTGGGCCTGGAGCAAGCTCTCAGCTTCCCTGACATCTCGCAGTCTATTAACAGCATCCCGCAGCTCAGCCCCTGCTGCAGGAGGACCTCCCCCAGGAAGCACCGAGTGCAGCCCTGCCCATTGTGCACCATTCCCTCACAAGACCAGTGCAGGCAGTCTCTACACCCCGAGCTTTGCACTGCAGCCTCCCCTCTCATATCTGACATTGCTGCATGTTTATCCCCAACACGTACACTTGGCCACTGTGTCTGCTATCCTGTTCTGGCTGTCTTGCCTGCAGATACCTTGCAACTCCAAAAGCAGGCGGCCAAGCCTGCTGCACAGACTTTGAAAAGGACTTCAGGACACTGTGCTCCCCGATGGACAGGATGGACTCAGCTACTTTTGGTTTGGCTCTGTCTCCTTTCTCAAAAGGAGGAACCTGCTCTGCTCAGCTGTGTGGTGGCTGCCACGTTGGTCTGCTATCCTGAGCAGAATCCTTTCCTCTCCATCCAGAGTCTGTCCTCGGGCTGGCCTGGAAGCTGTACAATGGCATACAGGAGGCTTGAAAAGTACAGCACCCTGTATGTGACTCAACAGAAACATGGAGATACTTTTGAAGAAAGGAAGCACCCAGCTGGGCACCACATGGAATGACAGAAAAAGGAAAACAATCAGTAACTAGAATGGTTGTCAAGTGCTGTCTTAGCCTAGGGCAGATCCCAGTTGTCCAAGTTAATCTATGTCAGTCCAGTGCTAATACCAGCAAGGAGCAAAGCTCACTTTCAGATGCACACACCAAAAACACTGTGTCCCTGAGCTGGCACTGCAGCCAAATACTACTGCAGAGAGTCTGCTGGACTGTTAGAGCACAGAAATGAGATCTAGAGTCCCTTTCTGCTGTTGGCACATACTACGTGTTTGCTGTAACCTCAGACAAGTCACATCCCCTCTTGATGTCCATTCCCTTCTGCAGCACAGGGGAGAAAGCTGTCTTCCCAAGATGCTACCACCACCCTGCATGGATGTTGCCAAGTGTGTGGTGGACACCATTGATAGGATAGCTCTGCAAGGAAGATGCAAGAAGCATGCTATAGAAGTTTTATGTGTATTTTCAAAGTATACAAAGAACAGCATCACAATTCTTCTTTCCCTCTGTTTTCCATCTTCTGATGTTGTTTGCATGTGCCAGAAGGCTTCAGGGTGGAGGTTAGTAGAGATTAAACAGCCTTGGGGCAGATGTTTGTCAAGGTTGTCTTTCCCAGTTATTTGGCAGCTGGCTCTTGCATAACTAGCTTCTCAATCTTCATGCTGCCACAGAGAATGTGTAAGAAGGTTTAGTGGCCCAACAGCACCATCCCCTGCTAGTGGAGTTAAGGAACCTAAGAGTGCAACTGGGATAGCGAGTGCTAATGGGAGGGAAGAGAGCATTGAAAGGCTCCTCTGGGATATTCCCATGGCAGTTTCGTGCTCTTACTTTTAGCATCCATGTAAAGATCTGAGGGTATAAACTGGCACTTTTGCCTAGGCTCTTCCTTTACCATTCTCCCTTAAAACTCACACAAAGTATGGCCACTCTTACCTAGAATGAATCAGGCTTTGTCACCAGGCTGCATATGCCACTGTAAATATACCCTGGCTTTGACCTCTATCACCCTTCAGAGCTGACTCTTCACATCACTCTCCTATTTCTACTTCTCATGTCTCAAAAGAAACATCTGCATACATGTACAGTGCCACAGGACTCATGCGAAGGGTTAACCAATGTATGGGGGGTAGGTCAAGCTGCTTGCTTAAGTGTTACTGCTTGCTTATGCTTATCATACTTACAATGTACAAGGGGGTAGATCAAGCCACTTGCTTAACAATGTTACTACTCGTTCATGCTTATCGTACTCACCATATATGCTAGAACAAGATATAAGGACGCGGCTATTGTTAAGAGGTAGGGACTGTGACTTGATTCCCGTCCTTTGGACGCCTAAGCTGGCTGAAATTGGCTCTGCGCTTTGGACAATGACCAAGCCTCCAGGGAGCATACGTAACAACTAGAGGTGAAAAGTTCAGGCTCGAGGAAGACTCGTTTACTTCATCTTGAGACCCTCACCCACGACCACTAGGAGGCACTAGTGTGGGGATAGGACATGAATATGTATAGGCGTGTTGTGCAACCTCATGCATATGTATAACTTTAGTGGATAAATGCAAAGGGGAAACGAGGCTGAGGTGAGCATGCCTTTGGAGGAGCTATCCCCCTTGTGCCTCAGCGCTGAATAAAGCATACCTACTTTACAACTTTAACGAGTTGTGGAGTCTATCCGCGCATCAGGTCAAGCTGGACAACGTTGAGCCTAAGGGGAAGGCATGGAAAAATGTTCATTTTAAGGTGCTTTTCATCTCGTAGGAGAACATGGCACCCTTGTCACTTCCTTTCATGGTTTTCCTGTGTGAGGGATTACTCCAAGCCACATCTCATCAGACAAGCCCCTCTGTTACAGAGCCACACAAATCCTGAAGCAGAAGGGCCAGCAACTTAGCATAGGGTTTTGTGACCTGGGATTACCTACAGAAGATTAATGCTGAACTAACCAGGTGCAGGTTTCTCACAGAGGCTGACATCTGTATTTTAGGTCCCTGTATTTTGCAGCTGAGCTGCTGCATTGCTTCCAAAAAAACTACAGCTACATCCTTCCTTTAACCCCCTTGACACTGGTTGCAATTCTAGGATCACAGCAGTTAAATGCTGCCTGGCTGAGCACTCCTCTGACAGCTTGCTGAGAAGGCAAAGGCTGAGGACTAGTTGAGATTACATGGAACAGAGCACCATGGCCCACACAACCGTGCAGCAAGCCACATCACAGATTGGCATGGACAGCAGCAGGACAGGCTGCATCTTTCCCTGGTGCCTGCAGAAAGTAACTCTTCCTGTTGTTTCTGAGACCCAGATGACAGCAGAAACTGGTGGTGGCTCCAAGCCTTTCTCTTTCTGTAAAAAGCTGCTCCAGCAAAAGATGAATTTGCTCCTGGAAGGAGCCCATCTTGCTGGTTGTGTGTAGCCTGTGGAGCCATTCCATAGTAACAATTGGCGATACAGGTGGTAAGATTGCATCAGGGAATGGAAGGTACAAAAGAAGCCTCATTAAAATGTGATTGTCTCAGGTGTGTTACTGAAAACCAGCACAGTAGGCACCAGGAAAAGAAAAGGCCACCAAAAGGTCATGATGAGCAGGCACCACTTGAATGCAGAGCTAGTCTGTGCCTAACATGTGACTTCCAGACCTCATTGTACATCCTTTAGGTGAGTCACCATGTGTGCTGTAGGGACTTGGATGGGAGAGTCAGAACTGACAGTCATGTCAAACAGCCACAGCTTCCCAAACTGAAGAATAATCATACCGGGAAGGGGAGAAAGCAGCAGCAACAGTAGAAGGATAGCTAGTTGTCATGGGTAAACTTTGGTTTTCATGTCTAGTGGCTAGTTCTAGAACTGCAAGCCATGCTTTATTGCACACATCCTCCTTTCACTCCTCTTTCTCAAAGCATCTATCATCTCCTCCCCCTCCCCCCCCATGCACTAGTGATGAGCATCAGAGTCAGTTGCACCAAAGTGACTCCCAGCTCAATTCTGCATCCCACTCTCCCACCCCAAGGCAGTCTGGGAAGTTGTTTGCCATCACAAGTCTTAATTTTTAGCTTTGTTTTCTTTCCTTGTGTACCATAGCTTCCTCCCCATGCACTCTAGCAGAGCAGTACAGGAGTCTTCAACCATCTCCCGAAAGGGAATGTACTGGGTCGATGTCGGTGAGATCCGGTGCTACCAGTCTTGCATAGGTGGCAGCTGATGGGGATCCACTGAGAGAAGCTGGCAGGAAGTGACTGCTGTCCCTTTTATTTTTTGAGGGAGAGGGTTTGGTTGTTTGTGGGCTTTTTTTGCATTATGATTATTGTCCACCTTCCAGTGGCCAACTTCTGGGCTGCATTAATAAATGGGGTTAATTGACTGTCCAGGCAGGTATGGAGCTTCACACCAAACTTAATAGCAAACACCTTGGCTGTATCCAGAGCCTGGATAGAAGTTGTATTTCTCTCATGCTGGCAAAGTGCTTTTAGCAGGCTCCAGGTAGCCATTTCTGGCAGACAGAGAAATAGCACTCGTCAGAGTCCAAATTAGATCTGCGCTTCCATTTTGTGTCCTCAACTTGGAAAAAACTCAACCCAAGCAAATGTTTCCCAGATCTATTTTCCCTGTGTGTTGCCTGGCATCCCAGAGGAGGGGATGGCAAGAGGCAGTTGTAGGTCACCAAAAGCGAAATCCTTTTTGGATATATTTAATGAAAATATCTTTCAGGAGGAGAGACCTCCTGACCTTTGTGTTAATCTCAGAGCAGTAGATGAATTTCCAGCTGTCCTTGCATACAGTGAAACACTATTGAAACAGACAAAATGCAAAGTTAAATGTAGTGTTTGACCTGAATAACATTTTAATTAGGAAGATAAACTTGTGGCAGCTTGACCTTAGTCCATGTTAGGAACCTGCTAATCATTTGACATGCAGAATGTATTAACGCTGCACTAAACTTGGCCATCGGTTTTATTACCTGGGTTTGGGAGATTTTTCACTCCTGAAGTGTAAGCAGCGAGGAGAAGCAGACAGGCCAACCCAATATGGGTGATAAGCAACTTCTACCTTATTTGTGACGCAGTTCACACATATATAGGAGTGGTATTCAGCCACTCCTTCTTGGCACAACAGTATTGGTTAGCCCCACACAGCTTCCTCCACATTCTCCTCCCATGTCCAGTCTCCGGCCACCTGTGGGGGTCACCCCCTGCCTTGCTTGCACAGTCCTCCAGAACTCTATGGTTCTGCTCTTAGAGTCATTCTGCAACAATTCCCCCCTTTTTCTTTGTGCATGCAAGGCATTATGGGTTAATCTGTTCACCTGTTTTATCACACAACTATAAGCAAGTCTAATAGCTACGATGATTAACCTAACAATGATACATAAGTGCAATATTTCAAACAACAGTGTTTGACTCAACCTGTAATGCCCTGTGAAGACAACCATCTAGTTATTCTTAGGATATTGCTCATTTACTATTGCTGGGTAAGCTGAGCCAGGGTTCTCAGCTGTGCGTGCATCGAATTAGCATAATCAGAGAGACTCATACAACACATTCCATCAAACTCTTCACATCCATGTCCCTGTTCCAACAACAAAAGGTTCTGCAGTGTTAGCATGTCTTACAGAGTCAACATTAAAACAAATCGGGAATTGCCTTCGATGTAGAATTGTCTGCTTAGCAACTCAGCAACACAGTCTGCTTAGTTGAGCCAAGGCCCTGGCTGAAGCACTTACAGTGATCTGGCATATTATGATTGGATACATGTTTTGAAGACCCTTAGTGACTAAAATACAATTGGTTAAACACAGGTGTGAGAACTCAACCTTGAAAGCTTGCCAACAGTCCACAGTTCTCATTAACTTGGTGAATTCCAGCCTCTTATCTTGCTTGCTTAAGCTTCTTCAGGCCTCTCATGGCCTTGCTGTATCTTTCAGGACTATTCAAAGTTTATGTACCAATTATGCATTCTCCTGTGAGAACACTGTCTCCACATCTCCCCCCTTTTGTTTTATCCAGTAAAAAGTTGCTACTACAGCAAGGCACACACACATTTACATCAGCGGAGTAACTATTACAGGGTGCAGCAGCATGTTGAAGATGCTGATGGCAGTGAAGGACTAGCCAAAGAAATTTCTTACCAGTGGAATTCTCCCCCCCCTCTTAATTTGTTCCATCACCTGCTTTATAACACTACCATTGTATTAAAATTTTTCTAGCTTTTGCCTTAGCATTTTCTAGCAGCTACTGCAAATTTCCATACTCTAACATCTCTTTTACAAGTGACAAATCTATACAATACAAGGTGCAGTTTCTTATTAGCAACTAGCTAGTAAATACAGGTGGTTTTATACACAAAATCACAACCTCTAACAATAGCTACTTCACAAGCACACATATTCAGGATGTTACTTTTCAGTTGCCCCCAAGTGATGTTTTGCAGTTATTTGTTCTTTCTCTTCCTCCATCTCATTCTGCTTGGGGTATTCATGGTCAGCTCCTGTAGCTGAGGCATCAGGTTTATCCATTCGTCTGTCCAGCTCATGGGAAGGCTTGACAAACTTTGCAGTCACCATGGACCTGTAGGCAGGAGGACACAAATATACCCCCTCCCCCAGGTTATCAGTTCTTCAGTTCTTGAGTAGACAGGTTAGACAGTTTAAAGTTAAATGTAACATCATTACTCTCTCTCTCCCCCCCGTTTTTTTTTTTTAGTCCCTGCAAAAGCCATCATTACTCCCACTACAGTCCCACGTGCAGAACGTGGCACAAGGACCCTGTGGAGACTAACAGCAAACCAGCTCCGAGAAGCATCATTGCAGTGCGAGGTGGCAGGCTCAACCTTAGCGGGCGTCCCTACAGAGACTCTGCCTCCCCCCACATCGTATGAGGCTTGGGCTTTTATACTGACCAAAATGCACACTCATTCCGACACAGGTGGCCAGCCTGTGCTGGAAGAAGTGGCCAGCAGTATCTACAGAGGTCTCCAAGGGTTGATAGAAACATGGACATACAGAGAAACTGTATGGGCTCCCCCTGTCAATTGCAAGAAAAAAATCATAATATATACAGCTTGAGTATAAGAGGATTTTAACGCATACGTGGTCACTGTTTGTCAGGCCTCCTTAACTATTTTGAGATCAAGAGCTTCCCACTCTTTAGCCCCCTGCTGTGTAGTAAACACGGGATATGCAAAGATGCCCATTGCAGAAAATTCCCCAGTAATGATCACATATTTGGTTACCCATTGTTACAACTGAGCGTCTCCAGGGCCAGTAAGTCTGAGCAGACCCACCCGGGAGACAAAGAGTCAGGGTCTGGAAGCAGAGGATACAAATCTGGCTCGGACCCAGCAGACTCGGGGGCCGATCCTGCGCCGAACCCGGGGCCTCCGCCGCCCGCAGCCGTGTCCCTCCTATCAGATGTATCTCGTTCGGTATGTAGCCATCTGCAGACCTGGCTCCTCCGTGACTGAGTTAAAAATTTTTTCACTCTAGGGCGTAGTGGGCTGGAGAGGCTCGCGGTTCCTTTAAATCTCCCGCTCGCGCATGATCCCTATTTTCTACTGCGTGCTTCACAGTGGCGCCGCAATCGATCCGGCGCCGAGGCACCGCCCTCTTTCTTTCGGATTCCTCGACATTTATCATGCGTATCCCTTCTAATATACTTTCTCTGTCCTTTTCAAAGTCCCTACTTTCAGAACTGGGGTGGTGGGGGAGCAGGGGGTTACACCTCCTCCGCTGCACCTTCTGATGGAGGGGGAGAAAAGGAGGGGGAGAAAAGGAAGGGGAGAAAAGGGGAGGAAGGGGGGGGTGGGTGGGAAACCCTGTGCTCCCGCGAGTTGGGGGGAACGAGTTGTAATCTTCCCCCGGTTTCAACCGACTGGGGACGTCTGTTCCTAGTGTCTCCGTTGCTACCGCGGCAGTTTTCTTTTCCGCCTTGTATCTTTTTATACAGTTCATTACTTCTCTCTGTAGTTTACCGAGTTTCTTTGCCTTTTTATAATCATTAAGCACTGAATCAAATAGTTCATCACTAAACTTTCGCCACTCACTCTTCTCAAATACTGTATTAGGATCTGCAAAAAAAAAATGTCTTAGCCTTCCCTACAGCCACTAGACCTGCTAGCTGCTTTAGAGTCTCGGGCTCAATTCCCCGCTTTTATAAAAAGCACTGTAAAAGGTTCAGGGCTCAGTTCCCCGCTTTTATAAAAAGCACTGTAATAAGTCCAGGGCTACCTCTCGGTCCATTTTCATGGCCAGCCTTTTCCGGATCGTCTTCTTCTGGGTCGTCCTGTAACCTCGGTCTCCGGATCGGCCTCCCGACGCAGCAGTGTCTGGTTCGCCCCAGCGGCGGATTCTTTTCGGTTAGTCCAAGCACCCGGGTCCGTCACGCCACCGCAGCAGCATTGCCCGCGCTTCCCGGCCGCTGCCGCCGGCGCCGCTCACTCGCCGTTCCGGGTCCCCGTCGGCCGGGACCCTGTATCCCGGGTCCCCGTCGGCCGGGACCCTGTAGTCCACGTCCCTGTTCGGGCGCCATTTGTAAGCGGCGAGGAGAAGCAGACAGGCCAACCCAATATGGGTGATAAGCAACTTCTACTTTATTTGTGACGCAGTTCACATATATATAGGAGTGGTATTCAGCCACTCCTTCTTGGCACAACAGTATTGGTTAGCCCCCCACAGCTTCCTCCACATTCTCCTCCCAGGTCCGATCTCCGGCCACCTGTGGGGGCCACCCCCTGCCTTGCTTGCACAGTCCTCCAGAACTCTATGGTTCTGCTCTTAGAGTCATTCTGCAACACTGAAGCATCAGTCTGCATCTTAGGGGGGGTGTGGGTTGTGTCTTTCATTCTTCCTGTTCAGAACATGTAGCACACTGTTGTACTTCTATTCCCATCCATAGAGTATTGCCTTAAACAGATCAGCTGTGTTTTGGCTTGTTTTGGGTTGTCTTGTTTTCTACCATCAGTTTTATGCATTAATTAATTTTAAAATGTGAGGTATTTGAAAAACATGAAATATGTATAATTTTTTTAATATTTAAATTGCAGTATTTATCATTGTTACTGGTTGTATGTAGTGTAACAGAATTAATATTAAAAAGCATACATATGAAAACCAGCATGCCAGACTGTCACTGGAGTGAACTGTGGTGGGAAGGTATGAAACACACCATTGCCTTTGAGACCTAAGCATTCACAGATACTGAAATTGGGGGTGCCTCTCCTCCTGACAGAAGCAAAAACAGAAGAAAGTGCTGCATCTTGTCGTGGTTTAAAACCAGCCAGACAGCTTGTTCACTCACTCCCCCCCTTCTTGCCCTCCCCGACTCCAGGAGGGATGGAGAGGAGAATCGAAAAGATTTAAACTCCCACGGGTTGAGATAAAAACAGTTTAGTAACTAAGTATAACACAAATCACTACTGCTACCACCAATAATAATGATAATAAAGGAAATAACACAGGAAAGGAATACAACATCTCAGCACCAGCCGACCAATAACTCACCCCCCCCAGCCTGACCAAGCACCGAACGATACCTCCGCCAACCCCGCAGTGCTCTAGTCCTTCCGGGTAACTCTCAGTTACCTCCTGGGCATGACGTGCTGTGGTATGGAAAACCTCTTTGGCTAGCTTGGGTCAGGTGTCCTGCCTCTGCTTCCTCCTGGCTTTCCCTCCTCCCTGGCAGAGCATGAGGCTCACAAAGTCCTTGGCCAGACCAAAACATGAGTTTTATCAGCTCTGTTCCCAGGCTGAAAGTCAAAACATAGCACTGCACCAGCTACCAAGAAGGAGAAAAATTACTGCTACTGCTGAACCCAGGACATTATCCACCCCTTATTCCATACCATGCACGTCATGCTCAGATCCCACATTTTCAATATACCATCACTCTTATCTCAGTGCACTCTTAGTGCATGGACCAGTCCCTATAAAGCTGCTGAGTCCATCTAGTCCATGATGTCAGGCTCCATCTCTTGTAATAATTTTTCAGAGCAGGAGAGGCTGTGTGCAGTGTTCAACACTGGTGAATAATCTGGGCAACAGTGTCCATTGCTAAGTCCACCCCTCGATCATGAGTCCATCTCTATGTTGCATCTCTGCTCTGATGGCCTGAAGTGTCATGGGCCCACCAGGCTCAAAATAATTCACTGTCCCCTTAAGCAGTTTCTGCAGCTTGTTGCTGGGGACTCCATACAGCTGCCTTCCATCTCCGATGCTTCCAAAGCACTGGAGGGGCCCAGTGGACTAGGTACTTGCCCATACTGTCCCACACACCCTGCCACTCATGACTGTCCAGCTTTGGGGAAATCTCTTGGACCTCCTATATCCTCGTCTAACTCCAGACAAGACCCAAACCCAACTCTGGTTAACTTTTGAGATCAGAGAAAATGGTTGTGGGTAAAACACACTCTGTATGTGTGCCAACATGCTGATCCCCATCACAATCAGCAGGCAGGTCCCAAGGATACCCAAAGGCCATTCAAAACCTTCAGAACTCTCAAATGATGCTGCTGTACTTGTCACTGGGGCTGGTGTAGCTGCTGTGCTTGCCGGCTCTCCCACCACCAGCTTCTCTTTTCCTGAGTCCAGCTCTTCCTCCTCTGCCTTGGTGGGAAATGCTGCGTGGTCTCCTGCATCCTTCTGGGGTTCGGCGGGCGGCTTCCGGGGAATGCTCTCGGCCGTCGCGGGGCTGGGCTCGGCCGTGGGTCTCGGCTCCTCCGCCGCCTTCTCCCCTATGCTCGGCGGCCGCCTTCTTCCTCTCCTCGACCGCCCCGACCTCCCCCACCGGCAGCCGTCCCCTCGCGGCCCCCGGTGCCGCTCCCGCCGCCGCTTGGTCCCCGGGGCCGCTCTCCCGGGCTGCTTCGGCCTCCACCGGCTCCCGGGGCCGCTCCCCCTCGGCTCCCCGCAGCCTCACGAAGACTTCCGGACGAGGGCCAGGACGGTGAAGAGCAGCTGGACGGCCAGGTACAAGTGCACGGCCACATCCGTCTTCCCCTGCTGCTGGAGCCCGCCCGTATTACAAGTCATTGCCATAAAGTACAGTGAGACAAGAACCTTAGCCCAAGCCCTGCACTTGATAAACACTAACACAGCAAATACCGGCTCTAAGTTACAACATTCTGATACTGTGAGATCAGAAGGAACAACTTTGAGAGCCAATAAATCAGCATTGTGACGAGTGACTATTAATCTGGTCAGATCTGTCGTTATGTCAACCCTTCGTGCCCCATGTTGGGCACCAAAAAGAACTATCATGGTTTAAACCCAGCCAGACAGCTTGTTCACTCACTCGCCTCCCTTCTTTCCCTCCCCCTACTCCCGGAGTGACACAGAGGAGAATCGAAAAGAATGCAACTCCCCTGGGTTAAGATAAGAACAGTTTAGTAACTAAGGTATAACACAAATCACTACTGCTACCACCAATAATAATAATGATAAAGGAAATAACAAGGGAAGAGAAGGCAACACCTCAGCACCAGCTGACCGATAACTCGCCCCCCCCAGCCTGACCAAGCACCCACCAATACCTTCTCCAACCCCGCAGTGCTCTAGTCCTTCTGGGTAACTCTCAGTTACATCCTGGGCATGACGTGCTGTGGTATGGAATACCTCTTTGGCTAGTTTGGGTCAGGTGTCCTGTCTCTGCTTCCTCACGGCTTCCCCTCCTCCCTGGCAGAGCATGAGGCTCACAAAGTCCTTGGCCAGACCAAAACATGAGTGTTATCAGCTCTGTTCCCAGGCCGAAAGTCAAAACACAGCACTGCACTAGCTACCAAGAAGCTACTGATGAACCCAGGACACATCTATACAACATCAGTGGGTGAAATAAACTTTTCTCCATCCTTGCAGCCATTTCTCCCCCTTAAAGCTGTTGGCATGAGAGCCAAACACTAATTTTAGAGTCCAGCATCAGCAGCTGGAAATCACAGGGACTGCTGGGTGCAGGGGATAGCCATGGGGGGTGACTGGCTCACGCTGGCAGCTGTCCTAGTGCAGGGTGAGTCATCACCCCCAGCCAAGAGGCTTGGACCCCACTTCTTTGCAGAATGGTGCTCCCCAGATCTATGCCCCAGGGTGCTTTGAGGCCACAGAAGTGGGGAGGCATCACTGACATCCCCCTGTCCATCCTTCCCTCCCAGTTTCCCACTGGCTCTCAGGAGGGGATAGAGGTGATGGAGAGCCTGAACCTAGCTCAACAGAGACCAGTGGAGTGTGAAAATCAACAGCAACTTGCTTTCTTAATTTCAACAGCACATTAATCACATTTGCCTGGATGCATTTGGGTGCCCCAGGCTGCTCAGCCCCATTGTCCCCCGCAACAAAAAGAACAGGACTTGGCAGCCCTTCATGGACATGTGCTGGCATCCATCCTGCCAAGATAGAATCATAGAATGGTTAGGGCTGGAAAGGACTTTAAGATCATCTAGTTCCAACCCCCAAGATGGACAAGTCTTAACTGGTCATCCCCAAACACACGGCAGCCAGGGGGGTTGGGCTTCTGAAAGCCCTCACAGGGCTGGAGCCAGGAGCTATGTGACAAGCAGTGCAGGATTTCTGCTCAGCTTCCCATCTGCGCTGAGATAGATGAGAATCACTCACTCCAACTGCAGAGCCAATTGCAGCACTCAGGGCAGGAGAGCAAATGAGCCACACAGGGTCACCAGCTTTTTAATTAAAAAGGGCAGACAGAGCAGGCAGTAATTCCCCTGGCTACCTCAGCAGGGTGGGCCAGCAGTGCCTGGTGCTGTCCCCCCGAGCACTGTCTGCACAGGTGCAGTGCTGTGCTGTGTGCACACAGCTGGGCTACTGCAGTATTTCCAAGGAAATATGGGAGAGGGGGGCTAGAAAATCAACAGTTGCTGGTCCTGCACCTTCCCAAAATAAAATTATCTTGACTAAGGCCAGCTGAAAGTGATTCCTAACATTGTTATGCTAATTTCCTGCAGGAGGGGAGGAAGCCCAGCTCCAGGACAAAGCTAGAAGGGTGCAGGTGTGCCCATAGAATGATGCAGGCAGCAATTGTTCCCTGGCCCAGGACCTGCTATTCTTGGGAGTGTGGCCACAGGGCTGACGGCCACCAAATTACCCTGCTCTCACACTATGACATCACCAGTGGCACAAGCACCATCCTGGGCTGGCAGAGCAGTAGCACCAGAGCACCATTACCTTTCTTGAGTTGAGAGCCTCCAGCCCCATGCAGTGCTCCTTATCCAGTGGGGCACCCTGGGACCATACAGGACTCCAAGCGCTCCCACCCCAGTGGGCTGATGCACCATGTTCCTCTTTGCACAAAAACACAAGACCCCCATCAGCACTTATGCTGACTCCTACTGTCTGCCATGTTCTGTCAAAAAGACTTTCCAAGAGCAGACTCCGCTGCAGCTCTGGAAAGAAAACAAGTTTGTGATGCAGGTAAATGCCATGGGAGAAGGAAACCTTGGGGTTTATACCATTTGCATATTCTCGGTGCTGGGCAGGTGGCATGGGGATTCATGGGGTGCCTTGCTGCATAGCTGTAACGGGTGAGGGAGTGTGGGGGTGTGTCATGCTCCCTGGTCAGCAAACGTGACACCTACAGCCTGTGCTCCCTGGCTTGTCCCCTGGAGCTGCACCCTGCAGTGGCTTCAGGCACATGGAGCAGGCAGTCACCAGTACAAGTTCTCACATCAGCCCTGTCCATCAGTAGATTTAAGAGTGTGCAGGGGGCAGGATCTTGCTGAGGAAGGTGTCCTAGGTTCAGCAGTAGCAGCCATTTTTCTCCTTCTTAGTAGCTGGTGCAGTGCTGTGGTTTTGACTTTCAGCCTGGGAACAACGCTGATAACACCAATGTTTTTAGCTGTTGCTAAGTAGTGTTTACTCTGACTAAGGACTCTCTCAGTCTCATGCCCTGCCAGGGAGGAGGGGAAGTCGGGAGGAAGCAGAGACAGGACATCTGACCCAAACTAGCCAAAGGGGTATTCCATACCACAGTATCACAGTATGTTAGAGATTGGAAGGGACCTCGAAAGATCATCTAGTCCAATCCCCCTGCCGGAGCAGGAACACCTAGATAATGTTACACAGGAATGCGTCCAGGCGGGTTTTGAATGTCTCCAGGGAAGGAGACTCCACAACCTCCCTGGGCAGCCTGTTCCAGTGTTCCGTCACCCTCACTGAGAAGAAGTTTCTTCTCAAGTTTAAGTGGAACCTCTTGTGTTCCAGTTTGTACCCATTACCCCTTGTCCTATCATTGTTTGCCACTGAGTGGAGCCTGGCTCCGTCCTCATGACACTCCCCCTTTATACATTTATAGACACTGATAAGGTCACCCCTCAGTCTCCTCTTCTCCAAACTATAGAGACCCAGCTCCCTCAGTCTTTCCTCATAAGGGAGATGTTCCACTCCCTTAATCATCTTCGTTGCCCTGCGCTGGACTCTCTCCAGCAGCTCCCTGTCCTTCTTGAACTGAGGGGCCCAGAACTGGACACAATACTCCAGATGCGGTCTCACCAGGGCAGAGTAGAGGGGAAGGAGGACCTCTCTCGACCTACTAACCACCCCCCTTCTAATACACCCCAGGATGACATTGGCCTTCTTGGCCACAAGGGCACAGTGCTGGCTCATGGTCATCCTGTCGTCCACTAGGACCCCCAGGTCCCTCTCCCCTACCCTGCTCTCTAACAGGTCGTTCCCCAACCTATACTGGAACCTGGGGTTGCTCCTGCCCAGATGCAGGACTCTACACTTTCCCTTGTTATATTTCATCAAGTTACTCCCTGCCCAACTCTCCAGCCTATCCAGGTCTCGCTGGATGGCAGCACAGCCTTCTGGCGTGTCAGCCACTCCTCCCAGCTTAGTGTCATCAGCAAACTTGCTGATAGTACACTCAATTCCCTCATCTAAATCATTGATGAATATATTAAATAATACCGGTCCCAGTACTGACCCTTGAGGCACTCCACTAGTTACAGGCCTCCAACTAGACTCAGCCCCATAGACTACAACTCTCTGGCTTCTCTCCTTCAGCCAGTTCGCAGTCCACCTCACTACCTGATCATCCAGTCCACACTTCCTCATTTTAGCTGTGAGGATGCTGTGGGAGACTGTGTCAAATGCTTTGCTGAGGTCAAGGTAGACCACATCCACCGCTCTGCCATCATCCATCCACCGTGTTATTTCCTCATAAAAGGCTAAGAGATTGGTCAAACATGATTTCCCCCTGGTGAAGCCATGTTGACTGCCCCTCATAACCTTCTTATCCTTGATATGCCTTAAGATGGTACCAAGGATAAGGTGTTCCATCACTTTCCCAGGGATGGAGGTGAGGCTGACCGGTCTATAGTTACCTGGGTCCTCCTTCTTGCCCTTTTTGAAGACTGGAGTGACATTTGCTTTCCTCCAGTCCTCAGGCACCTCTCCCGTTTCCCAAGACTTGGTAAAGATGATGGAGAGTGGTCTAGCAATGACTTCCGCCAGTTCCCTCAGCACCCGCGGGTGCATCCCATCTGGACCCATGGATTTATGGATGTCCAGATTGCTCAACTGGTCTCTAACCCATTCCTCATCGACTAAGGCAAACCGCTCCGTCGACCTGACTTCATCTAAGGTCTCAGGGGTACAGGGCTCTTCAGGACTGCCCGCAGCAGAGTAGACAGAGACAAAGAAGGCATTCAGTAACTCTGCCATCTCTTTATCTTCTGTCACCAGGGCACCCATCCCGTTCATCAGTGGGCCTACATTGCCTCTGGTGTTAGTTTTGTCTGCCATGTATTTAAAAAAGCTCTTTTTGCTGTCCTTGACCCTTCTCGCCAGGTTTAATTCTAAGGATGCCTTAGTCCTCCTAGCTGCCTTCCTACATCCTCTAGCAGCAGCCTTATATTCCTCCCAAGTGGCCAGCCCCTCCTTCCATGACCTGTAAACTCTCCTCTTCCACTTGAGCATACCCAGCAATTCCCTATTTAGCCACGCAGGTCTCTTGGCCCTCTTCCTTGACTTTCTACGTGTCGGGATGCTCCGATCTTGAGCACGGAAAAAGCAGTCCTTGAATGTCAACCAACTATCTTGGGCCCCTTTACCTTCAAGCAGCCCTGCCCATGGGATTTCCCCTAGCAATTGCTTGAAAAGGCCAAAGTTTGCCCTGCTAAAGTCCAGGGTTGCAATTCTACTTGCTATTCTACTAGTCCTGCCACACAAGATCCTGAACTCCACCATCTCGTGGTCGCTGCAACCAAGGCAGCCCTCAACCCTTACTGCTTCGACCAGATCCTCCTTGTTAGTGAGGATGAGATCCAGCAGCGCTCCTCTCCTGGTCGGCTCATCCACCATTTGCAGGAGGAAGTTATCATCCATACACTGGAGGAACCTCCTGGACTGTGGCTGGGTTGCCGAGTGGTCCTTCCAGCAAACATCAGGGAAGTTAAAATCCCCCACGACGACCACGGCCTGTGACTGTGAGGCCGCTCTCAGCTGCCTGTAGAAGGCCTCGTCAACTTCCTCACCCTGATCCGGTGGTCTGTAACAGACACCTACAACAGTATCCCCCCTGCCAGCCTGCCCCTTAATTCTCACCCACAGACTCTCAACTCGCTCATCATCTGTCCCTGGACAGAACTCGGTGCATTGTAGTTCCTCCCGCATATAAAGAGCAACCCCACCACCCCGCCTGGCTGGCCTGTCTTTCCTGAAAAGGACATAGCCTTCCATGACTATATTCCAGTCATGTGAGCTGTCCCACCACGTCTCTGTAATTTCCACCAGATCATAATCTCCTGACTTAACACAGGTTTCCAACTCCTCCTGCTTATTTCCCATGCTGCGCGCATTGGTGTACAGGCATTTCAGGGAGCGAGCTGAGCACACCGATTTCACCCTAGGATTGTAGGAGGCCTCCCAGTCTTCATTAATTCTGGAGCACTGCCCCACTGGGGCAAGCCCAGCTACAAGCCCATCCCCCTTCGAATCTAGTTTAAAGCTCTCCAAAAGAGCCCTGCTAATTCGTGCCCCAGCATCCTTTTGCCTCTGTGAGACAAACCTTTCTCACTTGTCATTGTCCAGACTGGTGCCCTATAAAACCAGCTGTTATCAAAGAATCCAAAGCCCTGCCTGTAGCACCAGTCTCGAAGCCAATTGTTCATGAACTGAATCTTCCCATTCCTTCCCACATCACTGGAAGATGGAAGGAGAGAGGAGAAGATCACTTGAGCCCCAGACTCTTTCACCATCCGCCCCAAGGCCCTGTAGTCTTTCTTCATCCCCCTCAGACTGCGGGAAGCAGCTTCCTCCCCACCTGTCTGGAAGACCAGCAGCGGGTAGTAGTCTGTCGGGTGCACCAGGTTGGGGAGCGCCCTGGTGATATCCCTGATCCGGGCTCCAGGCAGACTACACACTTCCCTATGATGAGGGTCAACTCTGCATATCGGGCCCTCTGTTCCTCTCAGAAGGGAATCCCCTACTACAATGACCCTTCTTTCTTTCTTAACAGAGGCAGTCTTGAGGTGCAAAGTCGACTCCCTTTTCCTATGTGGCCTTGTGGGCTGGCCTTGCCCCACATTCTCACCTACCTCTCCTTCAAGATCCAGGGCCTTGAACCTATTACGGAGGGACACCTGGGGAAGCAGGGCAGGACGGGGGGAGGGTTTCCCACGACGTCGAACTGGAACTCGCTTCCAACCCTCGTCGTCTTTTTGGTCCCCTACCTCTGCGCAACAGCTACAGGGCAGGGGCTGCCTCGGGCCATCCCCCTCTGTGTGAGAAGGCAGGGGGTCCTTCCCCTTCTGGAGGGTATCTCCCTGGAACCGTTCCGACTGGCACGCCAGGGAGTTACTCCACCAGTCGATCTCCCTTTCACACTCCCTGATGGTCCTCAGCGTCTCAACCTCCTCCTTAAGTCTTGCCACCAGGCTAAGCAGATCTTCTACCTGCTCACACCTCACGCAGGTGGAATGCTGTCCTCCCTCCCCCGGCAGCAGCAGGCTCTGGCACTCCCTGCATCCAGAGACCTGAACAGCCACGGTCTGGGACGGGGTCTCTGTCTGAGTTGCTGTAGTCACCTTACTGCAAGCTCTCTTTCTGGAGGCAACCATATTGGTGCGCAGTCTGGGACACCAGCAACACGACCTGCTTGTTCCTCCCTGTGCCCGGTGGGCAGCGACATGTCACTGCCCTCTCAAAGGCTTTTTCAAGGCAAGCAGCAGGGGAGTGGTCGCCGTCACCGTGGAAACGCCCCCCGCCACGTCAGCCTCTCTCTCACAAGGGCTGCTGGGGCTTCGGGAGATGTCGGGAATCGCGATGTCTCTGCGCTATCCCCTCTGATTTTCCTAATCTCCGTTGACCCTCGCGTCGCTGAAGCGTGCCGGCTGTGGCTCTCGCTAGGCTAGCTCCGATCAGCTGACTGATCGTACATCATGCCCATTATATAAACTAGGGGCAGTTATCCGGAAGGGCAAGATCACTGCTCGGGTAGGGTTGGGTATTGGTCGGCGGGTGGTGAGCGGTTATATTCTCTTCCCTTCTTTTTTCCCTTATCTTTATTATTAGCGGTGGTAGCAGTAGGGGTTTTGTATTATACCTTAGCTACTGGACTATTCTTCTCTCAATCTGTGGGAGTTACATTCTTTCGATTCTCCTCCCCAACCTTCCAGGAACAAGGGGAAAAAGGGGGGGAGTGAGCTAGCGGCTGTGCGGTTCTGAGTTACTGGCTGGGCTTAAACCACAACAGTTCTTTGTGGCACCCAAGGTGGGACAGGAAGGGCTGAGATAACGACAGATCTGACCAGAGTGTGTCTAATTGTATTTGTGATAAGCATTTATTGTTTTGGATTAATAGTCACTCGCCACAATGCTGATTTATTGGCTCTCAAAGACGTTGTTCTTGATCTCAGACTTTCAGCATGTCATACCTTACTTACAGCCAGTATTTGCTGTCTTAGTGTTTATCATCTGGGGGCTTGGGCTAAGGTTCTTGTTTCTCTGTACTGATATTTTTTTTCTCTATGCATCATGCACCTCAGTAATTTTCCATTGCTACTGTTACAAAGCCTTCAAACTTAACATTACTTAAAACTAATTCTAAAGATTTCTATATTCCATTTTGTGCCCCCCCCGCCTTTGTCTCAGTGCTTTGTGGTAATGACTTGTAATACAATAGACTCATTGATCATGAAACTGATCTGGCTTGTTTTCCCAGTGTGGTCATCAACTCTATACTTTGAGAGTTATATAATGGAAGTGTTTAGCAATTACACAACTTTTGTTTCTTCCTCTTGTGGTCAACCTATGAAGACATTCCCTTACATTCCCAGCTTCCCCACCAGACTATTTACAGCATCATTTGAGAGTTCTGAAGGTTTTGAATGACCTTTGGATACCCTTGAGACCTTCCTCCTGATTGAGATGGGGATCACCATGTTGGCACACAGACAGAGTGTATTTTGCCCATGACCATTTTGTCTGATCTCAAAAGTTAAGCAGAGTCGGGTTTGGGTTTTGTCTAAGGTTAGATGACGATATAGGAGTAACAAGAGATTTTCCCTGAGGCTGGACAGTCATGAGTGGCAGGGTGTGTGGGATAGTATGGGCGAGTATCTAGGCAAGTGGGCTCCTCCAGTGCTTTGGAACTTCACCACTGAACAAGTGCAAAATCCAGAAAAAATAGTAAAACACTTAAATGAGCTGTATTGTCATCCTGGTCATACCAGAGAGGAACAAATCATGGCAACACGCTGGGGCTTGGCCTATTCTTACAGAGCCCTGCTCAACAATATCCAGCACCTTCAAAGGGAAAAAAATATCTCTGGATCTGGTGGCAAAGCAACAGACAACACAGCTACTCCAACTCCAAATACAGAAGCTAAACAAGCCCCAGTGACAAGTACAGCAGCTTCTCAAACTCTGACAGCAACAGACAATGGAGCTGCTGGTGCTACTCAACACCCAAGCACAGTGGCTGTACCAACCCTGACAACAGATACTGCAGCCACTCCAACCACAGTGATAATCACTGCAGCTAAACCAATTCATGCCAGTATCAGTTGCCACTGTTTGCAAGGGGAAAAGCAAAAAAGAGGCAGAAAGAGCAACCTGCACAGTGAAGAAAGATGAAGAACCAATGCACTTACTACATGGGACAGCATCTGAACAAGAGTTATTATTACGTGAATCAGAGGAAGAAGAGGTGGTTTCTTGACCCTGAACCTCAACTGAGCTACAGAATATGCCCATTGATTTTACCCAACAACCAGGGAAGCACATCATCACCTGGTTGCTCCGATGCTGGGACAATGGTGCCGATGGTCATGAACTAGAAGGTAGGGAAGCTAAGCAGCTGGGATCACTTGCTAGGGAAGGGGGAATTGACAAAGCAATTGCAAGAGAGAAACGGTCCCTCAGCCTTTGGAGGCACCTCTTGGCAGCTGTGAAAGAAAGGTTTCCATACAAGGACGATGTTATGAGTTGTTCGGTCAAATGGAGCATGCTAGAAAAAGGCATTCAGTCTCTGAGAGAATCAGCCATTGTAGAGATGATCTATCAAAGGCTGGATGCCGGGAATGCACCCGTAGATCTAGATGAACTCGACTGTATTCAACCCATGTGGCGGAAATTTACACGGAGTGCACCATCATCATATGTCCACTCACTGGCAGAAATAATCTGGCATGGGTGTAGCACCACCAACACTGGATGAAATGATTCATCAGCTCTGAGAGTTCAAAGAAAATCTCACCTCTTCCTTCATTTAGCTGTGGAAAAACTGTCCCAAGAGTTCAAAAGAGTTCAAACAATTGAGAGACAAGTAACGAGTGGTGTCCCTCAGGGATCAGTGTTGGGACCGGTCTTGTTTAACATCTTCGTTGCTGACATGGACAGTGGGATTGAGTGTGCCCTCAGCAAGTTTGCTGATGACACCAAGCTGTGTGGTTTGGTTGATACCCTGAAGGGAAGGAATGCCATCCAGAGAGACCTCGACACGCTTGTGAGGTGGGCTGATGCCAACCTCATGAAGTTTAACCATGCCAAGTGCAAGATCCTACACCTGGGTCGGAGCAATCCCAGGCACAGCTACAGGTTGGGCAGAGAAGAGATTCAGAGCAGCCCTGCAGAGAAGGACTTGGGGGTGTTGGTCAATGAGAAACTGAACATGAGCCAGCAGTGTGCTCTTGCAGCCCAGAAAGCCAACTGTATCCTGGGCTGCATCAAAAGGAGGGCGACCAGCAGGTAGAAGGAGGTGATCCTGACCCTCTGCTGTGCTCTTGTGAGACCTCACCTGGAGTATTGTGTGCAGTTCTGGTGTCCTCAACATAAAAAGGACATGGAACTGTTGGAACAAGTCCAGAGAAGGGCCACGAGGATGATCAGGGAACTGGAGCACCTCCCGTATGAAGACAGGCTGAGGAAGTTGGAGCTGTTCAGCCTGGAGAAGAGAAGGCTGCGTGGAGACCTCATAGCAGCCTTCCAGTATCTGAAGGGGGCCTATAGGGATGCTGGGGAGGGACTCTTCATTAGAGACTGTAGTGATAGGACAAGGGGTAATGGGTTAAAACTTAAACAGGGGAAGTTTAGGTTGGATATGAGAAGGAAATTCTTTCCTGTTAGGGTGGTGAGGCACTGGAATAGGTTGCCCAGGGAGGTTGTGAATGCTCCATCCCTGGCGGTGTTCAAGGCCAGGTTGGACGAGGCCTTGGGTGATATGATTTAGCGTAAGGTGTCCCTGCCCGTGACAGGGGGGTTGGAACTAGATGATCTTAAGGTCCTTTCCAACCCTAACTGTTATATGATTCTACGATTCTGTGATCTATCCAGCTACCCATGTGTACCAACCCACATCTCAGCTATTAACAAAAGGTGTCCTACTGCTTGAGAGAGAAGATATAGGAGGTACATGACTCAGGCCACCCTATGGTTTTACCTGCGTGTCATGGTTTAAACCCAGTCAGTCAACTCGTTCACTCACTCCCCGCCTTCTTTCCCTCCCCCTGCTCCTGGAGGGATGGAGAGGAGAATCAAAAAGAATGCAACTCACACAGCTTGAGATAAGAACAGTTTAGTAACTAAGGTATAACACAAATCACTACTGCTACCACCAATAATAATAATGATAAAGGAAATAACAAGGGAAGAGAATACAACACCTCAGCACCAGCCGACAGATAACTCGCCCCCCCCAGCCTGACCAAGCATCGACCGATACCTCCTCCAACCCTGCAGTCTACTAGCCCTTCTGGCTAACTCCCAGTTACATCCTGGGCATGACGTGATGTGGTATGGAATACCTCTTTGGCTAGCTTCGGTCAGGTGTCCTGTCTCTGCTTCCTCCTGGCTTCGTCTCCTCCCTGGCAGAGCATGAGGCTCACAAAGTCCTTGGCCAAACCAAAACACCATTGTTATTAGCTCTGTTCACAGGCCGAAAGTCAAAACACAGTGCTGCACCAGCCCAGCCTGGCCTCGAACACTGCCAGGGATGTGTTCTACTCCCCTTTTCACAACAGCTGCACTGACTGCTGCTGCTGAACCCAGGACACTGTGGGATCACAGAGAAGGCATGAGATAGTGGGATGGAAAAGCTACCACAGCTCTGGAGGAAGGGGTGTGTGAATTGAAAAGGAGAAGAAAGGTCAAGGCTGATCATCCCATGAAAGCTGTGGCTTCAGTCTCTGGTGAGCAGGTTCACAGATGGAGTGCAAGAGCTGATTTTACTCCAACTCCTGGGAAAAGGAACACTAATCCCTGTCTACAAGCCGTAAGTGATCAATGTTATGATCACTATTAGAGGGGCCCTGCCTCCAGCCAGGTGGAGGTAGGGGACAATCGGATTTACTGGACTGTGCGGACCAGATGGCCTAGCACATCAGTCCCACAGAAGTATAAGGCTCCATTTGACAATGGTGCAAAGTGTACCCTGATGCAATATCGTACCAAAAGAGACTCCCTGATTCCCATCCATAAGCTGATCCGTAGACTGGAGAGCCAAAGAGTGATCAGTAGGACCCTCTCACCTTTAATAGCCCCATATGGACAGTGCGAAAGTATAACGGAGAGTGAAGACTAACAGTAGACTATCATGGCCTGAATGAAGTCACACCACCCTTGAGTGCTGCCGTACTGGACATGCTAGAACTTCAATATAAACTGGAGTCAAAGGCAGCCAAGTGGTATGCCACAACTGATACTGCCAATGCATTTTTCTCAATTCCTTTTTGCCATAAAACGGAGTAAGGTCAAGGAACCTGCACAGGAGATTCAATTTTTGGGAATAAAATGGCAAGATGGACGTTGCCAGATCCCCCAGATGTGATCAACAATATAACAGCAATGTCTCCACCAACTAATAAGAAATAAACCCAAGCTTTCTTCACAGTCATGGGGTTCTGGAGAATGCACATCCCAAATTAGTTTGATTGTAGCCCTCTCTCTCATGTGACCCGGAAGAAGAATGATATTAAATGGGGCCCTGAGCAACAACAAGCCTTTGAGAAAATTAAATGAGAGATAGTTCATGTAGTATCCCTTGGACCAGTCCGGACCGGGCTAGATGTAAAAAACGTACTCTACACCGCAGCCGGGGAGAATGATCCTACCTGGAGCCTCTGGCAGAAAGCTCCAGGGGAGACTCGAGTTCAACCCCTTGGCTTTTGGAGCCAGGGATACAGAGGATCTGAGGCCAGCTATACCCCAGATGAGAAAGAGATACTGGCAGCCTATGAAGGGGCTAGAGCTCCTTCAGAAGTGAGTGGCACTGAAGCACAGCTCCTCCTTGCACCCCAGATGCACGTGCTGGGCTGGATATTCAAAGGCAGGGTCTCCTCTACACATCATGTAACTGATGCTACATGGAGTAAGTGGGCTGCACTAATTACACAATGAGCTTGAATAGGAAATCCCAGTGGTCCAGGAATTTTAGAAGTCATCATGGACTGGCCAGAGGGCAAAGATTTTGGAATGTCACCAGAGAAGGAGGTGATGCATGCTGAAGAGTCTCCACCATACAGTAAACTGTCAGAAAGTGAGAAGCAATATGCCTTGTTTACTGATGGGTCCTACCATATTGTTGGAAAGCATTGGAGATGGAAGGCAGCTGCATGGAGTCCTGGACGACAAGTTGCAGAAACTGCTGAAGGAGAGGGTGAATCGAGTCAATTTGCCGAGGTGAAAGCCATCCAGCTGGCCCTGGACATTGCTGAACAAGAAAAGTGGCCAGTACTTTATCTCTATACTGACTCATGGAAAGTGGCAAATGCTCTGTGGGGGTGGTTGCAGCAATGGAAGCAGAGCAACTGGCAACGCAGAGGTAAACCCATCTGGGCTGCTGCACTGTGGAAAGATATTGCTGCCAGGGTGCAGAACATGGTGGGGAAGGGACTTCATGTAGATGCCCATGTACCCAAGAGTCAGGCCACTGAGGGACTCCAGAACAACCAACAAGTGGATAAAGCTGATAAGATTGAAGTGGCTGAGATGGACTTAGGTTGGCAACATAAGGGTGAATTATTTTTGGCCCGGTGGGCCCGTGGGCCATCAGAGCAGTGATGCAACATTGAGATGGGCTCATGATCAAGGGGTGGATTTAACAATGGACACTATTGCCCAGGTTATTCATGGCTGTGAAACATGTGCTGCAATTACGCAAGCCGAGTGGTTAAAGCCTCTTTGGTATGGAGGATGATGGTTGAAGTATAAATATGGGGAGGCCTGGCAGTTCCACTGACCAGCGAAGGCAAGCGCCATGTGCTTACTATGGTGGAAGCAACCACCAGATAGCTTGAAACATGTGCTGTGCCCCACGCCACTGCCAGGAACACTATCCTGGGCCTTGAGAAACAAATCTTGTGGCAACACGGCACCCCAGAAGGAATTGAGTCAGACAATGGAACTCATTTCCGTAACAAACTTATAGACACTTGGGCCAAATAGCATGGCGTTGAGTGGGAATATCACATCCCCTACCATGCACCAGCTTCTGGGAAAATGGAAAGGTACATTGTGCTTCTAAAAAGTACACTGAGAGCAATGAGTGGTGGGACTTTCAAACATTGGGATACACATTTACAAAAATCCACCTGGTTGGTCAACACCAGAGGATCTGCCAACAGGGCTGGCCCAGCCCAGTCAGAACTTTTCCATACTGTGGAGGGGGATAAAGTTCCTGTGGTGCACATAAAGAATTTGCTGGGGAAAGACAGCCTGGGTTATTCCTACTTCAGGTAAAGGCAAACCCACTTATGGGATTGCTTTGGCTCAGGGACTGGGATATACGTACTGAATAATGTTGGAAGATGGGGAAGTGTGATGTGTACCTCAAGAGGATTTGATTTTAGGGGGAAACAGCCAATGAAGTCAATTGTATGCTGTTGCCTGCTATGTAGCATTTTTATAGATCACCAACTTCAGGTCTTCAGGTCACCAGCGACTGGCCTGACTTCCCTCCAACCATCATCCCAGAAAAGAATGAACTTTGCCAAAACCAGACGAGCTCAGCAGTGACCAGATAAGTTCCGCAATGTCATCAGCAGATAGCAATCCAACACTGCACACCATCTCTCCTGTTCTGAAATACTGTTACAAGAGATGGTGTCCTGGGTTCAGCAGTAGCATACATTTTTTCTCCTTCTTAGTAGCTGGAGCAGCGCTGTGTTTTGACTTTCGGCCTGGGAACAGAGCTGATAACACTCATGTTTTAGTCTGACCAAGGACTTTCTCAGTCTCATGCTCTGCCAGGGAGGAGGGGAAGCCGGGAGGAAGCAGAGACAGGACACCTGACCCAAACTGACCAAAGAAGTACTCCATACCACAGCACGTCATGCCCAGGAGGTAACTGAGAGTTACGCGGAAGGACTAGAGCACTGCGGGGCTGGCCGAGGTATCAGTCGGTGTTTGGTCAGGCTGGGGGAGGTGAGTTATTGGTCGGCTGGTGCTGAGGTGTTGTATTCTCTTCCCTTGTTATTTCCTTTATCATTATTATTATTGGTGGTAGCAGTAGTGATTTGTGTTATACCTTAGTTACTAAACTGTTCTTATCTCAAGCTGTGTGAGTTGCATTCTTTTCGATTCTCCTCTCCGTCCCTCCGGGAGTAGGGGGAGGGCAAGAAGGGGGGGCAGTGAGTGAACGAGCTGCCAGACTGGTTTTAAACCATGACAGATGAAACCCAGCATCATGGACCAGATGAACTCAGCAGCTTTATAGGAACTGATCCATGGAATGATATCTCTCTCTTTGTGTGTGTGTGGATGTATGCATATATATATATGAGACAAGTGTGATGATATATTGAAAAATGTGGGATCTGAGCATGACGTGAATGGTATGGAATAAGGGGTGGATACTGTCCTGTGTTCATCAGTAGCAGTCATTTTTCTCCTTCTTAGTAGCTGGCGCAGTGCTGTGTTTTTGACTTTCAGCCTGGGAACAACGCTGATAACACCGATGTGTTTAGCTGTTGCTAAGTAATGTTCACTCTGACCAAGGACTTTCTCAGTCTCATGCTCTGACAGGGAGGAGAGGAAGCTGGGAGGAAGAAGAGACAGGACATCTGACCCTCCCTAGCCAAAGGGGTATTCCATACCACAGCACGTCATGCCCAGTATTTAAACTGGAGGCAGTTATCCGGAAGCACTAGATCATTGCTCGGGTCGGGCTGGGTATCAGTCAGCGAGTTGTGAGCAGTTGTATTCTCTTCCCTTGTTATTTACCTTTTCATTATTATTATTGATGGTAGCAGTAATGGTTTTGTGTTATACCTTAGTTACTGGACTGTTCTTCTCTCAACCCGTGGGAGTTACATTCTTTCGATTCTCCTCCCCATCCCTCTGGGAGCAGGGGGAGGAAGAAGTGTGTGTGTGGTGGGGGTGAGCGAGCAGCTGCGTGGATCTGAGTTACCGGCTGGGCTTAAACCATGACAAGGTCCCATCTAACCCAAACTTTTCTTTGATTCTGTGATACTCTGACCTGCACAGCATATCCTGTTTTGAGGAATAAAATAGCTAGATGAACTCAGTCAGATCCCCACAGATGTGATCAACAAAATAATAGCAATGTCTCCATCAGCTAATAAGAAAGAAACACAAGCTTTCTCAGGTGTTGTGGGGTTGTAGAGCATGCTTATTCCAAATTACAGTCTGAATGTAAGCCCTCTCTGTCACGTGACCTGGAAGAGTGAATTCAAATGAGGCACTGAGCAACAACAAGCCTTTGAACAAATCAGGAGATATTTTTTGCAGTAGCCCTTGGGTAGTCCAGACAGGCCAAGATGTGAAAAATGGGCTCTACACTGCAGCCAGCGAGAATGGTCCTACCTGGAGCCTCTGTCAGAGGCCAGCACCAGGGGAGACAGTAGATAGGAGTAGAATCCTAAATTTCTGGAGTGTTAATTTCAGCCTCTTCAAAAATCTACTGGGAGGAATCCCATGGGATAGGGCTCTAGAAGAGAAAGGAGTCCAGGAGAGTGGGTCCATATTTAAGCACCACTTCCTCCAAGCTCAAGACCAGTGTATCCTTATAACAAAGAAATCTGGCAAAGGGGGCAGGAGACCTGCACAGATGAGTAGGTTGCTCCTAGTAAATCTCAAACTCAAGAATGAAATTTCTGGTATGTGGAAAAAGGGACAAGTGGGAGAACTATAGGAGCATTGTCAGGGTATGCAGGGATGTGACAAGAAAGGCCAAGGCCCACTTAGAATTGAGTCTGGCAAAGGGCATCGAGGACAACAAGAATGACTTCTACAAGTATATCAGCAACAAAGGGAAGATTAGGGAAAATGTCAGGCCACTGCTGAATCAGATGGGTGTCCTGGTAAAAGAAGACACACAGAAGGCAGAATTGCTGAATGCCTTCTTTGCCTCAGTCTTTACTGCTAGAAACAGCCCTCAGGAGTCCCAGACCTCAGAGGTTAGAGATTAAGACAAGAGAAAAGAAGACTTCCTCCTCGTCATAGAGGGTTGGGTTACGGATAGGCTAGAGAGACTTAACACCCATAAATCCATGGGCCCTGATGGGATGCACCCACATGTGCTAAGGGAGCTGGCAGATGTCATTGCTCTGAGGCTCTCCATCATTTTTGAAAAATCATGGAGAATTGGACAAGTGCCTGATGACTGGAGGAAGGCCAATGGTACTCCCATCTTCAAAAAGGACAAGGAGGACTTGGGAAGCTACTGGCCAATCAGCCTCACCTCCATTCCTGGAAAGGTGATGGAACAGATCATTCTGGAGGTCATCACCAAGCATGTAGAAGGTCATCAGGAGAAGTCAGAATGGGGATTCACCAAGGGGAAATCTTGTTTGACCAATCTGATGGCCTTCTATGATGACATGGCAAGATGGGTTGACGAGGGGAGAGCAGTGGATGTAATCTACCTCAGCTTCAGCAGGGCCTTTGACACTGTCTCCCATCTTTGTAGGTAATCTTAGGAAATGTGGTTAGGTGAGTGTACAATGAGGTGGATTGAGAACTGGCTAAATGGCAGAGCTCAGAGAGTTGTGACTGGCAGAGTAGAATCCAGTCAGAGGCCTGTAGCCAGTGGTTTTCTTCATGGATAAATACTGTATCCAGTTTTATTCAACTTGTTTATCAATGACTTGGATGAACGGCTAGAGTGTACCCTCAGCAAGTTTGCTGATGATATAAAGATGGGGCAGTTGCTAATACACCTGAAGGCTGTGCTGCCATTCAGCAGGACCTTGATAGGCTGGAGAACTGGGTGGAGAGAACCCTAATGAGGTTCAACAAGGGCAAGTGTAGGGTACTGCACCTGGAGAGGAAGAGCCCCAAGTACCAGTACAGGTTGGGGGCTGACTTACTAGAGAGCAGTTCAGCTGAGAAGGACCTGGGAGTATTGGTAGATGCTATGTTGACTATGAGCAAGCAATGTGCCCTTGCAGCCAGGAGGGCCAATAGTATCCTGGGGTGCATCGGAAGGAGTGTGGCCAGCAGGTCGAGGGAGGTGATCCTCCCCCTCTACTCAGCCCTAGTGAGACCACATCTGGAGTACTGTGTCCAGTTCTGGGCTCCTCAGTACAAGACAAGGAGCTACTGGAGAGGATCAAGCAGAGGGCCACAAGGATCAGGGGTCTGGTCATCTTTCTTATGAGGAGAGACCGTGGGAGCTTGGTCTGTTTAGTCTAGAGAAGAGGAGACTGAGAGGGGATATCATTTATGCATATAAATATCTCAAAGGCAGGTGCCAAGAGAATGGTGCCAGACTCTTTTCAATGGTGCCTGGCAACAGGACAAGGAGTAAATAAATTGACGAGTGGCCATAAACTAAAACACAAGAGGTTTCACCTCAACATGAGGAAGAACTTCTTTATGTTGAGGGTGGCAGAGCACTGGAACAGGCTGCCCAGGAGGGTTGTGGAGTCTCCCTCTCTGGAGACATTCAAAACCCGCCTGGATGTGTTCCTGTGTACCCTGCTCTAGGTGGGCCCTGCCTTGGCAGGGAGGTAGGACTAGATGATCTCCAGAGGTCTCTTCCATCCCTAACAATTCTTTGATTCTGTGATTGTAAGCACATGGAGCTTGCCTTGGTGGGTCTGTGGGAGTGTGATATAGTCAATCTGCCAGGCCTCCCCATATTTATATTTCATCTGTTTTCCTCCATACCAGAGAGTCTTTAACCGCTTGGCTTACTTAATTGCAGTGCATGTTTTGCATTCATGAATAACCTGGACGATAGTGTCCATTGTTAAGTCCACCATTCGATCACGAGCCCATCTGTATGTTGCATCTCTGCCTTGATGGCCTGAGGTGTCATGGGCCCACTAGGCTAAAAACAAATAATTCACTTTTATGTTGCCTATTTAAATCCATCTGAGCCACTTCAGTCTTAGCAGCCTGATCCACCTGTTGGTTGTTCTAATGTTCCTCAGTGGCATACACAACAGTGTCCCCCATATTAAATTGTCCCTTTATTCTCACCCATAAACTCTCAACTTGTTCATCTGTCCCTGTGTAGAGCTCAATATATTCCCGTTGCCTTCTGACATAAAGAGCAACTCCACCACCTTGCCTCTCTGACCTGTCCTTTCTAAATAGTACACAGCCTTCCATGACAACATTCCAGTCATGTAAGCACCATGTTTCAGTAATTGCGATGAGACCATGGCCCTGCAACCACACATAGATTTCCAGTTCTTCTTTACTATTTGCCATGCTATGCACATTTACATGCAGGCGCTTCAGAGGTTATAACACAACCAGGTTCCCTAGAAGGGGTGTAAGAGGATTCACCTTAACCATAAACACCCTTGATGCAGTTAGCCCTTCAATCCTCATCTTGAGAGGCAGTCAAGGAACATCTGTCACTGCACTTGTTGGTATGACCTACTCACCAGGAGGAAGTAATGACATGGGCATTGCTACTTTGGACACACCACCTTCCTTCCCCTCCCCCCCCTCCATTTAAAGCCCATCTTACAAAATCGGCCAGCCTGCTGCCAAAGATTCTCTTGCCCTTTTTACTCCAACCCTGGCAACAAGCACTGTGGCTACTCCAGCCCAAACTGCCAGACTGCCTTCTTGCCCATGTGCTGCTTTCCAGCCCCTAGCAGCTGGCATCCTGACCTCCCTGTACTCCCACACTGCATTCAGCATTCCCAGGAGCAGGTTTCTTACCTTCCTCCACCAGAG